>NC_063345.1:9178465-9189496 GCF_021869965.1 Rhincodon typus
CCTCTCTGCTCCTATGATGCTGCTTGGCCTGCTGTGTTCATCCAGCCCTGCACCTTGTTGTCTCGGATTCTCCAGCATCTGCAGTTCCTACTATCTTTGACATGAATATGTTATTTCCCTGATTTGCTGTGCTCCTCGGCGCTTCAGGCACATAAAGTGCTGGCACTCTCTCGTATGTATTTCGATTGTATGACAATCAAATGCAAACATCAAACCTGATTGCAAGTAACTTGCTGATACTTAGAAAGCTTGTAATTGTTGCAGTGCCACAGTTACATGTGGCTTTTCTTAAAGGAATGTTCAAATTCAGTTGTTTAAGCTCAAGTCAGCTACATATGTGGATTGACAGAAACTTACCAACTGTGACTCCGGCTAGAGGATGAAGAGAAGTAAACTGAAGTAATGCAATTAGGTAAAGCCATAGGGCTGTACTCTCATTAGAGAGAAAGGGAGCTTAATCTAAGGGTCACCACGCCTCAGGTGAGGGGAGACGTTGAGAAGGACTGCCCCATGGTAACATCAGCCAGTGCAGGAATTGAACCCACACTGTTCGCATCACCCTGTGTCACAAACTGAGCTAACTAACTGTCAGCCATTAATGTAATGAACATGCATAAATACAAAGATAAAACACAAATTGATTTGACCATCCTGCTTAAAAAGCACACAGTGTTCATTGTTAAAGGTAAAATATGTGTAGTCCCACTCTCTCAATGTGGTTTAACCTGAGGGTCACCATGCCTCAGGTATGAGGCAAGGTTGAGAACGCTTTATGTTAGATAGTAAGCCCATACTGTTGGCATTACTCTGCATTGCAAACCAACCATCCAGACTGCTAACCAATCCCCTTCATTAATGGGGCATAAAGTACAGGAGCAAGGAGGTGAAGTTGAACTTGTTGAAGACACTTGTTAGACCTCAGCTGGAATATTGCGTACAGTTGTGGGTGCCACATGAACGCACTGGAGAGAGTGCAAGAATGGTTCCAGGAATGAGCAACTTCAGTTAAGAGGATAGATGGAGAGTGCAGAAGCCTGAGAGGAGATCTGATAGACATGAACAACTTGGAGGGAGTAGATAGGGAGAAATTGTTTTCGTTCACAAAATAAAAATGAATGAGAGGCCATGGATTTAAAGTGATGTGCAAAAGAAGCAAAGGTGATGTGAGAAAAGGCTGTTTCACACAGCAAGTTATTAGGGTCTGTAATGTACTGCCTGGAAACACGTTAGAGGCAGGTTCAAATGAGGCATTCAATTGGACATAGGACAACTATAGAAATAATGTGCAGGGATATGGGGAAAAGGAGATTGGCACTAACTCATAAAACTGGTACAGGTATGATGGGCTGAATGGCCTTGTTCTGTGCTGTGACAACTCTGTGATTCTGTGATAAGTGATGTAAGTTAATTCCAATTTACAATCAAAGTAATTATTCAGGCAATTTTCTGAAGTTTTCCAACATCAATAAATTCTACTTTAATAGCAGATTTGTTACCCTTGACTATTGAAATTGTCGGGATTAAGGGGAAGTTATGGCATAGTCATAGTGTCACGAAACTGGAAATACAAAGCCCTGGGTCAATATCATTGAGTCACAGAGTCATACAGCACAGAAAAGGCTCTTTGGCCTATCAAGTCTGTACTAACCTATTTACACATTGCACTTTCCAGCACTTGGCTCATAGTCTTGAATTTTATGACATTTCAAATGCTCATCTAGGAGTTCTTAAAGGTGGTGAGGGTTCCCACTTCCACAATCCACCCAGGAAATATGGGTCTAAATCCCATTAATAACACATTGTGAATTTTTATTTCAATCATATTTATGAACAACTCAGTTAGTGGTAAATAAGCAGGTGTTGATGCAAAAACTTATTTACTTCACTTTAGAGTTATGGAGTCATGGAGTCATGGATTTATACAGCCCAGAAACAGGCCCTGTGGTCAAACGTGCCCATGCTGACTAGACATCCTAAACACACCAGCACCACCACCATCATAGAGTCATAGAGATGTACAGCACAGGAACAGACCCTTCGGTCCAAATCATCCACGCCAACCAGATATCTTACATTAATCTAGTCCCATTTGCCAGCATTTGGCCCATATCCCTCTAAACCTTTCCTATTCATATACCCATCCAGATGTCTTTTAAATTTTGTAATTATACCAGCCTCCACCACTTCCTCTGGCAGCTCATTCCATACACGCACCACCCTCTGTGTGAAAATGTTTCCCTTAGGTCTCTTTTAAATCTTTCCCCTCTCACCTTAAACCTAGTTTTGGACTCCTCTACCCTGGGGAAAAGGTCTTGACTATTCACCCTATCCACGCCCTGCATGATTTTACAAACTTCTTCTTCATAAAATATTATTTCAAGGGCATTGTGAGAAACTGCATTAAACATGCTGAGGGTAACAGGTCAAGGTTTATTTTAACACTCAATGCATTACCCAATTTAATTTGTGCATTTATTTTGTGTATTGGTTACATTTTAAAATTCCTGGCTTCTGCTTATTTCTTTTGCTCCTCCAGCAGGGGTCAGAGTCAGTAAGGATCTGTTCAGTCTTGCTGACTGAACATCAAAACCTACTTCAACACACACAGCACATTACAGCTGAACCAGGAAGTATCCTTTATAAAATGCTTACATGTAACTGTGGCATTGCAAGCTCTTTAAACATTAACAGGTCACTTGTAATTCCGACAACAGCACATTCTAGAGTCATGTGCCTAAGGGTTAAGAGGCAGATTTCATATTTCTTAACTAACTCATCTGGGGAACACTCAGACTAAATTATACCATGTTTGATGCTGAATCCTTCTACAAAGACCTATTTACTTGATTTTTATTTTGCCCCATGGTATCCCGTGCCTACAATTAACATCTAAACGTACACCAATGGGCAATGAGTGATTAGGGTTTGGCGCACACTTTCTGAAGAGGGTAACAGAAACCTATTCAACGGCAATTTTCAAAACAGGCATGTTAAGTAGACACAGTAGTTTCACCATGCCCCCAGACCTCACCCTCACTGAGGACAAACGGTCAGTCCTCAGTAAAGGACTCACTTTTATCCCCCTCCACCCAAACATCAATGAATACTGCTCATGCCTGGACGTTGAACAGTTTTTCCACCACCTCTGCCTCCGCGCTTATTTCTTTAATCGCAAGTCTAACCCCCCCCTCTACAGACCCTTCACCCGCCTCCAACACATCCCATCCTCCTGGGCACCACCCCAAGGCCTCCCTCGACTCTTCATCTCCAACTGCCATCGCGACATCGATCGCCTCAACCTCTACACCCCTCTAACCCACTCCAACTTCTCCCCCGCAGAACGTGCAGCTCTCCGCTCCCTCCATTCTAACCCTAACCTCACTATAAAACCCATGGATAAGGGAGGCGCAGTTGTTGTATGGCGCACTGACCTCTACATCACTGAGGCCAGGCGCCAACTCTCTGACACCTCCTCCTACTGCCTCCTTGATCATGACCAACCACCAAAACATCATCTCCCAGACCATCCACAACCTCATCACCTCAGGTGACCTCCCACCCACAACCTCCAACCTCATCGTTCCCCAACCACACACCGCTCGTTTCTATCTCCTTTCCAAAATCCATAAACCTGACTGCCCGGGTTCACCCATTGTCTCCGCCTGCTCCTGCCCCACCGATCTTGTCTCCACTTATCTCGACTCCCCACTTACGTCTGTGACACCACCCACGCCCTCCACCTCCTCCAAAACTTCCAATTCCCTGGCCCTCAACACCTCATGTTCACCATGGATGTCCAGTCCCTATACACTTGCATTCCCCATGCAGATGCCTAAAAGCCCTCCGCTTCTTCCTGTCCCGCGGGCCCGACCAGTCCCCCTCCACCGACACCATTATGCGTCTAACCGAACTCGTCCTCACCCTTAACAACTTCTCCTTCAACTCCTCCCACTTCCTACAGACGAAAAGGGTGGCCATGGGTACCCGCATGGACCCAAGCTACGCCTGCCTCTTTGTAGGTTATGTGGAACAGTTCCTCTTCCGCAGATACACTGGCACTATCCCCCACCTCTTCCTCCGTTATATCGATGACTATCGGCGCTGCCTCATGCTACCATGAGGAGCTCGAACAGTTCATCCACTTCACCAACACTTTCCAACCCAACTTTAAGTTCACCTGGACCATCTCTGATACCTCTCTCTCCTTCCTGGACCTCTCTGTTTCCATCTCTGTCAGTCACCTGGAAACTGATTTCAAGCCCACCGACTCCCACAGCTACCTAGATTATACCTCCTCTCACCCACCTTCCTGCAAGGATGTGATCCCCTATTCCCAATTCCTCCGCCTCCGCTTCATCTGCTCCCAGGATGAGGCGTTCCACTCCCGTTTTTCAAGGACTGCAATTTCCCCTCCACAGCGGTCGAAAACGCCCTCGACTGCATCTCTTGTGTTTCCCGCACCTCAGCCCTCAACTCCCTCCCCGCAATAAAAACAAAGACAGAATCCCCCTTGTTCTCACCTATCACCCCATTAACCTCGGATTCAACGCATCATTCTCCGCCAATTCCGCCGCCTGTAATCTGACCCCACTACAAAGGATATTTTTCCCTCACCACCCTTATCTGCCTTCCTGAGGGACCACTCTCTCCGTGACTCCCTTGTCCACTTCACACTCCCCTCCAGCCCCACCACACGCGGCACCTTTCCCTGCAACCGCTACACCTGCCCCTACACCTCCCCCTCACCCCCATCCCAGGCCCCAAGAAAACCTTCCACATTAAACAGATGTTCACCTGCACATCCGCTAATGTGGTCTATTGTGTCCGCTGTTCCTGAAGTTGCCATCCTCTACATCAGGGAGACCAAGCAGAGGCTCGAAGACCGCTTTGTAGAGCACCTACGCTCAGTTCGCGACAAACGACAACACCTCCCAGTTGCGAACCACTTCAACTCCCCCTCCCACTCCTTGGACAACCTGTTCATCCTGGGCCTCCTCCAGTGTCACAATGATGCCACCCGAAAACTGAAGGAACAGCATCTCATATTCCACCTTGGAACCCTACAACCCAACGGTCTCAATGTGGACTTTACAAGCTTCAAAATCTCCCCACTCTCGGCCTCATCCCAAGTCCAGCCGCCCTCTCATCCCCGCCTCCTTGACCTGTCCATCTTCTCTCCCACCTATCTGCTCCTCACACCTCACTTACCAACCCCCACTTCCTTTCTACACTCACCTTGACTAGCTTCATCCCTGCCTCCTTGACCTGTCCGTCTTCTCCCCCACCTATCTGCTCCACTATTCACACTCTATCACCGCCTCCCCCTCTCTCTATTTATTTCAGAGCCGCCTTCCCCTCCCCCATTTCTGAAGAAGGGTCCAGACCCAAAATGTTAGCTTTCCTGCTCCTCTGATGCTGCCTGGCCTGCTGTGTTCATCCAGCTCCACACCTTGTTATCTCATGTTAAGTACAGTGAGGTAAAAAAACAACAGGAATATAGGGGATGAGCAGAAAAGTGCTCAGTGGAGTGTATATGGGGTTGAGTTCTATGCGTTTGCTGTACGTGCCCACTGCGAAGGAAAACCGGAAGTGAGGTAATCCAGCTCAATGGACACCAGAGTTTAAAAACCAGGCGGGAAAACACAACAGTGCTTCATCGGAGGCTGCACTGACGATGTTGCCCAACAGGGTAATGAAACGTCTGCGCAACAACGAACCAGCTCGGTGAACCAACCAACCACAACATCCACAGCCCGAGCTACAAATCTACTCCAAAACCTTAGTGCTTCAACTATTGCCAAGATATCTCAGTTTCCAACAAATGACTGAGAAACTAGCACCGGACAAAAGATACTGCTAAGTTTCGGAAGAGAGGTAGCTGATAAAAGGCAGTTAAGTTTGTGCATTAATTTGTGACACTTTTTAAAGCAGCCAAAGTTCATTATCTGGACCAACAAAACATTATGGGATCTTCTATTAATTTGGCCATAAAGTCACTTTATAGCCATCTCATGGCAAAGTGGCAGAACCATTTTTAAATCACTGAATGACATTAGTTTGTCAAAGCTCACAGTCTGTTTTATGGTGTTGTTAGTTGGAATAAGGAAGGCTTACATCAAAGGGAACAAGGGACCTCCTCCTAGCCAGGTCTTACAGAAGCAGATTACATTCGCACTCAACATTTCACAGGATCACAAAATCATTTATAAACTGCAACAAGTATCCCCTTCAGTTTAAAATGCATGACTGCAGCCTTACCAACAGAATACTGAACTAATCATTTAGTCATACAGAGCTTAGGTTCTGCTAAAGAAAGACACATTTTGTGAAAGCTTTTTGTCTTGCACTCATCAGGACATTTTGCAAGAATACAAATTCAAGGGGAAAACCAGTATTTATACTTCATGACAGAATGTTGATTGACAAGTGGATTCTAATTGATAGAGGCATTGCCATTGAGAATGCACACGTTAATTCTGATTGACAGTTAACAGCCAGGCTTTGTTTACATTTTAAACCAAACGGACTGATTCTGACTGGTCAGGGCAGCATACTAACAGATCATATACTAATGGGATATTGCCATCAAGTCAAAATGATGTTATGCCTATCACAGAAATGAATAATATTGTATATGAATTTTAATGGTAATGATACCAATAATACGGACTCTACATCCCAAAGCCAGGTGGATCATACCAAAGAGCATGGCCCTTCAGCTGTTCATATCAAGCAAGGTACTGAATATAAGTCTGTAAGACCATAAGACACAGGAATTCACAGAATCCTTACAGTATGGAAACAGACCCTTCGGCCCTACAAGTCCACACCAACCCACAGAGCATTCCACCCAGACCCATTCCCCTATAATCCACCTAGTCTATACATCCCTGAACACTACAGGCAATTTAACATGGCCAATCCACCTAGTCTTTGGACTCTGGAAGGAAACCGAAGCACGTGGAGGAAACCTGCACAGGCATGGGGAGAATGTGCAAACTCCACACAGGCAGTTGCTCTGGTGCTGTGAGGCAACAGTGCTAACCACTGAGCCACCATGCTGCCTGCAAAAGCCTACTGCACCTGGTATTCCCAGGCAGTCTCCCATCCAAGTAATAATCAGACCTGAGTCAGCTTAGGTTAATTAGGCTATTTGGCCCATCAAGTCAGGTCCAAATGTTTCTCAACCCCATTGTCCTGCCTTCTCCCTATAACCCCTGATCCCATTATTAATCCAGAACCTATCCATCTCTGTCTTAAATACATTCAACGACTTGATCTCTACACCCTTCTGCAGCAATGAGCTCGACAGATTAACCACACTCTGGATAAAGAAATTTCTCCTTATCTAGTTCTAAAGGGTTGTCCCTTCAATCTGAGTTTATGCCCTCAGGTCCCAGTCTCTCCTACTCATGGAAACATCAGCTCCATATCCACTCTATCCAGGCCTCTGATTATTCTTCAAGTTTCAATGAGATCCGCTCACGTCCTTCTAAACTCCATCAAGTACAGACCCTAAGTCCTCAACTGTTGTCATATGACAAGCCCTTCATTCCAAGTATCATTCTTATAAATTTCCTCTGGACCCCTTCCAGACCCAGCAGATATGAGACCCAAAACTACTTATAGTATTACAATGCAGTCTTACCAGAGCCTTAAACGGTCTCAGCAGTATATCCCAAATTTTCTATTCTAGCCCTCTTGAAATGAATGCTAACAATGTATAGGCTTCCTAAGTCAACTGAACCCACATGTTAACCTTAAGAGAATCCTGAACTAGGACTCCTAAGTCTCTTTGTGCTTAAGATTTCCAAAGCCTTTCCCCATTCAGAAAATAATCTATGCCTCCAGTCTTCTTACCAAAGTGCATAACTTCACACTTTCCTACATTGTATTCCATCAACCACTTCTTTGCCCACTCTCCTAGCTTGTCCAAGTTGTTCTGCAGCTTCCCTGCCTCAACATGACTTGCTTTTCCACCTATCTTTGTATCATCTGCAAACTAGATCGCATCCACTGGCTCTCCTTTGTCTAACTTGCTCATTACCTCCTTGAAGAATTCTAATGGCCTCTCCTTGACAAAGCCATGCTGGTTCAGTCCTACTTTATCATGTAAACAGAAAGAACATGTACATATACTGCTCCTGTTTCAATGCAACAAAATAGGTGACAGCCATTCGCTAGTTCATTTTTCAGGGCAATCCCTTATCATCCAGAGCAAAAACAAATCAGTAAATTAGCAGTGATTCTTGGATTGTGCATACTGGTTATAATGGAGCACCATTCTGAGGTATACAAAGCAACGAGTGCATCATTTGCAAGTTTTACTGGTCTTTCCTTCTGGGTAATTAGAGTTGGCCTGGGTGGTTTAAATTTAAACAAAGCCTGGAACTTAACTGGTAGTTAGCAATAATGTTTGCATTTCAATGACAACAAGTCTACCAATCAGATTCTGCTTGTCAACCACTCAACACACTGCTTTAATGAACGAAATGTCTTGGTTTTCCTCTTTAATTGGTATTCCTGCAAAAAGTCCTAATGAGCTCAAGACAAAAAGCTTCCACAAAGTGTCCTTTTCATCAATAAAATATACAGAAGCTGCTTTCAAAACATAACAATTTGATATTTGATTTAATTTATTATTGTCACAAGTACCGAGATATAGTGAAAAGTATTGTTTTGCGTGCTATCCAGACAAATCATACATTATATAGTACATCGGGGTAATAGAACAGAATGCAGAATATAGTGTCACAGCTACAGAGAAGGTACAGAGAAAGATCAGCTCTAATATATGAGAGGTCCATTCATAAGCCTGACAACAGCGGGGGAAAAGCTGTCCTGTCCTGGTACATGTTATATCATCTGCCCGTTGGCTGCCTTCCTGAGGCAGAGGAAAGTATAGATGGAGTCAATGGAAGGAAGGCTGGTTTTCCTGTTGGACTGTTCAGAACTCTTTGTAATTTCTTGTGGTCTTGGGCAGAGCAGTTGCTATACCAAGGTGTGATGCATCCAGATAGGATACTTTCTATGGTGCATCTATACATATTGGTCAGAGTTATTGTAGACATGCCAAATTTCCCGAGCTCTCTGAGGAAGCAGAGGTGTTGGTGTGTTTCCTTGACTGTAGCATTGACGTGGATGGACCAAGACAGATTGTTGGTGACATTTACTCCTAAGGACTACAGGCTCTTGACCACCTCCACCCCAGCACCATTGATACAAACAGGGATGTCCACTCCATCTTCTGAAGTTGATGACCAGCTCCTTCATTTTGATGACGTTGAGGGAGAGATTGTTGTCCTTACACCATGCCACTAAGCTATCTATCTCTTTACTCTACTCTGTCTTGTCGTTGTTGAAATTCAACTCACTACGTTAGTATCGTCAGTAAATTTGTAAATGGGGTTAGAGCTGAATTTGGCTCCACAGTCATGAGGGTACAAGGAGTATATAGTAAGGGGCTGAGCACACAGCCTTGTGGGGCACTGGTGTTGATTCTTACTGATTGTGGTCTACGGGTCAGGAAATCGAGGATCCATTTGCAGAGGGAGGAGTGCAGCCCTAGGTCTCAAAGTTTCGAGATGAGTTTGGTTGGAATTATGGTGTTGAAGATGGAGCTAAAGTCAATAAATAGGAGTCTGATGTAGGTGTCCTTGTTATCCAGGTGTTCCAGGGATGAGAGTAGGGCCAGAGAGATGGCATCTGCCGTTGACCTAGGTGTAATGGTGGGTGAATTGTAGTGGATCAACACAATGGGGAAGCTGGAGTTGATATGTGCAATTATTAACCTGTTGAAGCACTTCATAATGATGGATGTCAGAGCCACTAGGTGGCAGTCATTCAGGTATGTTGCCTGATGTTTCTTTGGCACTGGGGTGATAGTGGTCTTCTTGAAGCAGGTGGGAAACTCACATCATAGTAAGGAGAGGCTAAAGATGTCTCATCCAGGTCAGTTGCTTTCCATGCATTCATCCTCCAGAAGGTTGATCTGACATCTATGGCAGTGACTGTGGCCACTCAAACAGTGTACTTTGGTACACCCAACGCTGCTGGGGCAGGTGACACCGTTTCACTGACCTTCTGTTCAAAGCGAGCATAGAAAGCATTGAGCTGATTGGGAGGGGACACATTGTTGTCAGCGATTCTACTCGACTTTGCTTTGTAGCCTGTTTTATCATGTAAGCTTTGCCATGGTCTAAAGTGTGTTCTGTGAGACTCTGGTTTAGGCTGGCATTGTCTCTTGGCATCCCTGATGGCTTTGCGAAGGCCATCCCTGGGCTTCCTGTCTGGGTCAGGAATGCCTCAGACCTGTATGTCAGCAGGGAGTGGATCTTCTGGTTCATCCATTGCTTCTGGTTGGGGAAAACTCAGATTAACTTCTTTGGTATGCAGTCATCTAAACAGTTACTGATGAAATCAGTGATGGAAGTGGCACACTCATTTAGTTTGGCCACTGAATTCTTGAATATGGACCAGTCCACCGATTCCAAGCAGTAGGAGCTCATCCATTGCTTCCAATGCATTGCTCATAAGATACATTGATTAACTTTTCCCAATCCACAGAGGCATTAACCGCATAGCCAGAATACAGCAGCATGTAGCTTTTCTATATCCTGGTGGACGGGAGCCTGGTAGAAAACAAATTAGGCCAGCCTTCAAGTAATTATCTATTTCAACAACTACCACAGTAGTCAAACTCTACTCTCTGTCCATTCAAAACTATTTTGGAAGTTTTCTCTGCTATCCATGAGAGGAAACCATGGGGCAGAGAATAAGGGACTTAAGGAAAGATTGTGAAGAGTGTTGACTTGCATTTATGTAACAGCTTCTGTGATCTTAGGGCATCCTAATAATCTCCAGTCAAATGAAGACATATTGAAGTATAATCTATGTTGAATGTGGGACTAGGTTTAAGGCTTCCTTTTTCCCAGTCATACTGTGAATCAGCAGCATTTTATAAAAGAAGTGGTTAATGATGATAAGAGATAGTAGGAACTGCAGATGCTGGAGAATCCGAGACAACAAGGT
>NC_063345.1:9189896-9219030 GCF_021869965.1 Rhincodon typus
GATGCTGCTTGGCCTGCTGTGTTCATCCAGCCTTGCACCTTGTTGTCAATGATGATAAGAGGTTGTTTTCTCTTCTGGGAGATTCTCAAAAACCAGGGCATAATCTCAAAGTAAGGGACAGAGAGGTCTGAAGATTTTTGCAAAAATTCTTAGATTGAGATGTGTTGACCTTTGTACTTTGGCAAAAGCTTGTATTTCCTTCTGGGAAAGTCCT
Source organism: Rhincodon typus (assembly GCF_021869965.1). NCBI lineage: Eukaryota > Metazoa > Chordata > Chondrichthyes > Orectolobiformes > Rhincodontidae > Rhincodon > Rhincodon typus. Next base: position 9,190,111 of record NC_063345.1, read on the forward strand.
TTTAATTACAGAGTGAAACTGAGGATTATTCTGAAAAAATGTGCAATTGGACTTTGAGAAAGACAATAAGACCATAAAGTAGAAAATGTAGGAAATGTTAATGGAATTTTGAGGGGGTTGAAGCATTAGAATCTTATTGCAACTGTACAAGGTGCTGCGGAGACCACATCTGGAGGACTGGGAGCAGTTTTGGCCCCATTATTTAAGGAGACATAGTTTCATTGGGAGCAGTTCAGAAAAGGTTCACTATGATGATCTCTGGTATGGACGGATTGTCTTATCAGCAAAGGCTAACCAGGTTCGGGACTGCACTCACTGGAGATTAGAAGAATAAGAGGAGATCTCATTCAAACATATGGGGGATTTTTAAGGGACTTGAAAGGTTAAATGCTGAGAGGATATTTCCCCTCATGAGAGAGTCGAGGACCAGAGGACATAGTTTCAGAATACAGGGGACGCTAATTTATGACTGAGACAAGGAGAAAGATCTTCTCTCAGAGGGTTGTGAGTCTTTGGAACTCCTTGTCATGGAGAGCTGTGGGGCAGAGTCCTTTTGGATACTTAAGGCTGAGATAGATAGATTTTTCATCATTAGTGGAATCAAGGGTTATGGAGAAAAGTCAGGAAAATGGACGTGAGGAATGTCATGATCCTATTAATAGTGCAACAAGCCTGAAGGGCTGAATGGCCTACTCCTATTCTTACTTCTTATGGTCTTATAGTCTAGGAACAGACACAGGCCGTTCAGCCATTGAATCTTCTCCATCATTCAAAGAGATTATGACTGATCTGATAATTCTCAATTTGTATGCTAATGACCAGCTAACATACTAATGGTCTTGACAGCCCTCTACAATAAAGGATTTCACAGATTTGCATCCCTCTGAGAAAAGAAATTCCTGATCTCTGTTTTAAAAGGGTGACTCCCTACTGTGAGATTATGCCAATTAACTTTCAAGAATTTGAGTTCACAAAAAAGATGAATGGTAGGGCCCTGGGAAGCATTGGGAAAGAGGGACCTTGGTATGCATGTACACCAGTCCTCTTAAAGTTGTAGGACAGGCAGATAAATTGTTTCAGAAGGCGTATGGGATACTCGCCTTTGTTAGTTCAGGCATGCAGCTTAGGAGCAAGGAGGCTATGTTGGAACTGTATAAAATGTTGCTTATGTTATCGATGCATTGTTCTGTTCTGGAGTCCACATTATAGGAGGGATGTGATTGCATTGGGGACGGTACAGAAGGAATTCACCAGGATATTGGTCTGTGCTAGACAGTTTCAGATATAAAGAGAGATTGAACGGACTGGAATTGTTTTCCTTGGAGCAGAGGAGATTGAGAGGGGGAACGAGGTTGAAATGTGCAAAATTGAGGAGTGCAGAAAGGATAAACAGGAAGAAATTTCTCCCCCTTGGTGGCGGGATCTACATCCAAGAGGCATAAATTGAAGGTAAGGGGCAGGAGGTGTGAAAGGGATGTGAGGAAAAACCTTTTCAGCCAGAGGGTAGTGGGAATCTGGAAATCACTGTTTGTAAGGGTAATGAAAGCCAAAGACCTCACAACAGGAAAGATGTATTTAAATGTACACTTTCAATGCCAAGGCATGAAAGGCTATGGGCCAAGAGCTGGAAAATGGAATTAGAATAGTTAGGCGCTTGTTTTTGACTGGCCCAGACTCAATGAGTCTCTGGGGAATTGGTTGCATTATGACCAATGTGGCTAAGAGGATTCTGCAGGGATACATGATTTCGACGTTAATCCTATTTTGGGACCTTTGATATAACATGGCTGCCAGTAAATTGACTCAAGGGCTGGAATGATTAAGTCAGAAGTAAATGATCTGATGTACTGGAGGCTGACTTGTAAAGACCATGAGTTAGCACATATCACATTTGCATGGGAAGTGATGTAAGTGCTTGTAAGCACAGGCTGCTTATCTTTGTGTATTGACTATTTAAAGCTTAGCATTTTTAAAACATCATTTGCGTGTTAACTAATGCTTCAACAATGTCGATTGTTACAGTGGAAATAGTTACAGGTAAATCAAAATCTTGCTCACCAGTGTTCTTTACTGCTGTGGGGTTTTATTTCTTTTAAAAAGTAATCAGTCTCCACGGGGATCATGATAAGAAAACAGACAAACAAATGTCAAAACACACCCAACTATTTCAGTGGAATCATCAACTTTAAACACAATTGAAGCGTCAGCATTGGTTCAGAGTGAGCACTCTCACCTCTGACCTAGAGGGTTCTAGATTAAAACCTTATTTCAGGCTCACAATCTCAAAACACTCCAACAGGAACAATCGTGGCACACTGACACCATTGGTGGTGTCTATCAGATGAGATGTTAGACCAAGACTTTGGCTGCCTGTTCAAGTGAATGTTAAAAGGATACCATAGCACGACACGGATGAGAGCAGAGATAGTTGCTCTACTGTCGTTGGCAAACAATTTGTTCAGCTGCCAGCAAGATTGCATTCTCTGGTCATTTATCACATTTGATGCTTGTAAAACCTTGTTGCCAACTGGTTTGCCACACTTGCTTCACTAACAACAGTACCTGAGATTGCAAAAGCAAGTCAGGGCTTTCTAGGCGCTACACAAATGTGGGGAGAGTGGCAGTGGAGGCGAGATGGTGACGAAGATTGGTGACTTTTGTTCCAGCGGTGAAGGGGACTCGTGCTTGACCACTGGGCCTGTGGCAGAGCACTTAAAAAGGAGGACTGTTTCTTTATTATTTCTGCCTTTATATTCTTTGTTTTACTTTGTTAGTTCAGGCATGCAGTTTAGGAGCAAGGAGGCTATGTTGGAACTGTATAAAATGTTGCTTATGTCATCGATGCATTGTTCTGTTCTGGAGTCCGCATTATAGGAGGGACGTGATTGCATTGGGGACAGTACAGAAGGAATTCACCAGGATGTTGGTCTGTGCTAGACAGTTTCAACTTGTGTTTTAAGATGGCGCCAGAGAGTGCCGAACACTATGCAACACTTTTCACGAAACGCACACGACAATAAATAAATCAAATCAAATCAACTCAAGGGTATAAAATGATGGCTGCAAACATTAGCTAATTAAAAGCAGTGTTAAATTCAAAATGTTTCTTTATTAAAATAAAGGATTGCAGGCAAAATACAGACATGGTAGTTCTTTGGTGTGCACAGGTCATTCTCTGTAAAAAATGTAACACAAAATCATGTATGGAGAAAATAACACAGAAATCCTCATTTTCTAAGCAAGGCAGAAAGTTTCTGCACCATTTCAGTAAATACAATGTTGTTATACAAGTTGTTATCCTCTCCTGGGTCTGTTTTATGAAGGTAGAGCTCTCCAGCATGAATGGCACTGAGATTCGCACTGAACGTGGATGCATTATAACCAACCCACTCTGTGTACCTGTACCCATCACAACGAATAGAGTATCCCATGACCTGAATGTCCTTCAGCAAAGGGAGATCAGAGTTCATCTGTGGTGTGTCCGCTGGCCGGGGGTATTGGGTGTAGACAAACAATTGCCGGTTCCAACTTGCGGCATTGGGGTTTAAATAATGAGCTATGCTCTTTCCCTCGGTACACAGATCCACATGAAAGGAAGGTGGCGGACACGCTGGAGGCTGAGGTAGTTTGAGGACTTGACAGAGAGTTGGGAAGAGGTCCACCAATTCCACATTGACATCCCTCATCAACCCTGTCAGAAAATTTAGGCACTTGATCAATACACTTTGTAAAGAGAATAGAATGGAACGGGGTAATGGGGACATAGGAGAATATCACTTCTATTCAGAGGTCACCATTCTTTTCCATGTGGGGACGAAGTGGTTTGTTGCATCACAGGTGTCAAAACAAAAGACATATGATCATAAGCAATAAGAGCAGGAGTAGGCCATCTGGCCTGTAGAGCCTGCTCCGCCAGTCATTAAGATCATGGCTGATCTTTTCATGAACTCAGCTCCACTTACCCGCCCCCTCACCATAATCCTTAACTCCTTTACTGTTCAAAAATCTATCAATCTTTACCTTAAAAGCATTCAACGAGGTAGCCTCAATTGCTTCACTGGGCAGGGAATTCCACAAATTATACAGACATGGTCGCCTAGTCCATTATTACACTCACCTCAGCCCTGCATCAACAGTCGACATGGGGTTTAAATTTCACACATCTGCTGAACACACCCAACTCTACCTGTCTGAGAGCTTCTCTGCTGCTCCTACCATCTGTCAGGAAAAAGTCCCAAATTTCTTGAAGTGAGCTTGGAGAAAAACCGTGATCATCATCTCCACTGCTTCATCACTGATTTCATTCCCCGTATGAGGCAGGTCAACGATTTACTATCTCAGTGTCCAGCCTGATGCTAAGTTTAGCTTCAGATCCAATTTCTACCGAGGCATTCCTCTACATCTCACCACTGTTCCTTGCCATAGCCACACTTTCCATTGCCCAGAGCTACAAGTGTTGCAGACACTGTGAAATCTCACACATAAAAACCAAAAGAGCTGCGGATGCAGTAAATCAGGAACCAAATCAGAAATTGCTGGAAAAACTCAGCAGGTCTGGCAGTGTCTGTGGACAGAAATCAAGGTTAACATTCTGTTTCGAGTCACCCTTCCTCAGAACCGTTCTGAGGAAACGTCACTGGACCTGAAACGTTAAAGGTCACTCGACCTGAAATGTTCACTGTGATTTCTCTCCACAGATGCTGCCAGACCTGCTGAATTTTTTTTCCAGCGATTTCTGTTTTTGTTTCTGTGAAATCTTCTGCATGTCACACTGCATCCTGACTTCCAACTACATTACCTTTCCTTCACTATCATGAGGTCAAAATTCAGGAACTCCTTCCCTAACAGCACTGTGGATAAATTGGGGTATCTAGAAAATAAATCAATTCAGGTATGTTAACATATTGGACAAAACTACTTTTTGTTAGATGTTAAATGTGATGAATAAGTACATGCTGAGATATAATGTGTTTATAGATTTATTTTGTTCTTACATGGGATGTGGGGCTTTGCTGGCATGTGTTACACATCCCTAACTGCCCTTGAACAGCTTGGCTATTCAGGTCAATTCAAAGAGCAGTGAAGAGTCAATCGTGTGTCTAAGGGTCTGTAGTCATGTGTAGCCAGACTGGATAAGGACGTTAGCAAACCAGATGAACATTTATGACAATCAGCGATAATGTACAGTCACAATTAAACTAGTTTTATTTTCAATTCCAGATTTGACTGAATTCAAATTTCACCGTCTGCACGGTCGGATTTGAACCCATATTCCCAGACCAATTGTAATTATGACATTACTGCCACACCATCTGTTCCCCTACATATGTGGAATATATCAGCTTGTAGATTTTTGCATAGTATTACATTATTTTACTTAATTCCAGAATGTTAATCTGTTGCTTATATTGTGAGGAAAGTATATTTGAAAATTGCATGCTAGAACACTTTAGGGTTAGTAGTATCACCATCAGAACAAGCAACAAGCTCCACTTTCTGCAAGATAGTACTTTCAGACATAACCTTCACACTCTCGGACATACTGACTTATCGTGGATGCTAGAACCTACCTGGAGGCAGATTCCCCACTTCATCAGTGAAGGAGTTAATAAAAGGAAACAACCTTTGACCTGGATGTGGAAAAGCTTCAGTCATCCCTGGGACATAAAACATCAAAGGGACTCTGGTGGCTACGTCAAAATTGCTGTACTTAGCCCATTCCCCATGTTCCCCTAGCGACCAACCTAAAAACAAACAAGACAGTTGGTCTAAATAAATTCCATGCAAGAAAGATGAAAGAAAATTAAATGTGTAATCTCCTCAATAGGAATATCAAGATTAGAATTCAACAACAAATTCCCCATTGCACTCACTTATTCACTTTGAGGTTCCTTGGAGTAATGATCTACTAACCAACAGCAATGATGGTGGGGGATTGTAGTGAAACACCTTGTTTTTAGGTTGAGGTTGTAGACTTGCTCACCGAGCTGGTGAGTTTGATTGCAGATGTTTTGTTACCCTGCTCAGTAACATGGTCAGTGCACCTCCGGTGAAGCATTGATGTTCTGTCCCTCTTGTAATTTATATGCCTCGGTTTGCTGGGGTGGTTGGCATTACTTCCGGTTCTGTTTTTCAGTGGTTTGTATAGAAGGTCCAGTTCAATGTGTTTGTTGATGGGAGTTCTGGTTGGAATACCAAGCCTCTGGGAATTCCCTGGCATGTCTCTATTTGGCTTGTGCTATTATGGATGTGTTATCCCAGTCGAATTTGTGTCCTTCTTTGTTCGCGTGTGTGGAGACGAGTGAAGAATTGGTCATGTCTCTTAGCGGCCAGTTGGTGTTCGTGTATCCTTATTGCCAGTTCTCTTCCAGTTTGGCCTATGTAATGTTTCTCACAGTCCTTGCATTGTATTTTGTATATTATGTTAGTTTTATTGGCTGTGGGTGTGGGATCCTTTACGTTCGTCAGTAGCTGTCGCAGGGTGGTTGTTGGTATGTGTGCTACCCTGATACCTAGGGGTCTGAGTAGTCTTGTGGTCATCTCTGAAATGTCTCTGATGTACGGTAGGGTGACTACTGTGTCTGGCCATGTTGTATCTTCTTGTTTTGGTCTGTCGCGGAGGTAACTCACTGGTCTTCATACACACAGACAAAAGAAGGACGCAAATTTGACTGGGATAACACATCCATAATAGCACGAGCCAAACAGAGACATGCCAGGGAATTCCTGGAGGCCTGGTGTTCCAAACGGAAGACCATCAACAAACACATTGAACTGGACCCGATATACAAGCCACTGAGAAACAGAACCGGAAGTGATGCCAACCACCCCAGCAAACCGAGGCAGATAAATAACAAGCGGGACAGAACACCAATGCTTCACCGGACGTGCACTGACGATGTTACCCTGCAGGGTGACGAACCATCTGCAACCAAACACATTGGCTCAGCGAGCAAGTCTACAACCTCATCCACAACCCGAGCTACAAACCTATTCATAAACTTTAAACCTTGTCTTTCAATTAATTCCCCAAATATTGGGCATTTATTGCCCTCCCTTAGTCATCCTTAGGAAAGTCAGAAGTCACATGACACCAGGTAATAGACCAAAAGGTTTATTTGATATCACAAGCTTTCAGAGCGCTGCTCCTTCATCAGGTGAAGTGGAGGGAAGCACTGAAGTGCAGAGCTCTGAAAGCTTGCGATTTCAAATAAACCTGTTGGACTAAAACCTGGCGTTGTGTGATATCTGACCCTGGTCCAACACTGGCCCCTCTGCATCCTTCAGAAGATGGTCCAAACTTATTCGTGAACTCTTGGCAATAGTTTGATATAACTACTCCCTCAGCCTTTTGAAGGGAGGTTAGTGAGTGAGTGGAGACACAATGAGCTTAGGCAGGGAGCTGAGAGCAGATTTCCTTTTGTAAAGGATCAGAATGAACTATTTGAGTTCTTACAACAATCTGATGGCTCGATTGTAGCGTTTAGTACATTATGTTAACAACTTCCATTCCAGGTAGCTATTTTATCGAGCTCATAATTAAGCCAGCTGCACAATGACTAAAGATGGCGAGTTATGCTTCTCCAAATTGCCATATAATATTGTTCTACAGTCAAGATGCCAAATAAAGTATAATTATTGCTGCAGTCACCACTGTCATCGCTGATGCTTGTCAAGCTATTTGCCTGATCTGACATTAATGGGTTTAACAGAGCTCGTTAGTGCAGTGACTTAGCAATCACAGCCAATCTGCGTACAGCACAGAATTCAGGTGAATCCAGAAACATTGCTAAGATCTAAGATCAGTTTTTGTCAACCAGTTCATGAATAAAACCAACAGTTTCTCCTCATAACAATCAAACAGCCGATGAATATCATCAAACATCATTAGCTAAGCAGACACAAATTTCTAGCTCACCGTGGTCAGAGGTAAAGATAACAATTGTATTATTGGCCAGTTCCTGCTCATCCAGTGTGTTTAGCAGTCGACCCACTTGACTATCCATGTAGGAGACAGCAGCGAAGTAACTCTGGCGTATCAGCACCTGAGAGACAGGAAAGATACAAATCTCACAGCCTCACAATGAACTGGCACCAAGATTACCATCCTCCCCCTCCCTCTGACGGTGTGATGGAACCATCCGCTGACATGGGGTGGCGGGGGGCAGGGGGGTACCCAGCCTCCCAATGTAGATAAGCGAAGGGATTAGACCAAACAACATCCTCCTGCGCTGTGCAATTCTTTAAAATGCTCATCCAACATTCATGCACAAGATATTCCAAAAATTGAGACACAGCATATATTGAACATTGAGATGCAAGATATACTAGGGCAGCACCGTGGCTCAGTGGTTAGCAGTGCTGCCTCACAATGCTAAGGATCCAGGTTTGTTTCCACCCTTGGGCGATTGTCTGTGTGGAATTTGCACATTCTCCTTGTGTCTGTGTGGGCTTGCTTCGGTTTCCTCCCACAATCCAAAGATGTGCGGGTTGGGTGGATTGATCATGCTAAATCGCCCATAGTGTCAAGAGATGTGTTGGTTAGCTGGACTAACTATGGGAAACACAGGGTTAGAAAGACAGGGTCGGGGGGTCGGTCTGGGTGGGATGCTTTTTGGAGGGTCGGTGTGAACTCAATGGGCCAAATGGCCTGCTTACACTGTGTAGGGATTCTGTGCTTGACTTGAGACCCTGACTCTATGACTAAAAATCGAGACACAAGAAATACTAAACAACGATGGACATGAGATTGTAGTTTCTGCTGACATAGCAAGGTCTAAAAATTAGTTTCACCTCCCAGTTTAGAATATTAACAAAAAACTGCCACCGTCCAGACTTGTCCCAACCAAGAACTGGAGTGGTCAACATGGACAGAAAGTGGACAGCATTTCATAAGATATTTCCAAATCCCCAGTGAGGCTCTGAGAAAATCATCACTATGCCAGTCAAAAATTCCAGAAGCTACAAATCTATTTTGCTGACTGTGTGCAAAGAAAGCTGTGCTAACATCTGGTACTTTCATTAAATGAATGCTTCCTTTAAGGGCTGATTAAACACATACTTGAAAATCATCAGGAATGGGTCCATACGGAAAACTTAAATTGAGAGCCATCACGTCATCTCTTCTTCTCAGATCAGTCCACGGATTATATGCCACTGGGGGTAGTTTCGGTGGGATTTTGGGATCAGGTGCCAAAGGTATCTTATCATGTGGATACAATTTCAAAAATTCCTGGACAGAAAAAAAAAATCATGAGTTTAGACTTCTGCCAAAATATCCTGACAAAAAAAATGCAATCTTCAAGCCTTTTAAAGATGCAAACCAATAAAGAAACAGAAAGTGCTGGAGAAATTCAACAGATCTGGCATCATCTGTGGAGACAGAAACAGAGATAATAGTTCAAACTCAGGATGACCTTTCCTCACCAGTTGCACTGTATATTTCTTTCTAAATACACTCACAGCTGAGACCATTAGATGGTGGCTATCTCATTGAGACTCAGTTTTTGGAGTGGGCTTGACAGCATCAATGCTGAGAACATTTATTTTCCCTCACGTGTGAATCTAGAATTAGGGGGCATTGTTTCAAAATCCAGAGTCTTCCATTTATGACAGAGATGAGGTAGAATTTCTTCTCCTGAGAATTCTCACTCTCAGACAGCAATGGAGGCTGGTCGATTAAATATATCCAAGGCTGATTTACACAGAAGGTAAGGGACACAAGAGTTATGAGGGAACAGGAAAGTAAGTGGCCAGATCAGATTAGCCATGATTTAATTGACTAGTGAAGCTAGCCTGAGGGGCTGAATGGCATCCTCTTGTTCCTATTTCTTGTTATCCTATGATTTCTAAGATATATATAATTTACTACCAGCAGAATCAGAACTGGGTCACAAAACTCCACATTTTTAACCTTACGTGTGGAACACATTTGAACACTAGCCTGGGCAACAGCAACCCCATAACGAAATGGCCAGCACCCTCCGACAGTACAGCACTTTGTTACGCATCAGTTTACTGTCTACAAATATGATATTATATGAGCAGACATAGTGCTAAAAGGACACAAATTCACACAAAATTAACTCGAGGGTGAGGTCACATAATTGGTTCGGAAAATGCTCTGCAGCAATTCAAACTGCTAACCATTTTCACTTGCACACAGTCTAGGTCAATGTTCCAATTCATGGGTGAGGGAGTGCTGCACTGTCAGAGAAGCATCCTTCCAGGACAGGTGTAAAACTGAGACCTGTCTGACTCCACAGCCGTAGTGGAATTCTCCCTGGCATCCTGACTAGTGTTTACCCATTGATTAACATTCCTGAAACAGATTGTCTTATTGTTGTCACAGTACTGCTTGGGGGAGTTTGCTGAGTGAAAATTGGTTCCTGCCTTTCATACAATACAGCAGTGACTAAATGCTAATCGTACCTAATTGACTGTAAAGTGCTTTGGGATGGCTGAGCTCATAAAGGATAAGTTTCTCTTTATCAATGGGATCATTAACTCTGAGTTATGTTAAAGACATGAGCCAAACACATTTTATGCGGCAATCTCTGCAGTGTTTCTGTTCTGCTAAACTTGTGCACAGACACACAGATAGATAACAAACATCTCCCAAACGCTGCAACAGATTATGGAGTTGTTACCTGGGGGTATTTCAGTGGAATGTGCGGCTTATGGTATCCAACAGCCAAAAAGAAAGGGTTTTCTGTGCTTTTCAACTTTTCCAATAACCGAATTGCCTCCTCAGTGCTCTGAATATCAGGCAGAGTCTGTTCTGGCATTTCCTCCACATCCACTGGGCAAATTAAATTTGCACGTTTTTCACCAACTGGACCTTTGCAAACCTATCTGAAGGAAACACACACAGTTAACCAAGTTCTCTTTGTGTTCAGCAGCCAGGACAGGAATTGAACCCACACTGTATTGCAGCCAACTAAGCTAACCAAACTCTGAGCATGATACACGTCACTTGCAGAACATCCAATGTTAAATTTTCAACATAGCGCTTGATTTTGTAATAAATGAATCACACCCATGATTAGTTGCACTCAATTCTTCAGTAGAACCTGAATTTGGAGAGAGTCTCTGGCCTTTAGTGTTAATTACATCTGGTCACAGCTCTATTCATTCCTGTTAAAGGTTTGGTGATACTCGAATGCAGCCAGATACAAACACACACTCCTTAGACAAGCAAAGCACTGGAGAGAATGGTTAATCTCGAAAATCAGGATACCAAATCTCTTCCATCTCACATTGCTGAAATTATTCATGCTGATTAAACACCGGGCATTATAATCCGATGAGGAAGAGGTGACTGAATCGTTGCTCTGAAGAAAAGATGGTGCTGCCCAAATCAGTCTCCTCCTCTTGAGATTCTAGCTTAGATCAGTGAAGGACTAACAAGAGCACTCAATGATTGCAGGACACTAGAAAGCTCAAAGAAATAGTGGGATCCTGGATGCATGTCCACAGATCCCTGAAGTTGGCAGGACAGGTTAACAGCGTATGTGAGAGGGTATACAGGACAGTTACCTTTATCATTAGAGGCACAGAAAGAGCTAGGAGGTTATGCTGGTGCTGTACAGGACCTTGGTAAGGTCACCACTGCAGTCCTGGTCACAGCACTATAGGAAGGATGTGACTGCAGTGGAGGGGGTGCAGAGGAGATTCACCAGGATATTGCCTGAGATGGAACATTTCAGCGATGAAGTGTGACTGGTTAAGCTCAGGTTGTTTTCTTTGTAGCAGAGAGAGTTGAGGGAGGACCTGATAGAGATCTATAAGCCTATAAGGGGCATGGGGAGCTGTACCCCTTAGTCAAAGGATCAGAAACAAGGGGACATAATTTTAAGCTGAAACGCAGGAGGTTCAGAGTGGATTGAGGAAAAACGTCGTCACCTCACAACCTTCAAAACGTACTTGGATGAGCACTTGAAATGTCATAATATTCAAGGATATGGCCTTAGTACAGGAAGTGGGAGTAGTGTAGAATTTCTGTAGCTTTGGCAGTACAGGATTGATGGGCCAAACAGCCTCTTCTGTACTGTCCGATTCTATGATTTGTTAGCATTCTGCTGGAACAGAACTAAGATCAGACTTCCTCAGTTAGGGAGTTGTAGGAATATTGTCATAGTCAGGGATGTAGTGTTATTTGGAGGTAGTGGCTGTTCCCGTGCATCTGATGTGCATGTCCTTTAGATGGCAGAGGTCACAGGTTTGAGAGGCGTAAGGAGCTTTGATTAACATTCTACCAGAGATAGTAGGAACTGCAGATGCAGGAGAATCTGAGATAACAAGGTGTAGAGCTGGATGAACACAGCAGGCCAAGCAGCATCATAGGAGCAGGAAGGCTGACGTTTCGGGCCTAGACCCTTCATCAGAAATGGGGGAGGGGAAGGGGGTTCCGAAATAAATAGGGAGAGAGGGGGAGGCGGATAGAAGATGGATAGAGGAGAAGATAGGTGGCATCCCCGAAGGTTGCAGGAACAGCAACTCATATTCCACTTGGGAACCCTGCAGCCCAATGGTATCAATGTGGATTTCACAAGTTTCAAAATCTCCCCTCCCTCTACCGCATCCCAAAACCAGCCCAGCTCATCCCTGCCTCCCTAACCTGTTCTTCCTCCCACCTATCCCCTCCTCCCACCTCAAGCTGCACCCCCATTTCCTACCTACTAACCTCATCCTGCCCCCTTGACCTGTTCGTCCTCCCTGGACTGACCTATCTCCTCCCTACCTCCCCACCTACACTCACCTTTACTGGCTCCATCCCCGCCTCTTTGACCTGTTTGTTTCCTCTCCACCTATCGTCTCCTCTATCCACCTTCTATCCGCCTCCCCCTCTCTCCCTATTTATTTCCGAACCCCCTTCCCCTCCCCCATTTCTGATGAAGTGTCTAGGCCCGAAACATCAGCCTTCCTGCTCCTATGATGCTGCTTGGCCTGCTGTGTTCATCCTTGATTAACATTGATCCAAATTCATACTTTGTGTGAGAGTGTACACGTAGAATGGGTAATAAAGAGGGCAAATGGAAATTGGTATTTATTGCTAAAGGAATGGAGTAAGAAAGTAGGAAAGTACTGTTATAATTGTACAGGGCATTGGTGAGTCTGTATCTGGAGTACTGCATACAGTTAGATCCCCTTACTTGAGGAACAATATAATTGCAGTAGAACCAGCTCATAGAAGGTTCATTAGATTAATTCCAGAGATGAAAAGTTTGTCTTATGAGGAGATATCGAGCAGTTTAGGTCTATACTCATAAGGGTTTAATTGAGTTTTGTAAGATGCTAAAGAGGAATGATAAAGTAGACACAGAGAGGATGTTTCACTATGTGAGGCAATCTAGGACAAGAGGTTATAGTTTTGGGCTAAGGGCTAGCACATTTAAAACAGAGATGAGGAGGAATACTTTGCTCAAAGAGTCGTGAAACCGGGGAATTCATTACCCCGAGTGTGTTGGATATCAAGACACTGAGTAAATGTAAGGAGGACGTAGGCAGATTTTTAATTAGTAACGGGTTGAAGGGTTATGGGGAGTAGGAAAGATGAGCTCAGCAATGATCGTTTTGAATGGAGGAACAGTCACAATGGGCTGAATGGTCTATTCCTTCTCCTAGTTCTTATGCTTTTACATTCTCATTGATTGACTCATCCTAAGTGCAATACTAACAGCGTTGCCTTCATCTAATTCATTCAAAGTAACATTTAAGCTTTACCTTAGCATTTTTATATTTCTGTGTGGAAGGATGAAATGGAGGAATGGACCAGCTGTATGGATAATCATCTGTGTGATTGGACACAATCCCTGAAAGATGAAGGGAATTTTAGTAAAGTTTTAAAGCTATGGGTCATACTAAACTGAAACACATCAAAAGGTACAAACATTCAAGACAGAAAAATAAGCCAGGTGATTTTACTTCATGACATGTCACTGGTTGTGTGTTAAAGAAAGATCAAAGCTTCAGTTGGTTGCTTCAACCTGTTATATTCAGTCAGCGAGCATGTTAAGATGGCAGAAATTACGAAGATTTCTATTGCACAGAACTTACAGCGGAGCAGCAGTTTTTCTGCTCTTCTTACCACATCTTCATCTAACACTATCAATAAAACCTCTTGCTTAGATGTAGATGCCCTCACTACATTTCATCTATTTCTCTCTTCTTTTGTGGAACTGTGATTCAAGGTTAAGAGTTGAACTTTGAACAGCTGCATGCTTTAAAAGGGGATAAATCAAACGTGGATGTTTGCTGTTGGGAACTGGCCTAAAATATATTGCAACATAATTACTAATCTGAAAAACACTATGGGTGGTTCAGCACCAAGTGTAACTATGCTCAAATCTAGCAGCGAGTTGGATGTTAAGTTGGTCAATCAAGGGAACACCAGTTCTAACGAGCTAACCACAGAGAATATTTATTGAAAAGAAGTTAAAAAGAGCAAACTGATTCTGACTGGGTTTTAGCAAGTGCCGAGTAATTTTGGAAGCTTGAGGACTGGCTCTATTTTTTAACTCTCTCTAGTTTTCTGTCCAGTGATTTGTTGAATGTTCTAAGAAATGAATTCCAGCAGAAAGAAATAAGTAACTTTTTCTGGAAGTCTACTGAAACTGTTCACATTTGCTGATGACATTGCAATTAGATGTACAGCTATGTTCAATGAACAACTCATTACCCAAGGACTGCATGAAGACGTGGAATCCATCTTTTGAAACTCTTTAGTTGAACTGACACATTACAATTCTTTTATTTTCTTTTCAATTTATCCTTTAACTCTGTTTGTCTGTGTGTGAGTGGGCTTATGATCAAAGACAATTGTGTTTAAATCATATATATTAATTAGATTACCTTGTTATTTAGCTCTGTCCTCCTAAAGACACAGTATTAGTGATAAATTGTCATTTTTTGTTTAAGTTATAAACTTGGTGCCCAAGATCTTTTATTCGCAAAGTCTGGTTAGAAACAATTGGACAATTTTGAGGGTTGTTGAATATTTCAATTTCACTGTGTTGCAAATCCAGTAAGGCTTAGTTTGTTTGGCTTGTTATCCCTGTGTCAAAACACAATCAATTTGTATTTATTCAAGCACTTGTTGAATGAGACAAACTGCTGCAAATCCCAAGTCTTTTTTGGATACAAGAATTGTAGGCCATGGTCAACTTAAAGTGTTCTGTGACTTTGCTGGAAGTAAAAGATGAAGGATTTGCATTTAAAAGTGCCTTTCACGAGTCCTGGATATCTTGAAGCACTTTACAGTCAGTTCAGTACTTGTGAAGTGTAGTCACTGTTGTAATGTAGGAAGCACAGTGGTTAATGTGTGGACAATTAACTCCCACAAACAGCAGTATGATAATGATCATACCATCTGTTTGTGTGATGTTGTTTGAGGTATACATTGCTCAAGTGGATAATTCTTTGAAAGAGTATGGTGGGATATCCCCGGAAAAAGCAGAATTAATGTTTTCAACTAGAGAGGCTAAAATTTAATCATAAGCTTTTTTGTGTCAGGCTAGAATCCCTACTGTGTGGAAGCAAGCTACTTGGCCCATTAGTCTACACTGACCCTCTGAAGGGCATTCTACATAGACCCAGCTCCCACACTGCATTTCCCATGGCTAAGCCACACATCCCTGGACACTGAGTATTTTAGCACAGCAAATCCACCTAACCTGCACATCTTCAGGCCGTGGGAGGAAACCCACGCAGACACAGGGAGAATGTGCAAACTCCATGCAGTCAGTCACCCAAGGGTGGAATCAAACCCATGACCCTGGCACTATGAGGCAGCAGCAGTAACCACTGAGCGACCATGCTGCTGGATGAGAGTGTATTGATGTCACCTATAACAACTTAAGGAAGGACAGGAAACACAAAGAAATGATTAGAAGGGGAAAGAAAGAGACAGACTCTCCCATTGCATTCCAGCACTCTCCGAGTACTGCAGAATGGCAGCCTGAATGATATACTCAAGTGTCTCGTTAACCCCACATTCTGACTCAGAGGTATGACTGTTACATAGTGAGCTACAGTTGATCGTCACTCATCTGAGTAAATAAAGTGAGAAAGTCTGTTCTTTGTTTTCATTTTATGATGCAAACATTTGAATTAAGAAATAAGAAATAGGAGCAGGGAGACTTTACAACTGCTCCAGCTTGTTCTGCCCTCCAATATGATCACGTCTGTTCTTGGGCTTCCAATCCACTTTCCCATCTACTCTTGAAAACCTGATGGACCAAGTATCTGTTTATTCTAAACTAAAACAGAAATTTCTGGAGAAACTCAGCAGATTTGCAGCATGTGTGTTGAGAAAGCAGAGTTAATGTTTCAAGTTTACTGACCCTTCTTCAGAAGTGACTGTAGCTCAGTAAAGGTTGGTGTATATGCTGAAGATGGGGTGGGGGCAGGGGGTGGACTACATGGTAGGTGGGAGATGGAGCCCAGAGAGAAAGAAAACATAGGTTGGGCAGACAAAGGAGCGGGTAAAGGTCAGCCTGGGAGAATCAATAGCTGTTAATGGGGGTTGTTAGTTGTGGTAGCAGCTCATGTGATGACAAGGCCTGGTGTGTGGAGGTTGGAGGAAGGTTATGGGAGAAGGTGCCCAGGCCCTAAAATTATTGAACTTTATATTGAGTGCAGATGACTGCAGGGTTCCCAAGAAGAAAATGAGACGCTGTTTGTCCAACTAGCACTGCGCTTCAGGGAAGCACTAAAGCAAGCCTGGGACAGAGATGTTGGCCAGAGAAAGCGATGGTGTACTGATGTGGCAGGCAACTGAAAGCTCAAAGTCATTTTTGCAGACAGAATGTAGTTGTTTTGCAAATTGATCATCAGTTTGCATTTTGTCTCCCCAGTGTAGAGTAATGATGTGGAGGTGTCAATGAAGGGCTGAGGTGGACAATGTCAGAAGTCACACGACACCAGGTTATAGTCAACAGGTTCATTTGAAATCACAAGCTTTCGGAGCGTAGCCCCTTTGTCAGGTGAAGACAGAGAGAAGCACACAGACCCAGAATTTATGGGCAGAGACAGATCAAGGACAGAGAGATCAAAAGACCATACAAATGGTGTGTGTAAAGTGCTGAATAATAAGTCCCTCCAGGGGAACAGAAGTGTTAGATGCTGTGAGTAAAGTGTGAACAGCTGAATAACAAGCAAAGGGATGATCTATAATCCGATTAAATGAGGCAGACAGATAATTACAAAAAATTGAAAATAAGGTGGTGCTGGGGACAAACCAAATGACTGGAATAACATGCTGGGTATAAGAGTCACATGCTGAGGGTCTAACCAAATCATAAGTAATCCAGAACTGTACAAACTAATTAAGGTAGAGAGATCATAGTAAGTTATCCAGGTGCTGGACAGTAGCGAAGGTTTTACTAATATAGAACAGTGTGTTGGAGTCACAGTCACGCAATGTGAACTCAAGATCACCGTTGAGGCCATTTCCATGGGTATGGAACTTGTCTATCAGTCTCTGCTCGGTGAGTCTGTGTTGTTCAGTGTCTCAATGGCCGCCTTGGAGGACGCTTACCCGAAGATCGGAGGCTGAATGTCCGTGACCGATGAAGTGTTTCCTGACTGGGAGGGAACATCCCTGTCTATTGATTGTTGCGTGGTGTCCATTTATCCGTTGTCATAGCGACTGCATGGTCTCGCCAATATACCATGCCCCAGGGCATTCTCCCCTGCAACGTATGAGATAGACAACGTTGGCCGAGTCACATGAGTACCTGCCGTGTACGCGGTGGGTGGTGTTCCCACGTGTGATGGTAGTACCCATTTGATGATCTGACACGTCTTGCAGATGTTTCCATGGTGGGATTGTGTGGCGTTGTGGTCGATGTTGTCCTGAAGGCTGGGTAGTTTGCTGCGAACAATGGTCTGTTTAAGGTTTGGCGGTTGTTTGAAGGTGAGAAGTGGAGGCTTAGGGATGATCTTGGTGAGATGCTCGCCATCATCGTATCCAAACACACGGAACAGCCATTGGGACCAAATGTGCAGCCCAGTATGCCAACATTTTCATGTATAACTTCAAGCAAGACTTCTTTGCTGTGTGGGACCTCTGATCAACACTACACACCCGATACATCAACAACATTTTTTTCCTTTGGACTCATGGCGAGGAATCACTGAACTGACTACATAGCGATATCAACAATTTTCATCCCACCATCAGACTTACCATGGACGACTCTTCAGAATCAGTCTCATTTTTGGACACACACATCGCCATCAGGGATGGACACCTCAGTGCCTCACTCTACCGCAAGCCCATGGACAACCTCACAATGCTGCACGTCTCTAGCTCCCACCCTAAATACATTAAAGTAGCCCTCCTCTAAGGACAAGCCCTGTGCATACACATGTTCTGCTCAGATGAAGACGAACGCAATGGAGACCTAGAGATTTTGAAGGATGCCCTCATAAGAATAGGATACGATGCTCAACACCGATCACCAGTTCTGCTGTGCCACAGCGAAAAACTGCAATGACCTGCTCAGAAAACACTACAGGATAAGACCGATAGAGTACCCTTTGTCGTCCAGTATTTCCCCAGAGCGTAGAGACTATGCCATGCTCTTCGCAGCATTCAACATGCCATCGATAATGATGCGCATCTCACCCAGATCTTCCGCACACCTCCACTTCTCGCTTTCAAACAACCGCCAAACCTTAAACAGACCATCGTTCGCAGCAAATTATCCAGCCTTCAGGACAACATCAACCACAACACCACACAATCCCATCATGGCAACATCTGTAAGACATGTCAGATCATCAAATGGAAACTACCATCACACGTGGGAACACCACCCACCATGTGCACGGCAGGTACTCATGTGACTCGGCCAACGTTGTCTATCTCACACACTTCAGGCAAGGATGCCCCAAGGCATGGAATATTGGTGAGACCATGCAGACGCTACAGCACGGATGAATGGACACCGTGCAACATTCACCAGACGGGAATGTTCCCTCCCAGTCTGGGAACACTTCAGCGGGTCACAGACATTCAGCCTCCGATCTTCGGGTAAGCGTCCTCCAAGGCAGCCATTGAGACACTGAACAACACAGAATCGCCAAGCAGAGACTGATAGATAAGTTCTATACCCATGAAGACAGCCTCAACCGTGACATTGTGTTCATGTCGCGCTAAGGTGACCCCACCAGACTGCTCTATATCAGTAAAACCTTCTTTACTGTCCTATTTTGTCACCATCACCCGGATAACTTGTTATGATCTGTCTACCTTAATTAGTTTGTACAGTTCTGAATTACTTATGACTTTGGTAAGATCCTTGGCATGTGGCTCTTATACTCATCATGTCATTCCAGTCATTTGGTTTGTCTCCAGCACCACTTTATTTTTAAGTTTTTGTA
Source organism: Rhincodon typus (assembly GCF_021869965.1). Classification (NCBI taxonomy): domain Eukaryota; kingdom Metazoa; phylum Chordata; class Chondrichthyes; order Orectolobiformes; family Rhincodontidae; genus Rhincodon; species Rhincodon typus. Next base: position 9,209,500 of record NC_063345.1, read on the forward strand.
ATTATCTCTCTGCCTCATTTAATCAGATTATAGGTCATCCCTTTGCTTGTTATTCAGCTGTTCACACTTTACTCACACTGTCTAACACTTCTGTTCCCCTATAGGATCTTATTATTCAGCACTCCACTCACACCATTTGTCCGGTCTTTGGGTCTCTCTGCCCTTGATCTCCCTCTGCCCATAAATTCTGTGTTCTGTGTGTTTCTGCCTCACTTCGCTTGAAGAAGGGGCTAAGCTCTGAAAGCCTGTGATTTCAAATAAACCTGACAGACTATAACTTGGTGTAGCATACAGTGGACCACATTGTGAGCAGCGAATAGAGTGGACTAGATTGAACAGAGTGTAAGTATATCACTGCTTCATCTGGAAAGTGTGTCCAGGCCCTTGGATAATAGGGAGAGAGGAAGTAAACAGGCAGATGTCGCACCTTCTGCGGATGTAGGGGAAGGTGCCATGGGGGTATGGGGAGTTGTTGGGAGTGGAGGAGGAGTGGACCAAGATCTCCCAAAGGGAAAGATTTCTGCAGAAGGCTGACAAGGGAGGGGGGGGGAATATCTGCCTGGTGCTGTCATCCCACTAAGGACATTTAATCAAGGCAAGTCAACTGCATTTAGTCATTTTTTGACTGACTGGTGGAATGGGGTTGATGGGTTGACATCCTCCTGTTCTTGCAGTGAGCAGAAGCTGAGGTCCTACCTGGATGAAAGACTTTTCCCACTGACAAGGTTAAGTAGCCATGCATCTTCAAATATTGAGGAAGTGTGGTGTAATTCCCAGCTTGAACTCTCCAGTAGGAGTTGTGATCATAAAGTCGTGTGGTATCAGGTCTGCGACTCGTTAAAAATGATGTCCTGCTGGGCCCACACAACGCTTGCTGCAAAGTATTGAAAGCAAGGTGTCATTTGGCATCCCGAAATTTAACATCAAAATTTCTCCAAAGTGAAAAGGTGTAAAATTACAACTGAGAGTGGCCTGATTAGGCTAGCTAAGAGAAAGGTATTGCTTACATATTATGCAGTTTAATTAAACAAAACTAAGAAATCGCAGATGCTGGAAAGCTGACGCAGAAATAGAAATTACTGGAGAAACTCAGCAGGTCTGGCAGCATCTGTGGAGTGAAAATAGCGTTAACAATTTAATCTAGTTCTGAAGAAGGGGCACTGGACTTGAAACATATACTGTATCTCGCTCTTCATAGATGCTGCCAGACCTGCTGAGTTTCTCCAGCAATTTCTGTTGTGGAATGTAATTACTTCTTTTATAGGTTATGCTAGCAAAATGCCAACACAAGCCCAAGGTTTCACCTTTAAAACTAGTAACTGCTCAACTTAAATAATACAAAGAACGATGGATGGTGGAAATCTGAAACGAACCAAAAATTTCTGAAGAAACCCAGCAGGTCTGGTAGCAGCTGGGGAGAGGAAACCGAGTTAACATTTCAGGTTCAGTGACCCTTTTTCAGATGCTGCCAGACCTGTTGAATTTCCCTCCATTTTTGTTTCAACTGCTCAACAAGGAAGAGCCAGCCTTGGGTAACCAAGGAAATAAAGGAGGACATCCAATTAAAAGCACAGGCTTACAAAGTCACCAACGGTAGTGGGAAACAGGAAGACTGGGAAAACTTTAAAAAGTAACAAAGAACCACGAGGCAAACAATAAAGAATGGAAAGATAGATTATGAATGCAAACTAGCACAGAATATAAAAACAGATAGGAAAAATATTCATAAATATATAAAACGGAAAAGGGTGGCTAAAGCGGACGTAGGTCCCTTGGAGGATGAGATGGGGGAATTAAGATTGGGCAGTGCTGAAATAGCTGAGGCCTTGAATGACTATTTTGTGTCAGTCTTCACACTGGAGCATATGTCTAACCTGCCAAAGAATGATGTTAAAGATACAATAGGAGGTGAGGGCTTTAATTCAATTGTTATCACTAATAGGGTAGTGCTGAGCAAAGTGGAGGGTCTAAAGGTAGATAAGTCCCCTCGTTCTGATGGAGTGCATCCCAGGGTGCTGAAAGAAATGGCCGAAGTTATTGGAGATGCGCTAGTGGCAATTTACCAAAATTCTTTGTACTCTGGGCAGGTCCCAGCTGACTGGAAGACAGCAAATGTCACGCCGCTGTTTAAAAAAGGATGTAGGCAAAAGGCAGGTAACTACAGGCCAGTTAGAATAACGTCTGTGGTCAGCAAAATGCTTAAGGCAATTATTAAGGAAGAAATAGTGAGACATCTGGATGCAGATGCAGTATGGATTCAGGAAGGGAAGGTCATGTTTGACAAACTTACAGCTGTTCTTTGATGATATAACAATCGCAGTGGATACAGGGGAACAGGTGAATGTTGTGTACTTGGATTTCCACAAGGCGTTCGATAAGGTACGGCATAAAAAGACTCATCCATAAGAATGCATGGAGTTGCGGGGGATGGATTAGTGTGGATAGAGGGCTGGTTAACCAATAGAAGGTAGAGAGTTAGAATAAATGGGTGTTTCTCTGGTTGGAGATCAGTGGTGAGCAGAGTGCTGCAGGGGTTGGTGTTGGGCCCGCATCTGTTCATGAATATATAAATGATTTGGAAGAGGAGACCGAGTGTATCTAAGTTTGCTAATGACACTAAATTGAGTGGAAAGGCAAATGGTGCAGAGGATGTGGGGTCTGCAGAGAGATTTAGATAGGTTAAGGGATTGGGCAAGGGTCTGGCAGACAGAATACAATGTTGGTAAATGTGAGGTCATCCACTTTAGAAGTAAAAATAGTAGATCAGATTATTATTTAAATGGTGATGAAAGATTGCAGCCTGCTGTTATGCAGAGACATTTAGGAGTGCTTGTACATGAATCGCTAAAAGTTGGTTTACAGGTGCAACAGGTAATCAGGAAGGCAAATGAAATGTTGGCTTTCATTGCTAGAGGGATTGAATTTAAAGAGCAGGGAGGTTCTGCTGCAATGGTACAAGGTGCTGGTGAGGCCGCACCTGGAATATTGTGTGCAGTTCTGGTCTCCTTACTCAACGACGGATATACTGGCTTTGGAGGTGGTGCAGAGGAGATTCACCAGGCTGATTCCGGAGATGAGGGGGTTACCCTATGAGGAGAGGTTGAGCCGCCTGGGACTGTACTCGCTAGAATTTAGAAAAATGACAGGGGATCTTACAGAATCTTATATAAAGTTATGAAAGGGATAGATAGGATAGAGGCAGGCAAGTTGTTTCCACTGGTGAGAGAGACTAGGACTAGAGGACATAGCTTCAAGATTAGGGGGAGTAGATTTAGGACAGAGATGAGGAGGAACTGCTTTTCCCAGAGAGTGGTGAATCTATGGAATTCTCTGCCCAAGCAAGCAGTAGAGGCAGCTTCATTAAATATATTCACAGTTGGATAGATTTTTGCATGGGAGGGGGATTAAGGGTTATGGGGATAATGCAGGTGAGAGGAGCTGAGACCACAGATAGATCAGCCATGATCTTATTGAATGGTGGAGCAGGCTCGATGGGCCGAGTGGCCTACTCATGCTTCTGTCTCTTATGAACTTTATGAACTTACTTGGGCGAATGCATTTTTGAAAACAATACTCTTGGAGGCAAGTTGATCGATGTTTGGTGATTTCACTATCGGATCACCGTAACATCCCAGACTGGTGCGCAGATCATCAGCAATGATAAAGAGGACATTCATCTTTCCTGAAGGCAAAATAAAATTCGGTATTAACAATTTAATGTCACTTGGCTTCATTACGCACCTCAAACAATTCTAATCATAAACTGTAAGCAATATGGATTAGCAGCGTCAATTTTGAGGATCTTTCTGAACAACATAATAATGAAGTGCAATGGAATGTAGTAATGAATGCTGATGACACAGAAATAGGTCGGAAAGTAAGTTTGAAAGAGGACGTAAGGAGGCTACAAAGGGATAGACATAGGGTAAGTGGACAAGGATCTGACAGATGAAGTATAATTGGGAAAATTAGAAATTGTCCATTTTGATAAAAAGAATGAAAAATAACAAAATTATCTAAATGGCAAGGTACTGCAGAACTCTGGAATACATAAGAATCTGGTTGTCCTTGTGGGTGAATCACAAAAGGTTAGTTTGCAAGTTCAAGTAATTAGAAAAGCTAATAGAATGTGATCGCTTATTGCAATTGGAATTGAATCAAAAGTATGGAGGTTATGCTTCAGTTATACAGGACATTAATGAGACCTCATCTGGACAGTGTTGCTCTCCTTTTTATTCAGGAAGGACGTATTTCAGAGAAACCTTACGAGATAAATACCTTGAATAGGTGGATTGTCTTACGAGGAAAGCTCGGACTGGCTAGGTTTGCATTTGCTAGATTTTAAAAGAGTAAGAGACAACTTGATTGAAACAAAAAAGTTTCTGAGAGGTCTTGGCAGGGTGGTTTTGAAGAGGATGTTTCCTCTTACAGGGAGAAACTAAAACTAGGGGGTCATTGTTTCAGACAGAGAAAAGGACAATTATTTTACTCACAGAAGTCACAGAGTCTTTGGAAGCCTCATCAACAAAAGACAGTGGAAGCAGAGTCTTTGAGTACTTATATGGCAAAGGTTATCTGGAATAGGCAGGAAAATGGAGTAATCAGATCAGCCGTGATTTTAGTGAATTGTGGCACGGGCTCATAGGACCGAGTGGTCTACTCTAGTCCCTAATTTGTATGTTCATGTGAAATGGGACAAAAATGCTTTATAGTGAGAATGAATCACCAGTCTATTATTCAAGTTGTGATATGGTCTACTGTGTTGATTGATATCTTCCTCTCTCAGCAGTACTGTGGAAAACAATTTCACTTACATTGTGTCAATAAAACTCGGCAAACAGTACCCTCACAGGCATTTTCAAGATATCCTTGATAATACAATCAGCAATTTCTTCAATGAGTTGATAGTGAACCTGGATACCTCTTACAGCAATATCCAAATTAGCTACCTCTGCTGGTTCAGAAGTGAACATATTTAGCCCAGGTGACTGGTATTGTAACAGATCAAAGATTGAATCAAAAGAGATTTTTGGGATTTCAAACAGTTGGCGCCCTCCCCACCACCACCTCCCTTTGGACATTCCAGTCGTTTCAGTTTTAATTTTGAATTAAGCAGCAGGAGTTTAAATCCAAAGTAGCAAAATTGTGAAAAGGGACTTTAACATAAAGTCATGGTCACAAAAACATGTCATCCCAACCTAATATTGTGGACTTTATAAGAACAAAGTTAACGGTGATGGCTTTCTGGAATTAAAATAGCACACAGATAGACTGTTCAGCCCATTTCAACTGTGTTGGCCCTTTGAAAGAACAATCCATTCAGACCAACACATCTACTTCTTCCTTACAGTCTTGCCAATGCATTTTTTCTTTTTTAAGAATGATCTCAGTTTTGTACCTATGGTATCCATTTCACTTTAGTTGCTCCCCAAGCTATGGAAAAATCATAATATGACAGAACCAGACCTCTGGAATGTATTGAATAGGGAAAAATATTGTGTTCATCTGTTCATATGGCTTCAGACAGCCAGCATAATGAGAATTAAAGATTGACTTCATATAATAAAAAGGCTTTAGCTGCATAAGATACAAGACACAGCAACATCGAAAACAGGAGCAGGAGTAGGCCATTCGGCCCTTCAAGTTAGCTCTGCCATTTATTATGATCATAGTCAAAAGTCACACAACACCAGGTTGTAGTCCAACAGGTTTATTTGAAATCACAAGCGTTCAGAGCGCTGCTCCTTCATCAGGGGAAGGGCTTGTGATTGTGATTTTAAATAAACCTGTTGGACTATAACCTCGTGTCGTGTGACTTCTGACTTTGTCCACCCCAGTCCAATACCGACACCTCCACATCATTATGATCATGACTGATTATTCAATCCTGTTCCTGTTCCTGTTTCCTCCCCCATACCCTTTGGCTCCTTTAGCCCTCAGAATTATACTAAACTCCTTCTTGAAAACATTCAACCACTTCTGGGGTTAGATAATTCCTCTTTTCATCCCTACCTGCCTTGTTCCATACATCAGTCCTGCCATCTAGGAACCAATCTACTAAACCTTTGTTGCAATCCCTCCACTGCCAGAACATCCTTCCTCAGATAAGGAAACCAAAACTGCACACAATTCTCCAGATAATAATCCAGGTCTCTGAGGTCTCGAAACATTAATTCAAATTCTCTCTCCACAGTTCTGCCAGACTTACTGTGTTTCTCCAGTATTCTGTTTGTTTAGATTTCCAGTATCATAATTTTCCTTTAACCCCTTATTTTTAAATTGTCTCCCCTGGTTTTGGACTGCCCAACCAGGGTAACCATCTTAATTGCATCCACCCTGCCCTATCCCTTTGAGTAGTTTGTAGGTTTCAATGAGATCACCTCTCATTCTTCAAAATTTAAGAGAATACAGGCCTAAGTTGTCTAATCTTTCTTCATAGGTCATTCTCACAGCCCCAGAATATGTCTGGAGAAACTTTGCTGCTCTCCCTCCGCAGTAATATTATCCTTTCGAGATAAGGAGACCAAAACTGCATACTGTACTCGAAGTGTGGTCTAATCAAGGTCCTACACAATTGAAATAAGACTTCACTACTCCTGCACTCAAATCCACTTGCAATAAATGCTATCATTCCATTAGCCTTCCTAATAACTTGCTGTGTCTGCATGTTAGCCTTCAGAGATTTTTAAACAAGGACAGGGATGTCTCGCTGCAATTGTGCACAGCCTTGGTAAGATCATGCCTGAAATAATGTGTGTGGTTTTGGTCTCCTTATCTGAGAAAGGAAGGCTCTGGCTACAGGAGGAGTGCAACGAAGGTTTACCAGACTGAGTCATTGGATGGCAGGACGGATGTACAAAGAGAGACTAGATTGGTTAGGACTACATTCACCAAAGTTTCAAAGAATGAGGGGGGATCTCATAGTGGCCAATAAAATTGGAACAGGACTAGACAGTCTAAAAGCAGGAAGGATGTTCTCAATGACCAGGGAGTCTTGAACCAGGGGTCACAGTCTGACTGTACAGTGTAGGTCATTTAGGATTGGGATGAGGAGAAGTGTCTTCATCCAGGGACTGGTGCACAGTGTAATTCTCTGCCACAGAAAGTGGTTGAGCCCAAAACTTTGAATGCTTTCAAGAAAGAGTCAGATATAGTTCTTAAGGCAAAAGCGATCAAATGGTATGGGAGAAAACAGGAATTGGGTAACAAGTTGGACGATCAGTCATGATCATATTGAATGGTAGAGGAGTCTCGATGGGCTGAATGGCCTCCTTGTTGAAAAATCACTGAAGGCTAACATGCAGGCACAGCAAGTTATTAGGAAGGCTAATGAAATAATAGTATTTTTGCAAGATAATTTGAGTGCAGGAGTAGTTAAGTCTTATTTCAATTGTATAGGACCTTGATTAGACCACACTTCAAGTACAATATGCAATTTTGGTCTCCTTATCTCAGGAAGGCCTATTTTCAATGTTTCTAAATTATCCAATCAACACTTTCTTCTCATGCTGCCTAAATTGTTGCTCACTCTGAAATTTGGTGTTCTTGCAATTCTGTCCTAATAACTGCAAGACAGAAAGTTTCAACTGTGTGTCTCTTTTCTCAGCAATTCTCAGGGTTATAATCCAAACTGCTCTGTTATAAATGTTATTCTGAGACAGAAGATGCTAGTTAAACTCCCAGTTCAGGGACTTGTGCACAATATTTTGGCTGATACCCCCGGTGCAGTACTGCACTGAGAAAGTGCTGCACTGCCTCTGTTGCTATCTTTTGAATAAGTCATAAATCTACAGCTCTATCTGCCCTTGACGGTGATTGTTAAACACACCATAGCATTAAATGCAAAAACAGAGTTAAATAGAGGATCAACATTTAACCCTCAACCAACATCACTTGAAAAGAAACATAGAGCATCCCAACAGGTACAAACACTACCTCTGCCTGGCCTGTTTTCCACATTGCAACCATAACTACACTTCAAACATACTATATTGTCTAAGAAAAAGGCTTGGGTGTCCATATATTTTATATGTGTGATTTTTAATAGGCCACCTCTCTCTCTTGCTTCTCTCCATCCCAGTATTGTCAGATGTGTTGTAAAATTCAACTTGCGGGTGTTAGGTTCGTTAGCTCAATTGGCTGGATGGTTGGTCTACATTATTGTGTGACACTATCCGTTTTGGGTTCAGTTCCTGTACTGGGTGAGGTTACCATGAAGGTTCCTCTCTCATCCGTGCCTGATGTACAGTGAACCCCAGATTAAAGTGACACCAGTCATCTGCGCCTCTCTGAGCAGCCCCTTGGCCTGCTAGGTCCTTACCTTTTACTTGTTGATGACCCCATGTGGTACAATGGGTAGCATTACCACTCTGGGCCGGAAATACTGGGTTTGTGCTCCACACCAGAGCCTGAGCAGTCAGAACCTGGACAGAATGGCTGGACTCTCACTTTTCAAACTCCTGTCACACTTTGCCTATAACCAATCCAATGGAATTCCACAGCCCAATCTTTTGTCAACAGAGAACGAGAAAACAGAGCCAGCTATCTGGACCCTTCTTCAGAAGAAGGGTCCAGACCCGAAACGTCAGCTTTCCTGCTCCTCTGATGCTGCTTGGCCTGCTGTGTTCATCCAGCTCTACATCTTGTTATCTCAGACTCTCCGGCATCGGCAGTACCTACTATCTCACAGCCAGCTATCTGCTGACTCCCACATGCTGTCATTAAAATAAAACATAACAAGGTGTAGAGCTGGATGAACACAGCAGGCCAAGCAGCATCATAGGAGCAGGAAGGTTGTTATCTCGGATTCTCCAGCATCTGCAGTTCCTACTATCTCTGATTAAAATGAAAGCCATCTTTTCCCAAATGCTTTTACTTCTGCAGCAGGGTCACTGGACTCGAAACATTAACTCTCTCTCTCTTTCTCCACAGATGCTGCTGAGTTTCTGTTTATATATGTGTGTGTGTGTGTGTGAGAGAGAGAGAGAGAGAGACCTTTGATTTCAGAGGAGAGGCTGAAAGAGACCAGGCTAACAAAGAAAGAAATCCCTCTCGGTTACCTTTCTTCCGCACTGGGGTTGCTTTGGGATCGAGTTGCCCTTGAGCAGCCCAGCAGGTAAACACCATCAGCGCCCCTCCAAATCCCCACTTGTGATTCATCCTGAAAACAAAAAACAACAGACCAACAAGGCCAGCTGGAGCTTCAACTCACGTTGAAAGTGAATTCTCAGCTGCTGAGCCCCCCAGGTCCCGCCTCTGCCTGCGCTCGGGAAACGAGCTCTGCTGATGGTGGAGTACCCTGTCAGTCACCTCGTCAACACGAATACACTGCAGATTCCCGGAAATGTAAATGTAAGGAGCCACAACAACCTACAACATGGCCAGGGACTCAAAGCACTGAGACTGTGAGCGTGAAATTAAAAAAAAAACTGCACAGCAGAAGCTGGTCTTGCAGCTGATCGTGACAGTCATATGTTACACTTTGTCAGAGATAGTAGGAACTGCAGATGCTGGAGAATCCGAGACAACAAG
>NC_063345.1:9219430-9255154 GCF_021869965.1 Rhincodon typus
TCCAGTAACAGTGAAGGAAATGTTCATATATTTTCAAGGTAGCATAGTGGATGGGGACCTTAGTGGTGTTTTCCTATTTATCTGCTGTCCTTGTCTGGAACTGGAGGTCATGGGTTTGGAAGTTGATGTTGAAGGAGGCTTGATGAGCTCCTAAATGAATCGAGTAAATGGTGCAGAGTCCTGCTTAGTCATGTAAGTGGGAGTAAATGTTGAAGGTGGTAGATGGGGTTTGGGGGGAAGTGCTGCTTTGTACTGGATGGTATCGATTTTCCTGAGTGTTGTTACAGCTGCACCCAACCAGGCAAATGGGGAATATTCCATCACACTCCTGACTTGTGACTAGTAGATGGTAGACAGACTTTGGGAAGTAAATTTGTAAGTTACTCACTGCAGGATTCCCAGCCTCTGATGTGCTCCAGTAGTTATAAGGCTGTATTTATATGATTCCTCTGTCTCTGTTGCATCTGTTCCAATGATACCACCTTCCACCTGGCCGTCTCTGACATGTCCTCCCTTTTCCAAGCAAGGATTCTTCCCTCCCCATCATGGTTGACATGGCTCTCAACCATGTCCAACTTATCTTCCTTATCCTCCCTGCCAGAACAATGATTGAGTTCCCCTTATGCTGACTTTCCACCCTATCGGTCTCCACATTCAAAAGATCATTTTACACCATTTTGCCAACTCCAGCAGGATGCCACCCCACCAAACACATCTTCCCCACAGTCAGTGTTCCCCAGGGACCATTCTCTCCATGACTCACCGGCCCACTCCTCCAACACTTTTAATATTTCTCACCTGTGATGCTGTGCAATCACAGAAGATGTAACACTTGCCCATTCACCTCCTCCCTCCTCACTGCCCAAGACCCCAAACAGAACTTCCAACTGGAACAGCATTTTACTTGTACTCCTTTTAATCTAGTTTACTGTATTTGCTGTTCACAATGCGGTCTCCTTCACATTGAAGAAACAAAAAGCAGACTGAAAGATCAAGCATACGAACAAGAAACAAGAGCAGGCCACCTGACCCTTTAAACCTGTTCTGTCATTTAATAAGATCGTGGCTGATCTTATTTTTTTATCTCCGCTATACAGTCCTGCGTATCCCCAATAATCTTTCATCCCCCTCGTTATCAAGAATCTATCAATCTCTGTCTTTAAAATGTTTAAGGATTCTACATCCACTGTCTTTTGAGCAAAGGGTTTCCAAAGGCTTGTAACCCTCTGAGAGGATCCCTAACTCTGAAATCATCAATTATTCCTGTCTCTTTATACAGGACCAGATTTACGATATCTTGCTCCCTCGTAGGTTCCATTACATAATGGTCAAGGAAACTATTGCAGATACATTCTACGAATTCCTCCAAAAGGCTACCTTAACTGACTTGGTTTGACCAATCAATATGTAGATTAAAGTCCTCCATGATTATTGTCATAGCTTTTCTACACGCATCAGTTATTTCTTTGTCTATTGCCCCCCCCACCATGAAGTTGTTATTTGGTGGCCTATAGACTATGCCTATCGGTGACATTTTCCCCTTACTGTATCTAATTTCCACCCACATTGATTCAACCTTTTTCTCCATAGAATCTATATCATTTCTCACTACTGCCCTGGTGTTATACTTAAATATCAGAGCTACACCACCTCCCTTTCCTTCCTGTCTGTCCTTCCGAAAAGTCTGATACCCCTGGATATTTGACTGCCCTGCCACCATGTCTCTGTGAAGGCCACACCTATTCACGATGATTTGTGGTGTCAACTCATTTAACGTGCCCTTATGCTAGTTTTTATTCCTTCTTTTTGAATCCATCACCTCTACCGCAGGAACCTTTGTTTGCAAACATTTTCAGTTTTTCTGTCACTACCTGGTTTCCACTCATCTTAGTGCTACATAATAGTGCTAGACTGCTCAGCTTTCTTTATTCATTTTGTTTTCTTTATTCATTAACGGGATGTGGACATTGCTAGCTATGTCAGCATTTATTGCCCATACATAATTGCCCAGAGGGCAGTTCAGAGTCAACCATATTGTTGTGGGTCTGGAGTCACATGTCGGCCAGACCAGGTGAGGATGGCAGTTTCTTTCCCTAAAGGACATTAGTGAACCAGATGGGGTTTTTCCTGACAATTGACAATGGATCCATGGTCATCATTAGATTCTTAATTCCAGATGTTTTTATTGAATTCAAATTCCACCATCTGCCATGGCAGGATTTGAACCTGAGTCCCCAGAATGTTATCTGGGTCTCTGGATTAACAGAGCAGCGATAATACCACTTGGCCATCGCATCCCCCATCAACTCCTTCTTGCTTTGTATTTCCTATCTTGATTTTCTTTTTCCTTAAGCCCTCACCCACTCTAACTAACTCAGACCCTCCCCTCAGGTTCCTATCCCCCTGCCAAACTAGTTCAAAGTCCACCCAACCTCTTATTATGGCAATGCCTTATTATGAAACTTCAGCTCCTATTTCTAGATTCTCCCATATGAGGAAACATCCTTTTGACATCCACCAATTCAAGTCCCCTCAGGGTCTTATATGTTTCTATTCAGTCACCTCTGACTCTTCTAAACACCAGACAGTACAGGCCCGGCCTGTCTAGCCTTTCCCCACAAAACAATCTGCTCCTTCCAGGAACTACTTCCAGTAAACCTTCACTGAACTGATTCCATCTTTTCCTAAGTATGGTGACTAGTACTGTACACAGTGTTCCAGATACAGTCTCACCAATGTCTCCTGTTGAACTAAAGCATAGCTTCCCTACTGATGCATTCAATTCCCCTCACAAAATAAAATAACGTTCCAATAGTTTTCCTGATTACTTGTTGTACCTGCATATTAACCTTCAGTGATTCGTGCACTAGGAATGCAGATCTCTCTGCATTTCAGAGCACTACAACCTCCCACCATTTAAATACTATGCTTCTTCTTCATTTTTTGCCAAAATGAACAATTTCACAATTTCCCACATTTTAGTCTACTTGCTAGATCTTTGCCCGTTCACTTAACCTCATGTCCTCTTCACAACAATTGCTTTACAGAACATCTCTGTTCCATAGAAGAATTGTATTGGACTCAAAACGTTAACTCTGTTTCTATCTTCACAAATAGAACATAGAACATAGAACAGTACAGCACAGTACAGGCCCTTTGGCCCACGATGTTGTGCCGAACTCTTACCCTAAACCTAAGGTCTATCTAACCTCCACCATCACCTTATACTATCATCCATATGCCTATCTAATAGAACCTTAAATGTCCCTAATGAGGACGACTCCACTACCCTCTCCGGCAATGCATTCCACACCCCGACCACTCTCTGAGTAAAGAACCTACCTCTGACGTCTCCCCGATATCTACCTCCACTCACTTTAAAACTATGTCACCTCCTAAAAGCTACCTCCACCCTAGGAAAAAGTCTCTGGCTGTCTACTCTATCTATACCTCTGATCATTTTGTACACCTCTATCAAGTCACCTCTCATCCTTCGTCGTTCTAAAGAGAAAAGCCCTAGCCCTCTCAACCTTTCCTCATAAGACCTCCCTTCCATTCCAGGCAACATCCTGGTAAATCTCCTCTGCACCTTTTCTAACGCTTCCACATCTTTCCTGTAATGAGGCGACCAGAACTGGATACAATACTCCAGATGTGGCTGAACCAGGCTTTTGTATAGCTGGAGCATAACTTCATGGCCCTTGAACTCAATCCCTCTATTACTGAAAGCTAACACACCATACGCCTTCTTAACAACTCTATTCACCTGGGTGGCAGCTTTCAGGGAACTGTGGACATGAACCCCAAGATCCCTCTGCTCCTCCACACTGCCAAGAATCTTTCCGTTAACCCTGTATTCTGCTTTCAAGTTTGTCCTTCCAAAATGAATACCTCACACTTTTCAGGGTTAAACTCCATCTGCCACTTCTCAGCCCAGCTCTGCATCCTATCAATGTCCCTTTGTAACCTAGAACAGCCCTCCGCACTGTCCACAACGTGACCCACCTTCGTATCGTCCACGAACTTGCTAATCCACCCTTCCACTCCTTCATCCAAATCATTTACAAAAATCACAAATAGAAGAGGACCCAGAACAGATCCTTGTGGTACACCACTCGTAACTGAGCACCATGTTGAATATTTTCTGTCCCCTACCACCCTTTGTCTTCTAAGGGTCAGCCAATTCTGAATCCAATCTGCCACATTTCTCCCATCCCATGCCTCCTTACCTTCTGCATGAGCCTACCACGGGAAACGTTATCAAACGCCTTACTTAAATCCATGTATACCATATCCACTGCTCCACCTTCATCCACGTGTTTGGTCACCTCTTCAAAGAATTCAATAAGGTTTGTGAGGCATGATCTACCCCTCACAAATCCATGCTGACTATCATGAATCAAACTGTGCTTTTCCAAGTGATCATATATAAGTGATCATATAGTGATCAAGATGCTACCAGGCCTGTTGAATTTCTCCATCACTTCCTATTTTAGTTCGGATTTCCAGCATCTGTAGTATTTTGCTTCTATATTTATATGGCTAGTCTGGTTTCTAGTCAGTGGTAACTCCCAGGATGTTGATAAAAATTGATGAAATCAGATGAAACCTCAGGTTGTAAACCTGCAAAAAGAAGATTATTTATCTGTTCGCAGATGCCACCTCGACTTTTGATTGTCTCCAACATTTTCTGTTTTGGTTTCAGAATCTGCATTCTCTTGTATTTTGCTTCTGTTCTGCCAGGACTTCTCACCAATACTTATTGCTCAATCAAAATTCACAAAAAAAACACTGGTCATTTTTATATTGCCTTTTTGAGAGTTTGTTGCGTGCCAGTTGACTGTGACATTTCAGAAGCACTTTATCATCTGTAAACTGCTCTGGTGGCTGTAGAAAGTGTTATATAGGTGCTGGTCTTTCTTCCTCCTACAATGGAATTAATCCACAACCTTCAAAATCAAGGACAAAAGTTTTTACCGTGGCTGGTGCCTTAACAATTTGAAGCTTGTATAAAGCACAAGGGTTGAATTTGTTAGGAAGCAAGAGATAGTAGTGAAATACTGGACCTTTGGAACCACCGGAAATATAGGATCTTTACACCTTTATTGAGATGGGACTTTAAGATCTGGACATTTTTTTCTTTTAGATTGAGTCATGGAGTAATACAGGATGGAAACAGGCCCTTCGGCCCAAACTGGTCCATGCTGACCATGGTGCCCACTCAGCTAGATCCAATTGCCCACATTTGGTCCACATTCCTCTAAACCCTTCACATCCATATACCGATCCAAATGTTTTTTTAAATGTTACTATTGTACCTGCCTCAACCACTTTCTCTGGCAGCCCAGTCCATGTACACACCACTCTCTGCGTGAAGAAGTTGCCCCTCAGTCCTTTCTAAATCTTTTCCCTCTCACCTTAAACCTATGCCCTCTAGTTTTAAATTCGCCATCCCTGGGAAAAAGACTATATGCATTCATCCTATCCATGCCCCTCATTATTTTATATACCTCACAAGGTCACCCCACAATCTCCTATGTTCCAAGGACAAAATTCCTAACCTGGCCGACCTCTCCCTATAACTCAGGCCTACTAACCCTGACAAAATCCTTGTAAATCTTTGCACACTTTCCAGTTTAACTATACCTTTCTTATAAAAGGGTGACCAAAACTATGCACAATGCTCTAAGTGTGGCCTCACCAACGACTTATACAACTGTAACATAGCATCCCAACTCCTATACTCAATGCCTCAACCAATGAAGGCCAGCACATATGCCTTCTTCACCATCCCGTCTACCTGTGACGCAGCTTTCAACAAACTATGTACTTGTACTCCTAGGTCACTCTGTTCCACTACACTCCTCAGGACCTTACTATTTAGTGTAAAGTCCTACCTTGGTTTGACTTTTCAAAGTGCAACACCTCACACTTGTCTGTATTGAATTGCATTTGCCAATCCTCAGCCCACTTCCCTATCTGATCAAGATCCCTCTGTAATTTTTGATAACCTTCCTCACTATCAATGATACATCCTAATTTTGTATCCGGATCTGGATATTTTCTTTGTTTTTGGCTCTGTTTCTTTTATTTCTGCTGTTTTTCTTTAATTCTGGTTTTTGTAACCAAGATAACGCCAGAGAATGGTGACTTTGTACACTTTTCACTGTGCTCATGTATTCCTATCCTTGGGCACACATGACAATTAAATCTAATTCCAGTTCTAATTCGTCTTGTAGATGAACCTCATTGCTCTCATTAACAGAGTCATACAGCATAGTAACAGGGCCTTTAACCCACCATATGATATTGAAAAGCTGTACCAAGATTACCAGGGAAGGGCAGGGAGAGATCACACAAACAGTGGTTTTATTATCCACAGTTTAATAGTTAAGGAAAGGTTTGATTAAAATATTCAAGATGTTGGTTGAGGGGATCAGATAAATTGGGAGTGATTGTTATTGCTAATTGAGCAGTTGAGGACGAAGGAGCTATGATGATGTGTCACTTTTACAGTATGGAATTTCAAATAGTGACGTAGAGGTGAGCTACTTTCTTGAAGGTACGTCTTTTTAAAAACCAATCAGGCCTTCCAGAACAATGATCTAATCCAATATGTGGCAGACAGCAGGGACCCCTGAGGTGTTTTGGATGATAATTTTTCATTTTTTTTCTTTCCTTCATTAATGGGATGAGGGCGTTGCTGGCTAGAGCAGCATTTATCACCCATCCCTAATTGCCCAGAGGGCAGTTAAGAGTCAACCATATTGCTGTGGATCTGGAGTCACACAGAGGTGAGACCAGGTAAGGATGGCAGTTTCTTTCCTCCACATTAGTGAGCCAGATGGGTTTTTCCGACAATTGATTCATGATCGGCGGCACGGTGGCTCAGTGGTTAGCACTGCTGCCTCACAGCACCAGGGACCCAGGTTTCATTCCACCCTCTGCGTGGAGTTTGTACATTCTCCCCGAGTTTGCGTGGATTTCCTCCGGGTACTCCAGTTTCCTCCCACAGTCCAAAGATGTGCAGGATAGGTGGATTGGCCATGCTAAATTACCCGTAGTGTTCAGGGATGTGTAGCTTAGAACATAAGAACTAGGAGCAGGAGTAGGCCATCCATTTTGACACTCAGATCCACTTACCCGCCCACTCACCATAACCCTTAATTCCTTTACTGTTCAAAAATTTATCTAGCCTTGCCTTAAAAACATTCAGCGAGGTAGCTTCAACCACTTCACTGGGCAGGGAATTCCACAGATTCACAACCCTTTGGGTGAAGAAGTTACTCCTGACCTCAGTCCTACATCTGCTTCCCTTTATATTGAGGTGATGCCCTCTAGTCCTAGTTTCACCTGCTAGCGGAAACAACCTCCCTGCCTCCACCTTATCTACTCCCTTCATAATCTTATATGTTTCTATAAGATTTCCCCTCATTCTTCTGAATTCCAGTGAGTATAATCCCAGTCTACTCAGTCTCTCCTCATAATCCAACCCTCTCAACTCTGGAATCAACCGAGTGAATCTCCTCTGCACCCCCTCCAGTGCTAGTATATCTCTTCTCAAGTAAGGAGACCAAAACTGCACACAGTACTCCAGGTGTCGCCTCACCAGGACTCTATACAGCTGCAGCATAGCCTCCCTGTTTTTAAACTCCATCCCTCGAGCAATGGCAAACAAAATTCCATTTGCCTTTTTAATTACCTGCTGCACCTGCAATCCCACCTTCAGCGATTCATGCACAAGGACACCCAAGTCCCACTGCACAGCAGCGTGCTGCAATTTTTTACCATTTAAAACATAGTCCATTTTGCTGCTATTCCTACCAAAATGGATGACCTCACACTTATCAACATTGTGCTCCATCTGCCAGAACTTTGCCCACTCACTTAGACTATCTATATCCCTCTGCAGACTTTCAGTGTCTTCTGCACACTTTGCTCTATCACTCACCTTAGTGTCATCTACAAATTTTGACACACCACACTTAGTCCCCAACTCCAAATCATCTATGTAAATTGTAAACAATTGTGGTCCCAACACTGATCCCTGAGGCACACCACTAGCCACAGACCGCCAACCAGAAAAACACCCATTTACCCCTACTCTTTGCTTTCTACTAGTCAACCAATCCTCTATCCATGCCTATACATTACCTGTAATACCATGCAACTTTATCTTATGCAACAGCCTTTGGTGTGGCACCTTGTCAAATGCCTTCTGGAAATCCAGATACACCACATCCACAGGTTCCCCATTGTCCACCATGCAAGTAATGTCCTCAAAGAATTCCACCAAATTAGTTAAACATCACCCACCCTTCATGAACCCATGCTGGGTGTTCCCAATGGGACAATTTATATCCAGATGTCTTGTTATTTCTTCCTTAATGATAGATTCAAGCATTTTCCCCACTACCAAAGTTAAGCTAACCAGCCTATAGTTACCTGCTTTTTTTCTACTTCCTTTTTTAAACAGTGGCGTCACATTGGCTGTTTTCCAATCTGTGGGAACCACCCCAGTGTCCAGTGAATTTTGGTAAATAATTACTAGTGCATTTGCTATTTCCCCCATCACCTCTTTTAGTACCCTGGGATGCATTTCATCAGGGCCAGGAGACTTGTCTACCTTTAGCCCCATTAGCTTGTCCAGCGCTGCCTCCTTAGTGATAATGATAGTTTCTAGGTCCTCACCTGCTATAACTTTCTTGCCATTAGTTTTCGGCATGTTATTTGTGTCTTCCACTGTGAAGACCGACATGAAATAACTGTTTAATGTCTCGGCTATTTCCTCATTCCCAGTTATTAAATTGGCCTTCTCATCCTCTAAAGGACCAATGTTTACCTTCGCCACTCTTTTACAATTTACATATTTATAGAAACTTTTGCTGCCTGTTTTTATATTCTGAGCTAGTTTACTCTCATAATCTATCTTACTTTTCTTTATAACTTTTTTTGTGGCTTTTTGTTGGCCTTTAAAGATTTCCCAGTCTACTAGTTTCCCACTAATCTTTGCTTTTTTGTATGTGTTTTTTTTTCAATCTGATACTTTCCTTTATTTCCTTAGACATCCATGGCTGGCTCTCTCTTTTCCTACAGTTCTTCCTTATCACTGGAATATACTTCTGCTGAGCACTGTGAAAAATCGTTTTGAAAGTCCTCCACTGTTCCTCAAATGATCCACCATAAAGTTTTTGCTCCCATTCTCCCTTAGCTAACTCCTCCCTCATAGTCTCCTTTGTTTAAACACAGGACATAGGTACTGGATTTAACCTTCTCACAGTCCATCTGTATTTTAAATTCGACCATACTGTGATCGCTCCTTCTGAGAGGATCCCTAACTGTGAGATCATTAATTATTCCCGTCTCATTACACAGGACTCGATCTCGGATAGCTTGCTCAAGGTGGGTTATAGAGGGATGGGTCTGGATGGGATGCTCCAAGGGTTGGTGTGGACTTGTTGGGCCAAAGGGCCTGTTTCCATGCTGTAGGGATTCTATGATCTATGATCATCATTAAACTTTTAATCCCAGATTTTTATTGAATTCAAATTCCACTATCTGCTTTGGCAGGATTTGAACCCAGGTCCCCAGAACATTACCTGGGTCTCTGAAATAACAGTCCAGTGATAATCCCAGTACGCCATTGCCTCCCTAGATTTTTACAGCAGGTGGGGTAAATGTTGAGGTTCATTAGCTTGTTTTTGATTCAGGATAATCAAGAATTGATTTTTGATTAGATAACACAGATAAAAAGCTTTTAGAGTAGTTCAGAAGAGACCTGACTGGGGTCATAAACAAGTATGTTTCTCAACCAGAAAGGAGTGTAGACTACATCAGGAAAAGCATAGTTACCTCAGTGCTAATATTTAGCTTGTGAAGTATCCAAACCAGGACTGTTTGGTTAGGAATTGATAAAACTGTGAAAATCGAATCTCTCAGTTCTGTGATCATTCTTGCAAGAAGAGTTCACTGTGCACATGAAAGGACTGGGGAAAGTCAGTTACGTTGAACAAAGATTTGAGATCAAGGCCAATTTCTCCAGCTGTGACTCTGTAATAAATACTGCTGAGAAATGGTATGAGGCTATGTGCTTTAAGATCTCTCCAACTGTTGTACATTTGGACAGCTAATCCCATTGTTTCTTCTATTGAGTTTAAGGAATCAGGTGTTTCAGTATCTGATGTTTCAGAATAGAATCCAAATGAGTGAACAGTGAGGTGGGGCCCAAGAGATAGTGGGATCAGTGAGTGAGGGTGACAGTAAGGAGTCAGCACTGGGATTAGTGAGTGATTAGTGTGGTGAGGGTTAAACATAGAAGCATAGAAGATAGGTGCAGGTGTAGGCCATTCGGCCCTTCGAGCCTGCACCACCATTCAATATGATCATGGCTGATCATGCACTTTCAGTATCCCACTCCCACTTTCTCTCCATACCCCTTGATCCTTTAGCCACAAGGGCCATGTCCAGCTCCCTCTTGAATATAACTAACAAACTGGTGCAACAGCTTCCTGTGGGAGAGAATTCCACAGATTCACAACTCTCTGAGTGAAGAAATTCTTTGTTATCTCAGTCCTAAATGGCTTACCCCTTATTCTTAGAGTGTGACCCCTTGTTCTGGACTTCTCCAACATCAGGAACATTCTTCCCGCATCCATCCTGCCCAGTCCCATCAGGATTTTATGTTTCTATGAGAACGCCCCCCTTTCATTTTTCTAAATTCCAGCGAATACAAGCCCAGTCGACCCAGTCTTTCCTCATATGTTGGTCCTGCTATCCCAGGAATCAGTCTGGTGAACGTTTGCTGGATTCTCTCAATAGCAAGAATGTCCTTCCTCAGACTAGAAGACCAAAACTGCAAACAATACTCAAGGTGTGACCTCACCGAGGCTCTGTATAACTGCAGTAAGACATCCTTACTCCTACACTCAAAACCTCTCACACTGGGATCAGTGAGTGAGGGTCCCCAGCACTGGATCAGTACTGGGTTCAGGAAGTAAGGGTAGCACTGAGGGACCAGTAATGAAATCAGTGAAGGAACCTGTGCATCGGGACATAAGGAATGTGTGCAAAACGGAAGCATGCACTTGCAAGATAAACAGTGTTTTGGACATGGAACTCAAATAAGCAATGGCCCCAGAAATTATGGGGTGGCCAACTCGCCATATTCAAATTGGAATCATTGACCAAGTGTTATGTTTCTGGTCACTTTGCACAAACTCACCAATCACACACACACACTTAGTAAACTTTCAGTAAGCTCGATTTGTTTGAAGCCAGAACTGGGATATACAAAATTTGTAGGTGAGCTCTGCAAGTCGGTCTAATCTCGGGTTTTAATGCACTCACAACAACCACCACCAATGCGAGCAGCAGCACAGCCTGTTGGTCACATACTGCTTTACATCCGGGCTCCACATGAAAAGTATTTGCATATTCACTTAAAGTAATATCGTAACAGTGAAGCTTCCCAGTGAAGGTACCATGGTCAATGATAGAAGATCCCCAGAGAGGGCAAGAACGGGATTCAATGAGTGAGAGTGAATAGTGAGAGTAAAATAATGCATTGAAATGTTGATTTCATTTCTTTCTTGAGTGAATATCTCCTAAACTACCTTTTGTTTTAGCCTTACTTCATTTTCTGCTTGGTTAAACTTAAATAGTGCTTGAGAATAATTTTGTTAACACTATTTAATATCTTAAATGTCTCCTTAATAACATCTGTCAGCTACCAATTTTCACAGTTAAAAAGGCCCAGTTGCTCAAGCTTTTCTTCATAACTCAATCCCCTTGTTGTAAGAATTAGTTTTTCTTCAGATATGTCAAACGTTACCTTCATGTCTGGCAGGGGGTAATGATGAATATGCAGTCTAACTAGTTTGTACACCTTCAGATTGCCAATTTCTGATTTATATTTTGCTATTTTACTCACGATCATCTTCCTTGATGAATCATTGTTTTGGCATATCATGTTTTCACTTTAGAATAGAGATATGAGCATGGCTAAACCATTTAGTGAAATCATAGCTGATCTGCTTGTGGACTCAATTCCACATTGCCAGCCTACTCCAGACAAATGTTGTCATTGTATCAGCCGTAGAGTTGTACAGCATGGAAACAGTTCCTTTGGTCCAACTCGTCCATGCTGACCAGATCTCTGAAATTAATCTAGTCCCATTTGCCAGCACTTTGCCCATATCCCTCTAAACCCTTCCTATTCATGTACCCATCCAAAACAATTGATTGAGATAACAAGGTGTAGAGCTGGATGAACACAGCAGGCCCAGCAGCGTCAGAGGAGCAGGAAAGCTGATGTTTCGGGCCTAGACCCTTAGGCCTGAAATATCAGCCTTCCTGCTCCTCTGATGCTGCTTGGCCTGCTGTGTTCATCCAGCTCTACACCTTGTTATCTCAGATTCTCCAGCATCTGCAGTTCTTACTATCTCCAAAACAATTGACTCCCTTGTTAATCAAGAATTTATCTATAAAATTTATCCTTCCTGCCCCATCCTATGCTTCAAACATGATTACTTATAACTTAGGAGCAGGAGTAAGTCACTCAGCCCTGTGAGTCTGCTCCATCATTCAAGAAGGTTGTAGGTGAGCTGATTGCCTCCTCATCTACATCCCTTAACCTTTCACCCCTTTGCTCATTAAAAATCTATTTATCTCTACCTTAAAAATATTCAAAGACTCTGCTTTTCATGCCATTTAGACCATAAGATTTAGGAGCAAAGGCAGGCCAATCAGCCCATCAAGTCAGCTCTACCATTCAATGAGATATGGCCAATCTGATAAGGAGGAAGACAGTACTGAAGCCTCAAGATCCTCTTTGAGAAAAAAAATTCCTCATCTGTCCCAGGGGACAAAACCAGTTTTAAAAAACAGTAATGCTTAGAAATTAGTGTATGGATTGGACTAAAGCTCCATTTTGAGGTATCCAATACCCTCTGGGCAATTAGGCATGGGCAATAAATGCTGCCTAGCCAGCGACGCCCTCATCCCATGAATGATTAAAGAATAAATGAAAACATTGTTGGACCAGCGTCTCTCATTCTCTGGTTTTACTAGATTTTCCTTCCACCTCTAAATGAATGATTCTTTATTTTTAAACAGTGACCCCCAGTCCTAGATTCTCCCTCAATAGTAAACGCCCTTTCCGCATGCAACTAGTCAACAACCCTCAGGATCTTACATATTTCATTTAAGACAACTCTTACTTCTCTATACTCCAGTCGATACGAGCTGTGTCAGTCCAACCATCGCTCAGAACACAACCTGCCCATTCCAGTCACACTTCTCTGAATTAGTTCCAATGCATTGACATCCTTCATTGAATAAAGAGACCATTACTGCACACAGTACTCCAGATGTAATCTCATCAATGCTCTGTGTAACTGAAGCGTAACCTCCCTGGTGTTGTAATTGGTTTCCCTCTCGATAAATGCTTACATGCTTTCAGCTTTCCTTTCCCAGAATAGGACCATAGAATCTCCCAGCATAGAATGAGGCCAGTCCATAAAAACACGATATTTTAATTTAAATTTAATGTTTCCTTTGTGATTTCATTTTCGCTATAGTGACTCTCCAGGCTATTTAGAGAAAATATGTCTAATTTGCTTATTTAAAATTACAGGAGGCCATTCAATTGTCTGTACCAGCATTTTCCTTACAGCCTTGAAAATTAATATTCTCAATTACATGCCCAGTTCATGTAGAATCTGATACCACCACCCTTTCCAATAGTACATTTCAGAAATAGCACGACGTGTGGACAAATATCTCCACATTTTTAGTTAATTTTGATGAGAATATGTGCTAACCCAAAGATGCTGTCTGTACACATGTGCAAAATACACACCAGCAGAGCCCCTGCCAGGACTGCCAATGGTGTCATTCTGTCCTGTTAGTTCGCGTTTAGTGTGCTAATTTGGGTGCCGCCATGTTTTTTACTGGCAGGGTGTTTCATGACGTGTGTACCAGCAGAATTTTCCACGAGCACAATGTGTCCCATTCGGAGATATCAGGAGACCCAGTGTTTTTTTTTATTCCATCCAAAGTGCATATATGATTTGCATTTCTTTCCCAATTCTCAGCACCTCACATAGACAATAATGTAGAAACATAAGAAGCAAGTCTTTCAGCCTCTCAAGCCTATGCTGGTATTCAGTATGACTGTGGCTGATCAAATAACTCAACTTTAATTTCCCACAGTATCCCCATACCCCTTGATTGCCATTAATTTCTATAAATCTACCCATCTCTGCCTTGAACTTATTAATGTCTCAGCCTCCACAGCCCTCTGAGGTGGATAACTCCAAAAATTCACTACCCTCTGAATGAAGGAATACCTCATCATCTCTGTCACAAGTGTTTGTCTTTTGTTCTGTGAGTAGGTCTTCTGGTTCTAGACACCTTACTCCCCTTTCCATCCCCCAATTAGAGAAAGCATTGTCCATACATAAACATAGAAACATCGAATATAGGTGCAGTTCAAACCTGTTCCACTATTCAGTATGACCATGGCTGATCATCCAACTCAGTAACCTGCACCCACTTTCTCCCCACACCCTTTGATCACTTTCGCGCTAAAAACTATTTGACATACCAATACATCAGACCCACATTCCCAGGAATCAGTCTGGTACACCTTCTTTGCACTCACTCCATATCTAGAACATCCTTCCTCAGATAAGGAGACCAAAACTGCACACAGTATTCCAGGTGTGAGCTTACTAAAGCCATATACAATTGCAACACAACATCCCTGCTCCTGTACTCGAATCCTCTCTCTGTGAAGGCCAACATACCATTTGCCTTGCTCACCATCTGTTGAACCTGCATGCTTACCTTCAGCGACTTGTGTATGAGAACATTCAGGTCTTGTTGCATTTCCCCCTTTCCCAATCACAGCTCAGCAGCAATGACCATGAGACGGTAAATGTTCTTTTTGTATATTTTCTGATCAACCCATTCGGAGATATCATTACACTCCTGTGGATCAATACAGACTTGAACCTAGTCCTCCTGGCTCGGAGATAGGGACACTACCACTATGCTACAAGAACCTGGTGTATTATTTTTCTAAAACAACATTTTAATTAGCCCATTCACTTGCCATTGTGTTCTCGACTTGATTTCAATAATGAGCCTCGGTAAGCCTAGGAAACCCATGGAACGGATTTTTTTTTGTTACCAATTGGTTTGATGTTCATTGGCACACTGATCATTAATGACCTCTCAATATTTTCTAATCAACCCATTCAACAATGTTTTCACACACTCCTGGAGCAGGTGAACTTGTATCCAAGGCTCCTGGCTTAGAGATAGGGCCACTACCACTGCGCCACAAGGACCTGGTGAGCATCGTTTTCTCTATTTTCCTAATCAAAAACTGTTCAGAAATGTTACTGCGCACATTTAGAGAAGGTGGGACTTGAATTCTGGCCTGCTGGTTCAGAGGTAGGGATACTACCACTACACTATAGGTAGCTCAGTAGTTAGCACTGCTGACTCACAGTGCCAGGGACCTGGGTTCAACTTCACCCTCAGGCGACTGTCTGTACGGAGTTTGCACATTCTCCCCGTGTCTGTGTGGGTGTGCTTCAGTTTCCTCCCACAGTCCAAAGAGGTGCAGGTTAGGTGGATTGACTATGCTTAATTGTCCATAGGGACCAGGGATAGGTAGGTTAGGTGGATTAGCCATGGGAAATGCGCAGTTACAGGGTCAGGGTGGGTCTAGGTGGAATGCTGTTTGGAGGGTCAATGTGGGCTTGAATAGACCAAATAGCCTGCTTCCACAATATAGGGATTCTATGATTCTATGACCATTAGAGCCCTTGGTGAGTATCCTTTTTATTTTTTCTGACAATGACAGACCCATAGGAGCAAGAGCAGGCCATTAGGCCCCTTTGAGGCTGCTTCACCATTGATCACAGCTGACCTCAGCAGCTTGCTCTTCATTTCCATTGATTCCCTGAGAGACCAAAATAGATTACCAATCTCAGGCCATAAGACATAGGAACAGGTGACTATTCAGCCCATCGATTCTGCCCTATCATTCAATGATATGACAACTGATCTGATGGTCCTCAAATCCACTTTCCTGCCTTTTCCCAATAATCTCTGATTCTTTTACTGATTAAATATCTGCTAAGAAAGTGTTGATGATAGTGCCTCTGGGGTGGAGAAAACCAACGATTCACAACCGACAGAATTTCTCCTCACCTCAGTCCTTAATGATTGCCCTTTTATCCTGGTACAGTGAGCCTGTCAATTTCCCACAGCCCTTCCCCCTGAATTCACTGCCAGAAGATACAATATTTTAGTGTTGACCCTGGCAAGACCCTTCAGGGATAGAAACCGGGCAAACACAAATGAAATGTGGATGAATACCAAACAGAATCTTGTTGATTTAAATTGAACACTGTGCTTAGCTAACCCATTGCAGGTTACAGAAGCTGGGAAGTTTGCAAAAACCTGATGGTGGCACAAAGGAAGCTATATATGTAATGTGGAGCGCTGTACAGGATGTTATGGGATAGGATATTTCATGAAAGAGTTTGTGTGCAAAACCAGAACATACACGAGATGCATTACTGCTGCCACTGAAATCCCAGGTCCATAGTAAAACAGGATAAAAACGGTCCATTTGTCAACATTTCTTTTGCAAAGTCAGTCACAACACAGTACCACCAGAAACCCACTGATAGAACGCTCTATGACCTGTGGCCTATGTGGAAGAAAACTAGTTCAAACACCGGGCAAAGTGGGGATGCCTCGAGATTTTGGAGTACAGTAGAGGAAACTGGGACTGGTTAAGCATCACCTGTGAGTTTGGAGTCACATGTACGCCCAACGAAATAAGGACAACAGCTTCCTTCCCTACAGGCGTTAATGAATCAGATGAACCTTCCCCCCACAAAACTCAATGATTGCTTCATTAGACTCTTAATTCCTCCATATCAGGATTTGAACCCAGGTCCCTCAAATGTTACCTAGATCTCTGGATTAATAGTCTAGTGACCAGTCAGCCAATCTTCCCCTGTTGTAGTAACATCTCACTTCACAGGAACATTTCAAAGTACGACATCAACTGAAATATAAAGAGAGTGAGAGCAAGTGGCTGAACAATGCTTGGAATAGGGAAAGAGTTAGAACACAGACAACAGATTTTTGGATGAAAACCGAAAGAACTGCAGATGCTCTAAATCAGGAACAAAAAACAGAAGTTGCTGGAAAAGCTCAGCAGGTCTGTGAAGAAGTCAGAGTTAACATTTCGGGTCCGGTTCTAAGGAAGGGTCACCGGGCCTGAAACATTAACTCTGATTTTTTTCTTCACAGGTGCTGCCTGGCCTGCTGAGCTTTTCCAGATTTTTGGATGAGCCCAGGTTTCCAAAGTGTGAAAGGTGGGAGTTACCAAAGGGCTGTGCAGAGAAATAGTTGGATAGACACGGGTCGGGGAAGTTGGATTTTACAGCAGTGTCATCTTAATTCCTGACAAACCACTCCCTACACCCTGCAATAACCACCATCAGCAAACTTCAGCAAACTGAGTGTCAGACTGTTGGCCCCCCCCCTCCACCCCCACACACCGCCCCCCCACCCCCATGGGTGCCATTGGAATTGCCAGGAAGCTCGGGATGCTTTGGTCCTGTTATATTTTAGAGGCTTCTATGAGATTCCCCAGCAATCTTCTAATGTGCAGTGTGACAATACTATAACCTCAAGAGGTGTATTTTGTCTTGGGTTTTTTTTGAAGAGAGGTTTTAAGAGAGAAATGCTGAGCTGTCTATTGAAAGCCCATAAAATAAACAGTTTGTGAGGCCTTTTTTTAAAGTTGGAAACTGAATGGGTAGGATCAAGCTCCCACAGACCCAGGATTTTTAATTTTAGTTTTCAGGAGCAGCTGCTGGGTTCTTGAAGCTGGATGTGGAAGCTGTTTTTCCTCTCTCGGTTACAGCTAAAAACTGGGGGTTCTCTTACTGCTGCTAGAATTGCATATGATACAATCTATTTTACTGAATTTGCCTTTGTTAAGGGTGTGTTTATGGGAAACTACTGTATTGGAACAGTTACTGTTTAGTAGTTTAAAATCTATTGTTCTGTTAAGTTTTCCAATAGAGTTAAGTTATTCCAACTCTTCTTCCTTTTGTTGTATTTTAACGATAGTGTATGAATAAAGTGTGTTTTGCTTCAAACCTGGCAGTTTGATCAATTGAATTGCATCTGGAACACAACACCTGGCACTTGCCTTTAAAATAAGAAAAAGTTAGGATCTAGGCTATCTTCTTAAGATAGGCATGATGGCTCATTGGTATGCACTACTGCCTCACAGTACCAAAGACCTGGGTTCAAATCCATCTTCAGGTGACTGTCTGTGTGAAGTTTCAACGTTCTCCTCATGTCTGCATAGGTTTCTTCTGAGTGCTCAGGCTTCCTCCCACAGTCCAAAAATGAGCAGGTTAGGTTGTTTGGCCATGCTACATTGCCCATAATTTGCAGGAATGTGCAGGTTAGGTGGATTCACCATGGGAAATGCAGAGTTGCAGGGATAGGATAGGGGTTGGGTGTGGGTAGGATGCTCTGTGGAGGGTCGGTGTGGTCTAAATGGCCTGTTTCCTCACTGTAGGGATTCTATATTGAGGGGATTTGATCTGATCTATAACATCAGTGAACATAGTTCTAATCAATCCAGTCTTCCTTCATGTGTCAGTCCTGCCATCCTAGGAATCAGTCTGGCAAGCCTTTCTTGCACTCCCTCTATTCCAAGCACATCCTTCCTCAGATAAACAAACCAAACTGCACGCAGTACTTCAAGTGTGGTCTCACCAAGACCCTGTTTAATTGTGGCAAGACGTCCTTTCTCCTGTACACAAATCCTCTTAGTATGAAGGCCACATAGTGTTTGCCTTTTTCATTGCCTGCTACACCTGTATGCCTTCTTTCGGGAACTGGCATACAAAGATATCCAGATTTCTTTGGACCTCACCTTTTGCCAGTGAATGCCATTCAATGTCAAGGGATGGTGGTTAGATTGTTTCTTATTTGAGATGGTCATTGCCTGGCATTTGTATGTTGCACATGTTATTTAATATTTTTCAGCTTCAGGTCCTCCTGCATTTGAACATTGGCTGCTTCAGTTAACTGAGGAGTTGTGAATGTTGCTGAACATTGTGCGATCATCAGTGAACATCTCACTTCTGACCTAATGGTAGAGGGAAGATCATTGATGAAGCAGCTGAAGATGTTTGGGCCTAGGACACTATGTTATCACATACGTCAGATAGTTCTACATGTCTGATTGTCGCATTCTTTCTTGTAAACTGTGAAGACTTCTTGCATGAATACACACAAAACTGAGAGCTTAGACTTTCTCAGCTTTTCAACAACCTGCATATTTCTAAGCAAGCAATTCTGGTCCAGAAGTTGCAGAAACTTAACTTTCCTGAGAAACTATATTTGCTTATGATCCTAGTAAAGTCACCTTTGAATTGCTCTAAAATGTTTAATCTCTGAGTTTCCTAAACTAATATTAACCTTTCATTATTCAGAATGAAAAACAGACTAATGGCTCTCAGTGTTTACCCCATCAATGTTTACATTCTTCCATTAGCATCCCAGGGAGACCCTGCTCTTTGCCACATAATAGACTACATCACTGTTCCAGGAGGGCTGTTTGATCTTTTTTAACCTTTCTGAAAAGCAACCAACACCAGATGCTAATATTAAAAAATACAAACCTCAAAATGAAATAGGTCAGACACCTTTCATCACAATGATAAAACACTTATTTTTGATATGATGCAAAGTATATTCATGTATATATGTTCTGAGGAAGGGTCACTGGACCCGAAACGTTAACTCTGTTTTCTCCTCCACAGATGCTGCCAGACCTGCTGAGCTTTTCCAGCAACTTTGTTTTTGTTCCTGATTTACAGCCTCCGCAGTTCTTTTGGTTTTTACAAAGTATATTCATGTCTGTCCTCAAAAGAGCAGGGTTAGTTGCTTGAATGGCTGATGTTAAAAGTATTTGATAGCCTCTACTTAGATTTTTACTTGAAAATCATGTTTGGGACTTTTATTTTTCCTGAAAATTTTCTTGAAAGAAAGAAGCTGTCTACAAATTCAACAGTGGGAGAAAGCTAACATTTTATTACACTGCCAACCAATGCTAAAACAGTTAAATCCTTCATTAAACTGTGCCAAAGATATTGCCACTAAAATGCTACTACCGTATACTTTAACATAACTGAACCACAGCCACGTAGCTGAGAGTGGATTGAAAGTCCTTCATTTTCAGATGAGTATAAGGGTGCTTTTTCATTCAATTTTCCCTCTGTCCTGTTCCAAAAGTGTAAGTATACTTTAAAAAAATTCAGAGATCATTAACGAATGTAATGAATACATACACCTAATGCATTCACTTGACATGCCTCTCTTTGCTCTTTTTCTTTCTTTGTAAGTTTAGGTCCTTTTAAGTATATGTCAACATATCTTTTGCAGTTGGGAACAGAATGCCCTAAGAAGAAATTAACCAGTCATCCATGATTATCACCACCTATAACAGCACAGAGATATATAGTGGAAAGTGGCCCTGGGAGTCCTCAACATTGAATAGACTCCATGAATACTTATGATATTAAGTCAAACATGGTCAAGGATGTCCTCCTGATTACTGTCCCTCTATTAATGAACCAATGTTACTCCCTTGTGAATGTTAATTGGAAAAAGCATGGAGCGTAGCAAAGGCACGATCTGTACTCTTGCTGGGAGACTTCAGTGTCCATTACGAAGAGTGGCTCAGTAAAATAGTGCGTAGTCCCTTTAAGAATCATCATAGAATCCCTACAGTGTGGCAACAGGCCCTTCGGCCCAACAAGTCCACACCGAACCTCAGAGCATCCCACCCAGACCCATCCCCCATAAACCCACATAATCTACACATCCCTGAACACTACAGGCATTTTAGCATGGTACTAAAATAGGTACTAACTATGCTGGTCAAGCCTTGAAGGCATATTTGCCAGAGTGGACCTGTGTCATGTGTTAAGAGGACCAACTGAGGTGGGGGGGGGGTGGCATGTATGGGGTGGGCATGGTGGTTCAGTGGTCAGTACTGCTGCCTCACAATGCTAGGGACCAGGGCTCAATTACACCATTGGGCAGCTATCTGTGTGGAGTTTACACATTCTCCCCATGTCAACATGGGTTTCCTTCAGATGCTCCAGTTTCCTCCCAGAGTTCAAAGATGTGCAGGTTAGGTGGATTGGTCATGGGAAATGCAGGGTTAAAGGGATAAGTTGGGGGGAATGAGTTTGTGTGGGATGATCTTCAGAGGTCCAGTACAGACTCAATGGGCAGAATTGCCTTCTTCCACACTGTAAAGATTCTATGATTCTGTGAAAACTATATTTGTCCACAGCCTCACCAATCTACCTATTACAGACATACATAGCCACAAAATTATCTGTAGGAATGACCATTTGCAAAGCTCCTATGGAGATGTAGTTCTGGCGTTCAAGCTGAGGAAACCACACATTGCATTGTGGGATATCAACACGAAGCTAAATAGGATCAATTCAGGACATTTCCAGCAGCTCAAAATTGACTTATTTTTGAGGTTCTGTGTTTCATTAGTGGCAGCAGGATTGTGTTCAACCATGATCCATAATCTCGTGGATTTGTTGAGTACCCCATCAAGCCAGTGGATCAATTTGCACTTAGTAAAGTTAGGAGAACATACCAGAAGCAGTACTGGGTATACCAAAATGTCAACATGTTGGAAGCAATGACACAGGACCACATACCTGCTAAGCAGTCGATGACCATGTGGTAGACAGAAATAGGCAATCCTGTAACTATTGGATCAGATTAAAGATCTGTACTCTTATCACATCCACTTGGGAATGGTGGTGGACAATTAAACCACCTAATAAGAGGAGGAGGCTCTCCAAACATCTGCATTCTCAGTGTTGTCACTGAGGTCATGAACTTCAGTGAAATTGCCCATCAATACTTGTGTCAACTTGATGTACCGGAGAATGTCATAAAGCACATAAAGCAACTATATTCAAAGGTTTACAAGCAAGCAAAAATTCCACCAATGGCATAAACTTTGTTTCATTTACACATAGTATATGGGCGTTACTGGCAAGGCCAGCATTTATTGCCCATCCCTAGTTTCCGTTGTGAAGATGGTGGTGAGCTACCGTCTTGACCCACTGCAGTCCATGTGCTGTAGGGCAACCCGCAATGCTGCTAGTGAGGGAATTCCAGGAATTTGTGTCAGCAATAATGAAAGGGCAGCAATATATTTCCAAGTCAACCAATTTCCGGTTGAAGCAGTTAGCTGCTCAATTTAGTTCAGATTGAATTCTTAGTATCAGCTACTGCCGAATTAAAAAGGATAAAGAATCATTATTTGGATACAATTCAACATTGGAGAGTTGGTAATATTTCACCCTCCACACCATTCCCACTTAGTGAAGTGACCCCCTTCCAGTGCCAGGAAACCACAGCTTACACTCACTCATTTGATTCAAACATCATGGTATAATTTCACTTCTAATTGTTATGTGGTAAAATGCATGCATCTCTGAATGTCTAGATTAAATTGCAATGTTTAGTGGGGCCAGAAATGCAATGCTACATTGAAATAACTTTGCACTGTCTCATCTCAAGAATGAAGAAGAGATGACTTACGGGTGTTATTTGAGTCTTAGATTTGCCTTTAGTAGGCTCATAATGATCTATATTTTTGAAGCCAAATATTGAAGATAAGGCTAGCTAGCTAGTGAAACATTACTGAATAGGTCAGGATGTTGAGAGGCACAATTTTCTTCAGCTTACTGCTGAGACATGCAAAAACTGGTTAACAAATATTTTTCTTACATTGTTTGTCAGTAGAATCCTGTCAAACACTTCCTTGTCAGAAGTCACACGACACCAGGTTATAGTCCAACAGGTTTATTTGAAGTCATCAGTTTTCGCAGCACTGCTCCTTCGTCAGGAGCTTGTTTTCAAGTAAACCTGTTGGACTATAACCTGGTGTCGTGTAACTTCTGACCTTGTTCACGCCCAGTCCAACACAAGCACCTCCACACCATGGCTAAACTCTACCTTACACAGGCATCAACATGATGATAAGATTCTTGCTAGAAGCCAAAAATGATCACACTGGTTTTAATAAATATTCAGTTTCCATGCTCATCGATTTGACAACACAAAGTTGTTGACTTAGTAACTATATTAAACATAGTGAAATAAATGTACTATGCATTCCTAGGAAGTAATGGTGTGAACTTAATGTGCTAACTCAAAGATCTGTAGTCTTATCTCATCAAATTGTGAATGGTGTTGGGACGCTGCAGGTCAGGCAGCATCTGTGCAGGAAAAGAGTTAACATTTAACACCAGTGACCTTTCAGCAGAACTGACAGTAGGTCGAGATCTAACAGATTTTAAGTCAGTACACTCTGCAATCAGGAAGAGTCTGAAGAAGGGTCTAGGCCCGAAACGTCAGCCTTCCTTCTCCTATGATGCTGCTTGGCCTGCTGTGTTCATCCAGCTCTACACCTTGTTACCTCAGATTCTCCAGCATCTGCAGTTCCTACTATCTCTGAGTCAACAATTGTACTATCTTTTGAAAATCTCTGATGCAAATGTAGTTGACTCTTAACTGTCCTCTGGACAATGAGGATGGGCCATGAATGCTGGCCTAGCCAGCGATGCCCTCATCTCATGAATGAACAAAAAATGACCCAGTGTCAGTACTGACTATCCCCACCTCATCTACAGCAATCAAAGGGACGCAGGAGTTTGAATAAATTCATTCTCATAAGATGCAGGAAGGAAAGCTATCAATATAGTCCTATTCCACCCATGGCTCAGGTCCTTAGTGAAGTAATGTCGGAATGTTGTGCTGATTTGTTATTTCATTTTCATTTTAATTCAACATTATTCTTCCTTCAATATCTAGACACTCACCGTTGCCGAATTTGTCTGTTTTTATTAATGCATGACTTTTACACGTTTCTATCTTTTTAACATGATTACTCATGCCAAATATATCTGTAGACAAAGTTAGATGATAATTTAACCTCCAGGCTGCAAAATGCATTTCTTAAATAATATTCAATTTCAAATCTCAACCCAGGGAAAGAGGTTAACCGAGATAGAAGACTAAACAAAAGAGCACAGAAGGTGGAGTGGCTAAATGACAAAATCTATTGCTGATAGCTTTTATTTTTCTCATTACCTCTACCAGTGCTAGAATCATAGATTTTAAAAAAGTCCATTCACTGCACTGTGGCTATGATAATTCTTCATGACAGCTATATAATTAATCCCACCTCCCTCTGCACTTTTCCCATAACCCTTCATTTTCCTTCAAGTAAAGATCCAATTTTTCTTTTGGAAGCTGTTATTGAATCTGCTTTCATTACCCTTTCTGCATTGTATTCCAGATCACAACAATTTGCAAAATATCCTCATATCTCCTCTGGCTTTTCTTTTTATTGCCAATCACCTTCAACCTGTTTTCTTTCAGTGTTGACCTTTCTGCAAATGAATGCCACTTTTTCATCAATTGGCAAAATACGATTGGCAAACACCTTCCCCCCCCCTCCACTACCATTGGTAATGTCTCGAAGGCACTGTCCCTTGGGCAGAAGAAAGCATTCAGCGATATTAAACCAGATCTGTTCTAAAAGAATTATGAAGTAGTTTCCAAACCACCAAAAGCAATTTGCACTGCAGATTTGGTGCAAATCAATCATGCAACCATCATTCACATTATAAAGCACAGAGGCTGATCTGATGCTGCACATCATTCAGTGATGCCACATTATAGACATTCAGAATTTCAAACAATGTCTCAGGAAGACCTGTCTTATACCTTCATGTTCGAATCACATTCAGTAAACTTTTTTGGGCATTCACGCAATATCACTGGCTGAACCAGCACTTATTGCCCAATAATACCTGCCCTTGAGAAGGTGGTAGTGAGCTGCTTTCTTGATTTGTTGCAGTTCTGGAGCAATGCTGTTATGAAGGTAGTTCCAGGATTTTGACCCAGCAGCAGTGATGGAGTGGCAATATAGTTGCAAGTCAGGCTTGGAGGGGAACTTGCAGGTGATGGTCTTCCTGTGCATGTGCTGTTCTTGTATTTCTAGGTAGTAGAGGGTGTAAGTTTGGAAGGTGCTGTCTCGGTGAATGCAACAAAGCATCTTGTAGATAGTACATTAATAAAAGCAAAATACTGCTGATGCTGGAAATCTGAAACAAGCACAGAGAAAGCTGGAGAAACTTAGGAGGTCTGGCAGCATCTTTAGAGAAAGAAGCAGTGTTAATTTTGGGCAGCTCTGGAGAAGAGTCAGACTGGACTTGAAACATTAACTCTGCTTTTTCTCTCCACGGATGCTACAAGACCTGCTGAGTTGCTCCAGCGTTCTCTGTGTTTGTTGTAGAAGGTGCATACTGCTGCCACTGTGCATCTGATAAACTGTACATTGAAGCGGCACGGTGGCTCAGAGGTTAGCACTGCTGCCTCACAGCAACAGGCAGTCAGGTTTGATTCCACCCTCAGGCGACTGTCTGCTCAGAGTTTGCACATTCTCCCTGTGTCTACGTGGGTTTCCTCTTACAGTCCAAAGATGTGCAGGTTAGGTAGATTGGCTGTGCAAAATTGCCCATAGTGTCCAGGGATGTGCAGGCTAGGTGGATTAGCCATGGGAAATGCAGGGTTACAGGGATAGCTTAAGGGGTGCATCTGGCTGAGATGCTCATCAGAGGATTGGTGTAGACTCAATGGGCTGAATGGCCTGCTTCCACACTGTAGGGACTCTATGGTGGTGAAGGGAGTGATTGGTGAATGGAGTGCCAATCAAGTAGGCTGATTTGTACTGGATGCCATCCAGTTGGTAGAACGTCAGCATGCCACATCTCCCAAGAGATATCACTACTCCTACTCCAGCCTCTTGCCCATTCCCAATGTTAATGGCTCTACTGCCCCTCATGTGCCTGAGCGTTAAGCTCTGGAATTCCCTGGATGCACCTCTGGCCTCCTTCCCAGCTCCCTTAAGATGCTCCTTACAAGCAACTTTTTGATCAACCACTGATCTCTGTGCTTATGGGTTTAGGGTGGCGCTTGTTCTGATGTTCTGAAGTGCAGCCTTTTGGGACGGAGAAACATTATTTTGGGGTTGTTACACTGCAACAACACATAGTTCTAATGTGCATGCTTTCAGCAGTAGCGATGGAGGGGGCTGTGATCTGAAAAAGTCTCCACATTCAGCACACAATGCGTCCCCTGTTATTTCCTGGGGTTCCACTCACTCTAGTGGCCTGATGGAAGTCTCTTTCAGCCCCTTATATGGAAAGTGAGGCGGGGTGAGGATGTTGGGAGGGGGAGAGAGAGTGTGGGAGGGCTGGCTCTTCCAAATATGTTGCACGGTCCTATCGTGCACCGGGCAACCAGGCGGAACGGACAGAGAACGGGGAGAGACCAGCGAGAGGCTGTAGCAACTCCAGCGAGTAAGCAAGGCATTTATCACCAATTTAAAACCAACCCTTAAAATAATCGGAGGGAGGGAATAAATCACAGAGGAAGCGCCCTGAGACTGAAGTGATCCCAGAAACAGTAAGGCACTGTCTTGACCTGTTTGTGTTTGGATTGTGGACTTCTCAAATTCCATACAATGTCAAGGATGTATCTGTGTGAGCCGAGTCAAGTTGGAGTGTCAGTTACCATCTGACAACCTTCGAAATTTGTCCGGACTCTTGAAATATTGCAGTAATTGTGTGTGTGTGTGCGCTTTAAATATTACTGGAATTAAATGGTAGTGGACTGCAGTGCCGGGTAAATATTAGACACAGATTCGATATGAAATGCTCAAAGAAATAAAGCGGGATTAAGTCACCCTTCCCTTTGGGGGAGGGAGGCAAAATTGGGGAAGGTTTTGGAAGGTTTTGTTTTATTACGGAGCGTGTGCATTCAGTAAGTTGAAACAATCAGAGCGGCGTCTAGCATAAACTAAACGGTCTTGTTGACCCAGACAGCGTGACCCGTGAAGACGTGTCAGTTTCCTTGTCCAGTTTATTCCGCGGGGCTGCTCCCGTCTTGGTCACCGTCCCGGGACTGTGCCAAACCGAGGGAGACCGTGGGGAAGAGGGAGGTTTGGCATGATTGATGGGCGATTGTCTGAACCACCGCCGATAATCCACAAGACCCGGCGAAAATAAAACTGCAGAGGCTGGAAATCTGAAACAGAAATTGCTGGAGAAACTCTGGCAGCATCTGTGCGCAGAGAGAGACAGAGTTAATGTTCCGAATCCAGGGTTACTCACCCTAACCCTGTTGAGTTTTTCCAGTAATTTGTGCGATAAGATCCAGTAGCCTGCCACTGCTTCCTACCTCTGGGTCACACAAGAATCTTAATGATGGTACTGGATTTGCTTATATTTGTCAACTGGGTGTAATTTTTTTCTGCTCCTATGATGCTGCTTGGCCTGCTGTGTTCATCCAGCCCTGCACCTTGTTGTCTCTGTAATTTGTTTTATTGTTTTCTTCGAATGTCCGTGACTATCGGTTTTTTTTTTCAGAAGTGTTTAACAAAATAAACAAGTAAACGGATTATTTTAAGCAGTTCCACTAACTCTATTAATGATATTTTCCCTAATCAACCTCTTTAGAGATGTAATGACACACCTCTGGTTCAGGTGGGATTTGAACCTAGGGCCTCCTGATTCAGAGATGGGGGTATTGCACCACAAG
Organism: Rhincodon typus; assembly: GCF_021869965.1. Lineage (NCBI taxonomy): Eukaryota > Metazoa > Chordata > Chondrichthyes > Orectolobiformes > Rhincodontidae > Rhincodon > Rhincodon typus. Next base: position 9,247,202 of record NC_063345.1, read on the forward strand.
AGATCCTCTAATCCTGTTCATTTGTTGACATAGAATAATTCCTGCACCAGGTGGACAAGCAAGTTGTTCCTTCTGGTTTTTCTAAAAGCAGGGCATTATGTGTGTATGAAACAAAAACTGAAATTGCTGGAGAAACTCAGCAGGTCTCGCAGCCTCTGTGGAGAGAAAGCAGAGTTATCATTTTGAGTTCTTCAGCAGAGTCAATGGACTTGAAACATTAACTTTGCTCTCGCTCTGCAGAGGCTGCCAGATCTGCTGAGTTTCCCAGCAATTTCTGTGTTTGTTTCAGATCTTCAGCATGTGCACTTCTTTGTTTTATGTTAATGTATACGTGCTGGGCATTCTCTGCTTTGTTTGGAGGTTGGGGTGGAAAGGGGAAACACAGCCCTCATCTGATTGTTCCTCTACACAAATACGCAAAAGCCTCAGTGCTTGAATATTCCTGTGGCCAGGAGCAAGGAGGGAAGTGATATGATAGAGTCATAGAGTTATACAGCATGGAAACAGCTCCTTTGGTCCAATTCATCCATGCTGACCAGGTATTCTAAACTGATCTAGTCCCATTTGCCAGCATGTGGCCTATATCTCTCTAAACCCTTCCTATTCATTTACCTATCCAAATGCCTTTTAAATGATGTAATTGTACCCAACTCCACCTCCTCATCTGGCAGCTCATTCCATGCATGTACCACCCTCTGCATCTCCTCAGGTCCCTTTTAAATCTTTACCCCCCTCATCTTAAACCTACGCCCTCTAGTTTTGGACTTTCCTACCCTGAGAAAATGACCTTGGCTATTCACCCTATCCACGTCCCTCATATTAACAACTGCAGGCAACATAATGTCAAGAGAACATGGAACAAAACCAAAGTTAACCTTTCGGGGAAGTTCTGAGGAAGGGTCACCGGACCCGAAACGTTAACTCTGTTTTTTCCTTCACAGATGCTGCCGGCCCTGCTGAGCTTTTCCAGCAACTTTGTTTTTGTTCCTGATTTACAGCGTCCGCAGTTCTTTTGGTTTTTGTCAAGAAAACGTGGACCTGACAAAGAAAGTACAATAAACATATAGAATGTCTCAGTCACATGTGGAAGAAAGAAACACCTTGCATTTATGTAGCAACTTTCACAATATCAGGATGTTCCAAATTACTTTCCTTCCTATTGAGGATGATTAAAGTGTAGCCATTTTTATCATCTTAGAAAGGAAAGATTACACTGGAGGCAGTTCAGAGAAGATTCACTTGACAAGGCAAATGCTGAGGGGATGTTTCCCCTCATGGGAGAGTCGAGGACCAAAGGACATAGTCTCAGAATAAAGGGGTGCCAACTTAAGACTGAGATGAGGAGGAATTTCTTCTTTCAGAGGATTGTGAGTCTTTGGAACTCCTTGCCACAGTGAGCTGAGGAACAGTGTCCTTGTGTATATTCAAGGCTGAGATAGATAGATTCTTCATCAGTTGGGGAATTAAGGTTTACAGAGAAAGGGCAGAACATGAGGAGTGTTGGATCAACCATGACTCTGTCGAATGGCATACTTGTGTTCCTATTTCTAATAGCCTTGTGGTCTTCAATTTGAGCATGGCAAGATCCCACACAAAAGACTACAGTACTCTTTTTTTCTTGGTGACTTTGGCTGAGGGATGAATGTTGTACCAGATATAAAGACGAGGTCTCTCTGCTCTTCTTCAAGTAATAGCGATGCAATCCTTTGCACCCAAGACGACAAATGCAACCTGGTTTAACTTCTTCAGAAGCTTGCGTTGTCAACGTAGAAACAAAAGGCCTTTTTGAAAAGTTGTAATTAGAGTCATAGAGATATACAGCACAGAAACAGATCCTTCAGTCCAACTCGTCCATGCTGACCAGATGTGCTAAATATATCTAGTCATATTTGCCAGAATTTGGTCTGTATCTCTCTAAACCCTTCCCATTCATACTCCCATCCAGATGCCTTTTAAATTCTAACCTGGGGAAAGGTTTTCTCCCGAGTGGCAATAGATTCTTGAATCATAAATGCTTTTACAGTTTCCCTACTGCACATCAAGTTCAAAGAGGAGACATTTCCCTGCATATAAAGACTGCTTCTAAGATGGTACATAGCAACCATACATAGTTACCATTTAACCACTAATTTTTCCTTTGCAATTAATTACACCATTTCATAGATCATGTAATGTTTAAAACGAAGAGAACAACTTCTGTGAGTTAACTAACTGAACTTTGCTTTCATGTCTTTGTTTGTGATGGTATGCTGAAAAATTATGTGCAAATGTATCACAAAATCGCTTGTGGAATGTAAATGTAAAAGATTTGCAAACAAGTATTAAAATAAGAATCAAGTTAAAATTTTAAAATACATAAACTCCCAATAACTTGGAGCAATTTAGGATCTGGGGATCAAAATTAATGCATCCTGTATCTCTGGAGCTTTGCATCTCTATATTGATTTTATTTAACACCCAAGAATGCAGGCCACCAGATCCAGGGATTAGTCATCTTGTAGTCCCATTCATTTCTCCAATACTGTTTCTTTACAAATACGTAGTCATTATTCTCCATAATGGCTGGTCAGCTCAGTTGGCTAGATGGTTAAGCATGCAGTTCAGAATAAAGGCAAAAACATGGATTTAATTACCATTCTGGCTGGGATAGTCTTGGTATTACCTCCACATCCTGTCAGTGGAGGGCAATGGCAAACCACCATTGACAATTGCTATCAAGAAAGTGGCTCGGGATGAAATATGGTAGCCACCAAACCAATGCCCTACACTCGAGCAGACATAGATGAATGAATGAATAGCCCACTATCTGGAATACTTTTATGACTTTCATGACTATAAACACATAAAGGTAGATAAATCCATGGGACCTGATCAGGTATGCCTGAGAACTTGTGGGAATCCAAGGAAGTGATTGCAGGCCCCTTGCTGAGATATTTGTATCATCAATACCTGCAGGGGAGGTACCAGAAGACTGGAGATTGGCTAACATGGTGCAATTATTTGGGAAAGATGGTGAGGAAAAGCCAGGGAACTATAAAGTGGTGAGCCTTGAAATCAGTGGTGGGCAAATTGTTGGAGAGATTTACATGTATTTGGAAAGGCAAGGACTGATTAGGGATAGTCAATGTGGCTTTGTGCATGGGAAATCATGTCTCACTAACTTGATTGAGTTTTTGAAGAAGTGACAAAGAGGTGTACAACAAGGTTCTGCGTGGTAGACTGGTTAACAAGGCTAAATCACATGGAATGCACGGAGAACTAGCCATTTGGATATATAAATGGTTGAAGTAGGGGTCAGCAGGTGGTGGTGGAAGGTTGCCTTTCAGACTGGAGTCCTGTGAGCAGCGGTGTGCCATAAGGATTGGCATTGGGTTCACTGCTTTTTGTCATCTATATAAATGATTCGGATGTGGGTATCGGAGGTGTGGTTAGTAAGTTTGCAGATGACACCAAAATTGGTGGTGCAGTGGACAGCGAAGAAGGTTACCTCAGAGTACAACGGGACTTTGATCAGATGGGTCGAGGTGTGGCAGATGGAGTTTATTTAGATTAATGTGAGGTGCTACGTTTTGGTAGGGCACATCAGGACAGGACTTGTACACTTAATGGCAAGATCCTGGAGAGTGTTGCTGAACAAAGAGAACTTGGGGTGCAGGTTCATAGTTCCTTGAAAGTGGAGTAAACCCGAAACATCGACTTTCCTGCTCTTCTGATGCTGCCTGACCTGCTGTGTTCCTCCAGCTCCACACTGTATTGATGCTGACTCCAGCATCTGCAGCTCTTGCTATCTCATAACAAAGAAGATGTTTGGTACGCTTGCCTTTGGTGGTCAGTGCAGTGAGCATAGGGGTTGGGAGGTCATGTTGCGACTGTACAGGATATTGGTTCGGCCTCTTTTGGAATGCTGCATGCAATTTTGGTCTCCCTGCTTTAGGAAAAATGTTGTGAATCTTGAAAAGGTTCAGCAAAGCTATACAAGGGTGTTGCCAGGGTTGGACAGTTTGAGCTATAGGGACAGGCTAAATACGCTGGGGCTATTTTCCCTGGAGCATTGCAGGCTGAGGGTGACCTCATAGAAGTTTATAAAATCATGAGGGGCATGGATAGGGTGAATAGCCAAGGTGTTTTCCACAGGTAGGGGAGTCCAAAACTAGAAGGCATAGGTTTAAGGTGAGAGGGGAATGATTTAAGAGGGACCTAAGGAGTAACATTTTCACACAGAGGGTGATGTGTTGTAAAGAATGAGCTGCCGAGTGAAGTGGTGGAAGCTGGTTCAATTACAACATTTAAAAGCTTCTGGATGGGTACATGAATAAGAAGGGGTTTAAGGATATGTGAGCCAAATGCTGGCAAATGGGACTCGATTAATTTGGGATATCTGGTCAGCGTGGATGAGTTGGACTGAAGGGTCTATTTTCATGCTGTACAGCTCTATGACCCAATGACTGCATGACCTCTACAATGAAGAAAGGTACAAAGTATTCATCTGATGTTCTCTCTTCCACCTGTTCCATTTTGCCTGTTTCTTTCAAAAGTGAGATATCCTGGAATATTTAAGTCACAACCTCAAAGAGAAGACATGTCCCTCAGCATAAAGGGGCAACACGGTGGCTCAGTGGTTAGCGCTGCAGCCTCACAGCACCAGGGACCCAGCTTCAATTCCACCCTCAGGCAACTGCCTATGTGGAGTTTGCACATTCTCCCCATGTCTGCGTGGGTTTGCTCCAGTTTCCTCCCACAGTCCAAAGATGTGCAGGCTAGGTGGATTGCCCATAGTGTTCAGGGGTGTGTGGGTTATAGGGGGATGGGTCTGGGTGGGATGCTCCAAGAGTCAGTGTGGGCTTGTTGGGCCAAAGGGCCTGTTTCCACACTGGAAGGATTCTATGATTAAAGTCTATTTTAAGATGCTACATAGCAACTGTATACAGTTTTCATTTACCAATTCATATGTAACTTTTTGGTGTCATTTATGTAAGTTCTTCTTTCTACTCTATCTAGCCTCCTTATGAGTTGAAGCCGCAAGGCATGATATTATTGAGTGGTTGTACAAGCTCAAGGGGCTGAATGACTGACTGACTGTTGCTCCTAATTTGGATATTCATATGTACATAAAGGTAAAGCTCACACAATCCTACCGGACTATAGGGGCTCTCACATTACAAAGACACAACTCGTCGTGGCTTAACTTGAGGGTCACCACACCACAGGCAAAGGGAGAGATTGACAAGGACAGTCCCTCATGATGACCTCCACTGGTGAGGGAATTGAACCCACATTGCTGGCAACAATTGGTATCACAAACCAGCCATTCAGCTAATCAAGACTCCTCCTTTCCCTGCAACCGCAGGAGGTACTTCACCTGCCCTGACACCTCCCCTCTCACCTCCGTCCAAGGCCCCAGACAGTCTTTCCAAATCCAACAGGAATTCACCTGTACATCCTCCAACCTGGTCTCCTGTATCCGATGTTCCCGATGTGGCCTCCTCTACATCAGTGAGACCAAGCGCAGACTCGGTAACCGATTCACGGAGCATCTGCGCTCTGTACGCGATAATCAACAACATCTTTCAGTTGCCATCCATTTTAACACCCCTTGGTGACATGCCCATCTTGGACCTCCTCCAGTGTCACAATGACATCACTCACAAACTGGAGGAACGACATATTCCACCTTGGGAGCCTACAGCCTGATGGCCTCAACGCAGAATTCACCAGTTTCAAAATCTCCCCACCCTCAGCCTCATCCCATGTTAAACCCTCCCTCTCATCCCCACCTCCTTGACCTGACACAACCTGTCCATCTCCTTTCCTGCCTATCTGCCCAACCCATCCCACTGACCAGTCGCCACTAACCGCTACCTGCACCCACCTATCAGCATCCCACCAACCTTCCGCCAGCCCTACGCTCCGCCCCATTTATTTCTGAGCTGCCTTCTCCCTCCCCAATCCTGATGAAGGGTGTAAACCCGAAACATTGACTCTCGCTCCTCTGATGCTGCCTGACCTGCTGTGTTCCTCCAGCTCCACACTGTGTTGACTCTGACTCCAGCATCTGCAGTTCTAGCTATCTCCTCACATGTGTATGCTTACATAACACTGCCCAATAAAACAGCTTTCTCTTTCCCCAGTACTAGATGCAGTATCCCCTGAATCAAAACTCCTGTCTGCAATGCTATTATTTTAGCCATGTATTTAACCTTCTAATTTATTTATCCCAGTGCCAATTTGCATGTGATTCACAGAACAACCCAAAGGTTATTACCCATGAAGCTTTAGTTTTAATGCTATCTGCTCAAGCTCTTTCAGTAAAGCCTCATTCCCGGTTCTACCACGATGTTGGTTACTCCATGGCATGTGATAGTTGGGTCCTTCATCACATTAAACTGCAGAGGTTCCCTTAACCCTGATACAAGACAGATAACACCATGATCCTAAGTGCTGGGCATTACCGCAAAAGGCAGTATCTCTTCCCATAATCATACTGTCTTTTATTGTTACCACATTCTTTTGGCTATCTTGAAATCCCCCACCTTAGAGAAAAGACATCGGCCATTCACCTTATCTGTACCCCTTATGACTTTATTAACCTCTACGAGGTCATCCCTCAACCTCCTAAGCTTCAGAAAAATGTCCCAGCCTATCCAGCCTCTCCTCATAATTCAAACCCTCCATTCACTGCAACATCCATTTTCTGAACCCTCTCCATCTTAACACTATCCTTCCTATAACAGGATGACAGAACTGGGCACACATTTGAATCACAGAATCCAGAGGTTTCCATTGCAGTTAAATAGATAGCTACTAGGGACAGATTAGCCTATTAAATACCTGTCAAACTCCTGAGTGACTATTCAAATGATATTCCAACCTACCACCTTCCCCCTCTCTCCTCCGAAATCTAGCTCCTCATATCCCTTACACACCCAGGCCCTGAGCCAACAACTCTCCCCATCACCCCAGCTCCCCAGAACCAGACACCACTCATCTACCCCCAAGGGGGTATGGACAAAGTGGGTGATGGTGAGAAATGTGGCAGGACCACATTTTGTTGTGGCAAGAAGTTGTAGGGCCGATCTTGACATGGGGAATAACTCAGTGCTTCCTTTCTGCAACTGCTGGGGTGAGATTCTCGCCAGACAGTGGTGAGCTGCCTGTAAAGGGAGATTATTGCTTATCAACGACGTTATTAAGTGCACATTTTGCCTCATTATTATGCAGCTTCCTATTTTACCAATCCTGTTGTGCAAACTAGACGCTAAGAATTCTCGACATGGAAGTCAGAGCGGGGTCCTGGTAACTTCAGCTTGCCACTGGCTTCAAAAGATCTCCATTTTGGACATGGTGCAGTCCATGAGACTGGGCACATGGGCACCCCACATCCGTGGGCATTGGCATCTGATATGTGCCAGCTCTAAGAACCCTCATGGCACATTCTGTGATGAATGTCAGTGCTGTACCTTGATGTACGGTAGCAACTATCACCATAATGCTGCAGCAAGGACACTGTGTACTCAGGGACTCACACCCAGCTCAGGGACTGGACCAGGATGCATGCATGACCTCTTTTTCAGTGCTCACTCACGTTGAGATAACCTGGGTACTTGCAGCATCCTTGTCTTTCTGCTGCTTGTCACTCAGCCAGAGATACCAGGCTCCCAGTACTGCTGAACAGCCAAGACAGGGCATCCTCTAATACCAGGCCAGAGACTTGGACACAATCAGTCAACTGCTCAAGACAGTCAGAGTCAGATCTCTTAAGTGGTGAGGAACTAAATGTTGAACAGCCCACAATCCATCTTGACTCTTTCTATGCCACTGTGAGCTGTTTTCCTGCTGGAATGAGAAAAAGTGGGTTCTGAAGAAGAAGGGATAGTAGGAACTGCCAATGCTGGAGAACCTGAGATAACAAGGTGTAGAGCTGGAGGAACACAGCAGGCCAAGCAGCATCAGATG
>NC_063345.1:9285154-9313725 GCF_021869965.1 Rhincodon typus
TTTCTGATGACGTGTCTAGGCCCGAAACGTCAGCCTTTCTGCTCCTATGATGCTGCTTGGCCTGCTGTGTTCATCCAGCTCTGCACCTTGTTGTCTCCGGTATATTAGTGACTCTCTTTCAAAATTCTAAAGATTCTGTAAAGGCTCCAGCTAACTGGGAAGTCAGAAATGTTATCAACCATTTAGAAACTGGGGGAGAAGGAATATAGAGAATTGCACACCTGTTAGGGACATAGGACCAGGAGTAGACTATTCAGCACATCAAGCTGATTTTGCAAGTTTCAATTAGGCTGCCTCCCATTCTTCATTGGTCTCGAGAATACAGACCCAGTTTCCTCAACCTCTCCTCATAAAACAATCCTGCCATCGCAGAGATTAATCTGGTGAGCCTTCATTTCATTTCGTCAGTGGCGAGTATATCCTTCCCTAGGTAAGGAAACCAAACTATAGATGATACTCCAGGTGAGGTGTCGCCAAGTCTCTGTGCAACTGCAGAAAGCACATGACACCAGGTTACAGTCCAACTGGTTTATTTGAAAACAGAAGCTTTCAGCCTTCTTTGGGTGTTAGTGAGAGAGGTAGTATCAGACACAGAATTTATAAGTAAAAGATCAAAGGTTCACACCATTGATGAGGATTTACTAAACAAACCTAAAATGCTGTTAAATCTTTAAACGGTTAGAAGGTTTTAATTGATTAATATGTATATGTAAATCCCCGAATTCCTTTCAAGTTATAGTCCTGAGAGAACTGAAGATTTTATCAGTGTAAAGAAGAGGTGACATTTTAGGTTAGACAACGTATGTTAGGTGTGAGGCCTTGTTTAGAAACTGTTTGTGTTATAGTTTGGAGTCAGACTGGTTTTATTTCTCAAATAGGAATTTATAAGATGCCACATTGACTGACTGACTTTAAATTGTGTGCTTTTTGAACAGAACAGAATGTATCTGCAAATACAGATTCACCTATAGATTTACGTGTGTGTGTGTGTGTGTGTGTGTGTGTGTGTGTGTGTGTAAGAGTGAGTGACGGGGAGAGAGAGTTTGTGAGTGAGGTGGAGGGGGGAAGACTGTGTCTAGTGTGAGTGAGGGGGGAGAAAGTGTGCATGTGTGAGCTGGGGGAGAGAAAGTGTATGTGTTTGTGTGTGTCAGGTGGTTAGAAAGTGTGTATGAGTGAGGGGGAGAGGGGGAGGAGAGAGTGTGTCTAGTGTGAGTGAAGGGGGGAGAGAGAGTGTGTGTGTGAGCAGGGTGAAAGAAAGTGTGTGTGTGTGTGTGAAAGGGAGAGAGAGAGAGACTGTGTGTGTGTGTGAGAGGGAGAGAGAGACTATGTGTGTGTCTGTGTGTGTGTGAGGGAGAGAAAGAGAGAGAGAGACTACATGTGTGTGTGAGTGTGTGTATGTGTGTGAGTGTGTGTGTATGAGGGAGAGAGAGAGAGTGAGTGTGTGTATGTATGCATGTGTGTGTGTGTATGTGTGAGAGAGAGAGACTACGTGTGTATGTGTGTGTGTGTGTGTGTGTGTATGTGTGAGGGAGAGAGAGAGAATGAGTGTGTGTATGTGTGTGTGTGTATGTATGCATGTGTGTATGTATGCGTGTGTGTGTGTGTATGTGTGTGTGAGTGAGAGTGTATAGTGTGGTGGGGTCACCCGAAGGCCACCTCGGAGGATGTTTACCCGAAGACCCGAGGCTGAATGTTGTTGACCGCTGAGGTGTTCCACCCCAGTCCAACACCGGCACCTCCAAATCACAACTGCAGAAAGACACCTTCACACTTCTCCATTTAAACCCCTTTGAAATGAATGTTGGCACACTGTTCGCCTTTCTAATTGCTTGCTGCTGGTGCATGTTAGATGTCAGTGACTCGTGGGCAAGTACACCCAGATCCTGTTGGATACCCACATTTCCGAAACTCTCACTACTTCAGAAATATCCTGCCTTTTTGTTTTTTTCTACCAAGATCAAAAATTTCATACTTATTTATATTATATTCCAGTTGCTATGTCCTAGCCCATTCACTTAGGCCTGTCCATGTCCTCCTGAAGTCTCCTTGCACCTTCTTCACAACTTATATTCCTAACTAGTGTGGTGTCATCAGCAAATTTGGCAACATAAAAATTGGTTTTCCCATCCATACCATTTATAGAGATTATGAGCAGTTTTAGATCTACCGCTGATCCTTGCATTACCCCATTAGTAACAGCCTGCCATCCTGAGAGTGATCAGTTGTCTGGAAAGCTGGCTGGCAATACTGATATCAACATTGTGGGTTCACTTCCTGTACTGGCTGAGGTCCTGGCGTGTGGGACTTTATCGAAAGCCTTCTGAAAATCCAAATATGCCACATCCACTGGTTGTCCTTTGTCTATACTACAAGTAACGTCCTCAGAAAGCTACAACAACTTTGTCAAGCATTGTTTCCCTTTCACAAATCCACATTGACTCTGCCATTGTTTTTTCAATGCCCAATCATTGCATTCTTTCTAATTTATTCTAGCAATTTCTCTATCGTAGATGCCAAGCTAACAGGTTTGCAGTTCCCCATTCTCTTCTTCCGTTTTTAAATAATGATGTTACACTTTTGACCTTCTGGTCAGCAGAATATTTCCAGTATCGATAGGATTATGGAAGTTAACCATCAATGCTTCTGCTATCCCTATATCTAACCATCAATGCTTCTGCTATCCCTAAAACTTAAATGCTGTAAAGAAGGACAAGAAATTGAAGCTATTTGCCTTGCATTCATCAGGATTAGGACACAAGAAACAATGTGACCATGTGGACACCCTTTTACACAACATGCTATCTGTGGCGTTGATACCACTAATTTGTTTTTTTGTTTACGTTCTGTACTATCATGGAATTATTTATATATCTGAGAGAAAGGTAAATCAAAAACCAAATTAGAGATATCAATGACATGTGTTGCATGTTTTTCCAGTCTGGAAGAATCCTAATGCATTGAGGTTAAGGTATCAGCATCTGGCATAGCCATTCCCACATGGTGCTGAGGCAGTAGGACCCAGTCCAAGAGGTGGCAGAATTCTGTGAGCATCATCTTTGCTAATTGCAGATGGCCATACAGTGTTTTTCAATCAGGAGCAGGTTGAAAGAATGCTACCAGAAGATGCTTGGTGGATTATGCTCCTGTTGCGAGCTCATCTCCCCTCCTCCTCCACGCTCTCAGCTTCTGTTATTTTTTTGCTTCTGCACCATCTCTCTATCATGCTGCAGCTCATTACTGTATTACCAGTCACTGGAGCAAGCAGTGTTTTTGGAATCCTTGAGTACACCTTCCTCACTCTCTGCAGATGTCATTAACTATAACCAGCTTCTCAAAACACCCAGTTTATTCAAAAACTAAAACAAAGCCAGTCACAAATAACGAAGCAGCAAGTTGTCAATGTTGATGATGACCCATTATGATAGGATAAACATATGTATAGAGTATCTCTTAACCAGCAAGAGTTTGGAAAGTGGAATATACAAAGGGATCGACATGTCTTTGTCAATAAGCCACTAACTTTCTGAAGAAGGGTCTAGGCCCGAAATGTCAGCCTTCCTGCTCCTCTGATGCTGCTTGGCCTGCTGTGTTCATCCAGCTCTACACCTTGTTATCTCAGATTCTCCAGCATCTGCAGTTCCTGCTATCTCTCACTAACAGGCAGTCCCCAGGTTATGAACGGATTCTGTTCTGGATTCCATTCACAAGTCAATTTTTGTATGCAATACAGGACTGTAAATAAAGGAATAAAGCAATAAAGGAGCTATTTGTAAGTACAGGAAGTGTCGGTATGTTGGATCTTTAAAATTTACACCCCAGTATAAGGATTGCGTTCGTAAGCACACATGTTTGTAAGTTGGATGTTACTTTAATCAGGGACCCCATGTAATGTGTAAAATGTTTGACTTGGAAACGTTTAATTACTGTGCCTTTTATCTTTTTCATCCGATTGTGTATAAGACTGTTTCATAAAGATAGCCTGGAATTTCTTGAAATACATTCTCTAAAACTACTTGAAACTATTTGAAATTTTCTTACCTGAAACCTAATAGTTATGGTGAGTTGTTAGTGGACCAGTTAGAATGGTGTGACTATCCAGCATCTACTTGTCCAACAGCAGGAGCCTCTGGCAAGACAATCTGCCCAACCTAATGACTGAAAACCTGCTCTAGCAATGTTGCTCATATGCCTGACAGCAAACTCCTGAAATATTTGCTGTACCCAGAACTCAGGTGCGACAGAAAACTCTCGGGGAGATAAGGAGTCACTGTAGGGACGCACTCAAAATGAGCTTGAAGAGGTTGAACATTCTCACCAGCTTATGGGAGTCCATGGCTTGAGATCCTCCGAAATTTCATTCGAAGCCGCACCAAACAGGTTGACAGACTGCATGGGGAAAGTGTACATGCAAGGGCAAGGTATCGGAGAGGGTACAAAAACTTCCAATCAACTCATCTGTTCAATTTTCCAAGCACCACTTGTTTGTATGTGGCAGTCTGTCAATCTTACATTGGACTTATTGGTTATCTATTGGTTGACTCATTGAGCAGGAATGGAACTGAGCCATCTTCAACTGCTTAAGAAGAGGTTAGTCCAAAATTGACTAGGTTTCAACTCCTAATTTCAGGGCTGTGAGTTGAATTTTAACTGTGCACAGCATGTTATTCTTGAAATGCATTTGGGTGGAAATTATTTTCACCTTTGAAGAACCAGCAAGAAAAGGCAGCATTTCAGTTTTATTTTGCTTGTACAAAACAGAACACAGATATCTTTAATTGGGTGAAACAATCCTTTGAATGGTATTTAGGGAATGTGACTCTGAGAAAAATGTTTGACAAATGAACTAGATATTTGCTAAAGGAAAACATAAATAACATGAAAATTACATGGCATCACTTTAAACATCACACATTGTTTCATATTTCTCCTTCAACAGAAAGATTGCAGAACTCTGCATAACAGAGGATTTTGTGCCCTCTTAAATGAATTGAATGAAGTTCGTAAGCAGGTACAGGAAGCGGATTGGAAGGCAAATGGAATATAAAAGCAGGAATGTTTTACTACAGTTGTACAGAGCATTGATGAGACCACATCTGTAGGACTGTCCACAGTTGTTTTGTGTAGACCCAGCACTGCAAATGGGACTGGATCAGTTTAGGATATCTAGTTGGCATAGACGCGTTTTACTGAAGGGTCTGTTTCTGTGCCGTATAACTCTATGACTCTATGACCCACAATGTCATTAGGGAGGGAATTCCAATATTTTGACTCAGTGACACTGAAGGAATAGTGACATATTTTCAAGTCAGGATGGTGAGTGACTTGGAGTGAGTTTTGCTCTACTCATTTAGAAAATGATATAAGAGCATTGGAAGCATTTCAGAGAAGGCTCACTTGATTGATACCTGAAATGGGGGTTGTCTTATGAGGAATGATTGAACAGGTTGGGCCTGTATCCATTGAAATTTAGAGGAATAAGAAATAATGTTAATAAAACAATTAAGATTCTGAGAGGATGGTTGTTGAAAAGACATTTCCCTTTGTGGGAAAGTCACGGAGTCATACATCACAACAACAGGCCCTTCAGCCCAATATGTCCGTGCTGACTAGGTTTCCTAAATTGAACTCGTTCCATTTGCCTGTATTTGGCCCATATCCCTCTAAACCTTTCATATCCATGTACCTGTCCAAATATCTTTTAAATGTTGTAATTGTACCAACATCCACCACTTCCTTTGGCAGCTCGTTACATACATGCACCACTGTCTGTGTGAGAAATTTGTCCATCAGGTCCCTTATTAAATCTTTCGCCTCTCACCTTAAACCTATGCCCACTAGTTTTGGACTCCCCTACACTGGGGAAAAGACATTGGCCATTCACCTTATCTATGCCCCTCATGATTTTATAAACTTCTATAAGGTCACCCCTCAGCCTCTGATGCTCCAGGGGAAAAAGTCCCAGCTTATCAAGCCTGTTCTTTTAACTCAAACCTTCCAGTCTCAGTAACATCGTTGCAAACCATTTTTGTACCTTTTCCAGTTTAATAACATCCTTCTTGTAGCAGAATGACCAGAATTGTACGCAGTATTCCAAATGTGGCCTCACCAATGTCTTGTACAGCCATAACATGTTGTCCTAACTCCTATACTGAATGCTGTGACTGATGAAGGCAAGCGTACCAAATGCCTCCTTCACCATCTTGTCTACCTGTGACACTACTTTCAAGGAACTACGTACTTTCACCCCCAGGTCTCTCTGTTTGACAACACTCCCCAGGGCCCTGCCATTAACTGCCTAAGTCCTGCCCTAGTTTGTCTTACCAAAATGCAACACCTCTCATTTATCTCAATTAAACTCCATCTGCCATTCCTCAGTCCACTATCCCTGTTGATCAAGATTCCATTGTTCTCTTAGATAACTTCCTTTACTGTCGAAGATACAGCCAATTTTGGTGTCATCTGCAAACTTACTAACCATGCTTCCTCTATTCTCATCCAAATTGTTTACATAAATGATGAATAAAAGTGGACCCAGCATTGATCCTTGCAGCACACTGCTGGCCATAGGCCTCCAGTCTGAACAGCAACCTTCTACCACCACCGTCTGTGTGGGGTGGCACGGTGGCTCAGTGGTTAGCACTGCTGCCTCACAGCACCAGGGACCTGGGTTCAATTCTTGGGCGACTGTCTGTGTGGAGTTTGCACATTCTCCCCATGTCTGTGTGGGTTTCCTTCACTTGCTCCAGTTTCCTCCCACAGTCCAAAGATGTGCAGGCTCAGTGGATTGGCCATGATATAGTGCCCAGGGGTGTTTAGGTTAGGTGGATTATGGGGCAATGGGTCTGGGTGGGATGCTATGAGGGTCAGTGTGGACTTGTTGGGTCAAAGGGCCTGTTTCCACACTGTAGGGATTCTATGATAACCATCAAGCTAATTTTGTATTCAATTGGCTAATGCTCCTTGGATCTCATGTGACCTAACCTTACAAACCAGTTTACCAAACACAGTTGAGAAATAATTGGTCTTCCATTTAAGACAGAGTGAAGAAGATTTTATTTTTGCGTCTCAGAAAATTGTGTATCTTTGGAAGACTTTACCCCAAAGAATATTTAAGGTGAAGTCATTGAATATCTTTAAGGCTGAGTTGATAGATTCTTGGCTTACAAGGGGGTCAAAGCTTATCAACGGTAGGTGGGAACATGGAGTTGAGGCTACAGTCAGATTGGCCTTGAAGTTCCTAATGAAGTAACAGAAATGATGCAGGTTTGAGAGGCTGAGTGGCCTTATCCTGCTTCTCATTCATACATCTGTATGTACATTCATACATTAAATAGGCGTATGATCAGTTCAGATTGTGCAGAAATAAAAGGATTTATGGTGAAGATAGAAACTTTGTAGTATTATCTGAATGATGCCAAAAAGTAAAAACTACAGATTTTATTACTAAATTGTTTGTTTTCCTAGGTTTTTCATACCATGACTGAATACACTGATATTCCTTTTGAAATTTTGCATTCTTGCCTATTTGCCCACCTAAATTTAGCAGAGAAGTGTTCTTTATGTGAAGGGTATGTGGGTTTTGTGGATATTTAGAGGGCTATGACTGACTTGTATGTTTCCCCGATGGGCACAAAATGCAAAACCCCAACAGCATGTCTCTTTTTTTCAGAAATTCCAACTCAGCAAAAACTTAAAAATTCATTTAAGTATTGTCACCAAATAGAAAGTACATAGTAACATCTTAACTGTTATCTGTTCTCCTCACTCTATCAGCTCTATCTCCACCTATTGTTTACTCCTTACCCCTTACCGCCACCCTATCTTCTGCATAAAAAAAAACTTTTTCCTAGCTACCATCGGTTCTGAGGAAGGGTCACTCGACCCAAAACATTAACCCTGATTTCTCTTCACAAATGCTGCCAGACCTGCTGACCTTTTCCAGCAATTTCTGTTTTTGTTTCTGATTTTCCGCAGTTCTTTCAGTCTTTTACCAGACATAATCATTGCATTTGTGTCGTTTTTGTTATGTGGGATAATTGTTCTGAAGGAGTTACTCTTCATCAGCTATATTTACATTGAGATACATTGAGCTCCATCCATTCTTTTGATGCCACACTCAGTCTGTGGGCAGAGACAGGCAGTTCTATATTAGTCTTAGTAGGGAGCAGATGTATACTGTACAGCTCCCAAGAGTCCTGGGAATCATGTCTGACTGTCATAATCATAGCTACTATCATGCAAAATAAAATTCTTGCTAACAAAGAGCATAACTTCTTCTGAAAAGTCTCCACTGTGGGTGTATCCTCTATTACTGATCATCAAACAAACTCTGGCAAAGTATAGACAAAGGAGGATTGCTGGTAGTGAACAATCTCAAGCAACCCTGACTCTAAACTATATAATTGCAGGGTGGCTGATACCACAAGGCACCAATCTTGCAATCAGGGTAATACCACAGTTTCTTAACCTAATGTTAGCATAAGTGCACTCAGTTCCATGTTTATTATAGGAATTGTCAAAACTATATGAGATCATAAGAAAGAGGAGCAGAAGCAGGCCATTCAGCCCACTGAGTTTGCTCTGCGATTCAACGAGATCATGGCTGATCTAAAAATCCTCAACACCACTTTCCTGCCTTTCCCTCATAACCCTTGATTCCCTTACTGATTAAAAATCTACCTCAGCCTTGAATATACTTAGTGACGTAGCCTCGACAGTCCTCTACAAATTCACTACCATCTGAGAGAAGAACTCCTTCTCATCTCTATCTTAAAAGGGCAATACCTTATTGGGCAAATTAGATGATGGCAAAGTTCGAGGAATAAACATTGGTTAAAACAGTCGTGATTGTTCATCAATTGTTTATCGAGCCAATGTCTAACATGATATTCTCCAAGGAAACTACCCTCTGTCAAAACATGATTATTTGGAGTTTAACCAGAGAAAAGTGTTTGTGAAGAAAATGCCTGAAGAAAAAATACGCCTTTCATTTGCGCTGGGGTGTAATTGAGAGGGAAAGAGTCTTAAGGCTCAACAAATGATCGAAAGGTACAGTTATTGGGAAAAGTAATGAAGGGTTGAACATGGTAGTATGCACATTGCTAGCACCGATAAGCTGGTCGGTTGCTTCATTTTGAGATCCCCATTAATTAGTTGTTGATTGAAATTTTACCAAGGACAGCATTCAAAGCACTGTGTGGTATACAATGTAGGAATGGGTATGAGATATTCAGGCTCTCAAGGCTTGTTTTAACTTGCAATTGAATCAGGAAGATGCTTACAAATTGACCTGCTCAGAGGTGTTATTGCCCATACTGGGCCTCCTGGATTCAAGATAAGGGCACTACCACCATCCTCATTGGCAGTGCGGTCCATTTACCTACAACTGTGGAAGCAGGTTCATAATTACATCATCCCCTTGTTCACAATCTTAAATCTCTGAGGCCTGATTCTTGTACCATCAGCCACAGAAGTCAAATGTTGCAGAAGGTTATAGTCCAACAGGTTTATTTGAAATCACAAGCTTTCGAACCGCTGTCCCTTCATCAGGTGAAGTGAGAGAGAAGCACACAGAACACAGAATTTATGGGCAGAGTGATATTAAGGGCAGAGAGATCCAAAGACCATACAAATGGTGTGAGTGGAGTGCTGAATAATAAGACATTCCAGGGGATCTGAAGTATTAGACAGTGTGAGTAAAGTGTGAACAGCTGAATAACAAGCAAAGGGATGATCTATAATCCGATTAAATGAGGCAGAGAGATAATTACAAAAAATTGAAAATAAGGTGATGCTGGGGACAAACCAAATGACTGGAATAACATGATAGGTATAAGAGTCACATGCCGAGAGAATAACCAAAGTCATAAGTAATTCAGAATTGTACAAAGAATTACGGTAGAGAGATCATAACAAGTTATCCAGGTGATGGTGACAAATCAGGACAGTAAGGAAGATTTTACTGATACAGAAGTGTGATGGGGTCACCTGTAGCGCGACATGATCACAAGATCACGGTTGAGGCCATTTCCATGGGTACGGAACTATCTATCAGTCTCTGATCGGTGAGTCTGTGTTGTTCACTGTCTCAATGGCCGCCTTGGAGGACGCTTACCCGAAGATCGGAGGCTGAATGTCCATGACCGATGAAGTGTTCCCTGACTGGGAGGGAACATCTCTGTCTATTGATTGTTGCGCGGTGTCCATTTATCCGTTGTCGTAGCGACTGCATGGTCTCACCAGTATACCATGCCCCGGGGCATCCTTGCCTGCAGCGAATGAGATAGACAACGTTGGCCGAGTCACATGAGTACCTGCCATGTACCTGGTGGGTGGTGTTCCCACGTGTGATGGTAGTGTCCATGTAGATGATCTGACATGTCTTGCAGAGGTTACCCTGGCAGGGTTGTGTGGCGTTGTGGTCGATGTTGTCCTGAAGGCTGGGTAGTTTGCTGTGAACAATGGTTCTGTTTAAGGTTTGGTGGTTGTTTGAAGGTGAGAAGTGGAGGGTCATGTGACTCGGCCAATATTGTCTACCTCATACACTACAGGCAAGGATGCTCCGAGGCATGGTATATTGATGAGACCGTGCAGTCACTATGACAACGGATGAATGGACACTGCGCAACAATCACCAGTCAGGAATGTTCCCTCCCAGTCCGGGAACACTTCATCGGTCACGGACATTCAGCCTCCGATCTTCAGGTAAGCGTCCTCCAAGGCAGCCATTGAGACACTGAACAACGCAGAATCACCGAGCAGAGACTGATACAAAGTTCCATACCCATGAAGACAGCCTCAACCGTGATATTGTGTTCATGTCACGCTACAGGTGACCCCACTACACTGTATCTGTAAAATGTTCCTTACTGTCCTGTTTTGTCACCATCACCTAGAAAACTTGTTATGATCTCTCTACCTTATTTCTTTGTACAATTCTGAATTACTTATGACTTTGGTTAGGCCCTTGGCATCTGACTCTTATACCTACCATGTTATTCCAGTCATTTAGTTTGTCTCCAGCACCACCCTATTTTTAGGTTTTTTGTAATTATCTCTCTGCCTCATTTAATTGGATTGCAAGTCATCCCTTCGCTTGTTATTAAGCTGTTGACACTTTACTCACACCGTCTAACACTTCAGTTCCCCTGGAGAGACTTACTATTCAGCACACCACTCACACCATTTGTATGGGCTTTGGATCTCTCTGTCCTTGATCTCGCTTTGCCCATAAATTCTGTGTTTCGTGTGCTTCTCTGTCATTTCACCTGACAAAGGGGCTACACTCCGAAAGCTTGTGATTTCAAATAAACCTGTTAGACTATGACCTGGTGTTGTGTGACTTCTGACTTTATCCATCCCAGTCCCACACCGACACCTCCACGTCATCAGCTGATGGGAACAGGTTTTCTTTGTCTATCTTAATTAAACGTTCCATTATCTTGTAGGTATTTGAACAAACTTGCTCAGAAGTGTTGTCATGTATCTCTGGAGCAAGTGGAATGTGAGCCTGGACCTCCTGGTCCAGAGGTAGGGACAGTACCACAAGAATACTTCTCAATATCATTTCCTATAAGATGTCTCCTCAATCTCATTTGCTACAATAAGGACCACCCCACGTTTTCCAACATAACCTTGTGGCTAAATTCCAACATCCCTGGAGGCATTTTGGTAAATCCCTCTCTAGTTTTTCAAGGATGTCCAAACCCTCTTCAATTTACGATGACCAGAATTGAATGTAATATGTTGGCGCCTAACTCAAATTTAATGAAGGTCCAGCGTAGTTTTCCTGCTTTTGTATCTAAAGCCTTTATATATGAAGCAGAAGAACCCAAAAGCTTTGCTGTTCTCTCAACATGAGAGAATCATCGAGTATCGAGAAGCATTAGGACACCTTGCATTTGCATATAATATCAGGCTCAAAACATTAATTCTGTTTTCCTCTCTACAGATGCTACCACAGCTGCTGAGTTTCTCCACAGTTTCTGTTTTTTGTTTCAGATCTCCAGCATCCGTAGTTCTCTGTTTTATCCCACCAACACCTGAGGTTTAGATCCCTGTCTTCATTTTGAGTTCAGGCAAGCAAAATATCTGCGTGTGTGATCAGGTGTAGCATAAACTGAAAAAAAGACAATGAGCACTAGGAGATATAGGAATACAATACAAGAGCAGGATGTAATGCTGGAATTATGCTGGTTACGATACATCTGGAACTTTGTGCATAGTTCAGGTCATCATAACTCAAGAAGGACATAGATGCTGTGGGAAGATTCTAGAGAAAATGTGTAAGAGTGTTGCCAGGGCTTGAAAATTGCAGTAAAGATTGGATAGGCTGGGATTGTTTCCCTTAGAACAGAGGAGGCTGCCAGGTGATCTAACTGAGGTGCACAAAAAAATATGAGAAGCTTGGATGGAGCAGCCAGGTTTCCCTGAGCAAACATGTCAGTTACAGGAGGGTACAGAATTAATGGTGAGTGATGAAAAGATTAGAGGGAACATGAGGAAATCTTTCTCACCGAGAGAGTGGTGGGTGTCTGGAATTCACTCGCTGATTTGCTGGCTGTGAAAGGAGCCTGGATCTGCAAACGGAAGCACTGGAACCTGCAAGGCTATGGTCTACATGCTGGAAGATGACATTGAAATGAATGGCAGACTTCTTCTTCATCTAGCGTGGACTTGATGGGCAGAATGGCCCTTTTTTTTTCAATGTCTTTAAAAGGAAAGAAGACAATAAGGCATATTGTTTCTCCTGGTCAGTAAGAAAACACTAAGAAAGAACTTACATTTACGTAACACCTTTTGCAACCTTAGGAGGTCCTAAAGTTCTTGACAGCCAGATAAGTGACATTGAATTTTATTCAATGTTGTGAAGTAGGTAACATGTGGCTGTTGAGATGCTCACAAAAATATAAGGTTTTATGAAAAGGAATTAGAGAGGCAACTAAAACTTCCTTTGTGCAGAGACTGCAAAATCTTTGTTGCAAATAAATGTCAATGCAATGCCCAGAAGTGTATCTGAAAGGAAATTTGTTGCATGCAATTGACATAGAGTCTGAATAAAAAGCGTTGGACTAGGCCGGATGCAGTAAAATGCAATGGTCTGACAGAATGTTTAACATGAGAAACAGCCCAAGTATTTTGCAAGGACCCATGCCTGTTGTTGATCATATGAAAGGAGTTCATGCTCAACACTTTATGGAAGGGAAATAAATTACTGGATAAAAGGGGAACATAAGAATTAAAAATTTTTTGCCGCCTGTGGTGGTGATAGATAAACAAAGAAGAAAGACGTGTGTTTATATTGCACATTTCAGATCCTAAGTATGTCCTGATGTGTTTTAGAGTCAGTGGTATGAAATTACTGTAGTAATGTAGGGTAGAATCTATGTGAGCACCCCATAACTTGGCAGCGCAGCGTATTCTCTCTACAATTTGGTGTTTTTGTGGACATCATCACAGCATGTATTCTAATGTGGAATGAATGCTGTCGGCTCGCATTCATGCAATGATGGAGTGATCCACCTTTATAGAACTGTGCCCCTTAACACACAATTCACAGCATAATATTGGTGACTGAAGACTGCTTGGTGTCTCTGTTTTTGCATTTGCCCTAAGGTAAATTTTGTCAGAAATAATCACAAAGATGAGTTGACAAAGTAACAAAGTGACTGAGTGTCCACTGTTATGGGCCCTTGACCCTCAGATTTAGAATAGAATCCCTATAGTGCGGAAACAGGCCCTTTGGCCCAACAAGTCCACACTGACCCTCACAGCATCCCACCCAGACACATCCCCCTATAACCCACCTAATCAACACATCCCTGAACACTATGGGTAATTTAGCTTGGCCAACCTCTGCCTAGCCTGCACATCATTGGACTGTGGAGAAAACCGGAGCACTCGGAGGAAACCCACACAGACACGGGGAGAATGTGCAAACTCCACACAGATGGTAGCCCAAGGGTGATATTGAACCCGGGTCCCTGGTGCTGTGAGGCAGCAGTGCTAACCACTGAGCCACTGTGCCGCTCCTCAGCAAATTTAGCAACTGTACCTATTCCACCATCCCCTGCCATCATACAAGTCACATAGCAAGTGTGAAAAAGTGGAGATGCCAGCAATGATCCCTATGGCATGCCACTCGTTATACCTTGCCAATCAAAAAAGACCCATTTGTACATCCTGTTTTCTGCTGGCTAGCCAATCTTCTAATTGTACCAATATGTTACTCCCAAAACCATGAGTTTTAACTTTGGAGAGAGCCAGAGTTGCCATCAATTCATTTTATTATGCAATCAAAAAGAAAGCTTCTTCCAAAGTGTGTGAGATATGTAACAACAAATGGATTGAAATAGTGACTTGTCACATCCTTGCTTCAATGTGGGAGAGAGCCCACCCAGAAAGATGCAGGGAATGGCAGCACAAACAAAGTATTAATTAACAAAGTTTGCGGGATCACTTTCTATGTTTTTGTTTCAGTCGCTTTCTGCAGCTCTGAGGTGGGGCCCAAGGTAATTTATCTTGTTTTTACATATTCATCATTAATGAAAGGCCCTTTTCCTGCATCTTTGCACAGCGTAGTAATTGTTTCCATTATTTTATATGTCTATGTAGATAATACCTATTTGGAACCTGAAAGTGGAGTATTCTTGGGATTCCTATTTATTTTCTTTATGTACTTTATGACCATACATGTCAGGTTGTGAAGGTGCTTGTGGCTAGTTTTTACAGACCAGATGTACTGCAGTTGATAAAAGGAACATTAGCTATTGAGAAGATTATCGTGTCTCAACATTTCCCAAAGCGTCTTACAACCAATGCACTACTATTGAAAAAAGTCATTGAATCTCACGTGCAGAAGGAGGTCATTCATCCCATTGTGCTTGTGCTGGGTTTATGAAAGAGTTGTCTAAATGAAAGAGAGATGGTGGTATGGTAGTTGTATCACTGGGCTAGGAATCTAGAACCTTAGTCTAATGTTCTGGGAATGTGGATCAAGTCCCACTGTGGCAGGTAGTTAAAGTTTGCAATCAGTAAAATCTGGAACAAAGAGCTGGCCAAGTGGTGAGCATGTATCCAATGTCAATTGTGATTTAAAAGAAGCTCATCTTGTGAACTAACATCCTTTAAGGAAGAAAATCTGTTGCCCTGACCTGGTCAGGCCTATATATGAATCCAGAACCACAGCAATGTGGTTGACTCTTAACTGCCCTCTGCACAATTAGGGATGGAAACCTTGTTTTGGGCGCAATTTACAGCCTGGGAAAGCTAAAAGTACTTAAAGCTTAGATTGAGCATAGCTGTCACAGTGAGTTGACACCAAGAGGTGTGGTGTCACTATGGAAAATTAAAACCACAGAAATTATTTGCAAACATATTTGCAGAGCCATGAACATCAGAAAGTCATAATTAAAGTGTTTAAAGGGGCAAATCAGAAACCTAAGCAGCCAAAATCCACAGAAATGGATGGAGATCCATTGTTTCGACCCCAGTGGGAAACAGTTATTGAAGCTGCACACAGCAGGGCCCATCCAGATTAAATAAAAATGTAAGAACAGAAATTATTATTTAGAACCTCAAACAGCAACAGTTATCAAGGGATAGCTCAGATGGCTAGACAGCTGGCTTTGTGATGCAGTTTAATTTCTACAACAGCTAAGGTCACCATGCCAGTCCTATCTTCTCAAACTCTCTCCTCATCAGAAGTCTGGTGACCCTTAGTTTAAACCACCAATTAATGTGCACCAACCCTCTGGAACTGGAGTAACTTTGCAATATGTCGTACAAGGAATAAATGAAGCAAGTGATATTTTTGTTGAAGTTCTGAAAGCCTTTAACAATTCATTGAACAAATAAAATTCTTGAAAGAACAAGATTTAATAAAAATATAGCCAGCCTGGATACCACAGGCAATTTTATTCATGATCTGAATTGAATAGTAAAGAAAAGTGACTATGAAGTTTTGAAATCAGCGACAGGACAGAGACAGAAATGTTGGTGGAATTGCTGATGAGCTTGTCGGATATATTATAGTCAAAAGAAAATTTGACTCTGGGGAAAGGAGAGAGGACCAACCTTATCACAAGAGATCAGCATAATGCATGCAATTTTTCAAATACAAAACTGCAAAGACATGTAACAAGCTAACATGGAGAGTGAGACAGACAGAGGAATAATTATTGTCGGTGCTATGTAACAAGGAAACTCATTGACTGAAGCAGTGTCCAGCTATTAAGAATGAATTTTTTTTGTTAAATAATAGAACAAGTTCAGAAAATGTGCTGAAGTAGGCTACAGTTGCAGCAACAAGATGACAAATTGCTGCTTAAACAAAGAGGTTAATGAGATTGAACAATATGCAACAGAAGAAAAAAGAGAAGGTATTCAGAGGAAAGAAAGGTGATCTAGATCCAGCCTTTTGGCAAGACAATATTTATATTAATGGACATCTCACAAATTTTAGGCTAATACAGGATAAGTATTGATATATTATCAGATAGCATACTGCAGATGAAGAAACATCTTCCTTGAATACATTTTGTTTCAATCATTAACAAGATGAGGGCATTGCTAGCTAGGCAGCATTTATTGCCCATTGGACAGTTCAGAGTCAACCACATTGCAGTGGGTCTGGAGTCACATGTAGGCCAGACCAGGTAAGGATCGCAGTTTCATTCTCTAAAGGGCATTAGTGAACCAGATGGGTTTTTTCCTCCAACAATTAGCAATGGATTCATGGTCATCATTAGATTCTTAATACCAGATGTTTTTAGTGAATTCAAATTCCACCATCTGCTGTAGCAGGATTTGAACCTGTTTCCCCAGAACATTATCCGGGTCTGTGGATTAACAGACCAGCGATAATACTAGTAGGCCATCGCCTCCCCGCCATAGAGAATTCAATAATTGTATTTACTAAATTAACTTGTTTGATCGATCTTTTCATTTAAAACCTGATTTAGGTCAGCCATTTAATTGTTAATCTTGGTAGCTGGAAATAGATTTTTATTGACATTGTGACCCATAGAATAGTGGAATTACAACAACAGGGCACTCTTCTAGCCTCAAGTATAACAATGGTCAAGAGGAAACTACTCGGCTCAGAAATGTAAGGTGCTACAAAAAGGAACTTGCCTGTTTCAATAGGACAGCAATCCTTCCCAAAGTGTATTGATGAGATTAGAGATCCTCCAGATATCACAGTGGTACAGTCTCCTATTTCAGCAGGAAACAGGTCCACAGCAAAGGAAATCCAAGGGATAAATGGTCCTCCAGTTTTAAGGGCTTTAGAGACCTCACACTGTCAAGAATAGAATCAGGGTCAACAGTTTCAAACCACAGACTTGCCAGTTTTTGAAGTCCAAAGAGAATAATTCTGGGAGAGTGACTAAATTTCCAGACTGTCTGAATTTGTGAAGACTTGCAGGGAGGAAGGGTGGCGGTAAAACTAATAAGTGTCGTTTTTTTATTCATTCATGACATGAGGGTGTCACTGGCTAATCCAGCATTTATTGCCCATTCCAAATTGCCCAGAGGGCAGATAAGAGTCAGCCACATTGCTGTGAGTCTGGAGTAACAAGTAGACCAGACCAGGTAAAAATGGCAGTTTCCTTCCCTGAAGGCCAACTCACCCAATTTGTTTTCCATTCTCATTACCTCTCTTGCCACCTGCAGGGAGGGAAATGTTCCATCAGGTTTTGAAATGTTTGAAGCATTTGAAACATACTGTCAAATGATCCCTGGATAGTCACTCTCAAGTCAGTGCAACTTGTAAATGGTCCACACTGCTGCTTATGTTCTGTTCTTATGTTCTCAAAGTGGTGGATAGTATACCAACCAAGGTGTCATGCTCCTCCCTCTTGGAGCTGTACCTATCCAGACAAGCAGAGGGTATTCCACCACAGTTCTGACTTGTGCCTTGGGGATGATGGGAACACTATGTGAAAGGCGCTACATAAAAGGCAAGTTGTAGTTTTGTCGGTTGCAATAAGTGACCCAGAAGCTGCAGAGAATCAAAATAAATGGGTTATTTTCAGAGTGGAACACATCAGTGGATTAGGTACGGCAAGGATAAATGTTAGGGCCGCAACTATTCACAATGTAAATCATTGAGTGAACTAAATGTGAGAGTTACAAGTTTGCTGATGATACAAAACTATGTGGGATTGTGAGTAATGAGGAGAATGTAAAGAGGTGTCAGGGTAGTTATGAGAAGAGAAAGCAGGAGTGCGATGTTGAGATAGAGGATCAGGCATGGTCGTGTTGATTAGTGGAGTGGATCCAATGGGCTAAAAGGCCTACTTCCTGCTCCTATTTTCTAATTTCTGTACAATGTGTATATATTTTAGAAAGAAGGTCAATTAGTTATAAAGTGTTTACCAATGGTGTTGATTTGAAGAGTACTCACTGTTGCAATCACTTATAATGTGGGTGTTTACATATATATGTATATTATACACATACATACATGGCATATGTGTCATAAGTACAGATATATGTGTATGCATACGTGTATGTAAATATGTGAAAAGTATGTGTAGACAGCTTTGCTTGCAGTTGCAGAGTGGCTGTATGCATTGAATATCATTCTTTGTTTATAAAGCATTAATAGAATACAGCTGCTCTGCCCTGGGCTGAAATTTTGAAATACTGTGCAAGGGAAAAGGAAATTCTTTGAGAAGACCGACCTCAGTAAGTTCCAACATTAAAAGAAAATCGAGTTCTGGTAACCCTCCATGCTGAGGCATGCTGAAATAATTCATTGGGACTTCAGTGGTAACATTGCAGTACAATCTAAGCAGTGTACTTGCATGCTAGTTTCTGTGCTTATTTAAACTCCTCCAAGTTTTAAAGGGGTGATGGCAGACTAGCTGTAAAAGTACTGCACTAGATCTAGGCAGAAGGCATATCTGTTTTAACCACCAGTAAAATTTCTTGGTTGAGAATTCAGTGTGCAAACATTATAGCTCTTGCTCCTGTCGAAAGCAATTTGGTTGATGTTTGGCTATCTGGGAGCGAAGGAGAAAAGGACATACAGAGTTTTTGCGTTCTTCAACTATGTCTTAAAGTGTTGTAAAGTTCAAAGCATCTATTTGAAGTGTCAAGGAAATGCATCAATTAGCGATGACTCTCATGGAGTATTGTAAGATGAATCCTCACCACTTCTCACCATGTTGTATGAGCTCCCTGGTAGGTTTGCAGCCATCATCCTCATTCTTGGTACAGAACTTGAGAGTCTGCTTTCCCCAGTGTGACAGAGGAAAAGCCCCTTGTTTTGAACAAGATACAGTTTATTGCATGATAGCAATGAAGTACATGTTACAATAGTGTGGTAGACATTGTTACTGGGAATTTGAGGGAGACATTGATGTTTGGTCTTAGTCCTTTGAGATCCGAAACTGATTCCCAGCCTTAGTCCATGTAACATCATCATGTTGGGCAGTGCACAATGCAGTCCTCAGCATTCATCCTTTCATATTCTTAAATCCTTTACAACATTTCTCACTAAGCATTTTGACCTATGATCAACATTATATCTTTGTCCATATAATTTGGTGGGCTGATGAATGCCTAGTGGTATTATCGCTGGACTGTTAATATATGTTCTGGGGATCCAAATCCCACCACAGCAGATGGTGGCATTTGAATTTAATAAACATCCGGAATTAAGAGTCTAATGGTGACCACAAATCTGTTGTTGATTCCAATTTAGGAGCAATGAGAGGCATCCATGGATGGAGAGCAAGGGGGTGGCCTCTGAAATCCACTCTCCTGCCTGTGTCTTCAACCACACTGATCCCTTCTCCCTGCAACCTCCAATCCATGACAGGAAACTAAAAATAACTGAGTTTAAAGCTACTAGATCTTCTGAGGAGTAGGCCTCAACCAACTGTCATTAGGACCCAATGGCCACCATCCTTTAATAGGCTTGCAGCTTCTGATAATCTGGGACACCACTGCCATGGCCCTCAATAAGGAGTGATACTAGATCATACACACCTCTCAATTCTTTTAATAAGCTGTTCGGTGCATGGGTGAGTTATCTCAGCATGATTCATACTAATCACCAATAAGAGTCTCATCCTCACACTTTATTGCAGATGAAGGCAGTAGATTCAAGCAAACACCACCATCTGAAAGTTTCCCTCCCAGTCATAGGCCATCCTGGCTTGGAATTATAGTTCCATTCCTTTGTTGCTCCAAAATGAAAACTTTGGAGCTTTATTGTGGGCGCGGGAGTTGGTTAGCTCAGGTGGTTGGATGGCTGATTTGTGATGCTGAGTGATGCCAACAGTATGGGTTCAATTCCTGCACCCATGACCACTTCTATCTAGAAGGACAAGGGCAGCAGATACGTGGGAACACCTCCACCTGCAAATACCACTCCAAGCCACTCACCATCCCGACTTGGAAATATATCACCGTCCCTTCACTCTTGCTGGGTTAAAATCCTGGAATTCCCTCCCTGATGGCATCGTTGGTCTCCCTAAAGCACATGGACTGCAGCGGTTCAAGAAGGCAGCTTATCTCCAGCTTCTCAAGGGAAGCTAGGGATGGGCAATAAATACTGGCCCAGCCAGTGACACCCACATCCCATAAGCAAATAAAATAAATCACCACCTGAGGTAAATATGAAGGATTGTCCTTCTCAATCTCTCACCTCTTCTGATGTATGGTGACCCTCAGGTTAAACGGCCACCAGCCTTCTCTCTCTAATAGCCCTATGGCAACTTACTTTATAATTGGCACCATGTGGACTGAAGCAATTCATGAGGTAATATTTTGCACGACAATTCAGGATGGGCAAAAATTCTAGTCTAGCCAGTGTTGTACTCATCTAAGAATTCAAATATAAAAAAATGACAAAAGAATGCCTCAAGACACAATGCAGGGGTGTAAGCAGACAAAAATTCAAATAATGAGGCCAGCTATTGACAAAATACGTCAATGATTTTGATAAGAGAACTAACTATAGGATCTCAAAATTTGCAGATGACTTAAAGCTCGGTGGAAGGGTGATCTGTGAGGAGGATGCAGAGATGTTGAGGTGTGATTTGGACAGGCTGAGTGAGTGGGTAAATGCTTGCCAGATGCACTTTAATCAGGATAAATGTGAGGTTGTCCACATTGGTAACAAAAATAGGAAGCCAGATTATTAATTGAATGGCTGTAAATTGAGAGAGGGAAATGTTCAATGAGACCTGGGTGTCCTCATGTACCAGTCACTGAAAGTAGGCGAGGATAGCAAGAACTGCAGATTCTGGAGTCAGAGTCAATACAGTGTGGAGCTGGAGGGACACAGCAGGTCAGACAGCATCAGAGGAGCAGGAAAGTCGATGTTTTGAGTTGGGACCCTTCATCAGGACCCTAAAATAGGTGAGGTGGAGATGTACACAGTTTCTCTCCAGATCAGACGCAATTGAATTCAAATTATAAAGCTTGGAGCTCACAAGCCATGGCAATGCACTCAGCATGCTCTCATCACAGCTGGTAAAAGGAAACAGTTTGCAGCTAGTCTGCACTTAGATGAATGGGTATCACTGCTTAACATTGAGCAGAAATATTCACAAACAATAACACATACTCGGCTTCTCCATGTTGACACTTTGTTATGACTTTACACCAGCAGAAATAACAAGTAGGGAAGTTTATTGCTTGAGTTTAGAATGTGTGGTCCTTTATTGTCATACAATGGACCATTTTTACACCATCTTATCACTAAGCACAGGGCTACTGCTATTGATGATTTAATGATTCTAATTCTTGGCCACTTCCAGTTTATGTTCCTGCCGGATTATTCGGACTCATTGTTACTGCTGTGTTTTCTTAATAGAAATGTTTGGTGAAAGGAAATGTTTTCTTTTGAAGGGAGATTTCCCAGTGTGCTGAAGTGTCACTTACATTGCTCGTGTTATTTCTGTCATGTTATCATTAAACATCTATCAATCTAGAGTCACAAAGATTTTAGAGCACAGAAAGAAGTCCATCAACCCATTGTAACCCTGCTGATGATCAAGCATCCATGTATTCTAATTCCATTTTCCAACATGTGGCCCATAGCCTTGTATACAATAGCATGTCAAGTGCTTGTCTAAATAGTTCTTATATATCATGTGGATTCCCACCTCTTGCACCATTTTAGGCAGTGAGTTGCAGATACCACAACCACTGGGTGAAAAATCCTTTCCACAAATCCCATCTAAATCCCCTGTTCCTTACCTTAAAACTGTGCTCCCTGATTATTGACTCATCTACAAAGGGGAAACCTTTCTCCTGATTTACACTATCTCTGCCTTCATAGTTTTTTTTTTAATTCACTCATAGGATGTGGGTCCATCCCTAGCTGCCCTTGAGAACCATAGAATCATATAACTTACAGGATTAGAGACGGTTTAGAGGAGATCATAAAATACATTCACCCAGGGTGGTCTATATATGGAACATGTAGTTTGAGAGGGTGGTGACAGGGTACACTCGCAATATTTTAGAAACATCTGAATGAGCAATTAAAATGTCAGGACATAGTAGGTAATGGACGAAGTGCGGGTAAATGGGATTAGTGTGGTTTGATGTTAGTTAGTCAGTACAGTCATGGTGGGCTGAAGGGCCTGTTTGTCTGCCTCTTTGATACTGTCTTCCAAACTTGTGGTGAAGACAGTGCCCCTGGCAAATGGAAAACAATACCAGTTCCCTTGCGGTCAACTTGTCCTCCTGACCTTGTTAGAACTCTGACTGGTTTTTCATTATTTTTCTTCTTTCATCAATTTTGGTTTTGAGCTGTGAACTGGAAATTATGAGTTGAATGTGTCTTATAGAATCATAGCATCATACAATTTTACAGCACAGGAGGCCATTTAGCCCATGGTGTCTGTGGGAGGAAATCGGAGCACCCGGAGGAAACCCACGCAGACACGGGGAGAATGTGCAAATTCCACACAGACAGTCGTCCGAGGCTGGAATCGAACCGGGGTCCCCAGCGCTGTGAGGCAGCAGTGCAAACCAACATGCCACCTATTTTATAGACACCGGCCATCATAAGTTTAAATTTTCCATGTGAATGCCAGTAAATGGGTGGATGAATGAATCGGCACGGTGCTAAGGTGAGTCAGTAGGAGAGGTAAATGAGTTGAGTATGTGTGTTTGGTGAAGAGGGTGGAAGCTGAGTAGGTTTTAGACTGGCAGGTGGGAAAGCCAATGAAATATTCTCCCTTCTTGCAGCCAATAAAATCGTTGTGAAATGTCACTGTTGTAATGCAAGCAGCCAATTTACACACAGCCAGCTCCAGCAATGTGATAATATAACGATAATGTCTTTGTGATGTGCACTGAGGAATAAATATTTTCTGGAGCACTCGAAGTATCTCCCCTGCCCTTTGTCACCATCGATTCTTTAATGTCTGCCAGAGATGGCAGACAGCACCTCGGTTTGTCCTGTCATGCAAAAGATGAGACTGTCAGGCTCTCAAAAGGCAGTGGAAGCAAAGGGGATAGGCAGAAATGTGGAATGATCAGATCAGCCATGATCTATTGAATGGTGGAACAGTTTCAAGAGACCGAGTGGACTACATCTGCTTCTAATTCGCATGTTCAAAAGCAGATCACCCCTTCAGACGCAACGTTGTTTTCATTCCATTCTCTAACACATGGTTTGAACCCACGACCTCCCAACTCAAAGCAAGAATTTAGCCCACTGAGCTTCAGCCAATAGCAATAGATATAATCTGCATTATTTTTGATATTTGAGCCAAGGTGATGCTCTGCTGCTTTCCAAGACTTGAGATAGATCATGCAGGGACTCTAGATAAGAAAAGAATCAAACAGTTAGCATACGGCATTTATTGTTTATTTCTCTGGCTTATTACCAAAAGTTTACCTCATTTTTGAAACCAGTGACTCAGAGATAGGTACAATCTAAAATATAAAAGCTCAAATAATAAAAGGTAACAAGGATAAAAGAAATCTCATAAACATACCACACTGTTTATAGACTAACTCGGGAAGCATAGTGTTCACAGACTAAATTGGGAACTGTATCCTTCAGACTAACATAGGAGCATACTTATTTACAGACTAAATCAGGAAGCAAACATTTAACATAATCAAGGCATGCTTCTCCAACATCATTTTATTTAGAGTAACTTTTATTTATGATTCTACAAAACAGTAATGTGCCTGGGCGAGCTGATTAAGCACAATTTGAAATTCTTGGCACTATACTGATATCTCCAACAGCACTATGGCCAATGCCACATGTTTAAAACAGACCAGATGCGAGTTTATCATGGTTGTCTGCAGCTTATCTGCCAGGCAGTCTACTAGTTACAGAATGAATCAGTTAGCAAATACAGGCTGAATTATTTCATGTACTTTTCATGAACTTCAACTTGATTAAAACTCTACTGCATGTCTCCTATCCCACAGGAAGACTTGCTTACCCACATTACTGATCTACATTGCGTTCCCACTGTCTTAAAATACATTGCATCCCAGCATTGAAATTTCTTGTCACCCTATAGCCCATGACCACTTGCTGTGACAAACTCTGACTCTGCCTGTTATAAATCTCTTGCCCAATTGACCATCCATTATGGAAGAGCAGATGGTGAGGCAGATTGTGCCCTACTCGCCATTACTTCTTCCCAAACTGCTTCATCTGCCTCACCTTCTTTCCAGATCTTCCCAACGTCTACATCCTTAATCCATCGCTTTACTTTCTTCACTCTCATGTGGATGGTGCATGACATAGTGTATGCGCTACAGCGTCAAATTACGGAAACTTCAATTCACGTCCCAATGTCAAATTTGGGGAAGTCAAATCCAATTAATTAGATACATCTGGAATCAAAAAATGTGCATCAGGAATGATAGTCATGGACTGCTATGCTATCTTGCTGGTGGATTTGAAAGTATTTTGCAGGCACATTTTAATGGGTGTTCATTGAGTACATCCATCTGCCCCAACCAGTCTGAATCTTTATGTAGAATATAGGATGGCTCATCCTTTTGAGACCTTTAAGAGACCATCAATGAAAACATAAGGGCCTCATCCCACCGCAAATGAGAACACACTTTTTTTTCCCCCAATGTGTTTCTTAAGGACTATGTTTTGATTTTTGGGGGTCACATTTTGGTTTTTCAACAGCTAGTTTTCATTCTCACCAACTCCTTTGTCAGGTGATACTATCATGTTGTGACATGAACTTCTATTTTTCTATTGATGCCGAGAATGTTTGGGCTCACACAGAAACAGAATTAGGAGAATTCATCAATATCCACAATAATTATCAACTCCATTAAATGCACAAAGAAAGCATTAATCTTTGAGACACCGCTGTGTTGAAATTGGTACAAGGCAGCAAGCATTAGTTAGTAACAAAAGTTCTTTTTTGAAACAATTAATACATATTCCTATCTACCTGCTGATTATTAAGCTTGATGCCAAAATAAAGCCAGTGAAAACTATCCTTCATAATAGTGGTTACCTGAGCAAATCATTAGTCATTGCATTTCATCTAAACTCACAAAATGATGTATGGCCATTGTTTAGCCTGAAACGTATCCAGTCTACCACAAATTACCCTGGAAGGGAACTCAAAAATTTAAACAATACATGTAGCTAGCTATCTCATGCTGCTACTTCGCAGTAAAGTAACATTCTCCACTAACAGGATGCTACATGAAGCCAAAAGATGTTCTGCCCACCACACGAATGAGTAAAGTGGTATGTGAGGTTGGTGCCAGGATGTGAGCCGCGAAACTGGTGGACCGTATCAAACAAAAATCCCATTGACAGGCCACAATGGGCAGGATGACTAACATGCTGAAACAGCCTGTGATCATAAAACTCAGAACATATTATCCTGTAGTGGATATGGTTTGGCTATTGGATAGCAGTTATGGGGAGAAGGCAGGAGAAATAAGCCATGATCAAATGGCGGAGCAGATGCAATGGGCCAAATGATCTAATTCTGCTTTTCTACCTCTTGGTCCTACCAAATGATCCAGACTCTGCTAACAGTTCCATTGGAAACCAATTTATGATTATCAATCAGCCTCACAGTGCATTTCATTTGCTTGCTAGAAGCTACCTTTCTGTGCAGGCAAAAGGAGTTTTTGTATGCATTACACCTTCTTCAATGAGAAATGTTTATGGAGACTGCCAATCCCTGCTGCATTCTCCATGGCAATACCCTGACCAATCAGAGTCTATCTGCTTAGCTAGCTGAGATGAATAGTTAACAGTTCTGCTCTATGTCCGGGGCAACCATAGTTTAACCAATCAGTACAGTCTTCTTATCTTGTATAAATTGGTGTTGCTTTCAAAGTTTGGTTTTCTTGTGTTCAGTCTGATGAGTGCAGATGAAAAGACTTGACTCAGTGTCTTTTTTTTAACAATATTTAAGTTCTGTACTACTTGAAAAACATTTATAACTGATCTTTATATCTGCACAGAAAAGGGCAATACGTGTAACACACTGAAATAACTCCACAGAGGCTGGTATCCCATCACCAAGTCACCCTTTATTTACATGGAGAGCCCTTGACACTGATCCAGCTCTCTCAGAGCCAGCTCTCAGAGTGAACAGAACCTCTGACACTCCTGTTCTTATCTGTCAGCCAGGGCTCCCTGATTGAGGCTGTTAATCTGGTCCAGTCAGGGATTAGATTCTTGGCCCTGTAACCAGACAGTTACTACACCTTCTACTGCATCTCTGATCACAATCTTAGATTTAAATTTAGCAATTGATGCAATATTCATTGCAATAGTTTCCATTGTATTTTTTTGAAAAATTGCAGCCTTAAACAAGAGACACCAGGTTCATTTTTAAGTGATTTTACACTTTTCCTGTTCCTAGTTAGCTGTGTTCCTTTCATGACTAATATGAAATTGTTCTTACTTCCTTACAGTCTCTCTCTCCATTCCCTGCTTTTACAGTCTCTCTCCTTCTCCTGTGCCTTTTGCTGTCTCCCTCTCTCTC
Source organism: Rhincodon typus (assembly GCF_021869965.1). Taxonomy (NCBI): domain Eukaryota; kingdom Metazoa; phylum Chordata; class Chondrichthyes; order Orectolobiformes; family Rhincodontidae; genus Rhincodon; species Rhincodon typus. The sequence continues at coordinate 9,312,133 of NC_063345.1, forward strand.
CCACCCTTGCATCTTCTCCATTTCTATCCACCTTTATGGCGTTCCCAACATCCCTCTATCCCTCCAGTTCTCTGTCTTCCTCTAGCCTCCTTGTGGTCTGTTGGTCTGTGACTCACATCCTTAGGATGTGGCACCCCAAAACCGAGCCTAGCAAAAAAGTAATCCCCCATGGCTTCATCCAAATGGTGTACGATTCCAGCCTGCTCCCAGACTTCAGGCCAGAGCTCCCAGTCCTTGGACCCCCACTCCTGAACTTTAGCTCTCAGCCCCCATTCTGTGCTGGATTTTGGCCACTTGGCCCAGCCAATCTTCTCCACAGGTCATCCTCACTCTAAACCTCCCCCCACCCCCACCAAAGAGGTGAAAGAAATGTGTGGTAATGAGCCTTTTAAAGGGCAAATGGGGAGAGCTGTTCTGGGATCTTATGGGCCCTCAAGGAACACGTTTAGTCGCTGTGTGAATCAGAAAATCCCTACAGTGTGGAAGCAGGCCATTCAGCCCATCAAGTCGACACCAACCCTCTGAAGAGCATTCCACCCAGACCCACCAAACCCCAACCCTGCATTTCCCATGGCTAACCTACCTAACCTACACATCCCTGGGCACTATGAGCAATTTAGCATGGCCAGTCTACCAAACCTGCACATCTTTGGATTGTGGCAGGAAACCAGAGCACCCAGAGGAAACTATCGCAGAAAAAATGTGCAGACTCCACACAGACAGGCACCCAAGAGTGGAATCAAATCTGGGTCTCTGGCGCTGTGAGGCAGCAGTGCTAACCACTGAGCCACTGTGCCATGTGGGATGTGAGAATGCGATAAAATCAGTGGGAAATGTGCAGGATTGGCATGTTGTTCTGCTGTGGTCCCACTGTGTACAGAGACCAGTCAAACTATTTAAGGGGACCTCCACCTTATGATGGAGAGCCAGGTATATGCTGGTGACCTCCCTGTGAACTGTGAGGGCATGCTCCTGATTGGGTACTCACTGACCCTAACTGGCCTTTGCAAACATGACCCTACTGACCTGGTTTCTGGCCCTTGCTCTGATTTGTTGCCTGAGCATGGCTGCAATCCCAGCAGTGGCCACAGCACCTGGTGGCACTAGTGAGATTGCAGAGCAGCCGGTGTTTTGACTGGCCAGCTACTTCTTGAAAGAGGAAAAGAGGTTACAGGATAGGCTGACGCTTTGGAAGATCTTGAAAACAGGGATGAGATGTTTGATATTAAGGCATTATCAGCTGGAAGGTATAATCTATGATTATTCTAAATCAGTCATCTGAACATACTACCCTTTACGCCACTCTCACTATTATGACAATGAATACAAATTTCTTTTAATGTCCCCTGTTACATTACACAGTATACACAAATTAGAAGAGCTGTTGCGGTACTGTGGTAGTGTCTTTACCTCTGAGCTGGAAGGTCTGGATTCATTTTCTCCAGACATGTCACAATGTGTCTGAGATAGTAGGAACTGCAGATGCTGGAGAATCTGAGATAACAAGGTATAGAGCTGGATGAACACAGCAGGCCAAGCAGCATCAGAGGAGCAGGAAGGCTGATGTTTCGGGCCTAGACCCTTCTTCAGGAT
>NC_063345.1:9314125-9420184 GCF_021869965.1 Rhincodon typus
AGGCCCGAAACATCAGCCTTCCTGCTCCTCTGATGCTGCTTGGCCTGCTGTGTTCATCCAGCTCTACACCTTCTTATCTCACGATGTGTCTGACCAGGTTGACTATAACTATCCAAAGAAATTGGGAGTAGGATTAGAACACTCGGCCCCTCAAATCACCTGCACTGTTTAGTAAGTTCATGGCTGAAAGATTAGTCCATGCTCCCATCTACTCCCAATAAGTTTGCACTCCTTTGTTTACCAAGAATCTGTCTACATCTGGCTTTAAAATTTTCAAAAATTCTTCCTCACTGCATTTTTGAGGAAGAGACTTCCAAAGACTCATGACTGTCTGTGAGAAAAGAAACTTTTTCAATATATCTTCGATGGGCAACCCCTTTATTTTGAAACAGTGATTTCTAGTTTGAGATTTTCCCCCAGGAGGAAATATCCTTTTCATATCCAACAGAGCAAGAATCCTCAGTATCAATCAAACTGCCTCTTACCCTTCGAAACAACAAGCCTAGTCAGTCAAACCTTTCCTCATAAGTTAGTACATATTCCATTAGTTTAGTTAATCTTCTCTGAACTGCCTCCAACACAGTTATGTCCCTCTTAAGTAAGGCAACCAATGCTGTATACATGCCCAGACATGGTGACACCTGTGCCTTGTATAACTGAAGCATTTTTACATTTAATTCTTCTTGCAATTCATAGCAAGATGCTTTTCTATTTACTTTCAGTACTCGCATAATCTTTTGTGATTCGTGAATTAGGGTACCTGGATCCCTCTGCATCTCAGAGCATTGATATTTCTCATCATTTAGCTAATGTGCTTCTTTTTTTGCATGTTGGAAGATGTCTGTTTTGTATACACTTTTTTAATGGTTTGGATTTTAAAATAACGGCATATGGGTGTTGGTGATTTTTGTGAAGGGTTTTAGGAATGATTTAGGCAGTAAGTCCTTCTAGAACCATTCCTAATCCAGATGCTTCAGAGAGCAGGGACCTAGATTGTTAGTGGAAGATTGTTAATGTTTTGCTGAGCTTACACCAGGAATGTAAGCATTGAAGCTTGTTTTAGTTTAGGATAACCATTACAGTGACTTAGGTTGTAAGGTTATTGAGGTTAAATTAATTATTGTGACAGATTTTTAGATGTACCAACAACATCCATGGATTGACTTTATCTTAGGAAAACCAGAGATTAGAAGTTTTTGGTGCATTTTATAGAGGAGACCTGACTGGCATCAGAAGCCGAATGTGATTGACAAGTGTAGAACAGTTCATGAAATAGATTACCCGAGTAAAAAGTTAGTTTGTGTAACTTCCAGACCAGAGTGCTTGGTTAGAAATCTTCTGGTGATTTAACGATGAGGAAACCTATCTTCTCAGTTTTGTGAGTCTTCATGTCAGAAGACTTCACAACTCACAATGAAGAACTGGGAAGATTCAATTGAGCCCAGCTTAAAATTTGAGGTGGACAAGTAATCTTGCTGGATTTGAATTTCTGTAAAATGATGACTCTGCAAAGAAGAGTGAAAGCTCTGTTTTGCTGTATGTTTTAAGAATTTTCTAAACTGTGTCCTATATTTAAATTGCTTGGTTTATCTTATTGTTTTGCCTTTTATGCAATAAACTTCTGTTTTATTGTCAAAGACAATCTAGAGCCTTGTGTGCCTATTTATCATGATATTGATTTTAAAAAAGATGATCTATCAAGCCAGATTTCATTCTGAGATCGAATTTGTCCTGTAGTATTATCAGTTAGGAATGTTTAGTTTATTCCTCCCACCAAAATTGACTCCTTCACATTTTCCTACATTAGATTTTTGACCACATACTTAATCTGCCTTTGTCACTTTGTAGCCTCCTTGTTATCATCTTCACTATTTACTTTCATACGTATTGTGGGGTCATCAGCAAATTTAACAAAAATGCCTTTGTACACTTAAATACATTTTTAAAAGTTAATGTGTCCCTGTAGCACACAAGCCCTTACATCATGTTCACAGGAAAATTTATGCCAAATCTCTCTTTCTTGTTAGCTCCTCAACCTTCTATCCACACCTATATCTTATCCTGAAGGCCATAAGCTTTTATTTCCTGCACTAACTTTGCAAAACATTATCAAATGCTTTCTGAGAACAGGATCAAATTTAATTAGAGTATGTTCACTGGTTTCCCTTTATCTGCAGCATGTTACTTTCTCAAAGAATTCTAATAAATTAGTTCAACATGATTCATGTTTCCCAAATCCATGTTAACTGTGTCTGATTACTTTGAAATTTTCCAAATGCACTGCCAACTGGCTTTTATAATAGCTTCTAACATCCTCCCAAGACAGATATTAAGTTAACTGAATAAATGAAGTTACTTTTTCTTAATTCATTCACAGGATTAGGGTATCGCTGGCTATGCCATCATTTATTGCCCATTCCTAATTGCCCAGAAGGCAGTTAAGAGTCAACCACATTGCTGTGGGTCTGGAGTCACATGTAGTCCAGACCAGGCAAGGACAGCAATTTCCTTCCCAAAGGACTTTAGTGAACCAGATGGGTTTTTCCCGACTGGAGACAAAAACAAACAGCAGATGTTGGAATCTAAGGGAGACAAAAAGGAGGCTGGAAGAACACGGCAAGCAGGCAGCATCTGGAGGAAAGGAGAAGACAACGTTTCTGGTATTACCCTTCTTTCTGACAATCCACAGTGGCTCATGATTATTGTTAGACTCTTTATTCCAGATTTTTATTGAATTCAAATTCCACCATCTGCTATGGCAGGATTTGAATCAGGCCCCCAGAACATTACCTGGGTCTCTAGATTAACAGACCATCGATAATAATATTAGGCTATCACCTCACCTTGCTGTCTTCTAATCTAATGGTACCTTCCCTGAATCTAGGGAATTTTGGATAATTAAAACCATGCCATCAACTATTTCATTGGCTATATCTTTGAAGACCTTAGCATTATGTTCATCAGGACCCAGGCACATTTCATCCCAGAGCTCCAATGATTTATTCAGTACCACTTACCTATTGATTGTAATTTTTCTGAGTTCCTCCCTCCCTTTCATTTCTTGGTTTTATAGCTCCATCTGGGCTGTTACTAATGTCCTTTACAGTGAATTTGAGGATTTGAGGTGACTCCTTCTAATTTGGGGGAAAGAAAAGGTCACCTAAAGAAAGGGTGATGGCTCAAGGAAAGCAATGGGGTATTTCCATGTTTGTGTTAAATCCATTCATGGGATGCAGGCATTACTGGCTCAGCTAGCTTGTATAGTCCATCCCTAATTACACCTGCAAAATTACTGGTGAGTTGTCTTCTTCAATCCCTGTGGTGTACATAACACTGATACTGTTTGGAAGAGAGTCCCAGGTTGTTAGGGTTTGCAAAAGTGAAGAAATCGTGGTATAATTCCAAGTCAGGATGGTAAGCTTGTTGGGAAAGAACTTGCAGCTACTTGTAATTCTGTGTATCTGGTGCCGTTGTCTTCCTAGATGGTGGAGGTTGCTGGTTTGGAAGATGCTGCCAGAAGAGTCTTGGTCAGTTACTGCATCGCATCTTGTCCATGGTACAAACTGCTGCCATTGTGCTTCAGTGACGAAGAAAGTGAATGCAGACAATAGTCAATAGGTTGTCGGGATTCTGACCCAGGGACAGTGAAGGAACAGTGATACAGCCCCATGTGAAGATAGTGTGTGGCTTGGAGGGGAACTTGCAGATGACAGTATTTTCATGCATCTGCTATGCTTGTCCTTCTAGGTCGTAGAGCTTGTGCATTTGACAAAGATGCCTTTGTGCGAGTTATTGTGGTGTATCTTGTAGATGGTGTACACGGTTCACACTGTAGGACTGTGGTGAAGGTAATGAATGTTGAAGATAGTAGTTTTGGGTGCCATTCAACTGGGCTGCTTGTCTTGGATGGTGTCAAACTTCTTGGGTTCTGTTGGACTTGCATTCATCCAGAGAAACGGAGGGTATTCCATCAAGCTCCTAACTTGCAAATGCTGCTCCAGCTAAGTCTTTATTGGGAGCCCAGCAGCAATTCCATGTCTCCCTTAAGGTCATACATATGCTTGCATATTGATAACCTTTCCCTCATCATCACTTTGTTCTGTAGTGTTAGTATTTGTTCCATCAACGCAGTTTTGTTACAAGAAGACATGTCAAATCAGTTGGTTCAAGAAGATAAAAGTGTGAAACTTGATTCTACAAAGATTGAAGTCAATCAATAGCACTGTTTAGCAATACAATAGTATTGCTGCTAATTCTGAGAATACATCCGATTCCTTTACAAATGATATTACATCTTGAAGTTGCTTTTCTTAAAATCAACTTTTCTAAAAATTTTGTGACTAACTATCAACAAATAGGGTTTCATACGGTTAGTAAAATACCATGGGAGTACAGGGAGACATAACAAGCTGAAGGTCTTCACCCCAAAACTCTTACTATGTTCCTTAACATATTCAACACCTTGCTGTGGTCTAATTATTCAAGTTTTGTACCAATCAGGAATAGTTACTTTTACAAGATCGGAAATTATAAAGTAATTTTGGTTGAAAATTCTCCAGATTTGTGCTTCTCAAATCCAACTCTTACACATTAGCTTGCTGCTCTTTTGTTATACAGTGGGAAAGTAACACATTGTAGTTGATGCCAAACTGTCAATACGCGTTAACATTTAGTGGAGAAATTATTGTAGACATCTTGAATGTTGATTTGAGTTGGATTTAGTTAAACTCTGTCAAAAAATTTGATTGCAACATTTTGAATGATCTCTCATCTCCAATCACCTTATAGTTATTTAGTTCTACATCAATCAATTGATCCATTTATGATTTAGCTTATTGTTTGCAAATGATTTGTCTGGTTTCGTTCCTTCAAACTCAGCTTTGTTCAATGGAACTGGCAGTGCAGGTGATCACATTATATATTGTTCTGTTTCAGCTAAGAAGTTTTTACTGGCCTTGGTTCATCATTTTCTTTCTTCCATCATATGACAATGTTTAGGAATAAATGAATATAGTTTAATTAGTTTTCAAAGCAATAATTTGATTTTCCATAGACACAACAAAAATCAGTTCCTATTTTAGGCACTGCTTATGATCATGAATGGATGATATTAACTCAGATTATCTTTGCATTAGCTTTGCCAATTTAAAAGAAAACAGGAACTCTTTTTCTTGACTACAACCTAGATTAAAATGTTCAGTAATCAAACCTACATAATGTCTGTTTTAGAATTCCTGGTCCTGTCATAACGTTTACCTAAGAGCAGTCCTCTCTAGAAATGTAGTTGGACCACATTTCAAATGTTGAAATGCTCTTAAGTCACATTAGTGAGAGCTGATAATTCTTTATGTTATTATTTTCCTTGCCAGAAATAAATCAAAAATATTTAAAAATAAATCATTTGATTGATAAATAATGCTGATCATTCTTCAGCTGTGAAGAGTGGGGATAGCCACTGCTGTTCACATGACAGTTGATCCAAACATAATTTCCACAATTACAGATATATTACATGCAAGAGGTTTGATGCTGTGGCACAATAAGTATCTACATTTCCTGGATTTGCTTGAAATTTGTTGACACTAACTCCCTAAAATATAAAAACCCAGCTTGTTTGCAAACCAGTTAATCGGTCTCTCTGCTTTCAACTTGACAACTTTTATGAATGACTTGACTTCAGTCATTAAGAGTTGTCATCTGTTCTACAGATTGCATGCCCCTTCATGTAACACTTGCAACCTGTCTCCTTCCCAAGCTGCCTGCTGATGAAATTTAAATATCTTTGCTTTCGAAAGCAAAACTATTTTATTATTGAGATCAATGAAAATTGCACAAGAACCTAAGAACATCAGAAATAGATCATTTAGCCTCTCAGTTCTGCTGCGCCATTTAACTAGCCTTCCCTGGTGGCCTAGTGTGCCTTCCCTGGTGGTCTAGTGGTTAGAATTCAATGATCTCACTGTTGCAGCCTGGGTTCAATTCCTGGTCAAGGAATAGAAATTCCAGGGCGGCACGGTGCCTCACAGCGCCAGGGACCCAGGTTCGATTCCACCCTCAGGTGACTGTCTGTGTGGAGTTTGCACATTCTCCCCGTGTCTGCGTGGGTTTCCTCCGGGTGCTCCGGTTTCCTCCCACAGTCCAAAGATGTGCAGGCTCGGTGGATTGGCCATGCTAAATTGCCCGCAGTGTTCAGGGATTTGTAGATTAGGGGGATGGATCTGGGTGGGATGCTCTGAGGGTCACTGTGGACTTGTTGGGCCTGTTTCCACACTGTAGGGATTCTATGATGATGATAGATCATGCCTGATCTTCTACCTCAGTGCCACTTTCCTGTACTGTCCCTATAACCTTTGATATCTTTAAATCTAGAAACCTTTTGACTTCAGTCTTGAATATACTCAATGACTGAGCCTCCACAGCTTTAGGCACAGAAAATTCCAAATATTTATCACCGTCTGAGTGAAGAAATTGCTCTTTCTTTCAGTCCTAAATGAGCTTGCCCCTATTTCTGAGACAGTCAGGGGAAACATCTTTTCTGTGTCTAGTCTGTTGAATACTCAATATTTTGCATGCTCGTTGAGATCACCTCTCATTCTTCTAAGCTCCAGAGAAACTAAGCCCAGTCTCGTCAAATTATGCTCAAAGGGCACATCAAATAGTCTACAATGAATCTTGCAGCATTAAAATGACCACTGCAAAATAATAGTGTCTAATTTGGAACAAAAACAAAGTTGCTGGAAAAGCTCAGCAAGTCCGGCACCATCTGTGAAGAAAAAAATCAGAGTTAACATTTCGGGTCCGGTTCTGAGGAAGGGTCACTGGACCTGAAACGTTAACTCTGATTCTTTCTTCACGGATGCTGCCAGACCTGCTGAGCTTTTCCAGCAACTTCTATTTTTGTTCCTGACTTACAGCGTCTGCCGTTCTTTTGGTTTTTAATAGTGTCTAATGTGTTTGTCTTAAATTCCTCCCTAGTCATTTCAAATGAAACAAAGAACTGTTTTAGTCTTAGTTATTAATACAAACTTAATTGATGGAGGCACAAATTTCAGTCAAAGTATCTATTATCCCACAACGGGAATGCAGTACAATCCTGTGGCATGATATGTCAGGAATTGTGGAAAAGATGTTTGAATCTATCTCTTGTGAACGCAGCAGTGGCTTTATTTAGAGGTATAAATTATTTGGGTTGTTTATAAGCATATCTTTTAAATATAAATGCAAAAAGAACATAACACTCAAATTAAAATGATCTTATTTCTCAGTACTGCCACAATTAGAATCAAATGTTGTCTGCCATGCATCATAACCACTCACCAAAGAGTTTGGATTGTACATTTAATTGTTCTGCGATGAGTCTGCAAACTCTCAAAAACAACAAAAACTAGTTTTTTTCACTACAGAGGTCATAGTACGTCACTAAAACACATATCTTATTGCCTGTGGGACCTTGCTGTGTATAAATTGGCTACCATGTTCCCCACCTTGCGACAAGAGTTGCTGCTCAAGGAAAAAGTAATTTCATCAGATGCTTTTGGATGTTCTGATATGGTGAAGTCATTGTTCTTTTGGTTGAATATCAATAAGTAAACATTTATACAGATTAATTGAGCTGTTAAATGAGTAATTGAATTTTGATCAACTGTGAACGCACATTTCTACTGATGCAGCTTGCAATTGGTGCACTGTAATTATTTGATGCTTCTCCTTTTTAGAATGTATCTTATATGTATTAGGGCACAGAGTCAGACAGCCAAACCAAATCATCCTTCCTACCTCTGGATTTGCAGCACAGTAAAATTAAAAACTTCAAAGCCCCTTAAAATTGACCATGCTTTTTCCTTACTAGATTTTTTGGATAGCCTATCCCAGACTCTGTGAATAATCAATTCTAAACAAAAGACATAATAATTTATTAACAATACAATGACTTTAGTAGAGCAAAATTGAACAATGAAGAAATCTAATTGGTCTATGCTGTAAGCACTAAAACCTTGATTTTTAGTCCCGTTCACACCAAAGACAGATAAACAAACAAACACAGTTAAGACATAAATAAAAGAAAACAGGCCAGGTTACTTAAGTGGCTTTCATGATGCATTGTTCCACAGACCTAGATGATGTTTCTGAATGTATCAATCAAGGTCTCCTCTATGGCTACTCAGATAAAGGCAGTAATACTTTTATCTTAGTTTTCAGTTCTCTAAGATTCCAAGAGCTACTTATGGGAGGTTAGGCAGGGAGCTTTCGAATCCTCATGGTGTAACATCATCAGGTAGATTCCTTTTCCCAGAAAACCCAATTCAAACTCTGATCACTCCCTGATAGACTGACCACCTCCTCCATGAGGTGTCAGTTACTATTGAACATCAAAAATCTGCTTGAGCAGAGAAGATTGGTCTTTTTCAGACTTGCTGGAACCAATTCCCAGCAACTGACCTTGAGAATAGCCAACTTCTGCTGCTTAAACGTAATGCTGTTTCCATTAACAAAGCGTTTGCAGAACCTCTTGATCAGGAACCAACCTGCAATTAACTGCTAGGTCTGGCCTCTCAAATAAAGAAAACCTTGTTTAGTCCATTTCCTCTTAATTTGAGCTGTGACTTGACAGTCCAAAAGTCATTTTTAGCTCACAGTTCACAGCTCCAAACCAAAATCAATAAAAGAATATAAATAATGAAAAATTGGCAAGAGTTCTAACATATGAAATTTTGAAAATTTCAATGCATAACTACAATATTGTGTGAACTCCCACTGAAGAAAACGGTGATGTACTAACATCCATATCACACACCCTTGAAAAATAAGCTTCCTGTATATTGCAGTATATATCCTAAGCATTAGTGTTGGCTACAATATTCGTCAAATGTGTAACATAAACAAGATAAAAACCAAAAGAACTGCGGATGCTGTAAAGCAGGAACAAAAACACAGTTGCTGGAAAAGCTCAGCAGGTCTGGCAGCATCTGTGAAGGAAAAAACAGAGTTAACCTTTCGAGTCCGGTGACCCTTTTCCAGTTCTGAGGAAGGGGTCACCAGATCTGAAACATTAACTCTGTTTTTTCCTTCACAGATACTGCCAAACCTGCTGAGCTTTTCCAGCAATTTCTGTTTTTGTACATAAACAAGACATTCCTTTTTCCACACATTTGCTGCCTCCCACTAAAGACAATGGTAGTAGAATAGTGACCAAGGAACCTTATATTAACATGCTAAGCTTGCAACTTCATATCACTGACAGTGAATACCTTTTCAGCAAATTTCATATGTTTTTGCAACCTACATGTTTTCTCACAGGCTTGTTGTCATACTATTAATATGTGCCAGCACGTTGTTACCGGGCTTCAGATGAGAGAAGAATCAATGTATTTTTATTTACTTGAAGTATATTATGAGGTATCACAGTGGTTAACACTGCTGCCTTACAGTACTAGGGACTAGGGTTTGATTCCACCCTCGTGTGACTGTCTGTGTGGAGTTTGCACATTCTCCCTGTGTTTCCTCCAGTTACTCTAGTTTCCTCCCACAGTCCAAAGATGTGCAGGCGAGGTGGATTAGTCGTGGGAAGTATAGGGTTACAGGGATAGGGGAGGGTGCATATGATTGGAATGCTCTTCAGAGGGTCAGTGTGGACTTGATGGGCCAAATAGCTGCTTCCACACTGTAGGTATTCTATGATTCAATTCTATGTATGTGGGTACCACTGCCAATTTCTGCCTCTCAACCTATTCCCCACTTTATTCACTGCACCATTGCTACCCGTGCCTTTATTTATTTAGACCTTGCTGTCCTTCTTTATGAGCTTTTAGTCACCTGTTCTATTGTCTGTTTTAGCTCAATGTTTCTATTTATTATGTACCTACAAAGTAATGTTTCACCAAGTTAGAGGTATTATACATATTGTGAATTATTGTTGAGCTCCTCCCAACAACCAGTTCTGTGAGCACATTATTTTGGAAATATTGTCCACCTACAAATTGGTGGCTCAGTGGTTAGCACTGCTGCCTCACAGTACTAGTGACTGAGGTTCAAAGCCAGCCTTGGCTGACTGCATGGAGTTTATACATTCTCCCAATCCAAAGATGACCATGGTAAATGCGGGTGGTTGGAGGGTCAGTGCAGACTCAGTGGGCCAAATGGCCTGTTTCTGCACTGTAGGGATTGTATGAATTCTCCCTGTAACATTAACATTTTGACCATATTTTAGCATAGCCTGCAAGTAACCTATCTCTGTGGCAACACTCTCAACCCCCAAACAGACAGTTATAGGATCAAAGTGCTGATGCTTAATTGCAGTACTGAGGGAATGATGTATGGTCAGTAGTGCTACCTTTGAGATCAGATGTCAAAACAAGTTACTAACAGCCTGTCCAGGTCAACATAAAGGATATCAGTTGGGTTATTTAAAGTAAGGCAGTGCAGCCTTCCCAGTATTGCAGCCAAACTTTAAACAGAGCGGCTGGTCATTTAAAGCAAAACATGGGGCCTGCATCTCATAACCCTTGACCCCTTCTATATCATAAATTTTCTAAAATGTAACCTTGAAGAATTTCAATGGCCCAGCTTTCCACTGCTTTCCAAGGAAAGACTAACAACCTACTGAGAGAGGGAAAAAAAATCCCCTTATCTCTATCTTAAAAAAGGCATTAAACAGTAACAATTATTCAAAAGCTGTTACCAGATTGTGAAGCATTTGGGGAACAGGCAAAGAAGAGGCGGTGAGTTTGATCCCAGTGCAAGACTCTGTGGTGCCAGCGAGTTCAGTCCAGTATGAACTCATGGTGGAGGCGAGATGGTACCAGAGAGTGGCAACACTGTTTCCGCAGTGACGGTGCGGTGCACAGTGATTACACTAGTGTTGTCGGTTTAGCTGCAGGGACTTGAGGATCGGGGTGAGGGAGCCCAGATCCAGGCCTTTGGCTGAGCTAGAAGTTGGAGCTGTTCCAAAGACCGTGTAACTTTATTGAGATAAGACTTAGAGATGAACTTTATTGTTTTATTTTCTGGCTTTGTAGTCTGTGACTTTGTTTAGTTTCTGTGCTTTAAGGTGGCACCAGAGAGAGGCAACACTCAACAATACTTTTCACTATTGTATTTATTATAAATACATGTGACAAAAAATCAATCAAATAAAATTAAGTCTAAGAATATTCAGAGCATTATAAAAATGCAAGATCATGCATAGAAGCAACTGTGGTATCTGCAGTGGTGTAATGTGAGTTTGTTAAAGACCAATAAAGTGAACTGAATACAAATGAAATAGCAGATTAAATCTCATCAGTTCTTGTTCTTGGAATCCCTACAGCATGGAAAGAGGCCATTCAGCTCATCAGGTCTGCCCCAACCCTCTGAAGAGCATCCCACCCAGCTATAGCCCCCCACCCTATTGCTGTAACTCCACATTTCCCATGGCCAATCCACCTAACCGATGCATCTTTGGAGGAAACTGGAGGACCCAGCAGAAGCCCTCGCAGACAGATGGAAACATACAAACTCAAAACACAGACAGTCATCCAAGACTGGAATCGAGCCCAGGCCCCTGGGTCTATGAGGCAGCACTGCTAACCTCACTGGAGTGGTGGAAGTGAATGTTGGAAGCTTCGGTTCCATCACTTCCTGCTGCTAATGCTGAGAGTCCTGGCTTCCTGCCTCCATTAATTCTTGCTTCACAACGCAATTCAGCCCTTTCTACAGGCATATCTAGGTGTGCAGCCATCAATGAGGACAGGATCCCATTTGACTGAGTATTCACTCAGAAAGGCTGGTGACTTGGAGCACAGCAGAGAACTGTCAGCTGCGTCAGTATGTTCACCGCAGGCAGTCTACACACTGGTGGCTGGGAACAGTATGGGGATGGTTGGTGAGGGTAGCAAGTGAAGAACACTGAAAGAAATACAGAAAAGCAATATCAGCAACACAAATGATATGCTGATTTCACTCCACAAATACTTAGAAAGAATGATAGCATCATGAATTAGAACAGACAATGAAGGCACTCAGTTCAAGCAACAAAGACAACCTTAATCCCAATTCCTGATACCCTTGACCATGATTAATTGCAAAGTAAAGATTTCTCTAAACACAATTTCCTTTGCTGAAGGGAGAAACCGGAGCCTAATTAATCACAGCGTGGAAAATACTCCACAGAATAACAAGGTCAGTGTTGAAAGCAATAATACGCTGTACATCAAGAGGCTACAGAGGTCTGAAGTATTTGGAATGTGAGAGAAACTTCAGAAAACTAAATATTTTTGCATCGCTGACATTCTTTATTCCACAGCCTTGAGCTGTAATTTCTTCAAACTTCCTCTTGTTTTGTTGTGTGAGTTTCCCTGTCTGGAAAGTATTTTTCCTGTTCCCTTCACGGGTTTCACTCCTGGCTATACATATCAAGACCCTCCCAACTGATGGGAATTGCAGAGAAGAAACAACTTTTTAAGGAAGTCTTTCACAACTTCAGAGCATCCCAAAGCACTTTACAGACACTGACACACTTTTGAAATGCAACTGTAGGAAAGTAGGAACAGGACTAGGCCATTCAACCCCTCGATCAGGTGATAGAGTTGGTGAAGAGGTCATGGCTGATCTGTAGCCGAACTCCATATACCTGCCTTTTGGCCCATATCCCTTAATAACTTTGCTAAACAAAAAAACTTAATGAAAAACAAAATTGCTTTTGTAATGAAGAAAATGAACCAGCTAATTTGTACACAGCTAGCTCCCACAAGCAGCAATGGGATAATGATTAACCAACTTGTTTCAGTGTCATTGATGGACAGATAAATATTTGCTGTCAGAGAAAACTGCCATGTTCTTGTTTAAAGAGAGTAGTGGAATTTTTTTTTACATTCACCTTAGAGGGCAGAAGGTGATGCGTGTATGGAATGAGATGCCAGAGGAGGTGGTGGAGGCTGGTACAATTACAACATGGGAGCAGCATGGTGCTTAATGGTTAGCACTGCTGCCTCACAGTACCAGTAGCCAAGGTTCAATTCCAGACTTGGGCAACTGTCTGTGTGGATTTGCAGGTTCTCCCTATGTCTGTGTGGGTTTCTGCTGGGTGCTCTGGTTTCTTTCCACAGTCCAAAGTTGTGCAGGTGAGGTGGATTGGCCATGGGAAATGTAGGGATAGGGTTGGGTGGGATGTTCTTTAGAGAGTTAGTGTGGACTTGTTGGGCCAAATGGCCTGTCTTTATGCTGTAGGGATTCTATTTATTTAAAAAAAACATTTAAAAGGCATCAGGATGGGGAAATAAATAGGGAGGGTTCAGAGGATTATGGGCCAAATGCTGGCGAGTGAGACAAGATCAGTTTGGTCAGTGGTGGATGAGTTTGACCAACGGCTCTGTTTCCATGCTGTATGACTCTGTGGTAGATTGGGTCTCAGATTAACTTGATTGATTATTAAAACAAGCCTTATATTCCCGATTTATGATTTGAGTTTTGATTCAACCAGTTACTGTGCTGGGATTTGAACTCATATCCTCATTAGCCTGCACCACTAAATGACTAAGAACATAAGAACATAAGAATTAGCTGCAGGAGTAGGCCATCTGGCCCCTCAAGCCTGCCTCGCCATTTAATAAGATCATGGCTGATCTTTGAGACTCAGCTCCACTTACCCGCCCACTCACCATAACCCTTAATTCCTTTACTGTTCAAAAATTTATCTAGCCTTGCCTTAAAAACATTCAGCGAGGTAGCTTCAACCGCTTCACTGGACAGGGAATTCCACAGATTCACAACCCTTTGGGTGAAGAAGTTCCTCCTGACCTCAGTCCTACACCTGCTTCCCTTTTTTGAGGCGATGCCCTCTAGTCCTAGTTTCACCTGTTAGCGGAAACAACCTCCCTGCCTCCACTTTATCTATTCCCTTCATAATCTTATATGTTTCTATAAGATCTCCCCTCATTCTTCTGAATTCCAATGAGTATAAGCCCAGTCTAGTCAGTCTCTCCTCATAATCCAACCCTCTCAACTCTGGAATCAACCGAGTGAATCTCCTCTGCACCCCCTCCAGTGCTAGTATATCTCTTCTCAAGTAAGGAGACCAAAACTGCACACAGTACTCCAGGTGTGGCCTCACCAGGACTCTATACAGCTGCAGCATAGCCTCCCTGTTTTTAAACTCCATCTCTCGAGCAATGGCAAACAAAATTCCATTTGCCTTTTTAATCACCTGCTGCACCTGCAATCCCACCTTCAGCGATTCATGCACAAGGACACCCAAGTCCCACTGCACAGCAGCGTGCTGCAATTTTTTACCATTTAAAACATAGTCCATTTTGCTGTTATTCCTACCAAAATGGATGACCTCACACTTATCAACATTGTACTACATCTGCCAGACCTTTGCCCACTCACTTAGACTATCTATATCCCTCTGCAGACTTTCAGTGTCTTCTGCACACTTTGCTCTACCACTCACATTAGTGTCATCTACAAATTTTGACACACCACACTTAGTCCCCAACTCCAAATCATCTATGTAAATTGTAAACAATTGAGGTCCCAACACTGATCCCTGAGGCACACCACTCGCCACTGACCGCCAACCAGAAAAACACCCATTTACCCCTACTCTTTGCTTTCTACTGGTCAACCAATCCTCTATCCATGCCAATACATTACCTGTAATACCGTGCAACTTCATCTTATGTTAACATGCCCAGTAACATGCCCACTATACCACCATCTCTAGTACCATGTAGTGACTATGTTACCGGGCTTGTAAGTCAGAGGTCCCTGACTCATACTTGTGGCCATGAGTTCAAATCTCACCATACAATTAATAAAGTTTGGATTTATGAAGGCTGTAATCAGTCTATATCCTTTTATTTTCATGTATACTCCATTGTAGGAGTACAATGAAAAACTTTTACAATGTCTGCCTTCTTAGGTACGAGTACCTAGTGGTGAGTCACCGAGTGGTGACTCACAATAGCCCCTCATATGTCCTTCCAATATGGTTGAGATGGGCTTACAAATGTCCCCATGGAAAAAAAAAGGAAAAGGTCTCCATCTGTAAACCCTAAATCCAACTCATCCCTAAATCCGATCTTAACTTACCCGTAAAGATGAGGGCAAGTTTGGGGCATATAAATGGTGAAAATATGATTAGGCACAACCTAACTCTGTACTGTCTCAGCCTTGGCCAGGCCCTATATGGAGCTGTTCAATTCTGCGCAACACATTTCAGGAAAGCTGTATTGGTCATAGAAGGTGAACAATGCAGAACCACAGGAATGGGACTGAGGCCCATTGCATAAACATAGCTTGTGTTATATTGAGTTTAAAGGATTGAAAGGTGATCTAATCCAGGCATTTAAAATGATAGAAGGAGTCGATGAAAGATCAATTCCGTAACATGATTTGACTTCCCTCCTGCCTCAGCTCATCTACTGAAACGCTTGGATATTTGTTAACTCTAGACTCAACTGTTTGATGCGTTGCTGGCTTTTCTCTCACAACCGCGCCCCTCCCCCCCTTCATAAACTTGAGGTCCATGCCAGGGAGATGCCCACCTCTAATCCTGGCCCCTTGAGCATTCTGGGTTTAATACTCTGCCTTTGTTGCCTGTGCTTTCAGTTACTTCAGCCCTAAGTGCTGGAAAAAAGAACTTGCCCACATTCTATTTTGCTTTCCTCGTTTAAGGTACACCTTAAAACACTTTGAACAATCTTTTGAGCATCTAACCTAAATTTCCTTATAAGTGGTTGGGTTTAAATTTGTAATACTGTGGTGAAGAGCATTGAGAGGTTTTATTATGGTGAAGGCACTATGCAAATATAAATTATTTTGTTGTTCCAAAGATGCTAATTTGTCTCGAGGGGGAAAATCAAGAACAAGGGCACATAATCTTAAAATTAGAGATGGGACAATCAGGAATGAAATCAGGAAGCACTTTTCTGACCAAAGTTAATGTCCGTATGACTGTCTCCCAAAATTGGATGGGTTCTTGGACAATTTTCAAGGTGTGAATTTGACATTTTGTTAAGTGTAAAACTATGAAAGGATACGGATCAAAGGCTGTCGAATGGAATTGAGGTACGAATCTCCCAAAAGCTCGAATTAAAGGGTGGAATATCCTCAAGGGGTTGAATGACCTTATCCTGTTCCTCTGATCCTTGCTTTCAAAATTCCTTAAGGGCTAACGTGCTTTAGAAACCTTAAAAAAAAGGAAAAAAAACACTTGCATTTGTAAGTTGATGTCCTGAGACAATTTGAAACTAATTGAATATTTCTGAGTTATAGTCACTAACAGAGCAAATGTGGCAGCCACCTTGCACACAGCAAGCTCCAAGATGTAGCAATGAAAAAAAATGACCACCCAGTCTGTCGTAGGGGCATTGATAGACATATAGATAGCACGGCAAATAGAAAAACTTCAGGTTAATATTGCAGAGAAACAGAATGTGCTTGAAATACTCTGCAGGTCATCTACGGAGAAAGAAACAGAGTGTGCGTTTTGAGTTCAATATGAATTTTCTTCAGAACTGATGTAAATATCAGAATATGATCTTTACAACTTTAGGGACGTTCACTATATGTCGTGATTGGAATGAGCGCCAGGTCATTGACAGTGAGATCCTCGTTTGGGGTTGTTCATCTGGTCCAATCAGGGAGTCCTAGCTGATAGATATAAACAGGAGATTCAGAGAGTCTCCTCATTTTAGGGACTGGCTGTTAGCTGACTAGTTAGAGCCATGCACTGTGAACATGTAAATAAAGGATGACTTGGTAATGGGATACCGGCCTCTCTATGGTTATTTCATTATACCTATATTTTGCTAAACAAGCTTTGTCCGCACGTAGTCACAGAGACCTTTTAAAACGCATTGATTTGTGGGAGCGACTGTGATGTAATTCTGAACTTGCTCAATGTCACCCATAGGTCAGCCAATACTTGTCTCACCTCAGAGTCAGAAAGATGTGGGTTCAAGCACTACTCTAAGGACCTGAGCACATAGTCCAGGATGCCACCACATGGTCATACTGAGGGAGTGCTGCACTGTAAGATCTGCTATTCCCCAGGTTTGACATTACATAGAGGCCCTACCTGCCTTTTAAAATGTATGCTTGCAAGGATATGGTCCATTGTTTCTTGTTTGTTGATGATTACACACAAGCTGCCAGTTCAGAGTAGGGCATCTATTGTGGCATGGATTCATTCTCCAATGCATGTGACAACTTTGGCCTTAATAAAGGAAATTGATGTAATGTCTCAGTCTGCTCCAGAAAAGCCCTATCTCAAATCCAGGGTTTCATTTAATGATCAGAACCTAGTTCTGTTCATTAATCTCACTCTCCCTAGCTGACGATGTTGATGACAAGACACATGTAAGATTTACCAAAGCAAATGAAGCCTTCAATAGATTTTGAACCTTAACTAAGAATGGAAAGGAGTAAATCTTCCAAACTGAAAGTCTATTGAATGACAGCCCTGTCCATTATGGTCTACTACACGTGTGAGACTTGGTCTGTGTACCAGTGTCACTCTGCGAAGCTCAGATACTTTCACTTGAACTTCCCTCAGAGGTTTCTGAAGATCAGATGACAAGACAAGATAGCAGAAATCAAGGTGCTCACCTGAGCTAATATGTCAGGTAGCTACACTATATTCACTATATTTGCAACTGGTCATGGGTGCTGTCATGGTGATTAGAGGAAACACTGCAAGGACAGTCTCAAGGTTTCACTTAGGAGTTTGGATATCAACTTCAAGTTGTGGGAGAAGCTCACCCAGGATCTCAGCAGCTGGTACAAGCAATGTCTTTTTTTAAAATGGTCCAGCCTCCTTTGAAAACAAGTCCATCTCAAAGGCACAGAGAAAAGACAAAGAGGAAATTCTGAGTCCACAACTTATTGAAAACTCAGAGATAGTAGGAACTGCCGATGCTGGAGAATCTGATTATTGAAAACTCAATTGTTTGTGGTATCCCACATGCAGTAGAAACTTGCAGGTAGAGATGAACCTTAACAGTCACATATATTCCACCACTTCCCACCAAACACACACACAGCCCCCACGACCACCTCCACCATCACCACCACAATGCTATACCCTGGAACAACCTTGTAATGATGTCACAGAGGTGCTCCTCACTGGGCATAAATAGCACATTATGGGTGTAGTTAGAAGGAAATGAGCAAAGTAAAGGAGTTGGAAGCATGTGCAGAGATGGACGTTGAGTAGACTATCTTGTGTTAGGTGGTAGAGTTCATAGAATACTCTCTTATGAATGTAGCAGTAAGATTAGAGTCTGAAATACCTCTGAATAGTGTGTCTTGTAAGCAATGTACCCTGTATTTCCTTTTGCTGCTCGGTTGATCTCTAAGGTCCATGCAGAGCAGCAGTTTCTGGAAATGGAAGCCACCCATAGACAGATTGATCGGCATGTGTGCAGCTCCCCTGCCACTAGCTTAGAGGGAACAATGATTGTAATATTCAGTCTTAGTATGTAATAAACAGTGTTATAGAGAAACATGAGCTTAAAGACAGTTCTAGAACTTGTCTTCTCCTCAACCAGTCTTAAACTCAAACCCGTGGATGTGGGAGTAAAAACACACAAGGTTTTTTTTTTAATCTTCCAATCAAAGGATGAAGACAAAAATAAATGATCTACAGCACTACTCAGTTGAAGAGCTTGGGAATGCCCCTAACGTTCTGCTCAAAACGTGTTCCTCTTTCTATTATAACTACATGTTAGAGTAGAGTGATTAAGAAGCAAAAAACAGGTAATTTTTTTGGGGCCATCTTGAAGCTGCTGGTCTTCAACTGAAGTTTAGATGCTACAAAAAGCTGTTGTTTCTCTGATCCATTGCAGTGAAACAGTTGAGGACGGAAACCAGTTTGTGACAAACATACCTCTTGTGTTTGGCAGTGCTCCCTAACTGTTACCTTAAACAATCCACATTTCTAGGAAAACTGATCTATCAGATTGGTGAACAACAAAGGACCGGGGTGGGGGGGGCGCTTACACCTGCTTTCTGAGCTAGGAAAACAAATTGTGGCCATATGTTGTAAAATTGTGTTGGGAATCATGTGATACCAGCAAACTACCCTTAATGGATATGACTACCAATCTTTAATGGTTGTTTCTAATGATTGTCATTTATATAAATGATTTGAATATGAATATAGGAGTATGGTTAATAAGTTTGCAGATGACACCAAAAAGGACCGCCAAAGGATACAGCAGGATATAGATCAGTTGGTGAATTGGGCAGAGAGATGGCAGATGGAGTTTAATCTGGGAAAAAACGAGGTAATGCATTTTGGAAGGTCTAATCCAGATGGAAAATATACAGTAAATGGCAGAACCCTTAAGAGTACTGATAGGCGGAGAGATCTGGGTGTACAGGTACACAGGTCACTGAAAGTGGCAACGCAGGTGGAGAAGGTAGT
Organism: Rhincodon typus; assembly: GCF_021869965.1. Lineage (NCBI taxonomy): Eukaryota > Metazoa > Chordata > Chondrichthyes > Orectolobiformes > Rhincodontidae > Rhincodon > Rhincodon typus. Next base: position 9,333,534 of record NC_063345.1, read on the forward strand.
CAACAAGGCATACGGCATGCTTGCCTTCATCGGCCGGGGAATTGAGTTTAAAAATTGGCAGGTAATGTTGCAGCTTTATAGAACCTTAGTTAGGCTGCATTTGGAATATTGTGTTCAATTCTGGCTGCCACACTACCAGAAGGATGTGGTGGCTTTGGAGAGGGTACAGAAAGATTTACCAGGATGTTGCCTGGTATGGAGGGCAATAGCTATGAGGAGAGGTTGGAGAAACTTGGGTTGTTTTCACTGGAACGACAGAGGTTGAGGGGGGATCTGATAGAGGTCTACAAGATTATGAAAAGCATGGACAGACTGGACAGTCAGAAGCTTTTTCCCAGGGTGGAAGAGTCAGTTACCAGGGGCCATGGGTTTAAGGTGCGAGGGTCAAGGTTTAAAGGTGATGTACGAGGCAAGTTTTTTACACAGAGTGTAGTGGGTGCCTGGAATTCGCTGCCAGGGGAGATAGTGGAAGCAAGTATAATAGTGACTTTTAAAGGGCGTCTTGACAAATATATGAGTAGGATGGGAATAGAGGGATACGGTCCCTGGAAGGGTAGGGGGTTTTAGTTGTGACGGGCAGCATGCCGGTGCAGGCTTGGAGGACCGAAGGGTCTGTTCCTGTACTGTAATTTTCTTTGTTCTTTGTTCAAAATAGGTGATGTAGTGGATAGTGAAAAAGGTTATTTCAGAGTACATCGGAATCTTGATCAGGTGGGCCAGTGGGCAGAGGAATGGCAGATGGATTTTAATTTAGATAAAAGTGAGGAGTTACATTTTGGGAAGGCAAACCAGGGCAGGACTTACACAGTCGATGGTAGGGTCTTGGGGAATGTTGCTAAACAAAGAGACCTAGGGGTGCAGATGCATCATCCCTTGAACGTGGAGTCACAGTTAGGCAGAATGATGAGTAAGGTGTTTGGCATGCTTGCCTTCATTGGAAATAACATTGAGTAACAGAGTTGATTTTCATGTTGGTGTTGTACAGGACATTAGTGAGAGGCATTGGTAGCCAGGTCTTTTTCCTAGGGTGGGGGAGTCAAAAACTAGAGAGCATGGGTTTAAGGTCAGAGAGGAAAGATTTAAAAAGGTCCTGAGGGGTAACTTTTTCACGCAGATGGTGGTATAAGTGTGAAAGGAGCTGCCAGAGGAAGTGGTGGAGGTGGGTACAATTACAACATTTAAAAGGTATCTGGATGGCTATTTGAATAGGAAAAGTTTAGAGGGATAGGTCCAAATGCTGGCAAATGGGTCTAGGTCAGGTTGGGTTGTCTGGTCAGCACAGATGAGTTGGACCAAAAGGTTTGTTTCTGTTCTGATGACTCTATTCTGTATCAGATTTGAAGGTGATAAGTGTCAAAGTTGGGCACTGAAATGTTTTTCATGTATCTGGTGTCCTTACCCTTCTGGTAAAGGTCATGGAGGTGTTGGTGAAGGAACCTGGGTGAGTTACTGGGCAAGCTGGTTACCCCTTTCAGTACAGTCCATTTCTCACCTCCAAACAAAGCAACATTCCAAATCCCAACTCCTGACAAATTATTTCTTATTCAAATTTCCAGTTCATAATCATCTCTTTGTACCTTTCCGGGCCTTTCCAAATGCTGACCGTGCTCTTATTTCTTTGTTGCATCTTCCATCTGCAGATATTCCTACACACTTGAATTCTTGATCAGTTCTTGTTCTCTTCTTTCTCTGACAATATGAAACACAGCTGTCCTTTAGGGAAGGAAACGACCAATCTTACCTGGTCTGGTCTCCATGTGACTCCAGTCCCACAGCAATATGATTGACTCTTAGATAACAAGGTATGGAGCTGGATGAACACAGCAGGCCAAACAGCATCAGAGGAGCAGGAAAGCTGACGTTTCAGGTCCCCAGCTTGGCCTGCTGTGTTCATCTAGTTCTACACCTTGTTGTCTCAGATTCTCCAGCATCAGCAGTTCCTACTATCTCTGATTGACTCTTAACTGCCCTCTGGGCTATTAGGGATGGATAATAAGTGCTGGCCCAGCTAATGATGTCCACATCTTGTAAATGAATAAAAAGCAATTTCCTGATGATTTTGAGAGATGTATCACTTTGGTTTGTTAATGTTTACTTTCCTTCCAAACTTCCCTGAAAGTGGCAACACCAGTAGATAAGTTGGTCAAGAAGACATATCTCATGCTTGCCTTCATCGGTCAGGGCATGGAGAGTAAAAGTTGGTCAGTCATGTTGCAGCTGCACAGAACTTCAGAACATTTAAAATATCGTGTACAATTCTGATTGCTACACTACCAGAAGGATATGAAGGCTTTGGAGAAGTTACAGAAAGGGTTTATCAGGATGTTGCCTGGTTTGGAGAGTATTTACTATTCAGAGAGATTGGACAAATTTGATTTGTTTTGACTTGAACGTCAAAGAATGAGGGGGCAACCTGATTGAAGTTTATAAAATTATGAAAGGCTGGATAGAATGGATAGTCGGAGTCTTTTTTCCCAGGGTAACAATGTCAGTTTCTAGGGGACATAGATTTAAGGTAAAAGTGGGAAAGTTTAAAGGAGATGTGAGAGGCAAGATTTTTACACAGAGGGTGGTAAGTGCCTGGAATGCACTGCGAGAGGAGGTGGTAGAGGCAGATACAATACCAATGTTTAAGAGGCATCTTAACAGATACGTGAATAGGCAGGAAATAGAGAAATATACACTGCACAGAGGGAAAAGGTTTTTAGTTTCAAAAGGCATCATGTGTTGGCACAGTCTTGGTGGGCTGAAGGGCCTGTCCTGCACTGTGTTGTTCCTTGTAGTCTAAGCACCTGGTATTAGTCAAAATCTTTACATAACTTGGTAATTATTCAAGTTTAGTTATTTCCCATATTTTTAATCCATGTTCTCGGTATTTTGTCTTTTCCAGCTAGTTTCATCATTTGTTCCTTCCGCTAACTCACACTCTAGTATTCCAGTTGAATGTAATCAATATCAACGTTCCTGTCTTCTTCTCACTCAATCACTGCACACATTTGATTTTTTTGAGTGTAGTTCTTCCATTGCTCCTTCCAATGTTTTCTCATTTTACCAAGGTTTGTTGATAAAATGCCTTCCGCACTCTCTAATGCTGTGGTTTCAGCCTTTTTCACCAAGTGTCATCAATCCCCTTGGTGTTTGCGTATATCAGGTCAACCTTTCTAGCCAATCCAAATCTTTGAGTATGTTGCTGCATTTTTAATCAATGTTCCTGAGCCCCTTTTCCTTCTATAAACTCTCTATTCAGGAGTTTATATTTTAGCTTGAGTTCTTTAATGTTGATATGCTAAAACGCTCTCCTTTCTTACATCTTTTACATCGTTACATTCATAACCCGTGTTTTCTTGATCCTCTGGACTGTTGACAGCCCTACGCTATTAGCTCCTTCTTCTTTGACTGATTCTTTAAACTGCTCCCACTGTTCATTCATACTGGTGTAATCTTTGTTTTTTTTCCCCAGCTTAGCACTTTGATTACCTAATTTAGAAATTCTTTATTTCAGCCACTCATGGTTTAACTGTTTTCTGAATATTCCACCTTGGATTTTCTTCAGTGGGATTTTACATTTGTTTCCATTTTTACAAGGTTATGATCTGTGTTTGTGTTGGCTCCTGGCTGAGGTTTTGAATTTCCAACACTACTGCTGCATCTTTTTCTCATTTTTTGTATGGTCCAGTTAAAACGTGTTTGCATTACCAAACATGTTCCATGTGTACTATCTTCTTGAATGATATAAACCACATGTTTGTTATCATTACCTCTGTTCTTCAGTAAAAATCTACCAGTTTTCAGACTCATTCATTTAGCTTTCCAAGTCCATATGGTCATACTACTTTGTCACATCCTCTTCTCTCCAGCAATGTTGTTCCAAACTCCTGTCATAATCATAATGCTTTTTCCACTCTCCAGCTCACTGGCTTTTCAATTCTATTGTACGTTTCATTGAACCCCTCATCTGGATTTTTGCTTTTAGGTAGAAATATCTGAGTGATAGTAATGTCCCCTGGTTAGATTCACGAATATCAGTCCATCTGCCTCACATTTCTCTTCACTCATACATTTGGCAGCTTCCTTACTGCTAGTCCACATTCCTTTTCTTCCTTTCCTGATTATATCATTCTCAATTCATTGCTCATTAAGTCACCTTCGCTTGCCCACCATCCTTCAGGATGTTTTATTTCTCCTTTTTCCATCGCTGGCTTTCGTTTCCCTAGCTTTTCCCTCTTGTTAATTGTTCGTACATTCTACATTCCAATTCATTTTGTATTTACCAAGTTTGTGTATTTGAGGATTTCGCTCAGAAGTGACCTGGGAGACCTCACTTCCTCTGTAGACAAATCAACTCTCCAGTGGCTTAGACAGCAGTTCCACTCTACACAGTTGATGCTGATACATCCCAGGCCATTTTCTTCACTAGTTTCAATGATGATTCACCAGTGACTTCTAATGTGCTGTTGACTGATGCAAAAACTAGTTATAGGGTCACAGAGGAAACAGGCCCTTCAGCCCAACTCGTCCATGCCGCCCAGGCTTCCTAAAGTGAACGAGTTCCATTTGCCAGCATTTGGCCCATATCCCTCTAAACCCTTCCTATTCGGATACTAATGCATTTCTTTTAAACGTTGTAATTGTACCAGCCTCCACCACTTCCTCTGGCAGCTCCTTCCATACACACACCACCCTCTGCATGAAAAAGCTGCTCCTTAGCTCCCTTTTACATATTTCTACTTTCGCCTTAAACTTAAGTCCTCTAGTTTTGGACCCCCCTACCCCCTACAGTTACACTTGCTGACCTCATACCCCAGAAGAACAAAACAGAGAAACTGGTGATGGAGATGTACTGATCCAACTTGTCTTGTACACTTCCAACTGATGCTTCAGTTTGACCAATGCATTAATTTCTAAGTATTACATTTTGTTTTCCCCTCTGAGACATCTGGTCTGATGACTTCCGATTACTAATATTAGCATTTAACAGATCTACATATTAAATCAATTAGATGCTTACATTTAGGAATGAGGACCAACAATGCTGTTCTCCTATCAGACCAGTAAGGGACTGAATTATGAAGTGCAGCTCAATGTCTAACTTGTTAGAACATTGAACGTTATATCAGAGAGACAGAAATGGTATTAGCAGCAGAGTTGGTGGCAGTCTTGCCTCTGAATCAAGAAGCTGTTGGCTCAATCTGTCTATCAGGGACTTGAATGCAGAATTATCTGGATACCTCAGATGCAGTGCAGAGGGAATGCAACATTGTCGGAGATGCCATTTTTCCAATGAGATGTTAAGCAGTGGCCCTATGTGTCCCCTTCCCTTAGATAGCATTTCTTTCTAAGGAGAATAAGGCAGCTATTCTCTGTCTCCTGGGCCACTATTTATCCCTCGACCAAAACTACTGAAAAAAAAAGAGCAGATTATTTGCTGAGCTTCGCATTGCAGCTCATGGGAGCTAGCTGTGTGTAAATTGACTGTTGTATTTCCTACAACACAGCAGTGACTGTGCAGCAAAAAGAAACATAGGGAATACTAAAGAAACTCAACGTATTTTGCAGAAACAGAGTTAACGTTTGGAGTTAGGTATGGCTTCTTCAGAACTGTGCAACGAAAGTGTATTGCTGGCTGTAAGAAGGTCTTTGGGATGGCCTGAGGTGGTTAAAGGTGCTATATGAATGGTAATTTGTGAAAATCTGAATGCCATTCTTAACTAGCGGGTGAGGTTTAGAGTACTCTGGGTCAAGGAAGGAAAGTTCTCTCTCGTGCAACTGGGAAAAAGTAATAGTCTGTAACAATAAAGACACTCAGGAAAAATATCTGGCCAGAGGATGATTCAATTATCCAAGCTTAATGACTGAGTGGGTGAGTGGGGGGGAGGATGTAAGACGGAGGGTGTGATGGGGAGAGGAGAAAAATATACTAACACCAGTCACATACCAAAGTATTTATTGGAAAATCTTTATGGCCAAATCTGTTGTTTATATTTAGAATTCAGAAATGTTCCCTCATAAAATTGCATTTTATGTGCTGGGAAACATAACAGCTGGTAACAATCATTGAAAATATTATACAGGCCCATCTGTCTGTGAAAATAACAGAAATAACTTCCAGATAAAATCCTTTCATTGATGGTATGTTTCTTCTCCAGTCTTCACTCACTTAGCTATACATACCATACAGCAACCAGTTGTTTTAAATCTTGTTATGTCATCATTCACTTGACAAAGTAACAAGCAAGGTACATTAAGAGAAACTGGTGGATGTACTGGACTTAGATATCTAGAAGGTATTTGACAAGGTGTTACATCAAAGGTTACTCCACGAAATAAGAGTTTGCAGTACAGAGGGTGACATCTGTGCATGGACAGAGGATTCACTGGCTAATAGGAAGCAGAGGGTGGGAATGAATGGATCATGATTGGTTTGGTAGGATGTAACGAACACTATACAGCTATCAGTATTGGAAGTTCAAGTATATGCAGTTTGTATGAAAACCTTGACGCAGGCGCTGAATGAATGGTCACTAAATTTTTTTGATGATACAAAGACAGGTGGGGAAATAAATTGTGAAGAATCTGCAAAAGGATGTAGGTAGGTTAAGTGAGTGGGCAAAAACATGGCAAATTAGAGTATAATGTGAACTTCACTTTTCATAGAATCCCTACAGTGTAGAAACAGGCCTTTTGGCCCAACAAGTCCACACTGACCCTTGGAGCATCCCACCCAGATGCAACCCCCTAACCCCTGAATACTATGGGCAATTTAGCATGGCCAATCCACCCTACCCTGCCCACCTTTGGACTATGGGAGGAAACTGGAGCAAACCCACACAGACACAGGGAGAATGTGCAAACTCCACACAGACAGTTGCCCAAGGGTGGAATTGAACCCAGGTCCCTGGCACTGTGAGGCAGCAGTGCTAACCACTGAGCCACCATACCGCCTATTTCAGTAGGAAGAACAGAAAAGCAGAATATTATTGAAATGTTGGGAAATTGCAGAACTGTGATACAGAGGGATCTGGGTGTTGAGAGAGTAATTTTAACCTTTTATTTATTATTTAGACAAGATTCAGGTTTCTTTGTTTAATCACTTATCTATACATGTTTGGGAGTTGTACATGTTAAAAAATGACATTCAGCTCAGATATTTATCAAAAAACAAAGGTTTTATACTTTAAACAATCTTTCAAACAACTATTTCAACAAATAATAATTTCCAACCAAAATTTTACACATTTACTCACCTATATCTATACACAACAGTATTCACATAGTCTACATTCCAAGTACACATGACAATATTATCCAAATATGTTCAAACTAGCGCAACTCATTATATTATCCAATCATATCAGAACATGTTCACATCTTCTGGCTGTAGGTACATACTTGTGATTGCCAGAAAACCTTTACTGTCTACTCTCCCTTTTCAGTGTCCTGATATATGAATCACATGAAGTTAGTATGCAGTTACAGCAAGTGATGAGGAAGGTAAATGTAATGTTATAGCTTGTTGCAAGGGGAATGAAATATAAAAGTGGGAATGTTTGTCATAGTTGTATGGGAAGGTGATAGCTCAGTGATATTGTCAATTGGCTATTAATCCGGAGATACAGATTGTAATGATACAGTGACTTTAAGAGGAGTATTTTGTCCTTTTTGTTTATTTTGAAAAGAAATTTTGAGCCGTACATTCTGAGCTGTCTATTCCAAGGCAATAAAGTAAGCAGCTTGTGAGGCCATGTTTTTTTTAAGTTAGAACAATAGAAGCAGCACGAATGGGTAGAGTCAGGCTCCCACAGACCCACATCGTTTTAGTTTAGCTTTCAGAAGTTTTTGGTGTTTTGAAGCCAATTGTCAAAGCTTCTACATCTTTCTGTCTGTTACAGCTAAAAGCTTGGGTTCTCTGCCTGCTAAAAGAATTGTATGTGAGACAATCTATTTTTCTGAATTTGCCTTTGCCAAGGGTGTGTTTATGGGATGTTACTATATTGTAACAGTTGCTGTTTAGTAGTGAAGTAATCTATTCTTCTGTTAAATTTTCCAGCAGAATTAAGTAATTCCAGTTCTTCTCTCTTTTGTTTGTATCTTAACGGTAGGGGGGTAAGAAAAAAGTGTGTTTTGCTTAAAGCCAAGTTAGTGTAACCAATCAAATTACATCTGGAACACAGCAGCTTACACTTGCTTTTAAATAAGATAAAAATTAGGGTCTAGGCTATCTCCTTGATACATCTGATGGTGGTTTGGTCTGGTCCATAACAAATTGGGGGCTCTTGCCAAAATCAAAATCTCTTATTTGAGGTTGGGTTTAAGGGTTATTAGACTCAAAGGCAGTGAGTGATGAGTGTTGGCGTTCTGTTTTTGAGTGTTGCATTTGGTTGGCTTAAATAGTCTGTGCCTTATGCAGTAATGGCACTTGAAGTGGCTAAGAGTTTCCTTGGGGTGGAAGATGTAATTTGGGGTAGTTTGTAGAAGGTCTGTAAGGCACAGTTTTTGGAATTGGCAGAGAAGCTGGAATTGAAATTGCTTTTGTCTGTGAGGAAAGAGGATTTAATTGCAACTATAGCTGAACATTTACAATTGCCAGGATTGCAATCAGAATCATTGGAAACAGCTAAAATTCAATTACAAATGAAGCAGCTTGAATACCAAAAAGAAATGAAACAGTTTTGAGTTAAGATTGAAAGCAGAAGTAAAACAGAAAGAGAAAGAACAAAGAGGGAAAGAATTTTTGAACTTTGGAAGTTAGACCTGAAAACTGTAAGTCAGTTTTCATTGTTTGATTTGGTTTGATTTATTATTGTCATATGTACTCAGGTACAGTAAAAAGTTTTGTTTTGCATGCAGTACAGTAGATTGCAACATAGAAAGTGCATAAGGGTAATAAAGCGAGGAGTACAATGTTACAGCTGCAGAGAAGGTGCACAAAGAGCGAGGTCAACATTAAATTTGAAATTTGAGAGGTCCATTCTGCAGTCTAATAATGGCAGGGAAGAAGTTTTTCTTGAATCTGCTGTTGTATGTGTTTAAGCTTTTGTATCTTCTGCTTGACAGAAGAGATCGGAAGAAGTTGAAATGGCACAGTTATAGATGAAAGGTAGGAGTAATAATGAGGACAGTGATGGAAAACAGTCCCATGGTAGCCAAAGGCTTGGTGGGGATCTATTTAAATATGTCCAAGTATTACCAAAGTTTGACGAGAAGGATGTAGAAGCATTTTTCTTTTCAGTTTAGAAAGTGGTTAAATGAATGAAATGGCCGGTATTGTTGACTCAAACAAAGTTGGTAGGTAGAGCTACTGAGGCAGTTGCATCTCTATCAGATGAGGTATCTGGGGAGTATGAGAAGTACGGGAGTATAAGAGGTTGAAAAAAGCCATCTTAAGTGCATATGAGCTAGTGCCAGAAGCCTACAGACAACATCTCAGGGCTCTAAGGAGGGAACCTGGTCAAACATATATTAAGTTTGAAAGGATCAAACAAAGTAACTTTGATAGGTGGATAAGGGCATTAAAAATAGATCAAACACATGACACTCTTAGAGAGACAATTATTTCAGAGGAGTTCGAAAATTCACCTCTTGAAGTAGTGAGAACTCATGTGGAAGAGCAGAGAGTTAAAACTGCAAGATTAGCAGCTGAAATGGCTGATGGTTACGAATTGCTTCATAAATCAAAGTCTGGCTTCCGACATTGATTTCAGTCTGTGAGGGATAGAAATTGGGAAGAAGAAAAATCCTCCGTTTATAAGAGAAAAGGAGATCACATTTGAAGATAATAAAGATAGTTTACCACAGGGTAAAAAGGAAACTCATGAGGGGGAAGGAGAAGTGAAAAAGCTCAGGTATTTTTACTGCAATAAAGTAGGCCACATGAAGTCACAGTGTTGGTGGTTTAGAAAAAGCATTGGGAAGACGAATGTGAGAAAACAGAATAAGTCAGTGAGTTTTGTTGAAATGGTAAAGGAAAGCACGGTGGAAGCTAAAAAGCTGCACCAGAATGTACAACCTGGTCAGGGGTTGGCTGAGAAGAAAGTGCCAGATGTTCTTAACCTTGTGAGGGTCAACCCAAGCAGATAAAGAAATACAATTGTAAGAGGTGCAGGAGCATGTCAATCTTTGATGGCAAGAGATGAGGAGGTATGTAATTCAGAAGGAGTATTGCCAGGAAATATGCAGAATTCATGGTGAAAAGTGTAGTGTTCCACTGTATCAGGTGAGGTCAGAGAGCCTAGTGAAAAGTGGTGAAGTGGTGGTGGGAATAGTAGAGAAATTCTCAGTCCCAGAAGTACGGTTTACCCTTGGTAATGATAGAGCCGACTGTGGTTGAAAAACCAGTGGAAAATCATGCATCTGAGGTATTACAGGAAGTATATCCTGGGATTTTTCCTGACTGTGTGATAAGAAAGCCACAAAGCCACTGGTTGAAGCAGGCAGAGAAATCAAAGAATAAAGATAAGAAGATTGATGTTCAATTATCAGAGACATGTTTGATCAAATGGTTGGGAAAAAACAATAACAGGAGGAGGTCATTAAATTTGGAACACAGCACCTAACACCACCTTCAAATAAGATAAAAGTTAGGATCTGGGCTACTTCCTGGATATGTTTGAAGGGGTTTGGTCTGTTCCATAACAAGGTAAGTTTTTGGGTCCTGTGTTTGAAACGCTGCCATAGCCTGTCATCTACCAGCACAGATGTTGGAATTCAAATTCAATGAGAAAAAAACTGGAATTAAGAGTCGAACAATGAACGTAAAAGCATTGCTGATAGTTGGGAAAAACCCATCTGTTTCACTAATGCCCTTTAGGGAAGGATATCTGCCATCCTTATCTGGTCTGGCCTACATGTGACTCCAGACCCACAGCAATTGGGTTGACTCTCAAGTGTCCTTTGAGCAATTAGGGATGGACAATAAATGCAGGTTTTGCCAGTAACACCCATACCCTGTGAATTAATTAAGAATAAGAACATTGCTGAGAAATTATCTGGAGTACCCTGTGCAGTTTTGGTTTCAGTTAAGAAAAGATATCAATACATGAAAAGCAGTTCAAACAAGGTTTCCTTAACAAATACCTAATGATGGGTCGGGTTATCTTATGACAAAAGGTTGGACAGACTCCATTAGAATTTAGAAGAACAAGAGGTGATTTTATTGAAACCTATAAGATTCTGAAGGGACTTGACTGATTGGATCCTGAAAGGATGTTTCCCCTTGAAGGGCACTGTTTAAAAATGAAGGGTCAATGATGAACATTTTAGAACAAAGATAAGGAGAATTCTTTTTCTTTCATAAATTTGAGACATTTTAGAACTCATTGAATAAATGAAGCAGGTTCATTGCGTATTTTTAGGATGGGATAGTTTAACTCTTTATTAGTCAAATATTTAAGGTTATCAGGAATAGTTAGGAAGGGGAAGTAGAGCCCACAGTCAGACCTGCCATGATCTTATTGGATGATAGAACAGACCAGAGGTGCTGAATGGCCTACATTTCCCCTAAATCCACATGAACGCGTGTTTGTATGTCCTACCTATTTTTGAAACATCTTCCTTCGAAACAATTCTGAGATCCCTGCACTCCTCCAATTCTGCCTTCAATAACATTCTGATTTTCCCTTCCTTAGAGATCATATTATGGCTACGGGACTGCCAGACATAAGACAGACTTCAGAGGCTGCAGAATGCAGTGAAGAATGTTCAGGTACACCCATATTTTGTTCTGTCTTTTGACATATTTTACAATTCAACAGTGTTTCATGCCAAATTGGTTATTCGGATCTTCACCTGTTAACGAGGTTTTTTCCCTTACTTTTGTGCAGGAGTTAGGCCTCACTGTGAAGGCTGGCATTGTTGCCCATCCTTAGTTGCCCTTGAACTGAATTGCTCTCTAGGCCATTTTATTGAATGATTTATTGTCACTTGAATTTGACAAATAAATACAGTGAAAAGTGCAATATGTCACCATAGTACAGCGTCATTTTGACTTACGGAAAATATTAAGATATAAGGCTGAAATTAAGATATGATGCTTAAATATAATTAAAAACAGAGTCACCTTCTTCCCTTCTTGGGCTCCACTTGACATCAGAGGGTGGGGAGAGGTCTCCACAGCAGGCTTTGAGCCCACCAATACCCCCGCATCACCAGGGAGTACCAATTTGGGCCTACCTCATCACCATAGTGATGTGCAGATTTCAGAGGGCAGTTAAGAGGCATCCATATTACTGTAGGTCTAGAGTCCCATATAGACCAAGCTAGGTAAGGATTTAGATTTAGATTTTCCTGTCATGTGTACTGGAGTACAGGAATACAGTGCAACGCGTACAAAATCGCATTTCTCCAGCGCCTTTGCAGTATACAAAAGACAACAGATTACCTTCCTGTAAGGGCATTAGTGAACTATGTGAGTATTTACAACAATTTACAAATGGCGTGAAACAATATAGACATAATGTTGGTCAATTGTTGTGAAGTAATAAGACATCATTCTGAAACATCATTGGAATGCAACATCATTTACTTCCCCTTGGCTGTTGGTGACACTTCGAACAAACTAACTCAGCAAAGGGTGTAGGAAACAGGAGAGAACATCAGAGGGTAGTACCAGAGCTGGGTAAGGCAGATAACACTGCAACAGAGAGTGCTATGTTCATGGGTGGACCCAGAGTAAGGGAGAAGGTAATGAAGTCTGAATCACTGTTAGACTACATGCACATGAATGCACAACGGGCACAATTCACCATGTGGGATTATGATGTTAATGTAATATCGGAGACCTGGTTTAAAGACTGGGTGTTAAATATTCTCGGTTCCAAGGTTTTCAGAAAAGGGAAGGAAGGGGATAAAAGAAAGGTGTTTTCTTTTGATGCATGGAAATGTTACAGTGCTGGGGAATGAGGGTGTTCCAGAGAGTTCAAGAACAGAGTAAAGTTGACTTGCGCTGTATAATCTATAGACTGCTAACTTGTGGGAAGGATGTAGAAAGAAAATTGCAGAGAATAGCAGAAAGGTGTTCCAACATAGATACATCATTGTTATAATGGAGGGCTTTAATTTCCCAAATAAAGACTGCTGCTGAGGTAGTTTTGAGGGGGGACAGGGGCAAGCAGTCTTTGATTGTGTTCAGAACAATTGCTTGCAGCAGTATGTGTCCAGTCTTACAAGAAAGGAGACACTGGTAGACCTGGTTCTTGGGAAGGACGTGAGCAAAGTCTATCAAGTATCAGTGGGGGGGATCTTTTACAGAACAGCAATCTTTGTATTATAAAGTGTTGAATGCTTGAATAGACCAACCTGCATCAAGATAGTTAACTGGGGAAGAACTGCCTTGAACAGAGCAAGAGCTGAGCAGAACCTGATGGATTGGAACCAAAGCCTGGCAGGAAAAGCTGCACCTGAATAATAGGATGCCTTCAAAGAAGAAATAGTTTTGGCATAGTCATGGCATATTCCCTCTAAAGGGAAGATAGGAAAAATGAAACCAGAGCTCCAAAGAAGATGGAAATAAAGTTAAAGAAAAAAAAGTGTGCAGATGACAGGTGGCAGTTTGAGAATGCAATTGACAATAAAGCTGAAAGTTCAGAAGGGAAATGAAAAAGCAAATAAGAGAAGGAAAGGATCATGAAAAAGACTGGCAACTAACGTAAAGGGAAATTCCAAATTCTTCTGTGGACAAATAAACTGTTACAACATCGCAACAAGAGGGATAGGGCTGATTAGGGACTGAAAAGGGGATTTACACAAGAAAGCATGGCTGTGCTGTTAAATAAATTATTTGCATCAACATTTACCCTTGAAGTAGATGTTTCCCAGGCCCTGGTGACTAGCAACTCAGGCTATAGAAGGACTTAAAAATGATAAGCAGGATTTGGGTAGGTTATCGGCACCTATATTTGATAAGGCTCTGGAAGTTGCATGCAAGGACATTGAAGGAAGTGAGAATGGAAATTGCAGAGGTTCTGGAAATTATTTTTCAGTCTTCTTGGATTCAGGAATGGTGCCAGAGGACTGGAGATTTGCAATCATTGCCCCCTTGATCAAAAAAGGTTATAAAGGTCGGCTGAGCAATTACATTCCAGCCAGCTTAACTTCAGTGATGGGGAAGCTTCCAGAAATAGTTATCTAGGATAGAATTGACAGTCACATGGAAAAATGTGAGTGAATTTGGAAGAGCTAGCACGGATATGTTAAAGAAAAATCATGCCTAACCAGCTTGCTTGAAGCGCTCCAAGAGTGGGTAATGCTGTTGATGTTATGTCCATAGACTTTCAAAAAACATTCAACACAAAACAAAAACATTCAACACAAAACAAAGGAGGAAAGTTATAGTTCATGGAATGAAGAGCACCACAGATGCAAAGTTGGCTGAGGGATAGGAAACAAATAGTAATGATTAATGGTTATTTCCGGACCAGAGGGAGGTTTGTCGGAGAGTTCTCCAGTGGGTCAGTTTTTCCTGATAAATATAAATGATCCAGTTATTAGAGTGCTGAGGACAGTTTCAAAATTTGTGAATGAGACGAAAACTGTGAGGTTGAGAGTATAGAACTTTGAAAGGTGGCAGATGAAGTTTAATGCAGCGAAATGTGAGGTTAGTACAGAGAGACTGTATAAAATAAAGGATACTACGCTTAAGGGTCTTCAGGTGCCTCGAGACCTGAATGTACGTGTGCATGCGTTATTAATGGTGGCAGAACAGGTGGAAGGAGCTGTTAATAAAGCATACAGTATTCTAGACTTCATTAATAGGGCTCTTGTGGGGATGTTATGATAAATGTATATGACTCATTGTTACACCTCAGCTGGAGTATTGTGTAGAATTCTGGGTATCACACAGTAGATTGGAAATGAATGCATTGGAGAGAGTGTAGAATGGGTTTACAGAATGGTCTTAGGACGAGGCACTTTAGTTATGAGGAAAATTTGGAACGTTGGACTTGTTTTCCTTGGAGAGGAGACAGCTAGGAGGACATTTCATAGCAGTTTTCAAAATTACGAGGGGTCTGGACAAGGAGATAGGGAGAAACTGTTTCTTCTTGTGAAAGAATTGAGAACCAGAGCACAGTTTTAAAGTGTTTTGGAAAAGAAGTAAATGTGAGGTAGGAAGGAATTTTTTTCACACAATGCATTGCTGGTGTCTGGAATGCAATGTCCAAGTGTGGTTCAATTGAGGTATTGAAGAGGGTGATAAATTATTTAAATTAGAAAAAAAATGTGCTCGGTTAAGGGAAAAATTCTGTAGATTGGCACTTAGTCAAATGCTGAGGGAACTGGTAGGGACATGATGGGCTGATTGGCCTCCTCCTTCACTTTAGCAATTCTGTAATTCTGTGAAGTGATGTATAATGATAATGCCAGTGTCACATGATAATGTGGTGGGATCTGGAAGGGAACAGATGATGCACCATGTGCTTGAAAGAATGGTGTTAAGACAAAGCTAGAAGTAAAGAGTTTTGTAGAATTCTTTATAGACCAGCAGCAATAATTTGGGAGCTTAAATACAGTTAGATTTCATAAACCTGGCAAAACAGTGACAGTCACCACATAATTTCAACCCTAAATATTTTACTTTCCTGGATATGAGTGCCTGAATTTCTACAGGTTTTATCAAAGGGTGTCACAGGTATTAAGGATATGGGGCAAAGCAAGGTCAGAGCGCTAGTTTGGAGGATCAGCCATGATCATATTTAATAGCGGAGCATTAAAGGGCTGAATGGCCTACTCCTGCTCCTATTCTCTATGTTTCTATATTTCTTATGAGCTATTCAAGCATTTGACAAGGCCCCTCATGGAAGGCTGGTTGTTTGCAATATATATAAATGATTTGAATGAAAATGAAAGTGGTTTGATTGGTAAGTTTGCAGATAATACAAAAGTTGGTGGAGTTGTGGATAGTGAGGAAGGTTGTCAAAGGATACAACAGGATATAGATCAGTTGGAAAGTTGGGCAGAGAAGTGGCAGATGGAGTTTTATCTGGACAGTTGTGGGGTGATGCATTTTGGGAGATCAAATGCAAGTAGAAAGTATACAGTAAGTGGCAAGACCTTTAAGAGCATTGCTATACAGAGAGATCTTCGGGTGCAAGTCCATAGCTCCCTGAAAGTGGCAACACAAGCGGATAAGGTGGTAAAGAAGGCATACAGCTCGCTTGCTTTCATCAATCAGGACATTTGAGTATAAAAGTTGGCAAGTCATTTGGCAGCAGTATAAGATTTTAGTTAGGTCACATTTAGTGTATTGTGTGCAGTTCTGGTCACCATGCTATAAGAAGGATTGTGGAGGCTTTGGAAAGGATGTAGAGGAGGCTTACCAAGATCTTGCCTGGATTGGAGTATATTAGCTACAAGGAGAGGTTGGACAAACTCGGATTGTTTTGCTGGAGTGTTGGAGGCTGAGATGTGACAGAAATATATAAAATTATGAGAGGCATGGAGAGGGTGGACCATCGGAGATTTTTGAGCCAGGGTGGGAATTTTAAATGAGAAGGGAATAGTTTAAAGGAGATGTAAAAGAAAAAAATTTCACACAGAGGCTGGAACATGCTGCCACAGGAGGTGATAGAAGCAGATACAATAGCAGCGTTTAAGAAGCATGTAGACAGACACATGAAAGGAAGGAAATAGAGGGATACGGACCACGTACAAGCAGATGGGATTAGTTCAGAATGGCATCATGGTCGTCACAGACATGGTGGGCCAAAGGGCCTGTTTTTGTGTTGTACTGTTCTATGTTCTAAACTGATAATTGATTTTGCAAAATCATTACAGCAGGAAGACAGAAGCACTATCCTCACATCCTTCCAAGATATTATACATTTTCTATTCCAAATGACAGATGAGGTTTTAGCACTTTTCTGTCTGTAAATGATTAATGACATCGGGCCTTGGTGTCAGTTGATTAAAGTCCCTGCACACACCTCCTCTCTGTAACAAAACATAGGTATGCCTACGCTGCAAGGGCTACAACAGCTCAAGAAGGCAGCTCACCACCACCTCCCACAGGGCAGTTAAGAATGGGCAATAAAAATACCAGCCTAGCCAGCGACAAGCTGTAACATGCATCAGGTAACATACCTTTACTCTTTCACTTATTGGCTCACAAGTTTTGTTTCTCTGCCTGCTATTCCTCTGGGGAGAGTTGAGTGAGCGGGTCACCAGTCAGAGAGATCCACAACCAATATAGAGTGAAGGCATTTTTGTTTTAATTAAGTGGGAGTCACTCCCAATGGAATTTTGCTTTCTCAAAAGTCATGTTTTACTCCTTTTTCTGTCCAACTTAGCAATTTTCTAACTAATGTGTTGTGGGCATTACACATGAGATTTTGCTGTATATTGATTACATGAGAGGAAAGATGCAGTTGGAAAAGAAAAAAAATCTGCAGAAAAATAAAGGATTGCTGGGGTTTCCCTTTCCTTTATATTACAGAAAGCAATGCATCCTTCTCCTTGCCAAAGTAATTACATGGCAGTCCTGTGTAACATTTGGAATTGCTTCCAGACTCTATAGGAACGGAATAGCATCTGGTCCTCTGTTTATATGCTGAGTGCCAGTTAAAACTGCAAGATAAATAGAAAATGTTTCAAGGCTGAACTTACTCAATAAGGACAGAAAATTGAAGAAAGTACTCACTTTACATATGACTGTTTTGAATCTTATAAAGAGTAGAACAGCTTACGATGCCAGTGTCCATCCAGTTGGCCAGCAGTTCCTTGCGTGCTTTTGTTATTGACAATAATATGACTGATATGTATGGAATTTTCCAGAAGTTACAAATCATCAGAATAAATGTCAGACCAATCTGATCTGATGGTCTAATATTCAAAATCTGATCACAGCCTTATTCTGAAAACCAGATAGAAACATATCTTGTTACGTTTGCTGTGGTGAAACCTTAAAACCAAAATGACCAAATTTACCAAGTGAAAGAATTACCTCAATTTACAAAGTTGCCAAAGAAGATTTCACTTTTTGTAATTTTTAATTTAAATAAATTAAGGCCAACACAAAATCAGCATGAATTAACAGGCAAATAGTACTTCAAACTGCAAGGTGAATTTCACTTTCTGTAGTTAATACAACAAGGTTACCACTTTACACAATCATAAGTATTACTCCACACAGACAAGTGACACCGCTTGCAGTTCCAAAGTTTCCAAACTCAGCTCTTCATGTGTAGGATGTTTAATTTTCCCCTGTCAAATATTTGGCCGTTAAGTCATGTTCACTGACAGCTGTATTCCATCAAGGTCCCCAGAGACGCTTATCACCCTGACAGACCATCATCAGCCACATTCCTAACAGACCTGATGGCACAGACTGCCCAGACACTCCTTTTAACATGCCCTTCTAACAGACCCTGACAAGCGGGCGTGTTGCTTCTGGCAAAACTGAAGCGGTTGCATTCAAATTGTTCAATTCACCCTTCAGACTCGAACCCAGCCTTCGGGTTTTTTCTATCTTGTTCAATGTTACATGCAGACAGCTCTGTGCTAATGGGTCTTCTCTGTTCTCCCCTCTGCTTCAACCTTTATTTTGCTGAAAGTGTCCTATGGGTGTAGCTACATGGCTTTTGTAACTTGCTTCCTGTTGCTACTGCCTCCAGTTCAAGGATCACTGAGTCATGTTTACTAGTATTCTCATTGGTTAAGGAGGTTACAGTTGGTCACAGTCTAAGGATAGAGAGTAGGCCATTTAGGATTGAGATGAGGAGAAATGTCTTCACCCAGAGAGTGGTGAGCCTGAGGAATTTTCTGCCACAGAAAGCGATCAAGGCCAAAACATTGAAGACTTTCAAGAAAGATGTAGATGTAGTACTTATGATTAAAGGGATAAAAGGGTATGTGAAGAAAGCAGGAACAGAGTACTGGGTTAGATGATCAGCCATGATCATATTGAATAGTGGAGCAGGTTAGAAGGGCCGAATGGCCTACTCCTGCTCTTATATTCTGTGATTCTATGATTCTTTCACAGTTGAAAGAACTTCTTAAAAATACTTTTTGTGCATTCTTCAAATCAATGATAATTTCCAAGAACATTTTCAAGAATTTGCAAATTTTGCTTACTGTATTGCTTCTAGATCAAAAGTCATCACAGTATCAAACTAAATTCAAACTGATCAAAACTTTAGATTTGACTACATAGAATTTTGTTATGCAAGTGTAATAAGAGAAATGAAATCAAGGTGCAGAAGGGGAGGTGAGGTTAAGACAGATCATGACAGATCATGATCAAATTGAAAAATGACTCTGAAGCACAAAGGAACTTGGGAGTCCTAGTTCAGGACTCTCTTAAGGTTAATGTGCAGATTCAGTTGGCAATTAGGAAGGCAAATGCAATGTTTGTATTCATTTCGAGAGGGCTAGTTTACAAGAGCAGGGATGTACTGCTGAGGCTGTACAAGGCTTTGGTTTGACCGCATTTGGAATATTGTGAGCAGTTTTGAGCCCATATCTAAAGAAGAACGTGCTGGCATTAGCGGAGGTCCAGAGGTGGGTTACATGATTGATCCCAGAGACGAAAGGCTTGACACACAAGGAGCAGTTGAGGATTCTGGTTCTACAGTCAATGGAGTTTAGAAGGATGAGATCTCATTGAAATTTACTGAATACTGAGAGTTCTGGATCGAGTGGATGTGGAGAAGATGTTTCCACTAGTAGGAGAGACTAGGAGCCAAGGGCAGAGCATCAGAGTGAGTGTGCGACCCTTTAGAACTGAGGTAGGGAGGAATTTCTTCAGCCAGAAGGTGGTGAATCTATGGAACTCATTGCCACAGAAGGCTGTATAGTCCAAGTCATTGAGTGTGTTTAAGACAGAGATAGATGGTAAGGGGATCAAGGGTTACAGGGAGAAGGCAGGAGAATAGAGTTGAAAAAGCTATCCGCCATGATTGAATGGTGGAGTAGACTTGATGGGCCAAATAATCTAATATTTTATGGTCTTATGATCAAGTTTCAATGGGCTGAATTAAATCTACTGGTTCTTAATGTTCAATGGACATTTTGGTTCCTATATATTGACAAAAAAAAACTCTGGCCAAGAATGGAAGTCTGCCTTTAATTTGGAGTAGGGTAGAATCAGTCACTGATATACCAGATGAAACCAATGTTAACAGGCCCCTGAAGCACAAGCTTCAGCATCTGAGTCTGAACAAGATTAAGACCTGGACTACTTTAAAGTGATCAGTTAGAGGTTACTTACAGGATTAACCACATCTGTTCTACATTCATTTATAAAGCTTATTGCAGAATACAGAAAGTCTGCTGAACTTTTTGCTGGCAGAACAAAAAGCTGAAAAGGAGTCACAGCCAAGTAAACTGTCAGTCATAATAAATGTGCAGAATTTCCTTGTTAATTCAAGGCAGAAATAAAATTTTGTTATTTAACTTCTGCTTGATGAGCCAACTTCATTTACTGAAATCACACACGTGCAGCCACATATTGACTCACATTGGAAAACTTCAAATATCGGCAATCATAGCTTCAAAGTATGAGTAAATAAAATATGCATAAACATTTATTTAACTTCAACTCATCATGCAATGTTGAAAATGATCATAGCATTCACAACAAAATAAACATAGAAACAGGAGTAAGAATATCAAACAAATTGTTTTCTTTACTTATTCACAGGATGTAGGCATTGTTGGCTAAGCCAGCATTTATTGCCCAAGCCAGCATTTATTGCCCATCCCTAATTGTCTCAGAGGGCAATTAAATGTTAATCATACCACTGTGAATCTGGAGTCATATGTGGGCCAGACCAGGTAAGGACAACAGTTTCCTTCTCTAAAGGACATTAGTGAATCAGATGGTGTTTTCACCCAACAATCAATAGTTGCACTGTTGTAGTGGTTCAATGGTTAGCACTAGTACCTCATAACACCAGGAACCCAAGTTCAAACCCAGCCTTGGGTGATTGTCTCTGTGGACTTTGTACATTCTCCCTGCTTCTGTGGGGGTTTCCTCTCACAGTCCACAAATGAGCAGGCTAGGTGGATTGGCCATGTTAAATTGCCCTGTAGCATTCAGGGATGTGTAAGCTAGGTGGATTAGCCACTTTAATGCAGGATTATGGGGCTAGTTTGAGTGGGATGCTCTTTGGAGGGTGAGTGCAGACTTGATGGGTCAAATGGTCTCTTTTCTGCAGTGTAAGGATTCTAAGATTATATTCTTGATTTCAGACTTTTATTGAATTCAAATTCCACAATCTACTATAGTGGGATTCAAACCAAGAACATTAACTGGTCATTGAGGTTAACACTCTAAAGATAATACCACTAGGCCATTAGCTCCATCTCCTTACTGATGGCCTAGTGGTATTATTGCTAGACTGTTAATCCAGAGAGCCAGATAATGTTCTGAGGAAAAATCAAAAGAACTGTGGATGCTGTAAATCAGGAACAAAAACAAAGTTGCTGGAAAAGCTCAGCAGGGTCTGGCAGCATCTGTGAAGGAGAAAACAGAGTTAACGTTTCAGGTCTGGTGACCCTTCCTGAGAACAGTGTTGCTAATGTTCTGAGGACCTGGGTTCAAATCCTGCCGGGGCAGATGGTGGCATTTGAAGTTAATAAAAATATCTGGAAATAAGGATCTAATGATGACAATGAATCCATTGCCAATTGTCGGGAAATATCCGTTTGGTTCAACTAATGTCCTTTAGGGAAGGAAACTGCCATCCTTACCTGGTCTAGCCCATGCGTGACCCCAGACCCACAGCAATGTGGTTGACGCTTAACTGCCCTCTGGACAATTAGGGATGGGCAATAAATGCTGCCTAGCCAGTGCCACCCACATCTTGTGAATGAATAGAGGATTATTGAGATGTGCTTGCAAGATGACAATTATTGGGTCTTGAATATTGAGGGGAATATGACATTCAAAAAGAGGAAGCCAGCTAGAGGTGAAGGGAAAGTATTCTTAGTTAGGAATGACATTAGTGAAATAGTTAGTTGAGGCAATCAGGATATGAAATCGGTCTGGGTGGAGATGAGGAATAGTGGGGGAAAGGAGTCGCCAATCAGCGTAGTCAAAGGCCCCCTAACCACATTGTTGGATGAAATATGCAAGAAGAAATATTACTTGCTTGTGATAAAGATTGTGGCAATAATCATGGATTCCTTTAATCAGTAGAAAAACTCAAAAAATAAGATTGGCAGTAGTAGCCTAGATAAAGGGTTCCTAGAACGCTTTTGAGATTGTTTCTTAGAACACATCAACACATTCCAACTCTGGACTGATCAGAGAGCAGCTTATAGTTAACTTGGTAATGTGACAGGATTAATTAATGGCCTCAGAGTAAAGGTTCCTCTAGGTAGCAATGAACACAGTATAATTGAATTTTCCATTCAGATTAAAACAAAAATGATTGAGAAGAACCAATATTTTGCATCTGTCTTCACGAGCGAAGAGAGTGTTAGTGAGAGTAAAAATGTCAGTATATACCCGATGAATATGTGGCTGGTGAAACAATATAACAGGAAGGATTCCGGGACATTTGGACCAATTGTGGGGAAGGTGGGACCAGCACAATCTGGAAGGACAGGTGCTGGGGCTCACTATGGGAGGGGGTGTAGTTGCTAGTGCTGTCAGGTAGGAATTAAAGTAGAATAGCAGAGGATTGGATCTTGAATAGGTAGACAGAGGAAGGAGAAATAAGAATTGAAACAATAGACAGAAAGTTAAGAAGCAAAAGCAGAAGGCAGATCAAACAAGAGTGACAAACAAATGCAAAATACAGCAAAAATGACCAACATAGTTAAAAAGATAAGCCTAAAAGCTTTATATCCTAATGTGAAGAGTATTAACAATCAGATAGATGGATTAGCAGCACAAATAGATGTAAACAGTTATGATATAGAGATAGTAGGAACTGCAGATGCTGGAGAATCCGAGACAACAAGGTGCAGAGCTGGATGAACACAGCAGGCCAAGCAGCATCACAGGAGCAGGAAGGCTGACGTTTCGGGCCTAGACCCTTCATCAGAAATGGGGGAGGGGAAGGGGGTTCTGAAATAAATAGGGAGAGAGGGGGAGGTGGATAGAAGATGGATAGAGGAGAAGATAGGTGGAGAGGAAACAGACAGGTCAAAGAGGCGGGGATGGAGCCAGTAAAGATGAGTGTAGGTGGGGAGGTAGGGAGGGGATAGGTCAGTCCAGGGAGAACGGACAGGTCAAGGGGGCGGGATGAGGTTAGTAGGTAGGAGATGGAGGTGCGGCTTGAGGTGGGAGGAGGGGATAGGTGGGAGGAAGAACAGGTTAGGGAGGTGGGGACGAGCTGGGCTGGTTTGGGGATGCGGTAGGGGGAGGGGAGATTTTGAAGCTTGTGAAATCCACATTGATACCATTGGGCTGCAGGGTTCCCAAGCGGAATATGAGTTGCTGTTCCTGCAACCTTCGGGTGGCATCATTGTGGCACTGCAGGAGGCCCAGGATGGACATGTCATCTGAGGAATGGGAGGGGGAGTTGAAATGGTTTGCAACTGGGAGATGCAGTTGTTTATTGCGAACCGAGCGTAGGTGTTCTGCAAAGCGGTCCCCAAGCCATGATATAGTTGTGATTAAGAGAGTTTGTTGCAGATAGGAATTGAATGCCCAGAGGTGTTAATTATTTGGGAAGGATAGACAAAAAGAGGTAGGAGGTGGGTTAGCACTGCCAGTAAAAGAAAAATCAATACAATTGTGAGGAAAGGTAACAGCTTGGAAAATCAAGATATTGTACAGAATCTGTAGGGGTGGAAATAAGAAACACCAAAAGGCAATAATTTTGTTAGAGATTGTTTATAGGTCCTCAAACATTAGTGGAGATGTAAGATAAGGCATTAAACAAAAACAAAT
Source organism: Rhincodon typus (assembly GCF_021869965.1). Classification (NCBI taxonomy): domain Eukaryota; kingdom Metazoa; phylum Chordata; class Chondrichthyes; order Orectolobiformes; family Rhincodontidae; genus Rhincodon; species Rhincodon typus. Next base: position 9,357,367 of record NC_063345.1, read on the forward strand.
TAGTGATGTGTGTAATGAACGTAACTATAACCATAGTTACTTGCTCACTAGTTACCACTGCTGCCTCACAGCGCCAGGGACCTGGGTTTGATTCCAGCCTCAGGCAACTATCTGTGTGGAGTTTACACATTCTCCCTATATCTGCGTGGGTTTCCTCCAGGTTGTCCGGTTTCCTCCCACAGTCCAAAGATGTGCAAGTTAGATGGATTGGCTAAGCAAAATTGCCCATAGTGTCCAGGGATATGCAGGCCAGGTGGATTACCAATGAGAAATTCAGGGTTACGGGGATAGAGTAGCCGGTTAGATCTGGGTGGGATGCTGGTTGGAGGGTAGGTGTGGACTCAATGGGCTGAATAACCTGCTTCCATATTGTGGTGACTCTATGATTCTACGATTGGACAAATCAAACCAACAATGACGTTGTGGAGATTGGCTTTTAGACCAATACATTGAGGAACCAGCCAGGGAACAGGCTATTCAAGCAGAAATGAGAAAAGATTAATCAACAATCATTTTGTGCGGGGTCCCTTTGGGAGGAATGATCATAATATAACAGAATTCGTCATTAAGATGGAGAGTGAAATAGTCAAATCTAAAACTAGGGTCCAGAATCCAAATAAAGGGAACTATGAGGGTATGAGATGTGAATTGGCAAGGTGGATTGGGGAACCTTGATAAATAGGTAGACTGTGGTTAGGCAATGGTTCATATTTAAAAAACATGTGCATGAATTGCCAACAATTCTGTCTGGCACAAAAATAAAAGAGGAACGGTGACTCTACTGTGGCTTAGAAAAGAAATTACTGATAATGTTATTTCAGAGAGGGGTGAAATAATTCCAAGGAGGCAGGTGTCCTGTCACCAAGTCACCTTTTATTTACACATATACAGTACATGGGACACTGACTAACTTGCTCAGAGCCAGTCCCTAGAGTGAGAAGACTCTCAGACTCTTGTTTATATGTGTCAGCTAGGGCTCCCTGATTGGCCCAGGTTAACAACCCCAGTCAGGGATCTCATACTCAATGAGATCCACCTTGCTGACCTCCTTCCAATCTTCCAATTGCTACACCCCTTCCCCCAGGTCAGAGGATGAGACCTGTTCTTTTTCTTGTAGCTTCTCCTCTGACTCAGACTTGGACATGGGCGGCATGTACTAGACCATAGCCCATCTCTTGTGCCCAGGGTGTCTCAGAAGACATTCCTCCCCTTCTTCAGGTGGTAACAGTAGCAAGGCTGTGACATCGGCTGCATCCATCTTAGACTTTGAGGTTTCTTTGACACTAGTCGAAGCGGGGAGCCATGGTTTCTGATAAGCCTTTCTGGCTGTTCTGAGAGGCCGGGTATGTTTAGCTCCTGCCCCATTTGCAAGGTCTCAACTTTCATGTGATCCACAAGTTTGTTCAGGACTGCCTCAGCTACCCGAAATTTATATGTCAGGGGACCTGACCTCATGTTGACCTCGTCTCCTACCCATTCAGGGCCATTTCCATGGTTTCGACACCAAATTTCATCTCCTGAAGTAAACTGTCTCTCTCGCTTAGAGGAAGCATGTGGCCAGCATTGGCATTCCTGATGCCATTTCACCCTCCCCTACAGGTCTGGGAATATCAAGTTTAACCTGATGCAGAGTCCCCTCACCATTAGCAACTCTGATGGAGCTATCCCTGTAGTTGCGTGAGGGGTGATGCTATAATCAAACAGGAACTAGGAAAGTTTGAATGAAGCAGCAGGCTGTTTCTTTAAGCCTGCCTTCAACGTTTGGACTGCTGTTTCTGCCAGACCATTTGATGATGGATAGTATGGAGCTGTCCAAACATTGAAGGCAAGTGTCAGTCCAGGGGTCAGTTTAATAGGTATCCAGGAGTCAGACTAGGTTTTTAAACCTCTAACCTTTCCTGGGTAACTATTAGCTTAACTGAAGCAGAACACCTCCAACTTTGATGGATTCTTTTGGAGGATTCCAGACACAGAGGAATTATTCGTTGGAATTCTCAGTTCCCTGGGCAATTCCCAAGTAGTCTGTTGCGTCTGGAATCTGCATTGTTCCAGTATATAATTCCAGTCTACATTGTTTCAGTGACTAACTGGCCGTCATAGTATCTTGGCATATATAACCTGAATATAGACTGTAGTATAGACTATAGACTGTTCCGGCTCTGGTGAAGAGTCATCTCGACTCGAAACATTAGCTTGCTGTCTCTCCATGGATGCAGCCTGACCCCCTGTGATCTCTGTCGTTTGTTGTTTTCAGTATAGACTGCAAGGCTGCAGCTAGTTAATCTCTGAGTTATGTTAAATACCAGATTTGAAATCCGTTGTGAAATAACTGCTCTCCTCTCACTATATTTTTGGAAAGATGGTTGACTCAGTGGTTAGCACTGCTGCCTCACAGCTTCACAGGTCTGGGTTCCATTCCAGCCTTGGGCAACTGGCTGTGTGGAGTTTGCACATTCTCCCCAAATCTGTGTGGGGTTCCTAGTTTCAAAGCAGGCAACACTTCAAGAGTTTTCCTCTCCGTATCATCACACGCACAATAGAAATGATCACAATTGCAGCATTTATAACAATTGTGATATTCAGTTGTATCAGCGTCAATGGGTTGTTGTTATATGCTCGTATGATGGGGCGGCTGTAACCATTTGCTTGAAGGTTCGCTCCCGTCAAGAGAGAGAAAGGGATATGTGAGTTATGGTCTATCAATAAGAAAGAAAGGCAGAAAGCTAAAGCCTCAGCCTTAGGGGCCAGGTGGCACAGTGGTAATGTCACTAGGCTAATATTGCAAGTAACAGTTCAAGCTAATGTTCTGGGATAAGCTCAAATCTGACCATGGCACATGGTGAAGTTGGAATTCAACAACAATCTAGAGTTGGAAAATTAGCTCAATGATGACCTTGTTAGCATTGTTGCTGCTAAAGCTAATCTGGTGAACTGATATGGAAGGGCAGTTTTATGGGAAGGGGGTGAGTAAGGTGAGCCTTATTTATTTGAAATATGCAGTGTTCTTGGGGGCTGGATAGGATAGATGTAAAGAGGTTGTTTTCACTTGTGGGACAGTCTAGGGCTAAAGGACATAACCTCAGAATAAAGGGTCGCACATTTAAGATAGAGATGAGGAGGAATTTCATCTCTCAGAGAGCAGTGAAACCATGAAATTCTTTACAACAGAGGGCTGTTGAGGTTGGGTCATTTTGTATATCACAAGGCTGAGATAGACAAATTTTTAATCAGTAAGGGAATCAAGGGGCCTGAGGAAAACGCAGGAACACGGAGTTCAGGGTTTTCAGTTCTAAGCAGTTTAGCAGTTCTGAGGAAGGATCATCAGACCCGAAACGTTAACTCTGTTTTTTCCCTCACAGGTGCTGCCAGACCTGCTGGGCCTTTTCAGCAACTTTCTTTTTGTTCAGGGTTTTCAGATCAGTCATGATCTCATTGTATGGCATAGCAGACTCAATGGGTTGAAAGGCCTACCCTTTGCTTCTATGTTTTATGGTTTTATGGCTCCACTTATGCTCTTTAGGGAAGGTAATCTGCAAACTTTACTTGATCTGGCCTACATGTGACTCTTAACTGCCCTCTGGGCAATTAGGAATGAGCATTTATAGTAGCCTAAACAGCGATGCCCATATCCACGAGTGAAAAAAAAAGTTGTACACTGTAATGCAAGTGATAAAGAAAATGAGGAAATATTAACCCTCATTTTATTTTGGGCCTCATCTGGTCTGCAGCAAGAAATATAGACAGAGGCTGAATGAGGCTTTTCAGCCCTTCAAACCTGTTCTACCAATTTATTGAGTTTATGGCAGATCTGTATCTCACATCTAAGGCTCAAAATTTATAACTTACTGACCAATCTTCAACTTCTCACCGACAGCAATTGAACTCAATTTTTCCTCAGCATTTAATTAGACTGCTTGCCTGTAAGAGGCAGGCTTGATTAATAAATTAAGCATCACATTTGGGCCAAAAATTCCTCATGATCAACTCCAGTTGAAGGTTAGCAAAGAATGTCATGAATAAATGTGCTGCTGGAGAGTGAATTAGTTTTGCTGTCTGGCCTCGTGGAGCTTAGACTTTCATTTGTCCTTTGCAGGGAAGAAGAAGTCAAAGTTTAAAACCTTCAAAAACTTTTTTGCCAAGAAGAAGAGGAAAGATCCAGCAGTCCCTCGGGGAGAAAGCAGTCTCAAACCGTGCCAATCGAGCAGCGATGTTAACCTTCCGGAACCTTCCACAGCATTGCCTGACTCCGAGGCAGGGTAAGAGATGATGAGATGGCAGCTCAACGAGATGTTAACTTATGCAACTACTTCAGCCAAGGATTATCGGGAATATGCAGGAATGTAGAGTTGAGGTTAAAATCAGATCATCCATGATCTTAATCAATGGCCGAGCAATCACAAAGGTCCAATGGCCCACTCTTGTTGCTTTTTCATTTTAACCCTGCCACAGGCACATCCCGGGGGCGGGTAAAAAAAAAGTGACTCCAGTTTTTCGAAGTTTTTATCGATTAAGAGCAATTGCTCCAGGGTTCAAAGGTTATCAGGTCCACAAAAGCTGCACCAGCCAATTACCTGCCATGAATTTTAGCACTACATATGATTCTAAAGTTTAATTGTGTAAACGATCACGCACAAGTTATCAAAACCAGAAAAGCTTAAAAAAAATTTGTCTGCTGCAAACAGTTTCCATGTTCACTCTTCAACAAACTCAATGTTATTTATGTTGTCATAAATGTTGATCCATCAGCTCAGTCCAAAATACATTCTTCCATTTCATATTGGTGTTCATGTGCAGGCAATGATTGTAAAATTATATTTCCTAATTCTCTTGATAAAATGTATATAAAATGCATTAAAGGGGTTCAAGTGGCAGTGTCCCTATCACGGGGTTAGAAATTCTAGGTTTAAGTCTCATCTGTCACAGAGATGTGTTGTGATATGTCCGAACAGGTAGCTAATAGAATGCATTAACAAGATGGGAATATGATAAGCTTTAACCCTAACAAAAGCAAAATGTTTCGACTGCTGGAAATTTATGATATAAATGATGGAAACACTCAGACAGTGTCTGTGGAGAGAAAAGTAGATTTGTGTTCAGACAGCACACCTGAAGCAGTTCTGACAAAGGTCATCAAAATAAAACTTTCTTGGTTGACAGATGCTGCCTGATCTGCTTTGAGTTTCTAGCATTTCCTCTTTTTTTACTTGAATTGCATCCAGTTCCCATTCACTTCTCAAAGAAAACAAAGACTTCTTGAATTTGTGATTCAACATTTAGTCTCTCTAGAATTGGAAAAGCAATCCAATCAATCAATTGTGTCTATGTAGCTCCTTGAGTGGAACACAATATTCAAATGTGTTTCACAGGATTCTGAAGGGGCTTGACAGGGTAAATACAGAGACGATGCTTCCCCTCATGGAAGAGTCTTGGATCAAAGGACATAGTCTCAGAATGAAGGGGAACCAATTTAAGACTGAGATGAGGAATTTCTTCTCTCAGAGGGTTGTGAGTCTTGGAACTCCTTGCCACAGAGAACCGTGGGGCAGAGTCCTTGTGTATATTTAAGGCTGAGATAGATCAGTTGGGAAATCAAGGGTTATGGTGAAAGGGAAGGAAGGTGGACATGAGGAATGTCGAATCAGCCGTGATTCTATTGAATAGCAGAAGAGGTTCAAGGCATTGAAAGGCCTACTCCTGTTCCTATTTCGTATTATCTTAAAAGGAAATATTACAGCAAATGCCTAATATCTTGGTCAAAGATGTAGGTTATGGAGTCATAGAGTCATACAGCACAGCAACAGACCCTTTGTCCAACCAGTCCATGCCAACAGAATTCCAAACTAAACTAATCTCTCCTGCCTGCTTTTGGCCCATATCCCTGCTACTCATGTACTTATCCAAACATCATTTAAACATTGTAGTTGTACCCACATCCACCACTTCATCAGGAAGTCCATTCCACATGAACCACCCTCTGTGTAAAGAATTTGTCTTTTATGTCTTATTAAAATCTCTCTCCTCTCACCTTAAAAATATGGCCCTTAGTCTTGAAATCCCCCATCCTGGGGAAAATACACCTACCATTAACCCTATCAATTCACCTCACTATTTTATAAACGTCTATCAGGTTGCCTCTCAACCTCCTATGCTACAGTGAAAAAAGTCCCAGCCCTTCTCCAGCCTTTCTTAATAACTCAAACCTTGCATACGTTTTAAAGAACATCCCTTAAAACAGAAAACAAAACAGTGGAGAAGTTAGCACTGGGGGTCAATTCCTAAGCTTGTGGCCTTGATAACTGAGGACACAGCCACCAAAGGAGCAATTCAAATCCAAAATGCTCAAGAGGTCAGAATTAAAGGAACATGGGTAGCTTGGAGGTTTGTGAGGCTCGAGGAGACTAGAGTGCTATAATAACAGGATGAAGCCAAGGAAGAATTCAAAAGCAAGGATGGGGACTTTAAAATGCAAGCAATATTTAACATTGAACCAGTGAATCTGGGGATAATGTGTGAATAATTTGGTGTGTGTAGACCGAGCAGCAGAGTTTTGGACCAAGTCAATTTTAGAACATTCCTTCTCCCCATTCTCATCATCAGCACTTGGGATCTGAGGTCGCACTCAGTTATTCATATCAAGGAGCAAAGATATCATAGAATCCCTAAGTGTGGAAACAGGCCCTTCAGCCCAACAGGTCCATACTGCCCCTCTGAAGAGCATCCCACCCAGACCCATCCCGCTATAACCCATCTAATCTACACATCCCTGAACACCATGGTCGATTTAACATGGCCAATCCACCTAGCCTGCACATCTTTGGACTGTGGGAGGAAACCGGAGCACCTGGAAGAAACCCCTGCAGAAATGGGGTTAATGTGCAAACTCCACACAGACAGTCACCCAAGGCTGGAATCGAAACTGGGGGTTCCTGGTGCTGTGAGGCAGCAGTGCTAACCATTGAGCCACAATGCCACCCAAAATATGTTCCTTGAAAACCTTTTCTTGATTATTTTAATCAAAGTTATTGCACTTCAGGACTTTCTTTAGTTTTTTTTATTTGTCTAGCTAATTTTATCTTCTATCATAGGGGAGGTGATGGCCTAGTGGTATTATTGCTGGACTGTTGACCCTGATAATATTCTGGGGACCCAGTTCAAATCCTGCCATGGCAGATCATGGAATTTGAATTCAATAAAATATCTGGAATTAAGAGACTAATGATGACCATGAATCCATTGTTGGAAAAACCCATCTAGCTTACTAATCTCCTTTTGGGAAGGAAACTACCATCCTTGCCTGGTCTGGCTTACAGGTGACTCTAGACCCACAACAATGTGGTTGACTCTCAACTGCTCTCTGGGCATTTAGGGATGGGCAACAAATGCTGCCAGCAACACCATCATTCCATTAATGAATAAAACAAAATCAATCAGACTACTTTTCTGGGTTATATTACTACAGAATCATAGAATGCCATTCAGTCTATCATGCTTGTACCAGCTCTTTCAAAGGGCTATCCAACTACTCTTTCCGTAAAAACCAAAAGAACTGCAGATGCTGTAAATCAGGAACAAAAACAGGAGTTGCTGGAAAAGCTCAGCCAGTCTGGCAGCATCTGAGAAGAAAAAATTAGATTTAATGTTTTGGGTCTGGTAGCCCTTCCTCACTGGACCTGAAAAGTTAACTCTGATTTTTTTCTTCACAGATGCTGCCAGACCTGCTGAGCTTTTCCAGCAATTTCTTTTTTTGTTCCACTCTTACCCTATATCCTTGCAAATATTTTGCCCTTCAACTTGCTATCCAATTACTTTTTTGAAAATTGCTATTGAATCTTCAACAGCACTTTCCAGATCACAACAACTCATTGTGTACAAACAATGTTTTCTTATGTCATCTCTGCTTTTCTTGCCAATCACCTTAAATGTACTTCATCCGGTTACCACCCCATTCTGACCTAAAAACTGTTTCTCCTCATTTATTTGACCAAAATTTTTCATGATCTTGAACACTGCTATCACACCTTCCCTTGGCCTTCTCATCTCTAAGGGCACAGAGACATACTATTTCCAAGTCAGGGTGGAGTGTAGTTTGGAGAGAAACTTGCAGCTTCTCCTTCTCTTGCTGCCATTGTCCTTTAAGATGGTACCAGTCTGGGTTGGCTTGGGAAGTGCTTTCCTGGGTAAATTGCTGCAGTGCGTCTGATAGTATACACTGTTGCCGCTGTGCAGGGATGATGCAGGATGTCATTGTTGAAGATGCATAGGGTGCTGATCAAGCGGGCTGTTTCAATCTGAATGCTGCCGAGTTTCTTGAGTGTTGTTAGAGCTGCACTTAATCTGATCAAGAGGAGAGTGTTCCATGGCAATCTTGACAACCTTGTAAATGGGGAATTAGGGATTGAGATTGGTGTTAATTTAAATCTAACTCCCATTCTTTATACCCCTGTCTAATAAAAATGGCATCAATTTCAGTTCAGGCTAGGAAGTATTGATTAGTGAGTTTTTGGAACAACCACTCAACCTTTAGTCCATATCGTTTTGTCCATTTTTTCTTTCGTTTATCATATTTTTAATGAATATGAATATGCAACATCACAATTAAAATAGTGAGAAAGATACTGCATGGGTTCTCTAATTATTGATCTGTTAATATGTCAGTACCTAGATATGCAGAGAAAGGAACAGATGTGAAAATTTATGACTGTATGGAAGTAAAGTCCTACTTCCTGCTGATAAGAAAAGACGCTTACGCGAAAACAATCCCCTAATGTGCTTTTCCTTCCTTATAGGTGATACATAATAATCTGTGGTGTAATATCAGTTAATATTTATTATTTCAGCTCTCAAAGTAGCATTGGAAACAGAGCTGTGTCACATGACAGCATTTTCATTCCGGAAGTTTCCATCTCCAACTCTGCTCCAGTCAGAGTGATGTCTCAGGAAAATATGCCTGGGAGGGTGAAAGCTTTGCAGGTCAGTGACAGCAACTACAGCATGTTCATACACACAGACATCAGGACCAAATCATTCATCAAAACTGTTCCACGTTTCTAAAAAATAAGTGCTGTGAAATAGTCAAGACTGATGCTTTTGGTCTGTTCTGCCTCTTCCCACCAGTCAAGGGAGTGGCACAAAAACCCAAGTATTAGCTGTGGCTCAGTTGTTTGTATTCTTCACTCTGAGTCAAAGGTTTGGATGTTCAAATCTAACTTCAGTGCAAAAATTAAGGGTGAACAAGTGCTGGTCTGTTAGAGATGCTGTCTTTCAAATGCAAGGTTAAAGTGAAGCACAGTCAGTCCTGCTTAGGTATATGTTTAAAAAAAAAAGTCCACTGGCACTATTTCAAATAAGAGCAAGGAAGTTATCTCTGGCATTCTGACTAATAATTATTCCCTAACCAACATCACAAAAACAGATAATCTGGTTGTTATCACATTCTGTTTGCAGGAACTTGCTGTGTGCAATTTGGCTGCTGTATTTCCTGCGTTACTACTGAGACCACAATTCGAAAGTGCTTCATTAGCCGTGAGATGCTTCAGGATGTGATATATAAGTGCAAGTCTCATCTTTCAAACCCAACAAGGATAAAGAAAACACAGAGTGAATTTTATGGGGCCACCCTGGGTTGGGAAAGTGGGTTCACAATAAAAGCAAAAGAATGCAGATGCTGGAAATCTGAAACAAACGCAGAGAATGCTGGAGAAACTCAGCTGGTCTGGCAGTATCTGTGGAGAGAGAATCAGTGTTAACGTTTCAAGTCCATGAGAATTCTTCAACAGAAGAGTGGCACAGGGGCTCAGTGGTTAGTACTACAACCTCACAGCGCTAGGGACTTAGGTTTCATTTTACCCTCAGCTGACTGTCTGTGTGGAATTTGCACATTTTCCCTGTGCCTGTGTGGGTTTCATCTGGGAGCTCTGGTTTCATCCCACAGTCCAAGGACAGGCAGGTTAGGTGGTTTGGCCATGCTGCATTGCCCATAGTGTCCCAGGATGTGTAGGCTAGGTGGATTAGCCATGGGAAATGGAGGGTTACAGGGACAGGGTAGAGGGGATGAATCTAGATGGGATGTTCTTCAGAGGGGCCGTGTGGACTTGACGGGGCGAATGGCCTGCTTCCACACTGTAGGGATTCTATGAACTCTTCAGCACAGGCTGGTGTCTTCATAGACTAGGGCAATGTGGCCATTGCCACCATCCCAACTGTGAGGTTATGGAGCGGTGTATGGTGGAGGGCACATTGGGTTGACCATGAGCTTATGATCCAATTGGGTGCCTCACCTCACTGCCCCTTTTATTTACAGGTAGACAGGATGAAGCCAGTGCTCAAACGCAGGCTGGACAGGTTGCACCACACTGGTTGTTGGTCAGTTAAGAGGAGACATGAGTGTTTGGTTCCATTGCTGAATCCCACCCTCTTGTTGTACCATCAGTGACCACCACTCCAGTTGGTTCTGCCAGTGTGCACAACTACTGGCCTCTGGTCTCCTGGCTCCTCTGTTAGACAGGTCACCATCCTGGAGCAGGAAGGAAGGCCCACATCCTATTGATTAAAGGTCTGTTGCCCAAAGAAGTTAAAGCGAGGCATGCTGGTAGGTAGAAGGGAGCCCACGTAGGCTTTAAATACTAGCATCACATTTCCAGCAATATCCAGAACATTTTCAATTCTGAAGGATTAGAGTGCAATTAGATTTGAACTCACACTTCTCTAAACTCAGAGACAAGAAGGTCATCAACCGAGCCACACTATTGCTATAAGTATACGTTCGAAATAATTATTATACTTCTTCCATTAAAAATAAAGATCAAATGAACATCTATCTTTAGGGAATGTATGAAGAGGCATAAAACTGAAATTCAGTAATTTGTTTCTCCTGTTATTTGCTCTGAATTAGAGATCACATTGCGAATACTTGGCTATTTAAATCTGCAATTTGACTGGTCAACATTGCTGAAAGCAAATATAAAATGCTGCCTGCATCTCAAATTACAACTTCAAGCTACAATTATTCAAAGAGAGAGAGAGAGACAGACACTCGTGAGAACAGAGGAAGACAAAATAAGTTTGTTTGCTGTGAAACACAATGCCCCACCATATCCCACCAACCACAAGGTTCCTGGAGGGTCTGAGATTTGGGACTGGGTGTGCCAATGGTGTCGTGGTATGAGGGTGGAGAGGATGGTCTAATCTGACCATTGTGAGAATGTGGTATGGTAGCTCTTTGATTATTATTCGCTTGTACAGACCATGATGCAGGAATTCTGACCAGACTAATCAACAGTTCACTTGCGGGGGAGTCTGGCTGGAAATCTATAACAGTCACTGATAAATCCATCAAAGGATTCAAGAAGAACCTCCTTACACAGGAAGCCACTACTACAAGGAGCGCTCGTGGTGAATAATTTGGATTCCTTTAAGGGAATGCTAAATAAGCATGAGGGGAAAAGGACTGGAGTTCTGTACTAATGCGGGGGGAGGGGGAGCGGAGACATAATATGATGGGAACAGGCTCATGCTATTAGGCTAAATGGCCTGTCTCAGTGCTATATGTTCAGTGTAATTTCATGTAATCCAATCCCTTACCTACTGATGCTGCTATCCCTCATGGTGAGGAACCTCCTGACAGCAATGGCTGCTAGTAATAAAAAGCCAATCGGCAAGCATACAAGTGTCAGCTGTAGGGGGCAGCATTAATGCCTTTGACGTGGAATGTTGTGTGTTAAAAACTTTGTTCCAGTGACTTCAACATGTAATCTGAACTCACACATCTGTGCGGTACTGCAGGAGAGCCGCTCTGTTGCATGCGCTGTCTTTCAAATGTGACCTGAAATCGTGTCCTTCTTCTGCCTTCTTTAGTTAGACAGTGAAGACTCTACACACATGGAGCCAGTGGCTTAGGGACAATATAAGTAGATTAGTGACCTAGAACCTCATACCAATGCTCTGGGGACATAGGTTCAAATCCTGCTGTGGCAGTTGGTGAAGCTTGAATTTTGTCAAAAATCTGGAATAAAGGGCTGATATAATGAAAACCATGTAATTATAGCTGATTATTGTAACAGCTTATCAAGAGCACTCCCTCTAGCTTTCCTATTGGCTTTTCAGGACCCTGAGGCCCATTGCACAGTAACAACCTCCAGTCAATGCTAGCGTGCTGATGCCAATCAAAACCAAAAGAACTGCGGATGCTGTAAATCAGGAACAAAAACAGAAGTTGACGGAAAAGGTCTGGCAGCATCTGTGAAGAAATAAAATCAGAGTTAACATTTCGGGTCCAGTGACCCTTCCTCAGAACGGGAGGATCCACAATGCCAATCATTGTGCGCAGAAGGTTGGAGCAGAGGGTGTTTTACCCATCAGTGTCCTTTAAGGAAGGAAATCTGCTGTCCTTACCTGGTCTGGCCTGCATGTGACCTACAGCGTTAACAATGACTCTGGTTAATCAGGGATAGACAATAAATCACTGGCCTAGCCAGCAATGCCCACATCCAATAAATTAAACAAAAATTCCACAGTGCTATCTTGAAGACAAATCGTAGAATTCACCTCAGCATCTAGACTAATATTTATCTTTCAATTAAAATTACTAAAAAAGAATTATCTGGCACATTCACTGCTTATGAGACTGTGCTGTGCACATATCAGATACAATGTTTTCTACAATAATGGCAAGACTTTAAAAGCGCATAATTGACTGTAGAACATTTTTTTATATATCCTGAGATTATGAGAAGTGTTGTTAAGGACATACATTAATTTAAGTTGCAATCTTCAGTTGAAGTAATAACTGATTGCAAAATTTGATTTTCTCATGTAATCAATTGTTTTTTTTTAATTGTCAGTTTAAAATTCCAGTGAATTTAAAGGTTAAAACTGAAAAATTGAATGCAGGTAGCTTATGTTGTTAAATGTTATGTTAGGTGACCTCCTATGATGTTTCACATTTTGACTCAGAGGACAGACAAAGAGTGACATCTGATGTGTGATAGGAAGTATATGTTAGACAAAAGATTTTTAATTCATCACAGATATGTATTTGGACTCTAACTTGGTTTGTGGCACCAGAAATACTTCATTTGCTGGGTCAAAATCCTGGAGTTCCTTCCCTAAGGCTATTATGAGTTTACCTGCAGCACAGCAACTGCAGCGGTTCAAGAAGGCAGCTCACCACCACCTTCTCAAGGGCAACTAGAGACAGACAGTAAAGGCTGGCCCAGCCAGCGAATGGGGGCACATCCCATGTCCCACGAGTGAATTTTTTAAAATTCATTCATTCGATATGCACATCATTGTCTGGATAAGTATTTATTGATTATTCCTAGTTACGCAGAGAGCAGTTCAGAGCCAACCACTTAACTATGGGTCTGGAGTCACATGTAGACCAGACCAGTTAAGGATAGCAGATCTCCTTCCCTAATGGACATTAGTGAACCAGATGGAATTTTCTGACAATCAGCAATGACTTCACAGTCATCATTGGACTCTTATTTCCAGATTATTATCAAATTCAAACTCCACCATCTGCCATAGCAGGATTCGAACCCAGGTCTCCATAACATTAACTAGGTTGCGAAATTAATAGTCTAAGCAAACAGTCTAGTCCACCACTAGGCCATTGCCTACCCATTATTTGATGTTTGTGAGGAGAGTAAATGAATGAGGCAGCAGCATCTCACACAAAGTGCACCATAAAACACTCTCAATGTGGTGTCACACATATTCTGTACATTATCTAGTGGCATCCAGCTCACAGCCAGATGAATTTTGACACTTTGTCCCTTGCACAACTGTTTGGTTCTGTTTTATTTCAGCAAAAAAACTGATATTTTCAGCATTGGCCCCATTTATAACACACCATTAGGGGATAGAATCACACGGAGAATGTCCATGGAGAATGCACAAAGATGTAATGTCTACTCTGAACTTCCTTTAGTGTTATTTTATTGAACTAATTCATCTTAAAAAAAAGTATCTCTAGAATTAAGAAAAATTAGTGAGAATGGGAGAGAATGGCAAAATATCGAAGCAGGAGTTGGCCATTCAGCCCTTTGAGCTTGCTCTGCCATTCAGTGTGATCATGACTGATTGTCCAACTCAGTACCCTGTTTGCAAAGAAAAATAGAAATTAGGAGCAGAAGGAGGCCATTCAGCCCCTCGAGCCTGCTAGGAGTGAGTGAGAGAGCTTTGATTTAGAGATACAGTGGGGTCAGAAACATTCCTGTACCAGGAATAACACAGCCAGGCACACAGAGTAAAGCTCCTTGCATTCTCTCTATGGCCCCAAGCTCAGAATTTAGTTTATTTACTGAATTAAATTTTGCCCCATCATAATTTGACAACTATAGGGCTATTGTTAAATAATTAACATTCCTATCTATCCACAAGATCAGTGGGTGTTTGCAGTTTTGACCTTGAAAGCTCATTGGCACCAATTACTATTCCCTGTGTTTTCACCAGACTTGTATTTCAGGGTTGACACTGCAGTAGCTCAGATTCCAGGCACTTAAAATGACTTGGGAAAATGTGAACTGTTAAGATGTTGGAAGAATTTGGTGAAGAGAAAACATCCCACAAACACTGGAAAGCTGAAATAAAAGCAGAAAATGCAAGAAATACACAGCAAGCTTTGCAGTGGATATGGAGGGAGAAGCGGAGTTCACTGAATCAGAATTGTTGCTGTTTAGAAAGAGACTGTTTAGCCCAATGTGTCTGTGCAAGCTGTCTGCATGAGGATTTTACTTTAATCCGCATTCTCCCTCTAACCCTGCACATATTTCCTTTACAAACAACAGTCTGACTTACTTTTCAGAGTATTAATTGAACCTGTCCCTATCACAGTCCAGACATTGCATTCCAGACCCCGACCACTTGCTGTGTGAAAACGTATTTTCTCATTATTCCTACTTGGTTTGCCAATTAGTTTAGATACGTAAAAGCAAAATACTGTGGATGCTGGAGATCTGAAATAAAAGCAGAAATTGCTGGAGAAACTCATCAGGTCTGGCAGCATCAGTGGAGCGAGAGACAGAGCTAATGTCTCAAGTTTAGAGTATAAGGAGGTCTTGTTAAAACTAAAGAAGGCACTGGTCAGACCACAGCTAGAATATTGTGAATAATTTGGTACCTGTATCTGGGGAAAGGTATACTGGCATTAGGGGCAGTTCAGAGAAAGTTCACTGGTTTGATCCTGGGTATGGAGGGATTTTCTTAAGGAGAAAGTTTGAGTAGGTTTGGACTGCACTCATTAGAGTTGAGAAGCATGAATTGAAACATTTAAGATTCTTCAAGGGCTTGACAGGGTAGATGTGGAAAGGTTATTTTCCCTTGTGGCAAATTCTTGGAACAGAGTGCATCATCTCAGAATAAAGGGCCTTTCATTTAAGACAGGGATGGGGAATAACTTCTTCTCTGAGAGGATACGATAAAGTCACCTTAGTATCAGAAGACAGTAGGGCTGCTGTCTCATTAGAGAGAGAGATGACTGGTTTAACCTGAGGGGCACTACACCTCCAGCGAGGGTCAAAGTGGAGAAATCAGGACCATCATGGTGAACTTGAAGCTGTAAAGTTTGAGTCTTTAAGTACATTCAATTGAGGATTACCAGATCAGCCGTGATCTCATTGAATGTTGGAACAGACTCAATGGGCCAAATGGCCTATTTCTGCTGCTATGTCACATGGAGTCCTATGACTGTTCTTCAGAACAATTACATTAAATCTGTGACCT
Organism: Rhincodon typus; assembly: GCF_021869965.1. NCBI lineage: Eukaryota > Metazoa > Chordata > Chondrichthyes > Orectolobiformes > Rhincodontidae > Rhincodon > Rhincodon typus. The sequence continues at coordinate 9,373,090 of NC_063345.1, forward strand.
TTTGCTCTTGATCTTTTCACAACAGATGGAGCCAGGATCCATCTCCTGACCTCACACCTCAACTGCTCAATCCAAGTCACTTTTGAATTGAAATGCTGACGTTGGGCAGGCAAGCTTGGTGTGCTGTCAGTGACATCAGATGTCCCACGAGATAGCAACTACTTGGGACAAACATTGGTAGCCAGCAGTCATTCCTTGATGAACAGTTCCTCATTAGGTCAGCAGGGTAACTGCTTGGAGATGTATCTCACCAAGGCTCCTTCAAAAGCACCTTTCAAACCCATGACCCAACATTCCCTCTAAGCTGCTCCACTGTATGGCTCTGGGAAGTTCCATGGAACATCAGTCTGAAGTCTCGTACAATTTAAGGAGAGGTGATGGCCTCATGCTATTATCAATAGACTATTAACCCAGAGAGCCAGGTAATGTTCTGGGGATGCATAGCAAATATTGGAATTTGAATTAATAAATATCTGGAATTAAGAGACAAATGTTGACAGTGAAAGTTTTGTTGATCGTTGTGAAAGCCCGTCAGATTCACTCATATCCTTGAAAGAAGGAAATCTGCCTTCCTTACCTGCTGGTCTAAATGCAACTCCAGATCCTCAGCAATCAGTTGATTCTCATCTGGGCAGTTATAGATGGACAAGAAATACTGGCCTTGCCAGTGCTGCCCACATACTGTAATCTTTTTTTATATCAATGGGCCAATGATTGACTCAGCTTCTGGAAGTCAGCCTTCTTCATGGGCTTCAGAGCAAATAAAAATGACAGGGAACGTTAGCCCGATCGCCACCACTTGGAAGGACAAGGGCAGCCGATAGATAGGAACGCCACCTTGTGCAGGCTCCCCTTCAAGCTGCGCATTGTCTGCCATGTTGGGGTGCTGTCATTATCGTTGACCCAAAGTGATGATGACCATGAATCCATTGCCAATTGTCAGAAAAAAACACATCTGGTTCACTAATCTCCTTTAGGGAAGGAAACTACTGTCTTTACCTGGCCTTGCCTATATGTGACTCCAGACCACAGCACTACGGTTGACTCTTAACTGTTCTCTGGGCAATCAAGAATGGGCAATAAATGCTGGCCCCATAGCACTGTGGTTGACTCTTAACTGTCCTCTGGGCAATCGGGAATGGGCCTAGCCAGTGATGCCTTCATCCTGTGAATGAATAAAAGAAAGCATTGGAACTCCCCATCTGACAGCACTGTGGGGTGTACCCATTTCAGGGAGGCAGCTCACCAACATCTTCTCAAGGGCATTAAGGATGAGCAGTAAATGATGAACTGTCCAGCGACACCCACAGCCCATGAAAGAATTTATGGTAATGTACATCCTCCAGGTCACATTAACTGAGACCTCATGGCTTTCACTGGCAAATGTAAATTTGTACTGTCTGTCCCAAAGCATGCTTAACAGTGCCAACACTTTTCTGCTTCACCAAAATTAGCTTTAAAACTACCGTGGCCCATTCACAAGCTCCTAAGGAAGTTTAATGGACAGGTAACTGAAGCTGAATGAGCCCCTGATCCCTCGTGCCTGCTCTGGCTTTGAGAATTTTATGTGTGTCCTTGTGACAAGCTCTTGCACTGAGATTTTCAACCCCTGTCTTCTGACACTGCCAGCATTTGAAAGTCCGGTCCAACATTTGTTTTCACTATTCAGAAGAGCCAGTGCCGTCATAATGGGCTGAATGGCCTGTGAATGACAATTCTGCAATTCTATATTTCTGTCGACAGATACTGACAGATCTGCAAATGGACTGATAGGGAGAAACTATTTCCTCTGGTGGAAGGGAACCCAGAGTAAGGATTCATAACCATAAAATGACTGCCGGACAGTTCCGGGGTTAGGAGGGAGGACCGAGTGTTAGGAACCACTTCTTCACAGAAAAGCTAGTGGGAGTCTGGAATAGTCTCTGCAAAAAAAGCTGACTAGGTATGATTTAGGGACTGATCTGAATCACCACAAAACGCACCATAGGAACAGATTGAGATCCCAAGCACATTCCCCAACTGTGATTAATTAATTATTTTTGCCAAATGTTATTGGACCAGTCAAGAGCACCCCCCCCCCCCCAAAAAAATACAGTAAAGAGGTAGCCCAGACCTGAATTTTGATATTTATCTAAATGCAAGAATAAGGTGCTGTGTTCCAAATGTGATTTGATTGGTTCACCACTGGGCTTTAAACAAAACACACTTTATTCCGACAACACAGTTAAAATACATAAAAAAGGAAAAGGGGCACAACTTTAACTCGATTGAAATACTCAGCAGGATAATACATGATATAACCACTAACCATCAACTGTTCCAATATACCCACTATCCCACAAACACACCCTTTGGCAAAATGCAATTCAGTGAAACAGCTCTGGTTCCCACGTGCTGGCTCTTTCTAGTCCAGAAGGAAGGAATAATTTGCTCCTTTTTGATTCTTAAGAGAAAGCCTCACTAAGACTTCACCTCAGCAGCCAGAAACTCAAGCTCGATTAGCTCAGCAGCCAACAGAAACCTTCTCACTAACTGAAAGCAAAACCACAAACCTTCCTGGGTCTATGTGAGCCCTGACCCAACCCACTCATGACTCTTCTGTCACCTTTAAAAAAAACACTCAGGGATAACTTCAAGCTGTTTACCAACTGCCTGTCTGAAGGAAACACTCCAACACCTCTCTGGCAACACCTCTTTGCAAGAAAAACAGGACAGATCATTTCTCTCTTAAAGGCACAGTACAGTCTCGCTAAAGATATTATGCATTATAAAATGAAGGGTATATAGGATTAAGATTTCGTCCAACTCATGAAGAACTTGGTTCATCGAATGAAATAAATTTATCTTCTTTTGATCTTATGGAGCAAAGTATTTCACAAAAGAATAGAATTCAGCCCATCCTTTGCCAGTCTGCCATGTATACACTGAATCTGAAGCCCATCATCAAAGAGGGTTGGGTGCACAATTGACAGAGCTTATCAGGCTTTGCACCAGAGCTTCTTACAGGCACTGCAATGTAAAATATCACAAACCTGTGGCACAAAGTACCACCAAAAATCTTCCACCCACTCTGACAAGAAAGGTGCTCAATTCCTCGGAGATAATACACTCCAGCTTACACGTATGCCGGAGATAGCAAGAACTGCAGATGCTGGAGTCAGAGTTGATACAATGTGGAGCTGAAGGAATGCAGCAGGTCTGACACCAACAGAGGAGCAGGAGAGTTGACGTTTCAGGACCAGACCCTTCATCATCTCTGATGCTGTCTGACCTGCTGTGTTCCTCCAGTTCCACACTGTATTGACTCTGACTCCAGCATCGGCAGTTCTTGCTATCTCCGAGTGATTTATAACCCCACTGCAAAGCCTCTTCCAAGGATGCCTACCTTGAAGAAGTTGTCCTTCTCCCTCCAGAAAGACCTCAGTGGATCAGCCCTGATAAAGTGTCCAGGCCCGAAACATTGACTCTCCTTCTCGTCTGATGCTGCCTGACCTGCTGTATTCCTCCAGCTCCACACTGTATCTATACATATGTAGGAACGTTATTTAGAAGTGTTTTTTGATAAATATTTATCAGCAGTCACAAAATGTCTCTCATATGTACAGTTCTTAGTTTCAGTTCTTCGCTCTGACATCACAGTCAGACTTAATCATAGAATCACAGAATCCCTACAGTGTGAAAACAGGCCCTTTGGCCCAACAAGTCCACACCGACTCACAGAGCATCCCACCCAGACCCATCTCCCTAATCTACACATCTCTGAACACTGTGGGCAATTTAGCATGGCCAATCCACCCAGCCTGCACATCTTTGGACTGTGGGAGGAAACCCATGCAGACACGGGGAGAATGTGCAAACTGCACACAGACAGTCACCCGAGGGTGGAATCGAACCCTGGTCCCTGACACTGTGAGGCAGCAGTGTTTATATCACTGAGATCATACACATTGAACAGTCAATGGTAAACTAACGCACAACATCAAACACTGAACAATTGAAGATTATATCCAGTATGGGCCTGGCTCTCATGACCCTTCTTTTTCTTAACTTCCCCTGGTTTTACATTATTGAAGCAAATTTGCTAGGTAAGAGAAGATTTACTTCCAATATGTGATTGTCACACTCATGTTGCAATGAGATTCCTTCCAATTGAGTTAACTCCAATGGCTAAAATCAAGAGAAAATCTTCACCTATAATTTTATACGCTGTGTCTTGCCATTTATACCATGGTGACTGTGTGGTTCTAAAGGAATTCAGCTGAATCACTCCCAAATGCACCATAGGGACAGATTGAGATCATCTCCTGATGCTTACTCATGAGGCACAACTTGAGTCAGTTCGTATATTGTGTTGTTCAGTCTTTATGTACAGATCTCCTTAGGAAGAAAGTGCATTGAAAATTACAGTGGAATGATGCTCCTGTGTCACTCCTGAATTAGTATCTTCAATGCCATTTGCCCAAATATCCCATGTGGGCTGCAAGATTGTTCCTATCAACATGGTAGATATCTCAAACTGTGTATGCTGATGGTTGTGACATTCCGATTTTGGAATACTTCCAGCAATAAGGCAACACTGTGATGAAGTTGTACCAAGTTGCAGTTGTATAGCATCTTTAACATAGCCAAACAACCTAAGTTGCTTCACTGCAGTGTTATAAATAAAAGAAATCCAACACTGAGCCACATATGGAGCTATTAGAACAGAACAGCTGAAGCTTTGTCAAAAAAAGTATGTTTCAAGGTGTGTCTAGAGGGAGAAGAGGGAGGTAAAGGGACAAAGGGTTGTGGAGGGAATTCTGGAGCTCGGGTCACAAACAACTGAAGGCATAATGCCAATGGTAAGGTGATTACAATTTAGGTAAAAGTAAAATATGCAGGCATTGGAAATCGGAAACAAACACAGCAAGTCCTGGAAAACCTCAGCAGGCCTGATTGCAGCCGTGAAGAGAGAAATAGAGTTAACAGTTCAAGTCCAATAAGATTTCTTTAGAACTGGTTAAAACTTGGGAAGGTCAACAGGAGAGGCACAGATATCTCAGAGGCACTACATCCACAAACATCCACTCACTCCACCATGAACGCTCAGTAGCAGCAGCACTTTCACCTAGAAGGACAAGGGCAGCAGATACATGGGGACACCACCCCCTGCAGTTCCCCTCCAAACCACTCACCATTCCTGACTTGGAAATGTATCGCTGTAGAACTGGAGGAGATTAGCAGGACTTAGAGGTGATAAGGGCCAAACTCTTTCAGTGCAGTTACAGCACTGGCATCTACTCAACAATGTGGCAAATTACTCAGGTATGTCCAACACTGCCAGTTACCACCCCATCAGTCTACCCTCGACCATCAGTAAAGTGATGGAAGGTGTCATCAAAAGTGCTATCAAACAGCACCTGCTCAGCAATAACTTGCTCAGTGATGCCCAGTTTGGATTCCACCAGGGCCTCTCAACCACTGACCTCATTACAGCCTGAGTTCAAACATGAGCAAAAGAGCTGAATTCCAGAGAGACAAAAGTGACAGCTCTTGATATCAAGGCTGTGTTTGACCGAGTGTGGCATCAAGGAGCAAAACTAGAAACAATTGGTATCAGGGGGCAAAATCTTTTCTGGTTGGAGTCATACCTGACACATAGGAAGATGGTTGTGTTTGTTGCAGATCAGTCATCTCAACTCCAGGGTCGGGTCCTAAGCCCTCCATCTTCAGCTGCCTCATCAATGACCTTCCTCTATCATAGGGTCAGAAGCAGGAATGTTCCCCAATGTTTGCGCAATGTTCATGACCATTCACAACTCCTCAAACACTGAAGCCCTCCATGTTCAAATACAACAAGCCCTGGACAATATCCAGGCTTGGGCTGAAAAGTCGCAAATAACATTCGCACCACCAGTGCCAGGTAAGAGACAATCTAACCACCGCCCCTTGACATTCAATGGTGTTACCATCACTGAATCCCCCACTATCAACATCCTGGGGGTTACCATTGACCAGAAACTCAACTGGACTCACCACATTAACACAGCGGCTACAAGAGCAGGTCAAAGGATAGGAATACTGTGGCGAGTGACTCACCTCCTGACTCCGCAAAGCCTGTCCTTCATCTACAAGGCACAAGTCAGGAGTGTGATGGAATACTCCCCACTTGCCTGGATGGGTGCAGCTCCAACAACCTCAAGAAGTTTGACACCATCCTGGATGAAGCACCTCATTTGATAGGCTCCACATCCACAAACATCCATTCCCTCCACCATGAATGCTCAGTAGCAGTAGTGTATACTATCTTCAAGATGCACTGCAGAAGATCCTCAGACAGCACCTTCCAAACCCACGACCACTTCCATCTAGAAGGACAAGAGCAGCCGATACACGGGAACATCACCCGCTGCAAGTTCCCGTCCAAAACACGCACCGTCCTGACTTGGAAATATAACGCCGTTTCTTCAGTGTTGTTGGGTCAAACTTCTGGAATTCCCTCCCTAAGGGCATTGTGGGTCAACCTACAGTACATGGACTGTAGCAGTTTAAGAAGGCAGCTCACTACCACCGTCTCATGGGTAACCAGGTCTGGGCAAGAAATGCTGGCCAAAACAGCAACACCCATATCCCAACAAGTGATTAAAAAAAAAACATTGTTGACATTACACAGGTGATCTAAAAGAATAATAGAGTGAATGCTAGGCCAGAAGGTCATTGCATTATCAGTTAAGTTGGAATTAATCTGCTTCAGCCTTAGACAGCATCTAGGGAGAGGGAAGAAATCTGCGTAACTAAGGAATGATGTTTGCAAGGAGACTGAAGAAAATACTTTCACAGTCACCCCTGCATTGAACTGGAAGAAAATGCTGCTCATCTAGCATTGAATTTTGAACAAATGATGTGACAAACCTGGGCAGTGGAGGGATGGAGTGAAGGTTGGTGATGGTGGGTGTCTTCAGTGTACCTGGGGAAACGACAAGTTGTACTTTAGTTTCCAAACCATGCAATTCAAATGGGTCAACCAATAATGGAGAAGTATAAAAAGATATGGAAACTAAATCATTAGGTTGTGAGGGAATGAATGCAGAGCTTGCAGCCTGCGTGTAAGCCACGAACTGGAGTTTGGAAATTCTGGGGAAATTTTATGTTGAGATGCTTGCAGTGTAGCATCTCACTAAGAGTAGGTCTTGAGAGTGCATTGATTATATAGTGATAAAGGAGGGCTTAATTTCCTGAGTGCCTCAGAAGTTTGCAAACCCCGTCCCTCTGTCTCTACTTGGTGAATGTACTCCTTACCACGTTATTGGGAGTGAAAACTTGGATGAGTGTTAGCATTTGGCCTTAAGTCAGAAAGTGCAGGGTCTACACCACACTGCATAACAGGCGGGTCATGATGTTGGAGCCCAAAATCTGGGCTGACATCCAGGGGAATACTTGTATGTATGAATAGGTCAATGCACCCCATTGCCACCACATTGATTGTGAGATCCCATAAAACCCTCCCCACCATATAGGGCTATCCAATTTATCATAAAGACAATTAAATGAGGTGCTTATGGTGTCTTGGATCACAGCGTGTATCCAAATGGCTGTTTTCAGATTTGTGCAAGTATAATTAAGAAAGGTTCGACCACAGCAATTAGCTTTAATATGAATATTTATTAAGTAATAATAATGATTATAGTGGTAACAATAAATGACTATAGTGGTAATAATAAATGGAAGAGAAAAGGGAAAAAAGAGTCTCACAACCTTCTAGAAAAAGCAACAAGTCGCACGCCCTTCTGCCCATCAGGGGCCCCTCACCCGATGGCTGGTCTGGAGGTTGAGGTTGTTCCTGGCACCATTCACGATTCTGAGCCAAAGTGAAGTCATGCGATTTGGAACGAAACTCTTTCCCTCTTGTACAGTGTGACAAACAGCCAGCACAAAGAAAGCAGATACACAGCCACAGAAAAACAAGTTGCAGGTGCTGTCTTTGGCCCATAAAGGAATGTTAACAAGGTCATGCAGTTTGTCGAGTACCATCAACAATTTTAGCCATTCAGCTCATCATTTACACTCTATCTTCTCATGCAGCTGACAAATATCGTCATTAACTTTTAGCCCTTCGGGCCATCCAATACATACCACCCCGATGATATTTGACAGAGCATGTTATAGTTGCAAATATTGACGCAAATCAGCGACAGCCTGACAAGAACGTATCATAAGAATATGTAACCTGCATTAGAAAATTAAAACTATAATGAACGTAACTAGGATCAATACTAAGAATACAACAATACGGTGTATCAACAAATTAATGATCGCAGTGGCCTTTAGGGACTGACCCTTAAATATATATCCCACCCCTGATATATGGTCAAGGCTGTGATGGAACTAGCATGTTGTGCCACCTGATTGAGTGACCAGAATATTGTCTGCATTCTTTTTCAGTTAACCTATTTACATAATTTGCTCTAAAAATCAGTATATTTCAGACTCAGGTTCCTTAATTTGTGTTTTTTTCCCAGTTCCCTATACACAGATTCCTACACCACCTGAGTCTTAGCTCAGCCCTTCTTTCACACGCACTAACTGCCCTAACCCATTACAATTTCACCTACTGGTTTAGTCATACAAATGAGGTATCTCTATATAATCCGATGGGCCCTTTTACTCAGCCCACCATTAGAACATAGAACATAGAACAGTACAGCACAGTACAGGCCCTTCAGCCCACGATGTTTTGCCGAACTTTTACCCTAAACCTAAGGTCTATCTAACCTCCACCGCTACGTTATACTATCATCCATATGCCTATGTAATAGTCGCTTAAATGCCCCTAATGAGGCTGACTCCACTACCCTCTCCGGCAATGCATTCCATGCCCCTACCACTCTCTGAGTAAAGAACCTACCTCTGACGTCTCCCCGATATCTACGTCCTTTCACTTCAAAACTATGTCCCCTCGTAATAGCTACCTCCACCCTAGGAAAAAGTCTCTGGCTGTCTACTCTATCTATACCTCTGATCATTTTGTACACCTCTATCAAGTCACCTCTCATCCTTCGTCGTTCTAAAGAGAAAAGCCCTAGCTTTCTCAACCTTTCCTCGTAAGACCTTCCCTCCATTCCAGGCAACATCCTGGTAAATCTCCTCTGCACCTTTTCTAACGCTTCCACATCTTTCCTGTAATGAGGTGACCAGAACTGGACACAATACTTCAGATGTGGCCGAACCAGGCTTTTGTGTAGCTCCATTACTCCTCCCAGAGTTCATATTCTTTCATTTCTGTAATATTTTGACATGATAACCCATCACACTTTTTATTTTGATTGTAATTCTTTTTTACCATCCCTTTTACTAATACTGCTCTCACTGTTTTAAAGTCAGTTCCTCTATGGATTTTGTGTCAGTGTCTTATCGATTAAACTATGTTTTTGTGCTCTTCAAAGCCACACTAATCCTTTCGTCAAATAGGTGCACATATCTGAGACTCGCTCTTCAGTGCATGTGTTTTACCATCTCATGTTTGTTACCTCCAAGGTAACATTCACTTTGGCACTAAATAAAAACTGAAAGAACTGCGGATGCTGTGAATCAGGAACAAAAACAAAGTTGCTGGAAAAGCTCAGCAGGTCTGGCAGCATTTGTGAAGGAAAAAACAGTTAACGTTTCAAATCTGTTGACCCTTTCCTTCCTCAGTTCCAAGGAAGGGTCACCAGACCCGAAACGTTAACTGTTTTTTCCTTCATAAATGCTGCCAGACCTGCTGAGTTTTTCCAGCAACTTTGTTTTTGTTCACTTTGGCACACTTACATCGGTATCCCAAGACCATGTCACGCATTCTTGACTCCCACGTGATCGTTTCAAAGATCTATGGGGTTTTACTTAACTCTCCACATATGGTTCCAATGTCGCAAATAGTGGCTTAATCACCAGATCAATTCTCTTTAAAGGAAGGCAAGGGCACAAACATCACCAAGACAAAGCAAATAAAAACTGAAAGAACTACGGATGCTGTAAGTCAGGAACAAAACAAAGTTGCTGGAAAAGCTCAGCAGGCCTGGCAGCATCTGTGAAGGAAAACACAGAGTTAACGTTTTGGGTCTGGAAACCCTTCCTCAGACCCTTCCTCAGTCCTGAGGATGGGTCACCGGACCCGAAACGTTAACTCTGTATTTTCCTTCACAGATGCTGCCAGACCTGCTGTTTTGTACCAAGACAAAGCTGTCAGTTTTACGCTCTCATCTAAACCTTCTTTTCACGCCTGCAACATTTTAACCTGAATTGCCGCTTCAACCCGTTATTCTAATTTTTTTTTGTCTTCTGCCACCAGTCTCCACCCTTAATTATTTTGTCTCATCCAATTTTGCAACTTAACTCTTACCATCATATCTAATTCCAGAGATCTGTAGAGATTTGGAACATAATCTTATAATATTTTAAAACAGAAGTCAAATGTTCCTGTTTGATTCAGACACAACATACTTTGTTTGTTCTTTTTCAAAGATGACCCACTTTTTTTTAAAGTCACTTGATGACTCATTCTAGATGTCTGATATCTCTCTATGTAAATAAGTCCACATTCAAAATTCTGTTTACTCCCTTAAATTCACTAACCATTTTTATGTATTGAACCTTTAAAACTGTGTGCTTTCACTTTATTATTTCACAGAATCCCTTTAAATTTTCAGGTAACTATCCAATTTAAATGTTTTAGAATGCCAGGGCATGTGATTCTTAATATAGTTTTTGTCATGATGTGCTTAAGTATACCCAGGGTCAGTGGTTTCGAGATTCCTGACTCTCACTACAATTAATATTTCCACAGTACATCCCCAACACTGAAATGCGTTATTGATGAAGGGCTTGATGGATTGAGGATGCCTCATCCATCACTGTATTGCGACATTGAAATGCTGCAAGTGGGTTCAGCCTTCAGTGTCTCCAATTTCTAAAAAAAACGCAAACAAGCTCCATCCATTCCAGTCAAGCAGAATGTGTTAATTAGTATTAAACTAGTATGGATTCAATAAGGCGGTGCGGCATTAACTCCTGTACATAGTGATGTCGTCCGTCTCTCCTCCTCCTTGAAGGAAGGAAATGCCTCACCCCTTTGTTAAATTTGCCTTTCCTAAACTCCTCGTACACAGGGAGTTGCAATTTCAACATTCCAATGTCCCTATCACTTCGGGATTAACAATGAATCAATCTTATCATCTGGAATTAAAGATTCACTCCTGTTAAAACAGTTCACTCTGGCCAGAAAATGAAATTCCAAACATGGTCATTTCTGGAATGAAAATCTACCCAATCCAAACACAACACAGAGCCAATTCCGAAAGGCCAAGCAGCATCAGAGGAGCAGGAAAGCTGACGTTTCGGGTCTGGACCCTACTTCAGAATCTTTCCTGCTCCTTTGATGCTGCTTGGCCTGCTGTGTTCATTCAGCTCTACACCTTGTTATCTCAGATTCTCCAGCATCGGCAGTTCCTACTATGTCTCCGCCAATTTTGAAAGGTAAGTTTTTACCAAGCTTTACAAACCAAATTTTTGAATTAACATTTCGCAGATTTTTTTGCTTTACGCAACTACTGATGGTTTCTTAAAGGGACATTACATTAACTGTACATGTCCTACACTGATACAGGCACACACCACACTTTCAAATCGCCATAAGTTCCCAAAATGCACATTCAAACTTCAAAGTATCCCCAGATCTCAAGCTCCAGGAAACAAAAAGACACAAATTGTACAGGACAACATTTAGCAACCAACAAACAAAGTTGCATCCAAACCAGACCATAAAGAGTTAACACTTCGACAAGGTTCAGTGCACTTGCACAGAACAGAAACCTGGCCTCAAATTATCTGTTTTTCTGTGGTTATAACTGTCCCCCTTCTATTGGGTGTCCTAATTGTGCTAACATGTTAGCTACAGTGCCAAATCTGGAGTCTGCCGCATTCCATCCGGAGCATAAGGTTGCCTTTCCTTTGTCTTAAATATTTTCCCGAATCCCATCCCTCGTTGCCAGAAATGTCTTGGACCACAGTATGTATCCAAGTGGTTCTTTTCAGATTCGGGTAAATATAATTGAGAGAAGGCTCGTCTAACAGCAATTTGTTTTATAAGTAATAATAATGATTATAGCAGTAATAATAAATGATTATAGTGGTAATAATAAATGGAAGAAAAGAGAAAACAAAGCAAGTTGCACGCCCTCCTGCCCATCAGGGGCCCCTCACCCGATGGCTGGTCTGGAGGCTGAGGTTGTTCCTGGCACCATTCACGATTCCAAGCCGAAGCGAAGTCATGCGACTTGGAACGAAACTCTTTCTCTCTTGCACAGTGTGACAAACAGCCAGCACAAAGAAAGCAGATACAGAAGACAAAATACAGCCACAGAAAAACAAGTTGTAGGTGCCATTTTTGGCCCATAAAGGGATGTTAATAAGACTCATCCAAGGTCATGCAGCTTGTCGACTATCATCAACAATTTTAGCCATTCAGCCCATCCTATACAATCTATCTTTTCATGCAGCTGTCAAAAAGCATCATTAACTTTTAGCCCTTCAGCCCATCCTACACATACAGCACGGTTCAGTCCAGTGCTGTGAAGGAGTCCAGAATCATTTGGAAATACTTCTCATGTAATTTCATCCCTATGTCACCCAAGTCTCTGTGTATTCTAACAACTTTGTACCCCAAATCACTTTGAGAGATCAATGTGCTAATACTGACCTTTCTTGTTAAAGTTCTGTCTGACTCAGAGCTTGCTCCAACAGTACTTTAAAGCCACATAGCATAGCTGTAGTTACAGGGACATGAGGGAGAAAAAAAGAGTTAATGAGCTGAGATGGAGAAATGTGGGAAGAGCCTTGTGTGGATCATACACACAAACACCGGCATGGAGCCTCTAGGCTAAATTGGTTAGTCCCTATACTGTAAATTTGACATAATTCTACATATACACGTCTCTGAAAATCACTAATAAAATTAACACATCGGCCACGTCTGGGTCATTTGGTACACAGTCTTTGATAACATTGCATCAACATATCACTCTGCTGTTAAAGTGCTACGGTGTTCAATCCTTAGGGATTCATTGTCTAATTCTTGCTGACTCAAAAAATCCTGAAATAAATTACTTTGTTGATATCTGTATGACCAAAGTAGCTCGAGATGCATGGCTCACTCAAAGAGATCCAAAGTGTGATAGATTCTGAAGTTTCAACTTTAGAGATGGACTTCCACTTGATTCATTTCATTGAACAAATTGTTGCTTTACCCTCAGCTACAACTTCAACAGAACATCCATTTGGCTTCTCCGGGTATGCTGATTTCTGCGAAAAAAGCGGATGACACAGGAACTCTCTCAGAGGATGATGGTTTGCCCAGAAGTCCTCCCGAAATATCATCTCTTCACGCCATTCTCAGGTGCTCCACCCCAAAGGTACAGTAGGTTTGATGTGAAGAAGGAGCTGGAGAGCTGACAAGGCTGAGCTTGGCTCAGAATCCAACAGGGCTGCTGGTAACAGTAGGGCCTCATTGAAATATTATTTAACAACCTCCGATCTGCCTAACAACTAGCCAATCTGGGCAGAAATCCTTCCATCCTTTTCTGTGAGCCTTGTGATATAGTAAAAACAGTTAGCAAAAAGGCAATGAGGTGGATTCTGAAAAAGATACATTTTGCTGAAGCTATTTGTCATCTATTCATCAGGATAATTTTCAAGAATGCCAATTTAATGGGAAAACTAATGGTTATACTGTGTGAGAAGAGAGTGCTGATTGGTTGGCAAGTGGGCTCTGATTGGTAGAGGCATTCCCATGGAGAGTGCACCAGTTAACAACGATTGACAATTATCTTGCCTGGCTTTGTTTAAATTTTAAATTAGTTTTTGTGATTTTTAAGTGATTGATCAGGCTATTTCCCCAAAGAAATGAAACTTATGTTGCAGCTGCCTCTCTTGCAGTTTTCCATTCCAATTAGTATTCTTGAAAATTATCCTCACAAGTGCAAGACAAAAAGCTTAAACAAAATGTCTCTTATGCCTGCAATATGCAAGTTCTGCACTACCGAATAATTGAATGAAGTTATTGTTCATCTTCAGAGCCTGGGTGGAATTGGAATGGAAAGAAGCAGGTTCAATAACAAGCCAACAGTAGGGTCCCCACTACCAATTTGGGATGCGAGCAGTGTATGTTACTCCATAAGAAAATAAGGCAGACAAAACTTGAGGGATATATAGTCTGTTGTTGCTTTTAACTTGTACGTCCTTTATTTATTTATTAATTATCCATTCACTGGATGTGGGCAGTACAGGCTAGACCATCTTTTATTTCCCATTCATAGTGGTCTTTGAGAAGGTGGTGGTGAGCTGCCTTCTTGAAACCCTGGAAGTCCTTGGGGTGTAGTGACATTGACAGTGCTGTTAGGAAAGGAGTTCTAGGATTTCGACCCAGTGACACTGAAGGCACATTTCCAAATTAGGATAATGTGTGGCTTGGGGAGAAACTTGATGATGTTCCTTTGCCTTTGCTGACAATGTTCTTCAAGATTTAAAGTGGTCGTGTATTTTGAAGGTACTATCGAAGGAGGCTTGGTGAGATGCTGCATTTCATCTTGCAGATAGTACACATTGCTGCGGCTCTGTGCCGATGGCGGAGGGAGGGAATGTTGAATATAATGACCGTTAATAAGATGTTACCTTCATCAACTATTTGATGGCTGACTGTTACCAAATCCTGCAGGTATTTGTCAAAGAAAAAACATGTCTGCTTCTGTCCTTCACTAACCACCTTCCTCATTCTTCCCTCCAGTGTGCAGCCTCTGTGGAGCGACACAGCTCTTTGAGTTTAGGTGGAACAGGAAGTGAAGATGAAGAGCAGGTAAACATTCACCTTTTCTCTTTGGAGCAGGTCCTAATGGAATCATAGAATGGTTAGAACACAGAAGGACTGTCTCATCCATATCAGATCCCATCTCCCTTGCCCTCTCTTATGGCCTGGAAAATCTTCATCCGGTTAGCCATTTCCCTTCTGAAAGCTGTGACCAAATCTGCCACCATCACACTGTCAGGTATTGCATTCGAAAACCCAAGCACTCGCTGTGTAAAAAAACATTTTCTTCAGGTTTCCTCTGATTCTTTTGCAAATTATCTTATACTCGGGAATGTTGGATTTTGTTAGTCAGTGGCAAAGTATATATGATAAGACAATAATATTGTTAATAAAATTGAATAATTATGATTCTAAGAGTTACTGCAGCCAAGAAGATAAGACCATAGACTGCAGGAACAGAATTAGACCGTTCAGCCCATCAAGTCTTCTCCATCATTCAATCATGGCTGATATGTTTCTCTATCCCATTCACCTGCATTCCTACCATAACCCTTGATCTCCTTATTAATCAAGAACCTGTCTAACTCCGTAGACATAATTACTTGCCTTCACAGCCTTCTGTGGCAATGAAGATTCAGCAGCCTCAGGCTGAGGGAATTGCTCATCTGTTCACTTCTAAATCCCTTCATTCTGACGCTGTACCCTCAGAGTCTGTCTTACTGGTGGTCAGTATTCTGTAGGTTTCAGTGAGATCCCATCCCCCACCCCCCACCCCCGCTTTCATCATAGAATCAAGTCATAGAATCCCTACAGTATGGAAACAGGCCATTCAGCCCATCACGTCCACACCGACCTTCCAAAGAGCATTCCACCCAGATCCAGCCTAAGGCCCCCTACCCTATCCCGTTAACCCTGCATTTCTCATGGCCTGCACACCCCATGGTCACCACAGACAATTTTAGCATGGCCAATCCACCTAACCTGCACGTCTTTGGATTGTGGGAATAAACCCACAAAGAGAAAACCCACACAGACACAGGGAGAACATGCAAACTCCACACAGATAGTCGCCCGAGGGTAGAATCAAACCCAGGTCCCTCGTGCCGTGAAACAGCAGTGCTAACCACTGAGCCACTGTGCCACTCATCCTTCTAAACTCTTTCAAGTCTTGACCCAGAGTCCTCAACCACTTCTCATATGACAAGCCCTTCAGCCCCAGAATTGTTCTTGTGAACCTCCTCTGGACCCCTCCAAAACCAGCTCATCCTTCCTTAGATACAGGGCCCAAACCGTTCACAATATTCCAAATGCAATCTGACCAGAGCCTTATACAGCCTCAGCAGTACATCTCTGCCCCTGTACTCTAGCCTTCTCGAAATGAATGTTAACATTGCTTTTGCCTTCCTAACTGCCAACTGAACCTGCATGTTAGCCTTAAAAGGATTACAACTCCTAAGTCCCTTTGTGCTTCAGATTTCTGAATCCTTCCCCATTTAGAAATAGCGTACACCTCTACTCTTCCTACCAAAGTGCATAACCTCAACATGCAGTCCATTGATAAATACTGGCATCGCTGCCCTCTGCCTTTCTCTACAGGCACCAGTTTTCCACTTGCTCCTGCTTAAGACCATCTGTTCCTGAATTTCTAATCCTTCCATTCTTACATCTTGACTGGATAATTCCAATGTACCTTCCCCCAAGCTGGACAACTAGACTGCGTAATTCCTTGCATTAAACAATATTCCTCTTGTGTTAAGGGAGATAACTAGGTAAAGTTTTATTAATGTGGTTGAAGGTGGGTTTATCTTCAAATAAGACATTTTTAATAAGTGATAATAGTACTCTACCTATGACTAACCTGATATAAAATACTGAAAATGACATTTAAAACAACTGCCGCAAAACTTTCACCTGCTTCATTAGTGCACGGGTTGGTTTCTCAATAAATGTAATATTTTCCGGTGTGTAAGAACATTTAAAGTGTACCTACTTAAGTCTTTGCATCTAAAAATATCAATTTTTACTGCATTCAAGACGGCACCAACTCATGACAACTCTGTGCGAGCTCCCTACAGCAGATCTTACTCTTACATATCTTACAATCGTTGCGGTCTTCTAAACGTCAATTCTAAGTCTGTTAAAATTATTGACAATGTTCTCTTCCATAATATTGTATCCCTCGCTTTGATCTGTTACCCTTTTGCACTTATGATCTACCTGTACTGCACACAAAACAAAACTTTTCACTGTACTCAGCGACAATAATAAATCAAATCAATTTAATTTGAAAAGCTTCCTGTGTTGCTGCAGATAGGTTCATAAAGTGAAAAGTCACTGTGATATTTTTTATTAGGTTGTCATTGAATATTTTTTAAGGCTGAGGTTGATAAATTCTTGTTAGGCAAAGATTACTGGGGTAAATGGAAATATGGAATTTGTAACTGAAACAGATCTGCCATTATCTTTTTGAATGCTAGAGAAGGCTTGAAGGCTGAATGGCTTACTTCTGCTCCTAGTTTGTATGTTGGTATGGGAATGGAGTAGAGATCCAGCAGGTCTTTCTTTTAAACCAGTGCTAGCAGGTCTTTCTTTTAAACCAGTGCTATCACGAAAATTTGATTGCATTCAACATAATTTGTGTTTGACATTTTATGCTGGTTTCTCTATCCTTAAAAATCAGTGGAAAGTAATGTAGTCACTTGGTAATAAATAACGTGAGCATTGTTATGAAAAGAAAATGTGTCCAAGCTTTTCCTCTTGCACTCATCAGGACAGAATTGCAAGAATGCCAAATTTGAAAGGGAGCAGCAATGTATACTGCATGAGAAAAGGATATGGATTGGTTGGCAGGTCTGCTCTGATTGATCAAGCTGTTGCAATAGGGAATGCACCAGGGAATTATTGCACCCATACTCATAGCTAAGCATGATCCCATTCCTACTTGACATAAGTACTTGAGCCCTTTCATCAGGAATCACTGGGTAATAGCAAACATTAGTTGATCTTTCTTCTCTCTAAAGCATGTAAGATTGTGTATGAAATTTGGAGCAAAAAGATCATCAAAGACCAGCGAGATTTTATTTCCAAGCAACTGGATAAGGAGTGGAAACTGTTGTAGACACATTAATGCTGTATTGACAATGTTAAAATATGTTTTAGAGATCATCCAACTTTAAATTATGTGCTAAAGCATAAATTAGTGCAATCACACAGTTTAAAGTATCAATTGTGATGGGAATGATGAGACAAGCCAGGATTTTGCAGCTTGACTGCACCTTTTGGATTATTACATGTCACTATTTGAGCATCCTACACTGGATGACCCTCAGTAAGGAGCAGCATTATCAACTATAGTAGGAACTGCAGATGCTGGAGAATCCGAGACAACAAGGTGCAGGGCTGGATGAACACAGCAGGCCAAGCAGCATCATAGGAGCAGAGAGGCTGACGTTTCGGGCCATTATCAGCTAGCTTTCGAACGATTGCAGCAAAGTTGTTTCTGGTTCAGAGAGGTTTCAGAGCAATATTCCCTAACAACGAAGCAAAAGACTCTAGGAAAGTCATATAGATATATACGTGCATTGATATCAGCCACAGGGAAATCATGTAACTGCTACTCACTGCCATGTGTTCGTGGAACATTTGTTAAAGGATTTATGTCCCTATGTATAGTCAATCTGATATTGACAAATCTTTCCTATTACTGACCGAGGTACGTTGTTTAGTTTCTGCTTTATTCTGAAGTAAAAGCAGCTTATAAAGAGGCAAATGTCTTGAGTATTACATCCCTCTTGGTACTGTCAGTCCTGTTCAGGGCTTAGGGAATTGCCTGGCTTGACTGTAAGAGATTTTTAATCTCCACATTTCTCCAGTCACCAGAGGTTGAGCAGGTATTTGTTCCTGCTTCCTTCAAGATTATGATAATTTGTTTTGATTCTGGCTTCCAAAGATGCTGATACTGATGAGTCATTATGTGGAAAATGTTGCAATGAGCTTTGTTTAGTGGATATTGGATGACATTTAAATGGCAGAACATCATACCAGAAGGATAAGAGTTTTCATTTCACGCATCACTAAAAACCCAACTGACTACAGATTACTTACTCTTCATTTATAGGTCATTTGCTCACATCCTACTCAGTGGGATGCATTCTTGTCTCTAAATCAGAGTATTGGGAGGTGAAACCTCATTCTAGGCACTTGAGCATAAACGTCTGTGCTGCTGCTCATATGCAGTACTGAGGGAATGCTGTTTTGTCTGTGCTGCTGTCTTTCAAATGAGATATTAAACCAAGGTCTCACCCCTGTTTTCAGACAGATAGATATGGAATATCCAACAGTATTATTTTTAAGACGATCGGGAGGAGGTGTTGTCTTCACTGTCCTGGTCAACATTTATCCCTCAATCAAAACCAGGACAAGAAACAAATTATTAGGTCTTATTGTAGTGTTGCCTGTGGGATCCTGCTATGCACAAACTGGCTGCTGTGTTTCCCCTGGTTACAGCGGTATCTACACTTCAAAAGTGGTTTGTTGGCTTTAAAGTGTTATATAACTGCGTGTCTTCCCATTATGATTAGTAATTTGTGTAGAATATTTGCCATTTCTGAGATCATATTTGCAGAAAGATCATTTTTGTCATTGGCTCGGATTTCCTGCAGTTATTCAACAAAACTCTGGAGAGAAGAGGCTGTTGTATTTGGTCTTGACTCAGAATAGTTTCTGGCTTTCTAGACAACTTGTTTCTCATTTTGATTCAATTTGAGTCTTTCTTGGCAGGAGTGAGTAGCTATGGTATTGTGGATCTCAGCTGGACTTAATATATAAAATCCTAGCTATTGCCTCTAGAGAGGAACATTCTACTTACATTTTAATGAAATGTTTGAATCAAATTTCGTTATTCAATTTGGATTTGTTGTTCCCAGATGGTGCCATACTTCAAACTTTACCCTTTGAAATTTGGGGTCAAAGTAGGTCATTGATGGATCTGGTTTCCATGGGGAAAGTGGAACTGGGAATGGCCCACACTTAGTAGACCCCAATAATGCCTGAAAACCATTTGGTGCTATACTGGCTTCGGATGATTGTTGAACATCCGGGACGCCACTTAAAATGTACTTATTTGGAGAATGAAGGGCCTAATCACTGTTAGGAAACCCTCAAGGAAATTGGCCTACCCTGAATCCGGCCTATTTCAATCAGGATTTGTTGGCATGGATCCGGTCAAACCAATCCGGCTTCCACCAAAATACAAGTAAAACACCATTAATCTTTCTGTACTTTGTATAGTTTTGGACTCTTCACTATCAGGATATGCTTACGTTAGAGGTAGTTCAGGGAAATTTCACTGCACTAATTCTTGGAGGTGAAGGCTTTGTTTTCTGAGGAAAAGGTGCTGGAAGGATGTTCCCACTCATGGGGCAATGTTGAACCAGAGGAACACAGTTTATAAATAAATGGTCTCCCATTTGCAATGGTGATGAGGAGGAATTTCTTCTCCTCAGTGGATTGTTTATCTTTGCAATTTCTTCCCCACAAGTGGAGGCTGGATGATTGAATACATTAAAGGCTAAATTTAGCATTTTATTGATCTACAAGGAAATTGTGTTTTCTTTATTTTTCCACAGGATGTGGGTGTCACTGGCAAGGTCAACATTTCCCTAATTGCCTTTGAGAAGGTGGTAGTGAGCCATCTTCTTGAAATACTGCGGTCTATCTGGTGAAGAACTCCCACAGTGCTGTTAGAAAGGGAATTCCAGGACTTTGATCCAGTGACAGTGAAAGAACAGTGATATGGTTTTGAGTCAGATTGGTGTGTGGTTTGGAGGGTGAATTTGCAAGTGGTGACGTTCCCGTACATATGCTCCAAGCCACATGCCATCCTGTCTTGGCACTATGGGCTGAAATTCAACAAAAAACTGGCTAGAAGTCAATTTCAGGGAGTTTGATGGAGAGTTTCTTTCTGTGGGCTTGGTGAATTATCTCATACAATTGTCTGCAGCTCATTCCATTAGGTATTATTATGGACTAGACCAGACTCCCTCAAAATTTTTGAAGAAGGTAGCCTAGACCCTAATTTTTTCTTATTTTAAAGGCAAATGTAATGTGTCTGTTCCAGATGCAATTTGACTGGCCAAACTACTCAACATGAAGCAAAACACAATTTATTTAAACATTAGAGATAAAATACAACCAAAGAAAGAGCAATTTAGAATAACTAAACTCTCTTGGAAAAGTTAACAGAATAATAGATACAGTATCTATTACTAATTAACTGTTCTAATAAAGTAACATCCCATAAACACTCCCCTTAGCAAAAGAAGGAAAATTCAGGCACAGATTCTTACATGCAGTTCTCCAATCTAGGAGGAAACTAACAAGAGAAAATTCAGAGAGAGTAGCAACCAGGGGATTTTCACTCAAGCTTCCAACTCCTTTGAGACCCCAGTAGCTTCTGATGCTACTCAGAAATCCTGATATGTGAGAGCTGGCCACACCCATTCAGTGTGCATTAAAAAAAAACCCAGGGACTCCCAAGCTGTTTACTCAAGCGGTCGTCAGTAGCCAGCTTGGTGCCTCTGCCTTACAACCTCTCTTCAAATCAAAACAGCCAGAACAAAATAACTTCTTAAAGTGACAGTATTGTAACAGTATGCATCAGGCGTCAATACTGCAGCTGTTGAGCTATCTTGCATTCAGCAGCATTGAAAGTGCTCACCTCTGCTGGGATCTTCCAGGATTCACATCTTTTAAATCCCAGCTGGAAACTGCCATTCACAGTGTTTTGCTGACCAACTTTAAATGAAGTGGCTGAGAAAGAGATGTTGCCCTGCTTTGCCACCAGGGTCCTGGAGGTCCTGGTGGATCTGATGGTGGAGAAGATGGCCATCCTATTCCCTCAAGGCTGCCAGAGGAGATCACGGCACTAGATCCTGCTAGCCTGGTCTAGTATTGTCGCCCAGTTCAATATGGTACCCGTAGTTTGGAGGAATGCCAAGCAATGCAGGAAGAAGGTTAATGACATTCTGTGCTCCACAAGTAACGGTAAGATATGTGCACAGATCTGCACTCCAATGCTTTAGCCATTGGTGTTTAGCACCAATGTCAAGGTAACAGGGAGACAACTTTTCTCACAGTGGTGCTATTAGGAATCCAACTGGAGAAGGAACCACATCCAGGAGCCCCAGAAATCTCCTCTCAGGACACATCAGAGATGTCTAGCCCCTCCACCTCTCCCTGCCCCTGAAATCCTCAACCATGAGGGAGTTCAAGCTGAGGAGGGTTAACCGTCCAGGAAACACTCAGTATGCTTGGGCCCTCGAATCAATAATGTCCTCCTTGGGGTCACCCACCCAAAACTCCAAGGTCAACTGACTGTCTCCACCCCAGCTACTGACCTTGAGACTGCGCCTTGACGTGGTGGAAGGGAAAGGGAACAGAAAGCATTCTGGGGGCTCATAGGTGGCACAGATAGAACTTGATTGTAAATGCATCATCACATTTTTAAAAAATATGTTCAGTTTTCATCGTAAAATACGTCTATGAATTAAGGTAAAGAGGCTAGCCATGCTTAGCACTACATGATTCTCTGTCTGAATAATAGCTACCCTTCCCACTGCATGAAACTTTGTCATGATTGAATGAGGTGCATCAATTGTAAAAACTTACATCAGTTTGTAACTTTATCTTTTATTGACTAGGAGAAGTTTAAATAGATTAAACTGATAAACCACATTTAGTGTGGTTGAGATTGCACAAAGGATGTTGACTTCAGAAGGATTAAGACACTTACAGTCAGTGGCAATGGTTTCACACTTCTCAGCTCCATTGAATGACATTCAGAAAGAGGTCCTCTCCACGAGTCAAGTAAAGAAATTGGTTTTGCATTTTTGAGAACTGTACTAGTATTGAAGCTGTGTTGTAGCACATTGCTGCTGCTCACTGCCATAAATAGCCTGAACTGAGAGGCATCTAGGTATTCTCCTGTTGCAGACCTCCTGCCCTTCTCGAAGCATCTGGATGATCAATATTGGAACTTACCTCCATCTATGGCATTAATTAGGACTGTGAGTGGCTCACTGCTTCTGCTTCAGGCCATCCATGAGGATTCCTCCTGTGCTGCTGTCTGCTTTGAATGTTCCCATTATCAATCAGGATCACCAGGAAGCTTTACCAAACAAGTTTATTGCCACTGTTGCCATGTGCCATCACACTGAGGTTATGAACAGAGTTGAGTCTGACCTTATATTGGAGAACAAGACTGTTAGAAATTATTTACACTGTACACATAAGTAGGTAGTCAAGAGCATTCCAGGAACCCTGTCGACTTGGTCCCGATTCCAAGTACATCCCCACGTCGGTAGGCAACAAGATATATCCCAATCTTAGCATTATGGGACTTACCCATTATTCTACATCAAAGAGCATCACCCCTTTTTAAATAAAGCAAAAAATGTCATTTTCTTGATCTCCTTGATGTTTGTGGGATCTTACTGTGTGCACACTGACAGCACACATTAGTTACATTGCATTACATACCTACTTCATGACTGTCACTGTCATGTGACAGTACATCATTAGATGTAAAAGGCCTTGGGGTCTAAGATCTTGAAAGTTGTCACACAAATGCCTCAACCAAGCAGAGTCCATATGCCAACAAATCAGTGCCCTTTTTCTTATGCAGTATAGTTGTTCTGTTTGAAATTTGGCATTCTTGCAATTCCATCCCAATGAGTGCACAGTGAAAAACTTTGACAGTACATCTCTTTTTCCAGCAAGAATATAATTTTGTACTGTCAAGTGAGTACTTATTTATTTCAATTCCTTTCCTGCTATGGAGAGGTCATATTCAATAACCATCACTCAAGTAGCAACAACTAAACAGATTCACTCTGGCTGTAAGGATGGAGAGAAGTGTTTCACTAGTGATGTTAGTGTGGGAGTGTATGACTGAGGTAAATTAAGGGAATCATGTGAAATGTGACCCATGACTATTGCAGCAAAAAAAAAGTCCCTGTCTGTACAACAAAATAATTTATTGTAATGGAAATCTAAACTGGCATCTACATTTTTCTCTTTCAGATATCCTCAAAGCCTTCTTCCAGACCTCTGAGTCCCCTCTCACCACTGGTTTTCATGACAACCATCTCTGACTCACTTCCTGTTGACTTCAGCTCCCCAGCTAACCCTTTTGCCTGCCTGGATAACTCTGCGGCAAAACACAAGATTGCCGTTAATCCTCGCAGACAGAAGTTCTTTGCCAAACTGAAGAAGCCAACTATGGTAAAAATGCACTGTCCACTGACAACAAGAAAGACAATAACCAGAAACATATGAAGCAAGGACATTGT
The DNA here is from genome assembly GCF_021869965.1 of Rhincodon typus. NCBI lineage: Eukaryota > Metazoa > Chordata > Chondrichthyes > Orectolobiformes > Rhincodontidae > Rhincodon > Rhincodon typus. The sequence goes on from NC_063345.1 coordinate 9,397,255, forward strand.
CAATAATTTCAACTCACAGTGAATCAGAATGCAAATTGTGACTCTGAATAAATCTATAACCAACCTCATCAAAAATATTTGAAAAAGAAAAACAAATATACAGTAGCCTTTGTTCGTTTTACCCAATTTTAGTAAAAAGGCAACTGCACCAATAAAAAATGATTAGAAATGCATCTGTTTTGTAGTTAAACCAGACAACAACTTGTTCTTAGTGACATTCATAAGAATTAGGAGCAGGCAAGGTCATTCAGTCCCATAGACCTGCTGTTCCTTTCATGATTGATCTAACTTTGGCCTTAACACCACATTCCTGCCAACTCCCAATAAACACTGTTAGTCAAGAATCAATTTTAAGAATATTCAATGAGACCACCTGTGCTGTTCTCCAAGAAGAAGTTTTCCAAAGATTCATGAGCCTCTAAGAGAAAACAAAAATCCAGCACTTCCTTTTGCCAAAATCAGAAAACAAACCTAATTTAAAATTATAATTGGAAGTTATTCAAGTAAAATCATTTCTGGCATGTATTCCCAATCTAACGTTTCCCATTACTTCATTTCCATGTTTTGCCTCCCCAGTAAGTTTCTGGTTATTTTCTCAGCTGAATTTGTTTGAAGTGATTGTCTACTCATCTTAATTTCACAATCTGCAGAATTAAAGCCAAACACAAGTCACTCAGTGAAGAGAGCCACACTTATATCCACATAGGCAGACTTGGGTTTTCTGTGTTTCATTCTGATGGTGAAAGGTGTTATGCCACTATAAGAGATTCCAGGAACAGTAGAGGGATTGAAAGAGCACGTGATTAGGTAGAACGGGGTCCTTGTGGTGTACTGTATGTATGGAACCTGACCCTCGATTTTCAGATGACATTGGAGGGGGAGAAACCCTAGAAATAAACATATTGGAGCAGGAAGAGGAAACATTGTTTGTGCTAATCTAGTCAATGACTGGATGGGTAAGAGTAGGATGACAGTCTCCCATAATATGGACAGTGGAAAAGATTTGTATAATCAACCATGTCAAAGGCTGCAAACAGGATTTTCAAAATTTGTCCATAGGATTTTGATGACATTGGGAATGCCTATTATTATCACCCTAGAGGGCAGTTAAGAGTCAACCACATTGCTGTGGATCTGGAGTCGCATGTTTCTATTTAATTTAATTCATTCAGGAACGTGGGATTGCTGGCTGGGCAGCATTTATTGCCCATCCCTAATTGCCCAGAGAGCAGTTAAGAGTCAACCATATTGCTGTGGGTCTGGATTCACTTGTAGGCCAGACTGGGTAAGGATGGCAGATTTCCTTCCTTAAAGGACATTAGTGAACCAGATGGATTTTTCCAACAATCAACAATGGATTCACATTCATTATTAGACCCTTAATTCCAGACTTTTCTTTTATTGAGTTCAAATTCCACCAGGTACTGTGGCAGGATTTGTACCCGGGTCCCCAGAACATTAGGGGATAGCAAGAACTGCAGTTGCTGGAAGTCAGAGTTGGTACGGTGTGGAGCTAGAGGAACACAGCACATCAGGCAGCATCAGAGGGGCAGGAAAATCAACGTTTCAGGTTGGGACCCTTCATCAGGACCTGGGCCTCTGGATTAACAGTCCAGTGACAATACCACTAGGCCATCGCCTCCCCAAGGGCCAAACCAGAGCATTGGTGAACCAGAGACAACAAGGTGCAGGGCTGGATGAACATAGCAGGCCGAGCAGCATCATAGGAGCAGAAAGGCTGACGTTTCGGGCCTAGACCCTTCATCAGAAAAGGGGGAGGGGAAGGGGGTTCTGAAATAAATAGGGAGAGAGTGGGAGGCGGATAGAAGATGGATAGAGGAGAGGATAGGTGGAGAGGAAACCAACAGGTCGAAGAGGCGGGGATGGGGCCAGTAAAGGTGAGTGTAGGTGGGGAGTTAGGGAGGGGATAGGTCAGTCCAGGGAGGACGGACAGGTCAAGGGGGCGGGATGAGGTTAGTAGGTAGGAGATGGAGGTGCGGCTTGAGGTGGGAGGAGGGGATAGGTGGGAGGAAGAACAGGTTAGGGAAGCGGGGACGAGCTGGACTGGTTTTGTGATGTGGTAGGGGAAGGGGAGATTTTGAAGCTTGTGAAATCCACATTGATACCATTGGGCTGCAGGGTTCCCAAGCGGAATATGAGTTGCTGTTCCTGCAACCTTCGGGTGGCATCGTTGTGGCACTGCAGGAGGCCCAGGATGGACATGTCGTCTGAGGAATGGGAGGGGGAGTTGAAATGGTTCGCGACTGGGAGGTGCAGTTGTTTATTGTGAACCGAGCGTAGGTGTTCTGCAAAGCGGTCCCCGAGCCTCCGCTTGGTTTCCCCAAAATTCAATGATAGTTTCATGGGCATCATTAGACTCATCCTTCCAGAGTTTTATTGAATTCAGATTCCACCATCTGCCATGGCAGGATTCTTAGATATCCAACCATGGTATCACTAGATCATTGCCTCCTCCCTTGAGAAGTCGTAATTGTATAAACCAGGGATGTGAAAATGCCACAGGTGGTGGCAGCTAGTTATTGCCTCTGTAAAATGGAATTGGGGTGATGCTGTATACAACACCCAAGCCGATTCCACTCCCACACAAGGGGAGACTTCTGATTTCAGGCCACTTCCACCATTTTTGCCAAAGTTTGGGCCTTTGTCTCATTAAAAACTGGGATTGTGTATACCCGCTTTCCAACTTGCCCTGCCATCTTCCTCAAGTTATGAACATAAAACACTCCTCCCACCAAGAAGCATTGCATTAACAGCTGTCATGCCCAAACATCCCTGTGAACTGTTGTGAACAGCTTGATGTTTTAGATCAACACTTAGCAGCTATGGCAATGTTTTTATATAGGAAAAGCTGCACAAGAAAAGAACAAGTAAATGCGCAGGATTCAACATGAGTCACAGTCTTGTTTGGTCAACCGAAGCTCATTATTATAATTTTAAAATAAAATTATGCTCTTGACAGCTTCAAAGTAGTGCATAATAGTACATGCAAATTTGAATCAACCCAGTCTAAATAAACATTGTGCTTTATGCAGTAGTGTAGATGTCAGTAGAAATTATAAACTGTTGTAAGCTGTGCTCAAACCAAAGTGAAGCAGTTGTACCCAGCTGTTAGCAGTTTTCTGTGGGCTGTGTTTATATATAACACTAACAGGTACTTTTGTAGAACTAAATTGTTAAGATTTTCATGATGATAGAAAATTAAAGAGTATTTCCATTTCCAAATTTCCAACTTAACGTAGCTGATATTCACTGTCATGAAGCAAATTATACAATATCTGTCTGGAAAGAATTCTATTGTCACAATAACATTCTTAAAGAAATATTACCTCAATGTTGTGAATTGCAAGAGAAAATATAGTTCACTATGATTTAAATTTTAAATGCAGGTAAATTAGCATGCATTGTGTTATTTTTCCTCCAGAGAGAAGATTCAAAAATTCCCAAATTTATTTTGATTGGGAGTAAAGATGAAGGGGATTCAGTCATGTCATCTGCCAGTGATTCACAGGATGAAAATAAAGAAGAAATTGGTATGATCTCTTTTATTGCCATCAGCTTTAATTACTATATCTCTGAAGGAAAATACTGACTGGAATTGTGTTATTAAGGTGCCACTGTTCAGTGCAAATCTTGACTAAACAAATTGTTTAGAGCAGTTGGTAACATTCTTCACAGTCAGAGGTTATGGATTCATGCCTCTAAATCAAGAGAATCCAAGTGGGGTAAAAGAAAACAGTTTTACAAAAGAACAGCGATATTTGGAAATGAATGTATTGGTCACACTGGAACTCCAGTTTGAGGGACACAAATTGGTTTGGACCTGTATACACCATTCGCACGTTTTGCTGCTTTCGCACGTAAGCTGAGACTACAGTGTAATGCTGCGTTTTTCAAATGGGAGGTGACCCCAAGGCTCTGGAAATCCTGTGTTACAATTGAAAGATGAGAAGTAGAGATGTTATGAACAGCATTCTTCCCCAGTGCTATCCCTCTGCCTATGGATTGTGGAAGTTTGTGTTGTGCTGAGTGCTTGCCTAACGCTGCAGTTTTAATTTGTTCATTGTGTATGAAGTATTCTGAGAGGTTTCTGAAGAATGGAATGATGTGCTATGTAAATTTGGAATACTGTGTACAGTTCTGGTCGCCACATTACCAAAAGGATGTGGATGCTTTGGAGAGGGTGCAGAGGAGGTTCACCAGGATGTTGCCTGGTATGGAGGGTGCTAGCTATGAAGAGAGGTTGAGTAGATTAGGATTATTTACATTAGAAAGGCGGAGGTTGAGGGGGGGCCTGATTGAGGTCTACAAAATCATGAGAGGTATAGACAGGATGGATAGCAAGAAGCTTTTTCCCAGAGTGGGGGACTCAATTACTAGGGGTCACGATTTCAAGGTGAGAGGGGAAAAGTTTAAGGGAGATATGCGTGGAAAGTTCTTTACGCAGAGGGTGGTGGGTGCCTGGAACGCGTTGCCAGCAGAGATGGTAGAGGCAGGCACGATAACGTCATTTAAGATGTATCTAGACAGATACATGAATGGGCAGGGAGCAGAGGGATACAGATCCTTGGAAAATAGGCGACAGGTTTAGATAAAGGATCTGGATCGGCACAGGTTTGAAGGCTGCAGGGCCTGTTCCTGTGCTGTAATTTTCTGTGTTCTTTGTTCTAAATATCAAACTTTTTCACTCATTCGTTTTATGACACATTTCTGTGAAGTGTTGGTGTGATTCAAGTCAAATCTTTACATTTGTTGCCTTTCACCACAAACCAACAGCTAGTGAGGAATGGGCAGCATGGTGGCTCGGTGGTTAGCACTACTGTCTCACAGCACTAGGGTCCCAGGTTCAATTTCACTGTCAGGTGACAGTCTGTGTGGAGTTTGCACATTCTCCCTGTGTCTGCATGGGTTTCCTCTGGGTGTTTTGCATTCTTCCCTTAGTCCAAAGATGTGCAGGTTAGGTAGATTGGCCATGCTAAATTGCCCACAGTGTTCAAGGGATGTGTTGGTTAGATGAGTTAGCCATGAGAAATGCAGGGAAAGGATAGGGTGTCAGTCTGGATGGAATGTGCTTTGGAGGGTTGGAGTGGATTCAGTGGATGGAATGGCCTGCTTCCACATTGTAGGGATTCTGTGACTCATTATTAATTTGAACAGTCAATGTTCATTTCTTGTTATCATGTATTTTTGACTTGAGTGACCAATTTCTAGGTGTAAACCTGTACTGTTGAATGCATAATCCCCTCCAGAAAATTACTGTGAAGAAGAAAATTATTAATATCATTCAGCTGAGATGCCAACTACTCGATAAACCATGAAAGACAAAAGGTTGCCATTTGGCTCATTATGCTTATACTAGCATTTTCAAGAGGTAGTGAATTTTTCAGAGAGTAATTTGCCTCCTCACTCACCAAATTCTATTCATCATTTTCAAGGCATAAGTCAGAAGTGTGATAGTTTGCTCTGGTTGATTTGTCTGGTTGATTACAACCCCAACAGCACTCAAGAAGCTTGACACCACTGCTTGTTTAGCACCACATCCACTGCCTTCAATGTTCACTCCTACCAAAATTGATATATAATAGCGTGCACCAACTACAAGATGCTCTGCAGCATCTTCCAAACAGGTGCCTAGAAGGATAAGGGCAGCAGATACATGGCAACACCACACCCCTGCAAGTTCCTTCAAGTTGCACACCATCCTGCCTTGGACGTACAGGAAGTTCTGCTATAACGCGTGATTCATTAACATGAATTGGCTGTAACGTGATTGATGAATAGCGGACACTGTTTGGATAACGCAAACTTTCTGTTGTACAGGTATAGCGATTTCCCTATAACACAATTTTCTATAACGCAATTTTCTGGAGCGCAAGGACACACAAGAGCGCAACTATCGCGTTATAGGAGAACTATCTGTACGTTGCTAATCCTTCAATGTCACTGAGTCAACATGCCAGAAATCCCTCCGTAACAGCACATTGGATGCTCCTCCAGCACCTTGACTGCAGAGGGTCAAAAAGGACCACAAAAGGGGCAACTAGAGAAGAGCGATAAGTGTTAGCTCAACCAGCAATGCTGACATCCCATGAATAACTAAAAGAGTTATTCAGTCAGATCCGCTCCTTTGTTCCTTTCCCTGTAATTTTTTTTTTCCAAATATACATCAAACTCCTCTTGAAAATTTTGCTATTAATTCTGCTTCCGCTATCCTTGCAAGCGGATTGTAAAAATTCGCTGAATGAAAAGCTACTCCAATCTTTCCTCTGGTTCTTTTGCCAAACTTCTAAATTCCCTATCCTCTGATAGCTAGCGTTCCTGCTAATGGAGACAGTTTTCCCCCATAACACTATCAAAATGCCTGTTCATTTTGAACATCTCTAACAAAACTACCTTATCCTTAGAGCAGAAAAGTTCATCTCCATATCTTTCGTCACCGCATTTAACTTATTTGGAGTAAATTGAATTGAATAATATTAATTTAAGTCTATTATTTGTACGCTTCCATTTGTGACTTTTTTTTAATTCACTCATGGGATGTAGGTTTCACTGGCCAGATCATTTATTGCCTGTTCCTAGTTACCTTTGAGAAGGTGATTGGATATGGATAATAGATGGATAGACTCACAATGCCGTTAAGGAGGGAATTCCAGGTTTTTGATCCTGTGACAGTAAAGGAACAGAAATATATTTCTACGTCAGGATGATGAGTAGATTGGAAGGGAAGTTTCACAGGTCGTGGTGTTCCCATATATTTGCCCATTTCTGAAGAAGGGTCGAGGCCCGAAACATCAGCTTTCCTGCTCCTCTGATGCTGCTTGGCCTGCTGTGTTCATCCAGCTCTACACCTTGTTATCTCTATTTCCTGCCCTTATTCTTCTAGATGGAAGTTGTCATGGGTTTGGTGAATCTCTGCAGTGCATCTTGTAGATAGTACACACTGCTACTACTGCGCGTTGGTGGTGGAGGGAGTGGGTGTTTGTGGATGTGGTGCCAATCAAGCGGGCTGCTTTGTCCTGGATGGTGTCAAGTTTCTTGAGTGCTGTTGGAGCTACATCCACCCAAGCAAGTGGGGAGTATTCATTCACATCCTGAATTGTGCTTTGTAGCTGGTGGACAGGCATTGAGGAGTAAGGAGGGAAGTTACTTGTTGCTATATTCTTAGCATGTTGCTTGTTTTTGTGGCCACTGTATTTATATAATGAGTCCAGTTGAGTTTCTGGTCAATGGTAACCCCCAGGATGTTGATAGTAGGAGATTCAGTGATGGCAACACCAATGAATGTTAGGGTGCTGTGGTTAGATTGTCTTTTGTTGGAAATGGTCATTGCCTGACATTTGCATGGCATGAATGATTTTAATGATACTAAAGGAAGGTATGTTTGGATGGACAATGAGGGATCTACAATTGATTGAGTACAGGCTGTTCTAGTGCTTTAACATAGATATAATTGAAAGTGAAAACAATGCACAATTAACAAAAATAACTTCGGGGCAAATGTTTTATGAAGACTGACGGTGGGAATGTTTTCTATGTTTAAAATTAAGTTTTTGAACATTAGCTGTCGTAAAATGAACTTGAATCATTTATGACCTCTTTCCCTTATTATGTAACAGATCTCTTGGCACAACACGATGACTTAAAACATGAAACAAATGGAGATGAGTTTGCGGAAACTGTTTCTAAGAGTTCCAAAATACTTGAGGTTCCTCATAGTCACAGTCCAGAGCCTGAAGACACATCTGGAAATGCTGTAGATCAGAATGGAGCTGTATTGCCTACAACTACAAGTCAACAGATACTTGACCCAGAAGCACTCCTTCCCTCTGACAGTATACCTAGTTCTGAGAAGCATCCCAATATTCAAGGGTTGTTACCAGGAATGATGCTAATGCATGATGAAGATTTTAAATCAACTTTTGAGAAGTCTTGTACGGAGAAGGAAGAAAATGCTGTTTCTCCTCTTCCTGTGCTGCCAATGGCCATTACTGAATCAGAAGAATGTTCAGAGACAATCAATCGAGCCAAAGGTGGAGCTGCATTCGAGAATATGGAGGAGGATATGCAACCTTTCAATGCCGACACAGGTCCATCAGAAGAAAGGATCACAGTTGAAATACATACAGAGGAAAGTGAAGTGCAAAATGGTGCAAATGCAGTACAATCAGAACATGGCTCAACTTCTAAACAAACAAAAGTCGAGAGTTCTGTTGTACCTCCTGATGACGCTTTTCATTCGTTCAAAGAGACAGGTCAGGAAGAAAACATCCTGACAGATGAATTAAGAACGGGAGAGACAGTTATTACGAGCTTATTAAATAACTGGGCAGACAATCAACTGGCTTCCTGTAATGAATTGACAGACAATATTGGCTTTATATCAGAAGTTCCACTGGAAGAATTATTGATTCAATCTGAACCTTCTACTCCACAGTTACTTGATGTTCAGGGACAGTCTGAACATTCAATACCTGATGTGCCATTACAAAAAGATAACAGGCTTGTGAATCAAGGGTCAGTCAAATTCTCAATCGCTTCTGCCTGGCAGAGGTCCCTACTGGAGGCCAAGAGAAAGCATGAAGGTTTGAATACAGATTGTAGTCCTCTGACACCACATAAACCTGAGCTTTGCAAGGAGATTGTCAATGAAGTGTCATCAAATCAAGGTACAGGAAGTCCCCTGAAATACCAATGGTTCATTAATCAGCCATTGAAGATGAAATATCCCAGAACTGGACCAGCTTCTGCTGAGAAGCCATGTCTCCAAAACATTACAAAACCGCAAACGAAAAGTGAATTAGATGCCAAAGGAAACCCATTTGGTGTCAAACTTAGGAGAACCTCACCTCTTCACAAATATTCAACTGAAAGTAACTCCGAACATGTCATAGTCAACAGCCAACAAGCAGCAGGAAGTAAAACACATGCAGGGGTACAGACCTCAATGGCTGAGGGCATCATTACTAAAGGCAACAGACAGGCAGAGACTGCCACGGTAAATACAACTCAGAAAGACAATGACAAATTATTCCTGGAGAGTCACAGGAATAGATACCAACCACTGGGAAAAGCTGATTCAGTGGATGTCACGACGGAGTTAGTGACACAAGAAAAAGACAATGCTGCTCAAGACAAGAGTGAAAGAAAGGATCTTCAAACCCAACTAGACTTTGGTAAAGCTTCAGGTATGGAACATTGGCTTGTCTTCATCAATTGTTTGGCTGAGTGTTTCAGTGGTTGGAGGAGAGTGCACTGATGGTGTTCCAGATAATAACTATGATCTGCTTCACTGTTCTTATTGCTAAATAAGCTACACTGTGTTATACATATTCCTGATATTGCTTATTACATTCCCTCTGTTTGTGGTCTGCAAGAAACAAGAAACACCACCAAGCAAGCATTGGATAACTATCAACATATCATTTTCCTTCCTTTCTGTTCCCAATATTCCCTTCATTGCATCTATACTGATCATCTCATCTACTCTACAAGTAATGACTTCCACATCCTCACCACTGCATGGGTAAAGACATTTCTCCTGAATTTCCTTTTAGATTTATTCGTAACTACTTTATATTTAAAACACCTTGTTTTGATGTCCCCAACAGTGGAAACATCTCTACATTGACCCAACTAATCACCTTCATCATTTTAAAGATCATCCACGGGGGAGGTGATGGCCTGAAGTTATAATTGCTGCACACACTAATCCAGAGACCCAGGAAATGTTCTAGAGACCCAGGTTCAGATGGTGGAATTTGAATCCAGTACCTGGGATTAAGAATCTAACAATGACCACATAATCATTGCCAGTTGTTGAGGGGAAAACACATCTGCTTTAAGAAAGGAAATCTGCTATTCTTACCTGATCAGGCTTACATGTGACTCCAGACCCACAGCAACATGGTTGATGCTTAACTGCCCCCTGGACTATGAGGGATGGACAATAAATGTTAGTCCATCCAGTAATATCCACATCCTGTGAATGAATTTTAAAAAAAGTCACCTTCTGTTTTCTCAAAGAATTCTTAAAGTTGGAAATTAATTCTGAACAAAGTTATCAAGTGCATGCACAAAGTCATTGAAGCTAACTATCTTTCATTTGTGTAAAGTCAGAAGTGACACGACACCAGGTTATAGTCCAACAGGTTTACTTGAAAGCACAAGCTTTCGGAGCATTGCTCCTTGGCAGGTGAAGCCTGCTCACTTCACTTCACCTGACGAAAGGGCGGCACTCCAAAAGCTTGTGGTTTCAAATAAACCTGTTGGACTACAACCTGATGTCGTGTCACTTCTGACTTCGTCCACCTCAGTCCAACACCGGCACCTCCACATCCTTTCATTTGTATGTTATTGTTAACAACTGAGAATACCTTGCCAATGGTCCTCTAAAAGCATAATGTGCAATGTCTTGATTGATTGTCTGTAGATATATGAACAATTTTTTTCCCTGTGGAAAAGATATTTGATTGCACAAATCTGTTATGTAGAGCGGAAACCACAACTTGTCAAATGTGCTGCAACAGAGGGTGCAAGCTCTGGAGCCAGCTCCTCAGAGCCTGTGTGGGTCTCCATGGCAAGACAGAAACAGAAAGGCTTTCAAGGCCAATACTCAGGGACACAGGACAGACCCCAGCCTTTGGAGGACAGATTCTCGGTATCGACTGATATGAAAAAGGTAACATTATTTTTATTCAATTACTAATATGTTTGATTTGTGTGGTCATTTATGTTTAAGAAAAGGCTGTGTTTGTAGCACGATGTCTTTTTCTTGATAATGAATCAGAAATCCATTAATTCTATCCATTTTTAAAAACAAGCAGTTTCTTCAGAAAAGAATCATAGAGCTCCTACAGTGTGGAAGCAGGCCATTTGGCCCATATTGATCCTCCAAAGAGCATCTCACACAGACCCACCCCCCTACCCTATATTTCCCACAGCTAATCCACCTAGCCTGTGCATCACTGGAACTATGGGCAATTTAGCACAGCCAGTCCACCTGACCTGCACATCGTTGGACTGTGGGAGGAAACCAGAGCACGCGGAGGAAATCCACGCAGACACAGAACGTGCAAACACCACACACAGTCACCTGAGGGTGGAGTTGAACCCAGGTTCCTGATACTGTGAGGCAGCAGTGCTAAGCCACCAAGCCACCTTAAGAGGGTGGAGTTCATTGCCAAGTGTGAAAAAAGATTTCTTCATTTCTTTTTCTTCTGTTGGGGAGCAAGTAGAATAATTGACAATTTTGTAAACAACATCAGCTCCTTATCCAAGGGTGTGAGCTTGCATTTTGTTTCCATTATCTAATGATAAATTCAGGTCACAGATTAGTGCAGGACACAACCTTGAAGTGAATCGTTCAACATCAGAGGTCAATTGAAGAAACATTTGTTTGTGCAGCGAGTTGCAACAAGCTGGGTTACACTTTGTAATAAGCAGATTCAATTATACTTGAAAAGGAAATTGGATATATTGTTGAGAAGTAGATGTTCACAGAGCTGTGTGGAAAGAGCAGGGGAGTAGAGCTAATTAGATAGCCCTTTCCAAGAACCAGCACATGCACCATCGACTAAGTGGCTTCTTCTAATGATGTAACATTCTACGATTTGAGGACATTCAGACAGTAGTTCAAGGGGCACGACATATATTTTCAACAATCAGATGGAGCTAGCGATACAGAAAAGCAAAATTGTAAGGGTCACTGTCTTTGGAAAGCTTGGACAATGGTGTGGGTATGTGCTTTGATAAATGGGGGAGATGAATGCTGTGCAAATTGAGTAGGAAGTGGGGCCACTGAGTAAGAATATCAATTACAGCACAGAGCTGAGTCACAGAGATTCTGAACAGTATAGTTAAATTACCTTTCATGTATATTAATTTAAATATAGTCTCTATATATATGGTAGATTAATAATGGAATAAAAAGAGTCCAGTGACCCTTCTTCTGAGCTGTTCTGTACTCACATTGTTAACTCCGTTTCTATTTCCATAGATGACTTGCTGGATTTCTGCAGCACTTTCTGTTTTTAATTTGTTTCAGCATTCACAAATCTTTGTTTTAATCTATTCATTTAATCCTGTAACTAAGTCAAAGGATCTGACATTGAAAGACTGAAATACTAAACAGATAAATTGAAACTTACTGCGGTGGAAATTTTACTGAAGGAGAGATAGAAGCAACTTAATGTGAAATTCAGAAATAAGGCTTGGGCCCCGCTTCTTTGATTGCATAATTAAATTACTTGTCACCAAATCGTGTTGTTTCTGTTTGTTCCTACCCATGGGAAAACTGAGTTGAGATTCATGACATGATTGGCAGAACAGCTGGATACAATGCATTGGTATATTTACAAAATGCTATGGAATTTTATGTTTGATGTCAACTATGATTTTTACAATTTGGAAACAGGCCATTTGAGCAACAGGTCCTGGTGTTTATGTTGTACTCAAATCTCGTCCCACTGAACAGTTTTGGGCCCCTTCCCTAAGGAAAGATATATTGGTGTTGGCAGCTAACCAAAGAAGGTTCACGAGGTTGATAGCAGGTATGAAGGGACTATCTTGTGAGGAGAGGTTGAGTAGGTTGGGCCTGTGCTCACTGGAATACAGAAGAGTGAGAGGCAACCTTATTGAAACATGCTGAGTAAACAACGACACGGCTCCTTCCAGCATTCGGGTGTGACAAAGCTTCTCCCAGCGATCGGAGGTGGCAGTGGCATTGTCAGCGACAACAAGAATGTGTTTCCTCGTGGCAATTGATAAGAGACTCACAGGCTGACCTAGACTCCAGGCCATGGGTAGGCCCAGGTGCCTGCTTCGGTGGCTGAGCGTTGCAAACACTTTTATGGAGATAAGACTTTAGACTTTAAGATTAAACATTTTCTTACCTTCTGGGTCTTTTTTATTTTTTTCTTCTGGTTTTGTTTATTCTGCTTTTGTAACCAAGATGGCGCCAGAGAATGTGAAGTTTGTAAATTTTTCCCTGTGCTCGTACAATTCTATATTTGAGTACACATGACAACAAAATTTAATTCTAATGCTAATTCTCAGATTCTTGGAGGACTTGACAGCGTATATGCGGAAAGGTTGTTTCCCCTTGTAGGAGAGTCTAGAATGAGAGGGCATAATCTCAAAATTAAGGGGTCACACATTTAACACAGAGATGAGGAGGAATTTCTTCTCTCTGTGGGTTGTGAATCTGTGGAATTCTTTACCCCAAAGGGCTGTTGAGGCTGGGTCTTTAAGTATATTCAGAGCTGAGGTAGATAAATTTTTATCTAGTAAGTGAATCAGGGATAATGGGGAAAAGGCAGGAAAGTGAAGTTGCAGATTATTAGATCAGGCATGGTCACATTGAATGGAGGAGCAGACTCGATGGGCTGAATAGCCTACTTCTACTTCTCTGTTTTACAGTCTTTTTTTTTGTCACCCCATCAGCGCATCCTTCTATTTTTATTCCTCCTGCATGGTTGTCCAGCTTCCACTTAAATGCATAAGTGCTGACCAACTTAAAACCTCTCAGCGATAACAAGTTCCACATCTTCACCACTCACTAAATAATGTGGTTTCTCCTGAATGCCCAATTTGGCTGTATTAAAACGGTGACCCAGGCTATTTGACTGCATCATTGGGAATTGATTTCTATGGAAACGTAACCAGAATATTGACTACAAATGCTCACTGGCAGTCAGTAAGCAAAATAATGTGACTAAAATAAAGGGCCATAAATTTTCCTTTCTTCTCTCTTTTAGGAAGCAACAAAGCCCCTGTGGGGAAAAGATGGAAATAAGAGCTCCTTATCCAGCTTTCAGAGCAAGGAATTAAAAACCAATGTGAAGGAAGAAGATCAATCCAACACAAAAACTCTTCTTGGACATGGTAAAAAAAACACAAAATCAAGTGATACCATTGTAATGAAGGAGATATTGACCTGTTCTCCAGTATCCTAGGACAGATGGATTCCCACCTCCCTTCCCCTAAATATTAATATATTTATGCATGAATGCTTCATTAAAAGAAATATCGCACCCCAAGTGGATGCCAGTCAGTCCTAAGGACATGGCACAGTTCAGATTCTGGTTTAGTTTACACAAAGAGAAATAAATGATATAAATGAGCAGGATTGATCCAATGGTTATTCTGAACATCTAGTTGTAAGGTGACCAAAGTTGCAAATTAGATGTTCCAGGAAACTTGCTATTTAGACAAGATAGACAGAATGGAAAAAAGGAGGGAAACCTGCATAAAAGAGGATGGGAATAAAGATATTAAAAAGAAAGGATCTTAGCTGAGAGAATTAAAATGTAGAGACAGATCTTTTTATAGACTGAGCTGTCTGAATCGTGGTAATGGCATGATAGATATGGCTTATGTTTCCTGTGGCACATCAATGGTAGCAGCTTCTCAACCTGAAAATGATAATGTACCCCTAATCTGGTAGCTTATCCATTCTAAACCTACAGGCGGCACGGTGGCTCAGTGGTTAGCACTGTTGCCTCACAGCAGCAGGGACCCAGGTTTGATTCCACCCTCAGGTGGCTGTCTGTGTGGAGTTTGCACATTCTCCCCATGTCTGCGTGGGTTTCCTCCAGGTGCTCCAGTTTCCTCCCAGTCTCCAAAGATGTGTAGGCTGGGTGGATTGGCCATGCTAAATTGCCCATAGTGTTCAAGGCTGTGTAGATTAGTTGGGTTATGAGAGGGATAGTTCTGGGTGGGATGTTTTGTGGGTCAGTGTGGATTTGTGCTGAAGGGCCTGTTTCCGCACCAGAGGGATTCTATAAAACCATGCTAATATGTCACCTGTGACACCAAAAAGCTCTTATTCTTTGATGTGACACCTTGTCAAATGCTTTTTGGGAATCCAATATATCACATCTAAAGGTCCCCTTTGTCCACATTGATTGTAATTTCCTCAAAGAACTCAGGTAAAACAGTCAAATATAATTTCCCTTTCATAAAACTATGTTGACTCTGCCTGATGGCTTTGAGAGTTTCTAAGTGCCCTGCAATAACCTTTTTAATAATAGAGTCTAGCTCTCCATGACTGGCCTGTAGTTTCCTGCTTTCTATCTTCTTCAATTTTTGAGTAGTTAAGTTACACTTAGTGGGACCTTTCTAGAATCTAGGGAGTTTTGCAAAATTAAAACAAATGCAATTAATATCTTAACAGTTACTTCTTTTAAAATTGTGGAATGAAATCCATCATGTTCTGGGGTGTTATAAGCCTTTCATTGTAATAATTGCCTCAGTACCTTTTCACTGGTGCTTATATTTGTTTTAATTATCTTCCTTGCTTTCACGTCTAGATTTGCAAATATTTCTGGGATGCCATTTGCAGCTTCAACTGTAAAGACAATCACAAAATATCTGCGTCTGCTATTTCCTTTTATCATATTACCAATGCTGCAAATTCACTCTCTAAGGGACCATTCCTCACTTTAGATACATTTTTCTTTTTTTAAATACCTGCAGAAATTCTAACTAACTATTTTACATTTCTAGCTAGCTTTCTCTTATTCTCTACTTTCTGTCTCCCAATTTTCAGACATTACTAACTATATATTCTATATTTATATTATATTCTGTCCAATCTTTTGACCTGCCAATAATCTTCACAGAATATTGCTGTTTTCCTTTCAATTTAATACTACCTTTGACTTCCTTAGTCACACATGAGGCTTCCTCATTTAGAATCTTTCTTTCTCACTGGGATATATCTTTGCTGAGTCAGAAGAAATATCTCCTGAAATGTCTGTTACTGCAACTCTATGCCTTAACTTAACTTTCCTGTTCATTTTAGCCAGTTCTATCTCCATTCTCTTGTAATTGACTTTATTTAAGTTTAAAACACTAGTCTTTGACATACGGTTCCCTCCCCCAAACTGAATGTGAAAATCAACCAATCACTGCAACCTAGGATTCCTTTACTAGGATCATTAATTAATCCCATTTCATTACATATCAGCATGTCTTAAATAACCAACTCTACTTGGCTCTAGAATATGCTGCTCTAAGAAATTGTCCCAAAAGCATTCTATCAACTGATCATCCGGGTTACCTTTGCCAATCTAATTCTTATATTATATTTGGATTAAAATCACCCATGATTATCACTTTACCTTTCTCATGAGATTGAATGATAGAGTCATGCAGCACAGAAATAGACCCTTCGGTCCAACTAGTCCATGCCGACCGTAATATCAAACTAAACTAGTGCCACCTGCCTGCGCTTGGCCCATATCCCTCCAAACATTTCTTATTCATGTACTTATCAAATTGCCTTTTAAATCTTTTTCCTCTCACCTTAAAAATATGCCCCATAGTCTTGAGATCCTCCACTCTAGGAAAAACACACCGGCTGTCCACCTTATCTATACCCCTCACAAGGTCATCCCTCAACCTCCAATGCTCCAGTGAAAACAAATCCCAGCCTATCCAGCCTCTCCTTATAACCCAAACCCTCCATTACAGAACTCATCATTTCTTCCTGTATACATCATCATATAATACAGTTCCTTTTAGAGATAAAAGCTTATGTTTACATTGGTACAATGACTTTTTGATATTGTGACACTGATCTGTCTTTGCCATTTTCATTAGGTTCACAATTACAGCCAAAAGCACAAGCCTGTGGAATGGGGATAAGAGAGAAACGGCCAACACCCAATGTGAAGATTGCTCCACTGGTTACTGTACAGCCTCCATGGCTGGCCATTGCCAAGAAGAAAGCAAAGGCATGGAGTGACATGCCTCAGGCTGTCCAGTAGCACTTCAGCTCCAAAACAAAACAACAAGAAGAGATTGCTCTTCATAACATTCCCGAGACCCCAACTGTGATTGTCTTCAACAATGATACTGAGACTGCTGTGGTACACGCCATGGCATTGTGTAGCAATTTGTCCTGAAAAGTGGTGCAATTGTGGAAGTATCTTACGGGCTGCTTGTTAAACTGCATGTCCAATATTCACTTCAACTGACTTCAGTAGAACTAAACATTTGATTGTGTGTACAACAAGTACCAGTTTTGTATCCACTCCCAAACTAAGTTCCACCCTAAGAGTGCATTCCATTGGTGTTCATGTACCACTGTTCAGATGTATGTATTAAACTGCTTTAAATAGGTTAATGTCCGAGTGAAAGGACCCAAAAAATGACACACTCAGCTAATGTCAGTAAAAGTAGAGTCCAAGCTAATAAAGCTGATAGCTCTGTTTGTTCATTTTGATTTCTAAACCGTTCCTTTACTCCCCAAATTATTTTGTACCTGTCTCTCTCAGTGACCACTTACATTGTTGATTTGAATAGCTGGGTATCACCATTGATGTTTCTTGCAATGGCAGACTTAATTCACTTCTGGAATGAACTGTAAGCTCAGCATAAATGCCTGCAGTTCCAAGCCCAACTTACTCCTGGCAACTTCAACTATTTAGAACAAGATTCAATCTATTAACAGATGAGGAAGCTGACTATAGGCTCAGTGGTTTGGATTTATTCATCTGCTCCTGTGACTTGGGTTCAAATCAAGTCCAAATTGACATGAAGAATGTTTCCTCTGTCTCCCATAAAATGCACTTAAACATTGTAAGTTAGCTTGAATTGTTTTGTTTCACGGCATGGGATAAAGTAAGGACTTACTCCTTTACAAAGGATATGGGCATCATTGGAAAGGCCAGCTTTTATTGACCATGAGATGGTGGTAATGAGCTACCGTCTTAAGCTATTGAAGTCTGTACAGTATAGGTACCACCACAGTGCTTTTTTTCCTCTTTGGAGCAGTTTGATACAACTGAGTAGCTTGTTATTCTACTTCAGAGGGCAGTTAAATGTCAACCGTAAACAAAAACAGAAGTGGCTGGAAAAACTCATTAGGTCTGGCAGCATCTGTGAAGAGAAATCAAAGTTAATGTTCCAGGTCTGGTGATCCTACCTCAGAACATCTTCCTGAGTTCTGAGGAAGGGTCACCGCACCCGAAACATTAACTCTGATTTTCTGTTCACAGATGCTGCCAGACCTGCTGAGCTTTTCCAGCAACTTCTGTTTTTGTTTCTGATTTACGGCATCCGCAGTTCTTTCGGTTTTCATTTAAATATCAACCATGTTGCTATAGATATGGAGTTATGCGTAGGGCTTGACAAGGAGGGCAGATTGAAGAACTTTAGTGAACCAGATTGTTTTGTGTTTAGAGTTTCACGGATCATTATTAATGAGATTAACATTTTATTCTAGTTTTATTACTTATTTTCAAATTCCTCAAGCAGCTACTGTGGGATTTAAATTCATATCTCCAAAAGGATGGTCCAAACCTTTCAATTACACAACTTAGTAAAAAACAGCTTTTCCAATATAACTCCAAAAGTCAGACGTTGAGAAAGACATTTGTAGGGAATGAGAGAACAATTACACCATCTTTAAGTATCTGAATTAGGTTTAGGAAGTGTGCAAATTAATGGCATAGAAAGATGCCATTCAACCCATTGTATCAGTGCCATCTGTTTACCAGAACAATTTAAAAATAATTCAAGTGCCTGATACTTTACCAATAGCCTTGTGTCTTTCTCTGCTTCAAACGTTTATCTAGTTTTCCCTTAAAATGACCAATGGTCACTGGTTCAATTATTTCCTGATTCATTCCATGTTCTAACTAGCATTTGGATTAAAACATGATTCCCAACCCTTTATTTACCCATTCTATAACAGTTTAAAACTGATTATCAATGCACTGCTGACACCTCATCCAATAGAAAATCTCTTTCTCTATTCACTATCTCAAAACGCTTTGTAATATTTGGGGAGCCCAGAGGTTCAATGTTTTGAAAGCACATTGAATTTAAACTCAGCAAAGCCACTGACAGGCAGCTTTTAGCAGGGAACTTGACTTAGGCCCTTGATTCACATTCACATTGCCATTTTATAGTTAATGTACATCCAAAATTGTTTCATGCTGAGGCTAAACTCAACAATTAAATGTAGCAAAAAATGGGTCATACACGACTTCGAGGGTGCCCAAGATGTAAAGTGCTTCAGTCCCAGCACCTTCACCCTTTTCCTTGTTAAACATATATCAAAAAGAAACTAAAAATTGATAAACTGTAGGAATTATGACCTTAGACATGTTCTGATAAAGGTGCAACTGAAGTTTGAAGCATTTCCATTTGTCTTGCTGAATGCCTTAAGAGTTGGTAACAAAGGAAATTATGACTATTGCTACATTCTGTACCATGAGCTGCATTAAACTCTGCTGTTTTGAATCTTCTTAATGCAGTCAATCTAACATTTACTTTATTATTATCAGACCTATACAAAGACTCAACAATTCTGTTTTTGCATTGTAAAATTGAGTGTTACATTGTGTTAGAATTGTGACGTTCCTGTCTGTTATTTTAACAATGTCTTTATTTCTTTTGTCTGCTTTCAAGAAGAAGTTTGATATAGTTCCCAGAGCTAAAGAGATCAAAGGATATGGAGAGAAAGCAGGACCGGGGTACTGAGTTGGATGATCAGCCATTTCTCATTGAATGGTGGAGCCAAATTGCTAAACGGCCGACTCCTGAACCAATTTTCTATGTTTCTGTGTATTGGGAATGTATAGGAGTTATCTTTTATGCAGAGGGTCAGGAATATTAAGAGTAGTCATTTGCTCAGGCCTGCTCTGCCTTTCTGTTAGAGCATGGCCATGACCATCTCAACCTATTGACCTGCTTTTGCTCTATGCCCATTGATAATTCTACCCAATAAACATTCATCAGGCTTATCCTTGAGAGTTCCTGTTGGCCCCAGTATCCACAGTTATTTTTGTGGCACTTAGTTGGGATGACAAGGGTTGGTGCTGGATGGGGTAGAACTCCAGATTTTAACTGACCTTTGTGTGCTACAGTCCTTACTGATTTCTTTTCTGAAAAGCCTTTCCCCTTTCCCCTCATTGTAGTGAAGAACGAGGTGTGTTAGAATTTGCATTGTGCTGAAACAGTACTGGAAGCAGAATCCACATTAGCTTTGGAGATGGAAATGAATAATTATTTGGAAAGAAAAGATTTGAAGGCGGGATGAGGAAATGACAGGTCCCAGAAATGAAATGGATAGCTCCGAGCGCTGGCAAAGGCAAAATAGGCCAAGGACTTCACTCAATGTTATTAAGTTCTAAGGTTTGATTAAAGCAAAGGAAATCTGTTTTACTTCTAAGTCACCAAACTGATTTTTTAAAAATCATTCATGGGATATGGATATTCGCAGTAAGGCTAGAATTTATTGTCATTCTTGGTTGGCTTGAGAATGCGTTGGTGAACTACCTTCTTAAACCACTGCAGGCTGTGTCATGAAGATAGTCAACAATAACATTAAGTAGGAAGTTCTAGGATTTTGACCCAGTGACAGTGAAGTAGCCATGTGTATTTCCAAGTCAGGTTGATAAGTAAATTTGGGGGTAACTTGCAGATGGTGTTGTCCCTACTGTCTTTTTGTTTTAGGAGGTAAAGGCCACGGGTTTGGAATTGTTATGAAAAATCTTAGAAATCACAGAATTTCCAACACACGTGTCTTTCCTCGATCCCTGGTCTTCAGGGATCTATCCAAATGCTTTCAGTTAGCTCTGTGGCTCCACCCACAAAATTAAGCAATCAAGCAAGTATACAAGGATCAGTTATCAGACTAACATTAACAAACTCAGACGAATTACCATTAAACACTACACTTCCAAGGAAGTATTGGCAAGTTGGATAGTTCATCTTACAGCTGGTACCCATTGCCACCACTATGTGCCTGGGGTGGAGGAAGTGTACATTTATGCTGCCAATTAGATTGCTTGCATTAACCTGGATTGTGTGGAGATTCTTGAATGGTGTTGGAGCTGTACTTATCCTGGCATCGAAATACATTTCAAAGCACTGTTAGTTTTATAAATGTATAATAATAATAATACAAAAGTTTTACAAATTTACTTATTTTGAGGTTGAACAAGTTAGCCATTATATCCTATAGAACATGGAAGGATGAGATCTTGAATTATGCAAGATCTTGAAGGGAGTAGATGGAGTGAACACCCAGAAGATGCTTCAGCTTGCGAGGGAGACTAAAATAGGGGTCATAGGTAAAAGGTTTCTCTTTTAAGAGAGAGGTGAAGAGAAATTCCTTCCTCTCACAGGATTGTTAAAGTGTAGAATTCTCTTACCTGGAAAGTAATGGAGGTTCGGTCCTTAAACTTATTCAAGGCTGAGTTCAATTTTCTACAGACGAGGGCACCAGGAGTTATGGGGAGTGGGGCAAAGTGAAAAGTAAAGCTGAGACCACAATCTGGTCAGCCATGATCTTATTAAATGACACAGTAGGCTCGAAGGGCCAAGTGGCCTGCTCTTGTTCCTTGCCCCTATAAAATCTGACTGAAAATGGAAGCAATCTGTTTCAACAAGATAGGTCATTGACCTGAAATATGAACTAATTTCTTTTTTGCACAGATGCTGCCTGATCTGCTGAGTCTTTTGAGTATTTTCAGTTTATATTTAGCAAATCCCCACCACTATGTCCACACTAAACTAAAGTGAGATGCTTCTTAACCCTGAGCTGTCTGCCCTCAGTCTTAACAATGTTGTGCTTCCAACAAGTAGCAGAATGTGGGTGGCATGATGGCTCAATGGTTAGCAATGGTGCCTCACAGCATCAGGGACCTATGTTCGATTCTAGCCTTAGGTGATTGTGTCGAGTTTGCACATTCTCCTCATGTCTATGTGGGTTTCCTCTCACAGTCCAAAGATATGCAGGTTAGGGTGGATTGACCATGCTAAATTGCCCCTAGTGTTCAGGGATGTGCAGGCTCAGTGGATTAGCCATGGGCTACAGGTATGGGGTGGGTCTGGATGGGATGCTCTTCTGAGAGTCAATGTGGACTCGATGGGCCAAATGGCCTGCTTCCACACTGTAGGGATTCTATGAACTTGGAGATTTGGGAAATTACCCAGCATTGCTCACACACTTGTTTTCATTTTAATGAGGTGTGCCTCCCCTGATGTCTAAATCATTTAGATTTAGGAGTTCCAAATGACCGACAGCACTTCAAAACTGGTGTTGCTTGCTATCTCTAAGAATGTTTACTGTGCCCATTATTAATGATCAATAATTCAAAGATCAAAGTGAGAGTGGGGAGGGAATGTGTTGTTGCCTTATGAAGTGGGATATAAACATTTCAGCTCATAGACCAATCCCTGCTATTTATTTATTCTTGTACTTATTGTATTATGTTGAAACTCTGTTTTCATTCATATTCAATAAACCCTTTTTCACATATAGGCTCACGGCTTTCCAATTGCTTTCCTGGAAGTGTATTTATTGTTAAGTTGTGATGCGCATGGTTACACACATTCTGTAGGAAAACCAGGTACTCTGCTCTCTCAGTGCACAATCTTAAACTGCAGAATAAACTGATCCCTGAATCCTTGATGCATGTCTGAGGAATTATATTTCGCAGTAGAATGGAAGGTAACCACGTAAATATAACCTGCTACCCAGGCTGAAGGGGTGTTATATTTTGTCTTAGAGACTCTGGGCTAGGAATGAGGATGGGCTTTACCCCACATTACAGAAAGCACATAGGAGAAGAGTGGCCATTTTTCAATTCAAAAGCCTAACATGGCTTGCATTCAACTCTGGATTTCCCAATCAGAGCACCCTGAATTGGATATTCACTTATTCATTGCTAATTGATGCTCTTTCTGAACCTCACAGGAATTTTCTCCTCAATTTCAACATTCCAACTCTTCGATTGCCCCTCCCCATAACATCCGGCCATAATTCACCTGCTCCCTAACCCCTCTCTGATAGATTTGGTACCCATAAACTTGGTTAAAACACACCATCCTAAGGCTGAGATAACAAGGTGTAGAGCTGGATGAACACAGCAGGCCAAGCAGCATCAGAGGAGCA
>NC_063345.1:9425184-9473660 GCF_021869965.1 Rhincodon typus
ATTGCTGAAGAAGGGTCTAGACCTGAAACGTCAGCTTTCCTGCTCCTCTGATGCTGCTTGGCCTGCTGTGTTCATCCAGCTCTACACCTTGTTATCTCAGATTCTCCAGCATCGGCAGTTCCAACTATCTCTGCATCCTAAGGCTGCTTTTTTTCCTGTGGTTCTACCCATATCTACTTGTGATGAACATTGATTCTGTGGAACAGAGAGCACTGAACTATTAAAAGAGAACTGCAGAAATTGTGTTAGAAGATTATTCACCAATACGGAGTGATCAGCATTTGGAATGGACCTCTGACCAGAGCATGAAACAACCAAGACATGTAGCTGGGGTGAAAACAGAATTACTCTGAAAAAGGCATAAATGAGAGAACACCTAAAGGTTTTCTTCTTAGTCAGTCCCTTGCCATCGCAATTGATTCTCTTCCACTCTGGACTTGTGGGTCCTGAAGTGACTAACCAATCCAAAGCTGAACACTGCTGCAGGTCGAGCAGGAGACATTTGATGAAATGGGTACATGAGATGGTTAGATTTTCACATGCTTCTCCTTCTTAGCCCGTATCTTGGTTTCTTGGAAATGCTCAAAATGATTGATATCTTTGTTGAATTTCATCGTCAGTGCCTACTCTTGCCGAGAGGAAACTTCCAACATAAGAGAATTGGTCAGCATTGTCCAGTAGGGCACCATATATCTTGTTAGTGCAAAGTAATGGGAGCAGTCTGGTAGATGACATTGGATGTTTAGCCTAAGGTCCATTTTCTTATAATCCTCTGTGAATGCATCAACTGTAGTTTGGACCTCACAAGTAAGTGCATACTCCATCTTCAAAAACAGAGATTGGCATGGTTTTCATCCTGGACTGGAGGCAACACAGGTTGTAGAGCTTGCCATTTCTGTAGATCTCCAGTGGGAAGCCTCATGGATATGGGGAATCAATAGCCTAGTGGTATTTTCTCTCGACCATGAACACAGAGACCCAGATAATGTGCTAGGCACCTGGGTTCTATTCCTGCCATGGTAGATGGTGGAATTTGAGATCAATAAAATATCTGGAGTTATATGACCATAATACTTCTGTCAATTGTCAGAAGGACCCATTCTCTTCAATAATGTGAGACAACAAGGTGTAGAGCTGGGTGAACACAGCAGGCCAAGCAGCATCAGAGGAGCAGGAAAGCTGACATTTCGGGTTTAGACCCTTCTAAAGAGTCTAGACCCGAAATGTCAGCTTTCCTGCTCCTCTGATTCTGTTTGGCCTGCTGTGTTCATCCAGTTCTACACCTTGTTGTCTCAGGTTCTCCAGCATCGGCAGTTTCTACTATCTCTTCAATAATGTCCTTTACGGAAAGAAATCTGCATCTTTACCTGGTCTGGGCCTCATATGACCTCAGATCCACAGCAACGTGGCTGACTCTTAAGTGCCCTCTGGTATTAAATGGGTATTAAATGCTGGCCTAGCCAGCAACACCCACATCCTGTGAATTAATTAAGAAAAGAGTGAGGTCTTGTATACAAATCTCACCAAGTTCTTCTTCACTGTATTTTATTATTTCGGGTGAGATGCTGTCAGTTTTAGCAGCTTTGTTGGTTCTCAGCTTTTGGATGAGCTTTTCACCCTTACATTGAGCTGCGATTAAGTGGAGATGGAAATGGGTGCATGCTGTGGAATGTGGTCAGGGGAACTCATTGTTGAGGACTGAGTCTTGGTTGAGGAGATCCTCAAAATGCTCCTTCCAGTGCCACTCACTAATATTGATGAGAGCCAATCCATTTTGACCTCTCACTAGGGTAGGTGAATGGGCCATGGATAGTTTTGACTATGCTGAACATTGTGATTGTTTGCTGGATTTCCTGCAGTTTTTCTGCCCACTATCTGTTCCTTACGTCATGGGTTCTCTTGGTCCAGGATATTCACTTCTCAGTTGATCTGATTTATTTTCCTCGAGTATTAGTTGCATTTCCAGTTCGGAACACCATGGGCTTATGATGCAATAACTCCTGGATTTCCTAGTCATTTTCATCGAACCAGCATTGATATTTTCTCACAGAAAAGCCCAAAGAGACCAGAGAGATTAGAAGATGGATTTAAGGGCCGACTAGGCATTGTGGACATTCTGTGGTTCTCGCTGATTGACTGGGAGGCACTGAATGAGTAGGTCTTTCTTTGCAGAGTCCTTCAGTCCATCAACACTAAACTTCCTGAGGTAGTGTGTCTGCTGCTATATGTGGGCCAGTCTGCCAGTGATGGTGGACCAGACTGGATGATTCTAGTCCTTTGTCATCAGCTCCTGTCATTGCATCAGATTTGTGAACATCCTCACAATCCCATGCTCAGATTATGACAGAGAACAGGTAGATGCCAATGACCAGCATGAGGCTGTTGCCATTGGATCTTGTATTTGTCTCTCTAGCAAAATAGAATCGTAGCTATAACCAGATTAGGCTCTGGGCATTTCGTCAGGAAAAGATTGGTGTTTACCTTCCCTATGTCGGACTTGCTGATCAAGACTTTCCAGAGATTTGTGCCTCCCCCAGTTCTGACCTTGAAATAAATAAGAAGAATCAGCTTGTCCGCACCTTGGGACATAAGACTAGGACTGATCAAGGCTGCTGTAGAATTACTCTTTGGCCCTTATTCATTGCTTCAAGAATTAGGGCAGATGTTCTGAAGGCTGTTGTTACCGCTGAAGTGATACAATGTTTCTGGGTTGAGGTAAACCAATGGATTCCTATTATACTGGGTGACTGTTACACACAAGCTAGCACATGACCCAGGCAGAAGAAGCTCAATGGCTGATTTGAGACCAGGTTCCATAGCATGGTTGGTGACTCGCACACATACATATTCATGCCCCTAATAACTCTATCTGAGGAGCACCCAGGACATTAAGGGCATTAGGACCGTGGAGCAATCTTGTGATGATGTCATGAAGTTGCACGTTACTGAGTATAAATACAACATGTGAGTCAATCTAGAATCTACAATCTAGAAGGAACACTTTGTAAGACACACCAGTCTCTGGAAGAATTGCAGACAGAACATGAACTTGAACACGTAAAGAAAATAGATTAGCCATCACATCATGTAACTATAAATCAGGGCTGGGTAATCTATGATTACCATGTGTAGTTGTAGTTAGTACAAATGGATAAGAAATAAATGGGAAAGCTCAGCAGGTCTGGCAGCATCTGTGGCCAGAAATCAGAGTTAGCATTTTGACCCAAAACGTTAACTCTGATTTCTCACCACAGATGCTGCCAGACCTGCTGAACTTTTCCAGCAACTTCTGATTTTGTTTCTGATTTGCAGCATCTGCAGTTCTTTTGTTTTTTTTGAATGAGAAGTAGTGTTGTTTTGAAATCTAAACCTTAAGACAGCCCTCTGAATCTCCCTGGCCAGCCTGTAATGAAAGAAAAATCATAGAGGATTTTCTTATCTATTAAATGAGCCTCCTCATCTTTTAGTAACGGTGACCTGGAGAGATAACTGATGAAGAAACAATGGAAAGTCACAATGATTCAATCTACCCTGGGCTGTACAAAAGGTCTTGGATCTTCATTGATTCATCGTGAGGAGTCACTGTTGCTGACAAATATTCTAAGGCCTGGGGTTTCTGCTCTGTAATGCTGGTTCTTAAAATAATTTATCCAAAGTCACGACAAATGAACATATTTGCAAACTGTTAAGCGTTTGTTACATGTAGTGCGAATGAAGTTTCTCCAAATGTCCGCACAGATTTAAAGAATATGACCCCACCCAAAAAACAGCCCCACCTCCAGATTGAAATAATCACCATTTGGAGTTTCCACTAATTGTGCCTGTGGCAAGCCATTTAAGGATGAGGCTGGTTCATGTGGGTGCAGTAACAGAGAGCCTTGTTGCTGTGATGTCCAAACGACATCCACAATAATTTTCTAACACTGCCCCTTTGTGGACACAGTTATGATAACTGAAACTCAATTAGTAATCCCAGAAGTCAGACAGAACCTCTCTCCTTTGTAAATCATAGATTTCATCTTTTTTAACACCAGGCTGTTGTGAATTTTTTCTTTGATACGATACTGAAGCTGAGGCAGGGGTACTTCTTCAGCACAGAATCTTCCCGAAAAGCAACAATTTGTACAATTGGCCTGGAATTTACTGCAATAATGTTGTAATAGAGTTGAAATATAACCATTCCAGGGTATAATGGGATAAGTCAGTTGTGCCTCAGTGGGTAACAGTCTGAGTGAGAAGGTTGTAAGGGCAAATTTCACTTTGGAGCCTTAAGCATTAAAATCTAGATTGACTTTCCTGGTGTAGTCCTGAGGAAGTGATGCCTTTCTATTGTAAACAGTAAAACTCTGCCTCATTTATCCTCTCAGATGTGTACATAGATTCCAAAGCATTATTTCCAGAGTAAGGGATTCTTCCCTGGTATCCTGTCCAATATTTACCCCCTGAGAAATATCACTGGAACATCTGATCCCTGTCATTGGACTCTTGTTATGCACATGTTGACCGTGGCATTTCCTACATTAGGACAGTGCATTTCAACAGTACTTCATTTGTTATGAATTGCTTTGTGAAAGGTCTTTAATTAAATACAAGATCTTTCTTTGACCCATTGCATCAGAATTCATTCTTTATTCTTAAATCTAGGCACTTTCACCTCTATGCTAAGCTGCAGTCCACTTTACAGCATGAAATGCTGCTTCTTGTACCCTCCCCATACAGAGATTTACATGCCCCCAGTCCTAATCCTTACTGTGTTAAACTCTCATATTCTGGCAATTTAACATTGCTGAAGCACGCAGCACTGCAGCACAACAGTAGAAGCTCCCTCTGGTGGTTTGCACATGAGTTGCTTATTTATCAAATGTAGAAGCCATTTCAAACAGGACTATCTGAGATCTCAAGGGGTGATCACCTTTTGTGAGTTCGCCCACCCCACTCCAGGCACAGGTAAGGGTCCCATGTTTGAGGTTACAAGTTGTGATCACTGGTGAAATCAGGGAATTTTCAGTGGTAATACTAGCTAGGATCCCCTCCAAGGGGCAATTGCAGAATTAAAAAAAAGTCCTTCGAGAATAGGGCAAGATTTTTCTTGAGGCAGACGGGTTGAAGGCGATGGGAAACCAGCTCAAGGATTCTTTTCTCTCAACTTATTGCTCAGTTGAAAATAGGAGGCTCCTATGGGCAGCTGAAGAGAAAAACACGAGATGACAAGCACGTTAGGAGATCACCACGATAGGTGAAAGGCAAACTTGCTATCAGCCCACTCTTTCCTTAGTGTGGTGGTGTTTTTAACATGAAGGCCACCATGCCTCAGGTGAGGGGAGAGATGAAGAAGGAGAGTCCTTCATGGTAACTTCAGCCAATGCAGGAACTGAATCCACGCTATTGGCATCACTCTATATTGCAAATCAGGTGTCCAGTCAACTGAGCTTGCTGACATATCGCCACTGCAGAAGTCACGTGGCTACATGTATTCTGGACACATATTTTTCATGTTTCAGATCTCCTTCAAATATTTCTTCTCAAGTATTTTCGTTTCTCTAAAATCATCCTTAACTATTTGTTTCAGAGATAGCAGGAACTGCCGATGTTGGAGAATCTGAGATAACAAGGTGTAGAGCTGGATGAACACAGCCGGCCAAGCAGCATCAGAGGAGCAGGAAAGCTCCTCTGTGGACTTCACAAGCTTCAAAATCTCCTCTCCCCCAACCGCCAAAACCAGCCCAGTTCGTCCCCGCCTCCCTAACCTGTCCGTCCTTCCTCCCACCTATCCACTCCTCCCACCTCAAGCCCCTCCCCCACCTCCTATGTACCAGCCTCATCCTGCCCCCTTGACCTGTCCGTCTTCCCTGAACTAACCAATCCCCTCCCTAACTCCCCACCTACACTCACCTTTACTGGCTCCATCCCCGCCTCTTTGACCTGTCTGTCTCCTCTCCACCTATCTGCTCCTTTATCCATCTTCCATCCACCTCCCCCTCTCTCTCTATTTATTTCAGAATCCCCTTCCCCTCCCCCATTTCTGAAGAAGAGTCCAGACCCGAAACGTCAGCCTTCCTGCTCCTCTGTTGCTGCTTGGCCTGCTGTGTTCATCCAGCTCTACACCTTGTTATCTCTTAACTATTTGCTCCTGTCTTTCACAATCTTATAGAACAGAAAGACGGTATTGGATCTATTGTGCCTGTCACAGTTCTTGAATAGAACAATCTGATTAATCCCATTCACCCACAAATTAATCAAAGGATATGGGGGCAACTGCTGGTTTGGGATACTAAATCGGATGATCAGCCATGACGGTATTGAATAGTGTAGCAGACTTCAATATTGAATGGCCTCCTCCAATTCCTATCTTCTATGTTTCCCATAACTCTAAAATGTTTTGATCTTCAAGTATATAACAAATATATATTTCTCCAAGATTTTTTAAAGATGCTTTTATTTCACTTTGTAATTATTTTTAGAATTCTCTCAGGTTCTGCCAGGCTGGGATAAATACTTTGTTTCAGATTTTCATGTCAGACTTTTACTTATTCACAACCCATTCAAAAGGGCAAGAGCTTCAAACTCATTGCCAAGCAAAAACACTTCCATGTTCATCTAATAAATTTTTAGGAACCAATATTTTGCAAAAACTGCAGCTTCTTTCAGAATTTTAGACAAACATTAATCTGTAGATTTACTTCACTGAAAGCAACCTTAGGGAAATGCCAGGCACAAGATATAGGATCAAGTGAGGTGAGATGGATCATTGAGGGTGCGCATTTAAGTCCAATTCTGAGACTTGAGCACAAGGTCTAGGCTGACACTCAAGTGCAGTACTGAGAGTGTGCTGCACTGTGTGAGTGCTAAACTGCAGCTTAATCTGTTGTCTTAGAGAGCAAAGAACGTACAGTCATTTTCCAAAGAGTTGTACCACACTTTGGGAGACAGAGGCTTAACATCCCATCCAAAAGCACCATAATGAAGGAGCCCTGCACTGTTAATAGAACTGTCTTTCAGACACCACATTGATCCATTACCAACTCATCCTGTTCAATTCAGTGCAGGGTCTATGTCATGCAACACTGGGCTAACAGCCTGTAATTCACTTCGGACTGAAACTTGAACCCCATCTACTACACAGCAGAGTAAGGGCTGCCTACTCAACCATGCACATTCAAATCACCTTTTATCTAATCACAAAGTATTACAACTCAAAAAGAAGCCCCTTAGCCAATTGTATCTCTGCCAGTTATCGAGCAACTATCCTATTGCCCTGCACTTGCTTTTCCTTTTGTTTCTTTTCAATCCCCCTTTTCTCTGCCAGGTGAATTCTAAAATCATGAACTTTACATTGATTCACTTGTTAACTTGACCCGTCTTAAATCAGGAACTCCACAGTTCCAAACTGAGGCTTGCAGCTTGGTGGTAGTAACAATAATTGTTGTTTCCGTAATAATTCTGCGAAGTTTTTTTATTCCTTCACAGGATATGGGAGGTGCTAGCTAGGCCAGCATTTATTGCCCATCCCTAATTGATCACAGGGCTGTTAAAAGCCAACCACATTGCCGTGGGTCTGGAGTCACAGGTAAGCCAGACCAGGTAAAGATGACAGTTTCCTTCCCTAAAGGATATTAGGTTGTAGACTTGCTCGTTGAGCCGGTGGGGTTTGGTTGCAAACGTTTCAACACCCTGCTAGGTAACATCGTCAGTGCGCCTCCGGTGAAGCGTTGGTGTTCTGTCCCGCTTGTTATTTATATGCCTCGATTTGCTGGGGTGTTTGGTACCACTTCCAGTTCTGTTTCTCAGTAGTTTGTACACAGGGTCTAATTCAACGTGTTTGTTGATGGATATTCTGGTTAGAATATCAAGTCTCCAGGAAAATCCTGGCATATCTCTGTTTGGCTTGTGCGATTATGAATGTGTTGTCCCAGTCAAATTTGTGTCCCTCATTGTCCATGTGTAGTGAGACAAGTGAGAATTGGTCTTGTCTCTTGGTGGCTAGTTGGTGTTCGTGAATTCATATTGTCAGTTTTCTTCAGTTTGGCCTATGCGGTGGTTCTCACAGTCCTTGCATGGTATTTTGTATATTGCACAGGTTTTGCTGGTTTTGAGTATGGGATCCTTTACGTTCGTTGATGGGTTTCTTCCAGTTTTGTGTATGATAATATCAGGACTGGTTACAGAAGCAGTAATGCAAAGATTAGAATGTACAGCACTCCCCACTATACAACCCAAGCTTTAGGTCCGATATGTAGATGACATCTTTGTGATTATCAAACATGCAAAATTAGAAGAAACCCACCAACACATGAACAACATCCTTACCGGGATAAAATTCACAAAAGAAGAAGAGAATAACAACTGACTACCGTTCCTGGACATAATAGTAGAACGCAAAAACAACGGGGAAATCCAGACTAGCGTATATAGAAAGACCGCACATACGGACCAGATACTCAATTACACTCGCAACCATCCCAACGCCCACAAACGGAGCTTTCTTTTTTCTTTATTCATCCACGGGATGAGGGCATCACTGGCTAAGCAGCATTTATTGTCCATGCCTAATTGCCCAGAGGGCAGTTAAGAGTCAACCACATTGCTGTGGGTCTGGAGTCACACGTCAACCAGGTAAGGATGGCAGTTTCCTTCCCTAAAGGGCATTAATGAACCAAATGGGTTTTTCCGACAATGGATTCACCGTCGCAATTGTTAATTCCAGATGTTTATTGAATTCAAATTCCACCATCTGCCATGGCGGGATTCAAACCCAGGTCTCCAGAACATTATCTGGGTCTCTGGATTAACAGTCCAGCGATAATACCACTAGGCCATCAGCTGCATCAGGACACTATTTAAATGAGCCACAACACATTGCAGCAACCCGGAACTGTGCAAAGCAGAACAGGAGCACCTATACAGAGTCTTCGAAAGGAATGGATACCCAAAAAGCTCAATCTGCCGTTACCTTGGAGACAGACCACAACAGGAAGACAACACAATCATGATCAGTGTGGACTGGTTGGACCAAAGGATCTGTTTGCATGCTTTCTGACTCTATTCCTGATCACAGCCACAACACTTGTAAAGTTTGTGACTCCAGGAGAGCGAGGGTGGACAGTCCAGCAGGGACTGTCTAGAATACTCATATCTCCCACATGCACTTAAAAAAAACTTGTTGTCTTTACTCAAACAGACTGTGATGAGATTACACTTTACTCTCTACTATAATGGCCGCCCATTGCCCTTAACTGCATCCCCAACAAATCTCTCCCCTTGTGTCCCAGCCAGCAACAACCTGAAGATATTTACCTACTTGAACTCTCTGAAGACTAATGGTCGTTAGGATCTCGAGTTGCTGGTCTCTAATTGTCCAGCTTTTTCTGGTAAGCGAGGATCCCTCTATCAAGGCCTGTGATTGGCTGAGAAGCTGGCTATTCAGCTCTCCACAATCCAACCACCTTTCTTGGTGGTGGGACAGCACTGAGTACATCTACCCCAAAATTTAGAAGATAATTCGGAGAATTGTGGCCGGTGTTTCTAAAGTGGGAAGCCAGGTCACTTTAATTTTTCAGATCAAAAAATGTAGATTTCTTAGGAGATATCAAGGCAGGAAAACAGATCCTTGGTGAGTCACACTAGAAATAAAAGACTTCAAAATAGACTTTAATCTAGACACTGGCTTAGGTGTTACAATCCACCAGATCATTTTCAATGGATCAAATTAGTAGATAAGCCACTGAAAATTAAATTAAAAGGGCAAAGGCACAAATCAACAAGATCACGGTCACATTTAGACACAAGGGGCAAAAAATCAACCAGGATCAGTAGGATTTAATGCCCAGGAAAGTCTTACTCTTGGATATACTGAATGGCCGCTCTCTAGGCTAGAAAATTCCAAAGCTCCACATGGCTTTGTATGTGGGAAGGTTTTCTCAACTCAATTTGAAATGACCGACACTTCATTCTGAGACTGTGACTCCAGGTTCAAGGTTCTCCAGCCTTAGCCAGAAGCTTCCAAACTCACAATCTCTACCATCGAAAAGGACCAGGGCAGCAGATGCATAGAACACCATCAACAGCTACAAGCCCCTCACCATCCTGACTTGGTACTATACTGTCAGTGGGCCAAACTCTTGCCTCTCCCTTCCTACAGCATTGTGGATGACCCTACAACAGCAGGGTTTGGGGCCAGTTAGTTCAGTTCAGTGGGTTGCAATGCAGAGAGATATCAACAGAGTTGATTTAATTCATACTGGCTGAAGTTACTATGAAAGCCCTGTGACAATGAGGCCTGGCGAGCTTCATGTTAAACTCCCCACCAGGTATCTCTCTCTGATTGCAGAGCAGCCCCATGGTCATCTGGAACTTTGGAGACCTTCCTTTACAACCCAAGGACTGTAGAGGTTCAAAGAAGCAGTTCATACCGCTTTCTCCAGGGCAATTAGGAATGGGTGATGAATGTAAGCCCAACCAGTGACACCTACATTCTAGGAATGAATAAAAACATGAAGAAACCAATTCTTGGCATCTACACAGTCACTAAGGAACAGAGAGATCAGATTATGTCAACCATGTCCTTTTTTCAGTAAATATGATTGTAGTTCACATGATATACAGAGAGGGCTAGGGGTTCAGGCACATAATCCTTTCAAATTTGCATCACAGGTAGACAGGGTCATTAAGAAGGCATTTAACATGCTTGCCTTCATTGCTCAGACCTTTGAGTATGGGAGTTGTGACATCATTTTGTGGTTATACTGGATGTTCGTGAGGCTTCTTCTATAATACTGTGTTGAGTTCTGGTCAGCCCATTTTTGAAAAGATATTATTAAACTGGACAGGATTCAAAAAATATTTAACAGGATGATGCCAGGAATGACTCCTTTGGCTGGCAAGACTGGGACTTTTTTCACTGGAGCATAGGAGGTTGAGGGCTGACCTTATTGAGTTTATAAAATCATGAAGGGTAGAGATAAGGTGAAGGTTCGGGTCTTTTCTCTGTGGGAGGTGTTCAAAACATGGGGGCATATTTTTAAGTGAGCGGAGAAAGATTTAAAAAGGACATGAGGGGCTGCTCTTTTACATAGAGCGTGGTTCATGTGTGGGATGAACTACGGAGAAAGTGATAGATGCAGGTACAGTTACAACATTTAAAAGACATTTGGATAAGTACATGAATAGGAAAGGGGTTTGGAGGGATATGGACTAAACAAACGCAGGCATGTGGTACTAGTTTAGCTTAGGAAACATGGTGGGCATGGGCTGGTTGGACCAAAGGGTCTGTTTCCATGCTGTATGACTTTATGGCTCCATATTAAAAAAAAAGGAAAGCTTACACTTATATGTAACTTTTATTATTTTATAGTTTTACATTATTTTAAGTTTATTTTTCATGTCCTTAAGAATTACTTCCAGAGGGCAGTCACCCAGGTAATCAAGGATTCATTGCATTTACTTTATATCTGAGCATATTTTAAATTAAAAAGAATTCAGATTGAAAATTAGCAGTAAATAGTTTTAATCCATGCACTGTTTGTTTTGAGCTCTGTCGTATCTGGCTGTCACCACTCCACCGGTAATGATTAGGAGACAAAGATAGAAATTACTGCCATACCTTTGGGTTCTTCTGCAGCTTTTTTCAAAGTTATTGTAATATACCTCATTGTTTTCCAGAATCAATTTAAAAAACACTGTGTTCCCCAACCAGAAGGGGTTAAGCTCTCGTTTGAAATTGATATTCTACTTTTCATCTTTGAGAGACAAAGCCCAATGAACAATGATGGATTAAAAACCATTGAAGCAACCCAAAAATAGATTAAAAATAAAATGTTTGAGATTGAAAAAGCTGAACAAAAGGAAACTGCAAGAGAAGCAGCTTCAGGAAGGCACATTCAGTGAATAATGAATGGGCTGAAGCAGACATTATTAGCACAATCCAGTGCAACAAATTAGAACTTAAAGACAGATTTTAATGGCAGGGGGAAGAAGGGGCAAAGACTGCATGAACTCCCCAGCCCATCCTCCAATCTCACACTCTACCACATGATAAATATCTTGTGAAGCTGAGCTTTAAGGCCACAGTTCCGTAAGACATAGGAACAGAAGTAGGCCATTCCATCCATTGAGTTTGCTAAGTCTCCTTTACACACCCAAAACTAATGGCAATAATGTCGCCCACAGAGTCCATTGGGGACCCATGAAAATTCACACCAGGCAGGTTATTATGGATTATCTCCCATGAATGCTCCAATAATGGTAATGAGACATAGGGCCATCTCTGGACTGCCTTTATCACCTTCCCCACACACGCACCCTCCTTTTTTAAAAATTGTTGCTGAGATGCGGTTGTTACTGGATAGGCCGACATTCACTGTGGTGCTGGGGAGCTGCTTGTTTGAACCGCTGCAGGATCTGGGGTGTGACTGCACCCACAGTGCCATCAGGAGGGGAGTTCCAGGACTTTTACCCAGTGACAAGCGAAGCACTAGCGATGTAGCTCCAAATCAGGATGATGTGTGGCTAGGAGGGGAATTTGTGTGTGGTGATAATACTATGTATCTGTTCTCCTTGTCCTTCTAGATGGTACACATTATGAATTTGGAAAGTGCTTGAAGGGAATGTTGGTGAATTTCTGTGGTGCATCTTATAAATGTTATATACTTCTGCTCCTATTCATTGGTGGTACAAGGAATGAACTTTCAGAGTGCTGAAAGGGGTGAAAATCAAGTGAACTGCTTTGTCTTGGATGGTATCGAGCTTCTTGAGTGTTTTTAGAGCTAGCTCATCCAGGCAAGTGGGGTGTGTTCTATCACACTCATGGCTTGTGCCTTGGTGGATAGCGATTGGTAAGACAGATGAGTTATTCACCTTAAAATTGCTAGCCCCTGAGCTGCTTCTGTAGCCACAGTATGTATCTGGGTAGTCCAGTTCAATGCCTAATCAAAAGATGTGGGGTTCGATTTTTAATTCTGGATCAAGAATCAGATATCCAGATCATTGTGGAGACCCAACCCCACATCATTTCTGTTTTGCAAGTCATTGCCTTAAAATGTAACTAGTCCAACTGGGTCAAAGGTGAGCTTGTAACCCATTAGTGGTGCCAAGGGTAATCAGTCGACAGAAGCTGCCCACAGAATATGACTGGCAAAGGCAGATGGCACACATGATGGGCACTGCAGCAACCTTGCAGTAAAAAGGTGGAAGAACCTTGGAGAATCAAGAGTAAAAATGCTCACTAAAGGGGCCAGATGGCCAAATGTGAACTAGTGCACAAGGAACTCCAGTGTTTAGATTTTTCACCTTATAAAAAAAAAGCTGCAAATCTCGCCACCTTGAATTTGACAGATACCCTAACGTGTCCAAGACTGTTTATGATTGTCAAGTTCACCCCATGGAGAACGGCGTTCCCACATTCTTGAGTCCATCAATAAGCTCCTTGAAGAGTTTAACCCATCCTTGACTGAAGATGACCAAGTGTCCGACTCCCTTTCTCCAGCCTGCACTTTGAAAATTGGGGCACGTCGAGGCATGGAAATCCAGAGACACTTTAAGGGAAGGAAAGTTTCCAACAAGGTTCAATGCCAACAGCTGACAGAAGACAGTGATTGAGCACATAATCCAGTCAGACACTCCATTGAAATACTAAGGGAGTACAGCACTGGCAGAGATACACTCTTTCAAATGGGAAATTAAGTCAAGATCCAGCTTCCGCCCCACCACCTTAAACATATATAACATATCCTGCGTCACTATTCCAAAGAACAGCAGAAGTTATAGACTTACTCGCCAAGCCGATGTGTTTGACTGCAGATGTTTCGTCACCCTGCTCGATAACATCGTTAGTGTGCCTCCGGTGAAGCGTTGGTGTTCTGTCCCGCTTGTTATTTATATGCTTCGGTTTGATGGGGTAGTTGGCATTACTTCCGGTTCTGTTTTATAGTGGTTTGTATATAGGGTCCAGTTCACTGTGTTTGTTGATGGAGTTCCGGTTGGAATGTCAGGCATCCAGGAATTCCCTGGCATGTCTCTGTTTGGCTTGTGCTATTATGGATGTGTTGTCCCAGTCAAGTTTGTGTCATTCTTTGTCTGTGTGTGTTGAGACCAGTGAGAATTGGTCATGTCTCTTAGTGGCTAGTTGGTGTTTGTGTATCCTTACTGTCAGTTTTATTCCAGTTTGGCCTATGTAATGCTTCTCTCAGTCTTTGCGCGATATTTTGTATATTACGTTAGTTTTATTGGTTGTGGGTATGGGATCCTTTACATTTGTCAGTAGCTGTTGCAGGGTCGTTGTTGGTTTATGCGCTACCCTGATATCTAGGGGTCTGAGTAGTCTTGTGGTCATCTCTGATATGTCTCTGATTTACAGTAGGGTGACTAGTGTGTCTGGCCGTGTTGTGTCTTCCTGTTGTGGTCTGTCGTGGAGGTAATGGCGGATTGTACTTTTTAGGTATCCATTCCTTTGAAAAACTCAGTATAAGTGCTCCTGCTTTGCTTTGCGCAATTCCAGTTTGCTGCAGTATGTTGTGGCTTGTTTGAATAATGTCCTGATACAGCTCTATTTATGACCGTTGGGGTGGTTGCTGGTGTAATTAAGTATCTGGTGCGTATGGGTGGTCTTTCTGTATATGTTGGTATATCAGATTAGCGTATACAAAAAGACCACACATACAGACCACTTATACGGAGCTTTTAAAAGGAACGGATACCCAAAAAAGCACAATCCTCTGTTACCTCCATGACAGACCACAACAAGAACACAACACAGCCAGACACACTAGTCACCCTACTGTACATCAGCGACATATCAGAGATGACCACAAGACTACTCAGACCCCTGGGCATCAGAGTAGCCCACATACCAACAACCACCCTGCAACAGCTACTGACAAATGTAAAGGATCCCATATCCACAGCCAGAAAAACTAATGTAATGTACAAACTACCATGCAAAGACTGCGAGAAACACTACATAGGCCAAAGTGGAAGAAAACTGACAATAAGGATACACGAACACCAACTAGCTGCCAAGAGACACAACCAATTCTCACTGGTCTCAACACATACAGACAAAGAAGGACACAAATTCGACTGGGACAACACATCCATAATAGCACGAGCCAAACAGAGACATGCCAGGGAATTCCTGGAGGCTTGGCATTCCAACCAGAACTCCATCAACAAACACATTGAACTGGACCCGACATACAAACCACTGAGAAACAGAACCAGAAGTGATGCCAACCACCCCAGCAAACCAAGGCATATAAATAACAAGCCGGACAGAACACCACCGTTTTACTGGAGGTGCATTGACGATGTCACCTAGCAGGGTGACAAACCGTCTGCAACCAAACTCACCGACTCGGCGAGCAAGTCTACAACCTCATCCGCAACCCGAGCTACAAATCTTCTCAAAAACTTTGAACAACAGAAGTGTTCTCCACTGTGCTCTGGCTAACATTTATCCCCCCATCGCTATCACTATAAGATAAATTATCTGGTTGTTATTAAATGGCTGTTTGTGGACATTGCTGTGCACAATTTTGCTGCCTCGTCAAACCCTTGCCAATGGTAATGCGCAGTGAAAAGTAATTACTTCATTGGCTGTGAAATATTATCGAACATCCTGTGATCCTGAAAATTATTAATTCAGGCTCTTTCTTTAACCAACTGGCCCCAAAGACAAAGAAAGCAGCAAATTAATTTTCAGCCTCAAAATATATCTTTAATGTGTGATGACCCTGTTCTAATGACTAACTGATTGGCTCAATGCCGCCAGTGTTTCCTCTCTAGAAATAATATGAATGGGCTGCAGAGGCTCTTGAACTTGTGAATTGATTTAAAATAAATCAAAAACAAAATCCACGCTGGTTAGAAATGAATCGCAAAGATGAAATGCTATTTCTTTGATCACAACAATGTGAAAGAGGCTTGAACTCAGACATAATAACCATTCCCATCACAGAAAAACTGATGAGCTGAGCTGGATAGAACTAGCAATCTGCTGCAGATCTGGTTTCTATAATGACAGCCAGTGAGAGAAACTGATTAGCATCTTCTTCATCTCATTTTCTGAATTTAGAATCCCCATTTTATTTCCTCCTTATTATTCAGTAGATTCTCTCAATCAAAAGATTTGGAACTTTAACCTTTAAACACAGTTATAAAAGGAATGAAAAAATGTAGTTCACACATTTTTAACAGGGAAGCTGATGGCCTAGTTAATCAGAGAATGCCTAGGGTGTGGAAACAGGCCATTTGGCCCATCATGTCAACATCAACCCTCTGAAAAGCATCTCATTTAGACCCATTCCCCTACATTTGTAATCCTACATTTCCCATGGCTAACCCACCTAGCCTATATATCCCTAGACGCTATGTGCAGTTTAGCATAGCCAACCCACCTATTCTGCTCTTCTTTGGACTGTGGGAGGAAACCCATGAAGACACCCATGAGAACATACAAACTCCACAATGACAGTTGCTCAAGGCTGGAATTGAACCCAGGTCTCTGGTGCTGTGAGGCAGCGGTGCTAACTACTGAGCCATCCTGCTACCCCTTAGTGATTTTATCACTGGACTTTTTATCCTTTTAATGTTCTAGGGACCTGGGTTTGAATCCTGCCACAGGTAGTGGAATTAGAATTCAATAAAAATCTGGAATTAAGAGTCTAATGATGACCATGAATCCATTGTCAGTTGTCAGAAAAACCCATCTGGTTCACTAATGTCCTTTAGGGAAGGAAATTCCCATCCTTACCTTGGCTGGCCTACATGTGACTCCAGATCCACAGCAATGTGGTTGACTCTTAACTGCCTTCTGAGCAATTAAGTTTGGACAATAAATGCTGACCTAGCCAGAGATGTCCACATTGTGAATGAATTTAAGAACAACAGTCTTGTGGGATAACTATAAAATCCATTTCTCGGTGACGTGTTAAACGAAGGCCCCATCTACCACAAAAGATTCAAAGGCATCAGTCAAAGAGGATTGAGTGTTCATCACGTTCAAATGAAAGAAAAGCTCTGTGGCTGCAGGAAATCTGAAACAAACACAGAAATCACTGGAGAAACTCAGCAGTTCTGGCAGCACCTGTGGGGACAGAAACTGAGTTAACGTTTCAAATCTGACATGACTCTTCTTCAGAACTCTCGGCAAATTCACCATGGAGACTTGCATTCTCACCTTCTTGAGCCCATCAACAAGATTCTCAAATAGTTTAACTTTCTGAAGAACAGTTCTGAAGAAGTCGCACTGGACTTGAAACATTAACTCTATTTCTGTCTCTTTAAATGCTGCCACACCCATTGAATTTCTCCAGCATTTTCTGCTTATTCCTTTTCCCTGTTTATTCCTCTGATTTTTAATCAGTAAAGGTCTCAGCAGTTAAGGCAGGGAAGTGGACTTGAGGATTGTTGGATCATCTATGATCTCATTGGATGGCAGGGTGAATTCGATATAGCTGAATGGCATACTTCTGCTCCTACATCTTATGGTTTTATGGTCTAACCCACCTCATTAAAGCAGATGAGCCAGTCATTTGTTTGTTTTGCTGGTTGTGACATCTTAATATGCTTTGGTGGCTGTGTCAACTTGTACCACAATAACCATTGCACTTCAAAAGTACTTAATCAGCTGCTAAGCATTTTGCGATGTTCTAAGATTGTGAAATGTGACAGCAAATTTCTATTCTTCAGGATTGCACAGGAAATGGATGGGGCTGGTTATATACAAGTTCTGCATTTTAAACAATCAGTCACCTGTATAAGTCATAGTTATACAGCATGGAAACAGACCCTATAGTCCAACTCATCCATGCCGACCATATACCTTAAGTTGATCTCGTCCCATTTGCCAGCATTTGGCTCATATCCCTCTAAACCCTTCTTATTCATGTACCCATGCAGGTGCTTTTTAAATGTTGTAATTATACCCACCTCCACCATTTCCTCTGGCAGCTCATTCCACACATGCACCACCCTCTACTTGAAAAAAGTTGCCCCTTTTATATATTTCCCCTCTCACCTTAGACATATGCCCTCTAGTTTTGGACTCCCCTACCCTGGGAAAAAGATCTTGGCTATTCACTCTACCTGTGCCCCTCATGATTTTATAAATCTCTATAAGGTCACCCCCCAAGCCTCCAATGCTTTTGTGGTGATGGCTGTGTTAACGGCTCGTACAACTTGCAGGACGGAGCGCATGAACGGACTGCGAGGTGCTGAGGGGATGTGGTGCTGCAGAACCATGAAAGGCTGACACCAGAGCAAGGGCAGGTCAACCAGCCATCAGTTTGGCAATCTTTACCCATTAATTGAGACTCAGATGGATGAATATGTGTTAGTGTTAAAAGGTGTAGAATATAAATTGTAAGGAGCTATAAGTTTGCAATTTTTGTTTTTTTCTCTCTGCCATCAGGTTAATTACAATCTGTTTTCAATAAAAAGCTGTTTCAGTGCTTAGTGCAGCAACTGATGATGCTTTATTTTAACCTTAGCCCATCAGTTAGGTAATTGTGGAAATTTGGGTAGTGTGATTAAATCTTTTCACATTTGTGACAACTTCAGGAATAGTGGGGCTTAATTTCCAGCATACTATCCCTGTGAGTTGTGACAGTAATTAGACCTCAATAACACAGTTAATCAAAGCCTCATATACATTCAGTATCACTTCCAAAATCAGAAATTGTTGGAAGAACTCAGCAAGTCGAGCAGCATCTGTGGAGAGAAGCAGAGTTAATGTTTCAGGTCCAGTGACCATTCTTCAGAACAGTTTTTTTTTGTGATGCGTTAGCTCTGCTGCCTATGAAACCCAGAATCCTATGTGTTACATGGAAGTATATAACTGTTCCTTCACTGTGTTATGGACCAGACCAAATCCCTTCAAAATATATTCAGAATATAGTCTAGACCCTAACTTTTTTCTTATTTTAAACGTAAGTGTAAGGTGTTGCATTCCAGATACAAGTTGATTGGTCAAATAACACAATATTAAGCAAAACACACTTTATTTTTACAGAAAAATAAAAATAAAAGAATTGGCTTAACTGTAACTCTATTGACATGCTTAACAAAATAATTGATATAATAACTACTACTAATTAACTGTTCCAATGTAGTAACATCCCATATACACACCCTTGGAAAAAGGCAAATTCAGTAAAATAGATTGTATCATATGCAATTCTAGCAGCAGGAAGAGAACCCCCAGTTTTTAGCTGTAACCGAGAGAGGAAAAATAGCTTCCACATCCAGCTTCAGGATCCCAGCAGCAACTGCTACTAAAAAACTGAAACTAAAAATCCTGGTTCTATGGGAGCTTGACCCCACCCATTCAGCCTGCTTCTACTGTTCCAACTTGAAAAAGCAACTCAAAGCCTTGCAAGCTGTTTACTTTACTGACTTGAATAGAGAGCTTTACACCTCTGCCTTAAAACCTCTCCTCAAAATAAGTTCAAAAAACACCTCTTAAGGCTACATTATTGTCACAAATGTGGCTAGTTCACAATCCTGGAGCTCCCTTCCTAACACCGTTGTAAGTCTACCAGTAAGTAAGGGACTGCAGTAGTTCAAACAGGTACCGTACTGCCACCATCTCCAGGGCATCTAGGGACAGGCAATAGATCCTCCAGGAACAAATAACAAAGAAACTGGTGAGAAGGCTGAAGGATGCTACAAGAAGGAAGGGTGAGTGGCAGTGGGGTATGCAGAGTCTTCCTGCCACCTTGTCATCTGGCCAGCAATGGAAAAGGTGACTGATGGTGCTCCTGCTGAGAGCCACTGCTAATTGACAAACTCTTGCCACTTCCACAGCACGGGCCTTCTGCCATGGGGAGGAAGTACCAGGTAAACACCAGCTCTGGCATGGGTTTC
The DNA here is from genome assembly GCF_021869965.1 of Rhincodon typus. Classification (NCBI taxonomy): domain Eukaryota; kingdom Metazoa; phylum Chordata; class Chondrichthyes; order Orectolobiformes; family Rhincodontidae; genus Rhincodon; species Rhincodon typus. The sequence goes on from NC_063345.1 coordinate 9,445,042, forward strand.
CTTTCTACGTACTCATTGGATCGCAAAGGCTCAATAGTTTCCCACACAGCAACGATGCTGCATGCCCTCATAGATTCACTTCTATCTTACCTGTCCCTGCCTGTCCATAATAAGGACAGTTACGCCAGGGTAACCTTAGGTCCTAACAAAACGAGGTCTGCACCCACTTCTGGCTGCAGCAGTGGGCATCCTGCCACCACCATGTAGTCTAACACAATGGGTCCACACCAGAACCACTCATTATGGAGGCAGCCTTGAGACAGAGGTGGGAGATGCTCCAGTGATTGCTGGAATATGTCTCTCGGGCCAGACTCTGACCTTAAGCCTGCCTGACCACCAGCTTCTATCCCCTTCTTGAAAGTCTCCAAGCCCTTTATGGAAAAGTAGTCTGTCCCCAGCTCTTTACCTCCATCACTAATGATTTCAGGGCCACATCCAAAAGTCATGGAGACCTCTTTCTCTGGCACCTTGCTCCATTTGTTGCGTCCTTCCTTGTAGTAAAACATTTCAGACAGCATTTCAACTCCTCCAGTGGCCTGAGCAAAGCTTCCAGTAAAGAGAGACAATGGGGCTTTAAGAGGTGCTGTGTATCATGTACAAAGTTTGCATGCTATTTTCTTTAATGGGGCAGGACATGGGGTAATTAGCAATTGCTATCTATATTCTGCTATCAATGCAATGCAATATTTCCAGCTGAAGCTGCACAGCTCCTGTATTCCCCTTGGGATCTGGTGGAATTACATTTACTCTCAATGTAAAATAGCGAGTCTTTTAGTAAGCTAATAATTGCTCTTTGCTGTTTGTATCATAAAGGAAACTGATCTGTTCTTGCAAGACGACCAATGGAGAGAATTATATAATAGACACCTAAACTATTGCCGTAAATGTACTGCAATCTAACCAGCAGAAACTCACACTATCAAAACAGCATTTGACGCTGCCATGGGACAATAGGCTTACACTCAATGAATGGTTAAAATCCAACGCAACAAGCCTAAAGATTATACTTACAAGAAATAATAATAGGTTGAATGATGCAACAGGTGGCCGCAAACAATCCCAGAGATCATGCAACTTGCCAAACCCTTTAATTATATGGCTTTCAAGTCAATTTAAATTATACATCTGTGTGCTTGTATTCTCTGGTTACTTCTTAGTTCTGTTGTGTAACATTTGACAACAATGTATTTATTCGAGTCAATTCTTTTAGGTAACAGCACCACAGAGTTCTCAACTTCACCATGGCCGTTTTTAAGAGTGAGACCCCTTGAAATCAAGCCAGCACTTAACCAAGTGCGGCATCAAGGAGCCAAATAGATAATTGGGAAAATGGGGAAACTTTCCACTGGTTTGAATCATACTTGGCACAAAGGAGATAACAAGGTGTAGAGCTGGATGAACACCGCAGGCCAAGCAGCATCAGAGGAGCAGGAAAGCTGACATTTTGGGTCTGGACCCTTCTTCAGATTCTCCAGCATCGGCAGTTCCCACTATCTCTGGCACAAAGGAGAGTTGTTTTTAAGGCCAACCACCTCAGTCCCAGTACATTTCTGCAGGGTTTCCACATGGCAGTACTCTTGCCCCAAGAGAGAGGTGATGGCAATGCCACGAGACTGTCACTCCAGACTCCCAGAGTAATGCACTGACGTGTATTTAAGGTATATTTGAATTTCAACTTGGCTGAAAATGAAATTTGAATTCAGCAAAATCTGAAATTAGAAGTCAGTCTAATGTTGACCATGTAGGCAGGTTGTATTAAAGTAAGGCAGGATCTGGCCAAAGTAGACTGGGAATAGCTACTTGGATGTAAATCCAAAGCAGAACACTGGGGGGATATGCTCAAAAAAGGAATTGGGTAAGAGTACAGTCCAATATATTCACTTTAGGGTGAACTGGAGCAGCAAGAAGCCCAGAGAACCCTGGATATCTAGGAATATTCAGGATAAAAAGGAAAAGAGAAGTGTATGATAGGTACAAAGGGAGACAATTAATGGAGGCCCTCGTGGAGTATAGAAAGTGCAGGAGGGAAGCTTAAGAAAGCCATCTGGAGAGCAACAAATGGCCATAAAAAACACTGGTGGGCAAGATTAAGGAAAATCCCAAGATATTCCACGAGTATATCAAGGGGAAGTGAATAATCAGGGAAAGAATATGGCCAATGAGGGACCAAGGGGGAAATATGTTCACGGAGCCAAAGTAGATGTTAGATGAATATTTCACAACTGTCTTTACTAAGGAGAAGGAGTCTATAGATAAAGAATTTGGGAAGATGGACTGTGAGGTTCCTCAGCAATTTGACATATGGAGTGAGGACATATTGGAGATTTTAGCAGATTTAAACGTGGCCAAATATCCAGGTCCAGATGCACTGCAGTAACTTACCAAATCTCTTTCAATAGTACCTTCCAAACCCTAAACGTCTATCTATAAAAGGTAGAAGGACAAAGACACTAACATTCCTTCTTAGCTCCTTCTCAAACTCCTTGCACTCCATCCTTAGCAGCACAACACAGACACTCCCCCACCACAAATACAACAGTTCAAGAAGTTAGTACACCATCACCTGCTCAAGAGTATGTTTTTTCTATTTATTCACTGGATGTGGGCATCACAGGTCAGGCCAGCTTTTACTGCCTATCTCTAATTGGCCAGAGGACAGTTAAGAATCAACCACATTGCTGTGGGTTCGGGGTCACATGCAGGCCAGACCGGGTAAGGATGGCAATTTCCTTCCCTCAAGGGCATTAGTGAACCTAATGAATTTTTCCTGATAATCAGCAATGGATACATGATCATTATTGGACACCTAATTCCAGATTTTTTTAAATTGAATTCAAGTTCTACCCTCTGCCATGGCAGGATTTGAACCCAAGTTTCCAGGGCATTACCTGGGTCTCTAGATTAATAATCTAGCGACAATATCAGTAGGCCATCATCTCCCCATCAAGGATGGGTAATAAATGCTGGACCTGTCAGCAAAGACATCCTCTTCTTTTTATTCTTTCATGGGATGTCAAAATGGCATGTAGCATCTAACTGAAAATATTTGCAAATTCTATCACACTGCCTTTTGCCCAGATGTGTTGGGCTCACTGAAGATGAGATAATTTGTGAAATCTCCTCATCTGATCAATTGCTGGTACAACAAGGAATATCTAGGGATGCTAATGGTGATATTTTGGGCATTATTTAAAGCTATAATTCAATAAGCATGACTGTACCAGGCTGTTAACTAGGCTCTGTTCCTAGCCCAAATGCTAGGAGGGTGGACAGCTGTGTTTGCCAGTTTTCTTTCTCATGTCTTAGTTGATGCCGTTCTCCCTATTCTATTCCTTTTTTGACATTGTAATGGTTCACAACAAACGTATGGTTTGCTATGCATTTCAGAGGATACTTAATAATTAATGACATTGCTATGGATCCAGTGTCACATGTAGGCCAGTCTAAGTAAAGATGGCAGATTCCCTTCTCCAAAGGCACTTGGAGAGCCAGATAGGTTTTTACAACAATTGAGAGAAGTTCCTTGGTCACCATTACTGAGATTAACTTTTGTCATGACGGCAAATTACTTACCTGTATATCAAACTTTTATGTACAACATGTGTTTATTTATAAGGAAGGACATGCCAGCCAAAAGATGGTTGAAATATCAGCTCAGTGAGTTCATGGAAAATTCCTGTTTGAATTACCCTGGGTCCTCAGAGAGCGATGAAATATTGCACCTGAAGAGTGCCAAGAGAGTATCCGTCAGTGACACTTCAAAGGGAGAGATGTCATGGAAAATGAACTATGACACCTCTGTGGCTACAGAGATAATGATGGACTGATTATCCCCTCTCAGCATAAAACCATCCCTTCCAGGTTATGTCCCAGACTGTAAACATCATATTGGTTCAAAGAAAGGCAGTTTTGTGCAAAAGACATGCTTGGGTTACATCATTCCAGGAATACACACAAAACGGTGTTAAAAACTATGCTGAAACCACTGGTTTCTGTGTGCTAGAGTGCTGGTGTGCTAGTGAACTATCTTGTTATTTAAGGTTACACTTTGTGAAAGTGTCTTGTGAAGGGACACAGCAGAAAACTTCCATTAAGCGCCCTGGTGAGTGCAGGTAAAAAGAAATGATATCTCTCTGACTTTCTGATTGCTGAAAACAAGTCATGTCAGCAAAGTTACTGTTGAAGGAAACAGGACCGGTTCCTTCCAGCTAACTAAAAAATTAAGAATCTCTATACAACTACTGAACTGCCAAGTTTAGTGCTATTGGAATCACCCACCTTGATGGTTACAGTGTTTCATAATCCATTCATCATGGATGAACCAAATTCATATTTGTTTTTACATTAGTTTTTGTACTCACTTCTCATTTCTAATTTGTGTGTATGTGTGTTTGTCACATTTCACTTACATTTCTCGCATTCTTCTGCATTTGTTTTCTTCCTTAACTCCAGAAAGCCTAATTAAATTGGCTTCTCCTAAAACTTATGTACATTTGGGGTTGGAAAAGATATCCACAAGGGTAGAATCCTGTTTAAATCAACCTTGCCATGATCACTCACGGGAACATAACAATTTGGAGGTATCCTGACAGAATTGTAACAAATTTGGAACCTTTGGCTGGGGACCAAGCGTCACATTTCCAGCTCCAGATTTTAGTCGTGAATTGAACATAAATTCCATTGTGGTGATGTCCCCAAAGCATTAGCTTGAACGTCCAGATTACTAGTCCAGTAATGACAGCACGTTACTGCCTTTCCAACAAACCAATGCGAGAACGACAAAAAAGTTAGCAATATCTGTCACTGTTACTAAGGTGATATTGCAATGTGGCAATCTTCCTTTCAAGAAAATTATATAATTGCACTATTTTTAACCAACCAGCTAAGCAGAAGGAAAGATCTGTTTGCTGGAAAATCTATCTACTTCCCTTTCTAAGTTCTACAACACAATAAAACCAGTCAAGCTTCATAAACACGGCAACGTTTATATAACACTGCCAGGTGTTCTATTCAGTAATTTCCTTTTACTTAATAAACGGACTTGTTTATTTCTGTTGAGCAGAGCTTCATTTTCATAAACTGTCTTGGGAGTTGCTTGTTAATTTTGATATTGTAAATTGCAGGGCAGGTAATTGAGATGAGCCAGGTAAATGAGTTGACTGGGATGTGACGAAGCTATCATGCTGCTTGCCGAAATCATCATTCTATTTTGGATGAGGTGTTAAACCAAAGTCACATGTCCTTTCAAGACAGAAACTCTTTAGATGAAGAATAAGGGAAACCTCCCCAGTCTTCTGTCCAATATGTAGGTGTAGTACAGACTTAATGGGCTGAAGGGCCTTTTTCTGTGCTGTAGACCTCTTTGATTCCAGGACTCAATATTTATGCCTCAACCAGCAAATCTAACAAACAAATTAACCGGCCATTACCATATTGCTGTATGTGCTCATTTTCTGTGTGAAACCTGGTTGTTCTATTTGATTTAATTGTTTGATGTTATTTGATTTAAGCTTTATTGTCACATGTACTCAAGTACAGAAATACAGGAGTACAGTGAAAAGTGTACAATGTCGCCAAACACAGTACCATCTCAGGTACGAAAGTACCTAGGTACAAAACTTAGGTACAAGTAGTTTGGAGAAACACAGTTAAAAGTAAAGCATAACCATTGTTCTTTGTATAAGAAGAAAAATAAAGAAATAAAGTTAGAAGTTAACATTACAGTCCTTCTTAGTATTAAGTGGAAAAGTAAAGGAATAAAGGTAAAAGTTTCTCTCCATTGTCCAAGTGGCTACCCTTCAAATGTAATTAAGTGACTCTAAGACTTTGCGATGCCCTGAAGTTGTGAAGGATACTTAAAATATGTAAATACTTTCTTTTTTCTCCACGGTTGGGTTCCATTGCCCTGGACAGTCGTACCTTGTGGAGGCAAGACAATATTGGTTCTTTTTACCATAGCTAAAATTTCAACCAAGGTAGCTGATTGCAGAATCTAGTTAAAAGACAGCTTTTCCCTGAAATCAGAACATAATAATTCAACAAGATTACTTTGAGGGTAGAAAAGTTGGGGCTAATATTCCCAGCCCCTGAACAATAAGGGAAACGTGAGAAAGTTGGAAAAATCAGATGAGATATCCAGCAAGGACCTTCTCGATGCCGAGAGCAAACGATCCCATTTCCCATCGACATATTGAGCCGAGATAAGATTCTCACTAACAAATGGCAAGGGGTCTACTTACATGGATTATTGGTCATTAACACCTAAAACAAACCCAGAAACTGCTGGAGAAACTCAGTGGAGATAGAGAGAGACAGTGTTAAGCTTTTGAGTCCAGTTTGACTCTTCTTCAGAACTTCTTCCAATTCCTTCAGTGAGAGAGAAAATAGAAAGGGAAGCAGTCAACGGGATCGCTAACAGTAGCCAGGGAAGAAGAAATTGCTGAATAGGTGATAACAGAAACAGTAAATAGGGGGAAACAGGTTGGCTGTGCTAGGAACAACCCATATGTGAGTGGGATAGCAATCATGGAGGGAGGTGTTGATGTGGTGAAATAGTTAAATCCAGTATTGAGTCCTGAACGCTGTAAGATATGTGACAATACAATGACTTTAAGAGGCGTATTTAGTCCTGGTATTTTTTTTTGATGACAGGTTTTAAGGCAGAGATGTCAATTGTTCTACTCAGAGCCATTAGAGTGAACAGTTTGTGAGACTTCGGGGTTTTTTTTAAAATGTTGGAACAATAGAAGCATCCTGAATGGGTGGGGTCAAGGTCCCACAGAACCAGGACTTTTAGTTTTTGATTTTCAGTAGTAGCTGTTGCTGAGTCTTGAAGCTGTGTGGAAGCTGCAATACATCTCTCCGCTACTCTCTCTCTCTCAGAGTTTTCCTCCTGGACTGGAGAATTGCCCGTGAGACAATCTATTTTTCTGAATTTGCCTTTGCCAAGGGTGTGTTCATGGAATGTTGCTATATTGGAACAGTTGCTGTTTAGTAGTGAAATAATCTATTATTCTGCTAAGTTTTGCAATCGTGTTGTTATTCCATTTGCTTCTTTCTTTTATTGTATTTTAACTACAGCGTATGAATAAAGTGTATCTGCTAAATGTCAAGATATTTGATCAATCAAATGACATCTGTTGCACATCACCTTACACTTAACTTTAAAATAAGAAAATATTACAGTCCAGACTATCTTCTGAACATATTTTGAGGGGGGATGGTCTGGTCCATAACTGGCACCTAGGTGAAGAGACTATGTTCTTCTTTTGTCTGCTTCCTCTTTTCTCTCTCTCTCTATTTATTTCACCCTCTCCCTCCAACCCTGACAATCCCCTCTTCCCATCCCATCACTGCCATCAGCATAAATACCACCAATTCTCAGCTGCTTTCACTTCTGACAAGGGATCACTGGACTTAAAGCATTAACTCTGTTTTACTCTCCATAGATGGTGCCAGACTTGTTGCATTTCTCCAGAAACATGGAAACAGGAGTAGGCCACTCGAGCCCATTAACTTTCTGCTTTCGTTTAAGCCACTGAACTTCCATAGCTCTATTTGAAGTGGTACCTATTTGTTTTCAATCCTGTTTTTTATTCATTCAGGTGATGAGCACATCACTGGCTAGACCAGCATTTATTGCCTGACCCTAATTGCCCACAGGGCAGTTAAGAGTCAACCACATTGCTGTGGGTCTGGAGTTACATGTAGACCAGACGAGGCAAAGATGGCACATTTCATTTCCTGAAAGACATTAGTGAACTAGATGGGTTTTTCCGACAATTGACAATAGATTCATGGTCATCATTAGATTCTTAATTCCAGACTTTTTTTATTGAATTCAAATTCCACCATCTGTGACGGCAAGATTCAGACCCGGGTCCCCAGAACATTACCAGGGTCTCTGGATTAATAGTTTAGTGATAATACCATTAGGCCATTGCCTCCCCCATCTGTTAACTATTTACTCAAAAAAAAGGGGACACCACAAAACATGTTGACTGCAGAGTAACTTCACCAAAGATTGCACTGCTTCTAAACATGTTAGCTGTGACTCTCTGAGCAGCACTCTCATACCTGGATGTGTGGGTTCAAGTCTGGCAAGTCACAATCCAGGACTTGAACACAACAATCAAGGCTGACATCATACAGTATGGAAGCAGCCTTTTGGCCTGACAAGTCGATACTTCCCTACACCAATCTAACTTTCCAGTGCTTGGCCAATGCTGCAGCTTTCCACAGTCTTTCTCCATTCAAGTAATACTCAGCTTCTCTATTCTTCCTGCAGAAATGCAGAACATTGTTATGACATTTCAAGCGTTCATCCAAAATACTTTTTAAAGCTTGTGAAGTTTCACCCCTCATCTCTTCACTCCCGATTTCTACCACCCTCTGGGTGAAAATCATTTTCCTCAATTCTTCTTTAAACCTCCTGCTTTTCAACTTAAAAATTATACCCCTTTGTTATTGAACCTTAATTCAAGGGAACAGTTGCTTTCTATTCAGCTTGCCAAAGCCACTCATAATCTTATACATCTCAATCAGTTCCCCTCTCAGCCTTCTCTGCTTATCCAGTCTCTCTTCATAGCTAAACTGCTCCAACCTAAGCAACATTCTGATGAATCACCTCTGCACTCCCTCCAGTGCAGTACAGAAGGACTGTAACATGATTAGAGATGGGGTTTTCTGGATAACATGATAAAGTGAGTCTGCCATCTCAAGTGGTTACAAAAGGTCAGGTGGCTGCCATCTTGAAGACAAGTAGGTTTTCCTAATGCCCTGGTCAATGCTTATCCTACAGTCAAGAGGAGCCTAACAGCTTACTCTTGTTCCTATTTCTTATGGTCATATGGTCTAAGAGTGGAAAAATAGATGACCACATTGTCATCACCTTGCTCTTTGTGGGAGTTTGCTCAGTCACAATTTGCCTGCTGTATTCCCTAAATAACAAAAGTGGTTGTACTTTAAAAGTATTTCTTTGGCTTTAAAGTGTTTTGGGATGTTGTGAAAGGTGTTATATAAATGCATATCTCTTTTATGTATTATACAAATGCGTAGTAGGAGTCTGCAAGATTTGTTGGATGGAGATTTAATTGAGTTTTTTGAAAGATGGCTAGATATATTGATGTAGTTTACATGGTCTTCAGAAAGGCCTTAGTCAAGGTCCCACATGGAAGACTAGTCCAAAATGTAAGAGCCCATGGAACCCAAGGTAAGTTGGCAAACTGGATTCAAAATTGGCTTGCAAAAAGGAGGCAAAGGGTGATTGTGCAGGGTGGTTTTTGTGATTGGAAAGCTGTGCCCAGCGGTGTACCGCAGGGATCAGTGCTGGGACCCTTGCTGTTTGTGATGTATATTAATGATTTGGACGCGAATGGAGAGGTATAATTAATAAATTTGCAGATGACATGAAAATTGGTATTGTTGATATTGAGGAAGATGGTTTCAGGTTCCAGTCTGATATTGATCAGCTGATAAATTGGGCAAAGCAACGGCAGATGGAATTTAATTCTGATAAGTCTTAGGTGGTGCATATTGGGAGATCTAATACTGGAAGGACATACACAATAGATGGTAGAGCCCTAGGGAGTACTGAGGAACAAAAGGACCTTGGAGTATAAGTCCACAGATCCCTGAAAATGCTAGCACAGGGTGGTGAAGAAGGCATATGGGATGTTTGCCTTCATCAGCCAGAGTGTAGAATATAGGAGCAAGGAAGTCTTGTTACAACTTTATAAAATAATAGTTAGGCCACAGATGGAACACTGTATGCAGTTCTGGTCACCACACAATCAAAAGGATGTGATTACAGTGGAGACAGTGCAGAGGAGATTCATCACGATGTTGAGTTTCAGTTATGAGGAGAAACTGGATAGGCTGGGCTTGTTTTCCCTGGAGCAGAAAAGGATGAGGAGGGATCTGATTGATGTATAGCAAATTATGACAGACATAGATAGGATAGATCATAAAAATCTTTTCCCCATGTCAGAAGACCAGAGGGCATAGGTTCAAGATGAGGATTAAGTGGTTTAGAGGGGATTTGAGGAAAAGTTTTTTTTCACCCAGAGGGTGGTAGCTATATGGAATGCACTGCCTGAGAGAGTGGAGGCAGGTATTCTCACGACATTTAAGAAGCATCTCGAAAAGCATTAGATGCCAGGGCATTGTAGGCTATAAGCCAAGTGCAAGTAAATGGGATTAGTGTAGTTTGTGTTAATTGGTCAGCATAGATATGGTGGGCTGCAAAGCCTGTTTCAAACACTAAACAAAATAAAAAACCCAAAGAACTGCAGATGCTGGAAATCAGAAACAAAATCAGAAATTTCTGGAGAAACTCAACAGGTCTGGCAGCATCTGGGGAGAGAAACAGAGTTAACATTTGGAATCTCTTCTTCACTTTCCACTGGTGTGAACCTGGCTATTTAATCCAGGAACAATATTATGAAGATAGGTGAAGTTAGAGTGAATATGATATTTCCTGTAACTTGCCATTGTCAGTAATAAATGACAAAACAATCTCTCAAACAGGAAAGGAACTATGATTGAACTGAGCCAAATTATTTGCAATGGGGCTTGTCTGACACTGAGGAAGTTCCATGAAAGCATCAATGGGAAGGAACACAAAAGATGAATTAGACATCAGAAGGCTGAAGCCAAGATAAAAGGCAATGTACAGATGAAAATTTGCAAGGCTAGGAAAGTGGCTCGTGTGCAATAAGTGACAGATTGGTGAAAAGTGGTGAAGTACTTCCAAGAATGAACATTGACCAACCATAGACAAAAAGCAGTGATACTGATGGTAAAGGAGATAAAAGGATGTAAAATAGGTGCAAATGTTAGATGTGAAAATGTGAAAAAGTGTTTCTGCCTTGATGACAGCAAAGCCAACCCAGGTACAAATAAGTCACAGTTAGGGGAGGGTGGGGGATGTAGGAAAAATGGCATACATACTCTGAAATTGTGGGACTCAATATTAATTCCCAGAGGCTGTCAAGTACCCAAGCAGAAAATGAGATGTTGTTTCTCCAGCTTTTGTCGTGCTGATTGCTTGTCAATACTTAATTATAAAACTGTATTTTACGTATTGTGTCAGATATGGTTCAATGGGCGACTTCTGTGTCTCTGAATTAAAAGGGTACAAGATCCAAGTTGCACTCCACAGCCCTAGGCACATCATCTAGTCTGAGGTGTCATCATTCAGATCAGACATAAAAGATCAATGGGGAATTCATCTGAAAAAGAGCAGCAAGGACCTAGTTAACATTTATCCCATAGACAACATCATGAAAAATATAAATTGCCTGCTCTCCACAAGTTGACAAGTGAATCTCCTAATTTAGAGTCATGACACAGATTGATATCATTCAGCCCATCAAGTGCATGTCAGCTTGTTGTAGAACAGTCCATTCAGTTCCAATTGCTAGCTCTGTCTTTTCTACGTTTACAAAGGCTCCCCAATTTCTGAATGGCCAACTTACAAGCACTTAATAAATGTGATCCCATACAGGAGTGTATTAGCATTAACTTTAAAGATTCAACACAGAAACAGTTCCTTCCACTTACAAACAGCTATTTTATATTGAAAACGATAGAACTGCGGATGCTGTAAATTAGGAACAAAAACAAAATTGCTGGAAAAGCTCAGCAGGTCTGGCAGCATCCGTGAAGGAAAAAAAGAGTTAACGTTTCGGGTCTGGTGAACTGGAGGAACTTACCCAGTTCTGAGGAAGGGTCACCGGACCCGAAACGTTAACAGCTAGTTTATATTGCCCTGCATTGTGTTCCAACTTGCAAACAAATTGATTTGCAAATGCACTCAAGAACTGAACATGTTCGCAACCCGGAGACTACCTATAATACCCATATGTGCCCATCAATTTCATTAACGTCCTGTACTATCATTGATTCGATGAGCCAGTGGATAAATCTGTTCTCTGCAGGCCAAGTGACAAATATGTACAGCCAAGCCACAATATAAAAGCAGCTCCCTATTTGCATTAGTGATTATTTGGTTTTGATTGTGTCAGGAATGATCAGAGTATGGGTCAAAGCACAGCATTTCATCATAATCCTGGTACCGGCAGAGACAAATGTACCAATGCTGGTAATTTTTCTACAATTACCCCCATTTCCACTCCAACTTTCACTTCCATTCCTCACTCACCGCAACCTTCACACCCAAAGGACATTCCTTGGTTATGGACAGAGGGGATGGGAGGTCGATTGTTATATCATCTTGAAGATTGGGGTGACAGGCTACCATGGATGGCAGGGTAGAGTAGTTATTTGTCCATCAGCTGAGTACACAACAACAGAATCATCAAAGAGAAAAATGATTATTTTCTATAGTGGCTGAAAGCAAACTTCCAGCTCTTCCTAGCCCTCAAGGAATGCTGGAAAATACACCGCTTCTGTGGAGTCAGGAGATGCCACCTCCCTTTCACTGGCCGGATTCCTAAATGCTGAAAGTTCTTCACACCATGTGCAGGATTTAAATTGAGCTCTGAACTGAACTGTAGGGGTCCAATTTAAATCATAATAATTCTTGCAGGAATTTTCAATGTGACAAGAGGCTTGTAGAATCATGGAATCCCCACTGTGCGGAAACAGGCAATGTGGTCCATCGAGTTCACACCAACCCTCCTCTCAGCACCCACTCCCAGACCCACCCCTATCCTTTCCCTGAAACCCTGCATTGCCCATGGCTAATCCACCTAGCCTACACATCCCTGGACACTTTGGGCAATTTAGCATGGCCAATCCACCTAGCCTGCACATCTTTAGACTGTGTTTGCATACTTTTCATTAGTTTGCACAGAATGACTTTTTTAATGTTGTTATTCCACATTTTTTTGGGCAGGTCCTGGATTTAAGTAGACAATAAGAAAGTCAATGAAATCAATTTGTCTCCATTTCTGAGCAAATTTATTGGTTCCCTGGTTAACCACTATTTATATATTGCTTTTCAGACTCGATCTTTGTATACTACAATCACCATTGTTCATCCAACAAAAAAGAATCATTGCTTTATCTTTTTGTCCTGTGTAAGCTTTCTAGGCCTTGCACTGAACACAATGGATTTGTTTGAGCCGTAATACTTTTCATAATATGGATTACATGTTCATTTTTTTTTTAAAAATTGAGTTTGGGAATCACTAGCAACACCAGCATTTAACGCCCATCTCTAATTGCCCTGAAGAAATTGGTGGTGAATTGCATTCTTGAACTGTTAGGAAGGGAGTTCCAGGATTTTGACCCAGTGATGTTAAAGGAATGGCCACTATGGATCCCACTCAGGATGCTGTACGGCTCAGAGGGCATCACAAGGGATGGTATCTGCTGCCTTTGTCCATTAGGTGGTGATGGTCATTGGCTTGTGAGGTTCTGTTAAACAACATGTATTACATAAATAGAATACACATCAGAGAACAATGGAACATCTTCTATTCAAAAGAGACTTTGATATTCCAACTTGTGCCTGATTATTATTCTCATGAATGTGGTTAAAGGTGTTTTTATCACAATTGTCTTCCTTAAGCTTGAAGAACTGGATTTAGAATTATGCTCACGATTGAGACCACAAAATACAGGGTAAGCATGGTTTTATTCACATCATGGTTGTCTTATTTGCCACAAACACATCATTTTAATTGCACTTCCAATTCTTAGTTTATTTAAACATTTGCTTCTCGAGTGTCCCATTTATATAGACAACAAACATAGCTGGAAACTAGGGACTAGTTACTAAATAACATCAATGGTCACAAAGACATTCAACAAACTCTTCAGTTAATTTCACAGGAATAGTTGTACAATTATTACACAGACTGCAAAAAATGAAGACACATTAAATTTCAAATTCCAGGAGGCATGTGGCCTTTTTGTTTTTCTTCTAACTGCAGAAAAATAGAGGGTCATTACAATCAAAGAATGACAACACCATAGGAAGCCATTTGGTCCATTATGTCTCTCTGTAAAAGCTACTCAGCTAGACCCACTCCCCTGCTTTGTCCCTGTAGTCCTGCAATTCTTGGGTTTCTCTTCAGAGAATTATCCAATTCCTTCATGAAAGCATTGATTGAATCTGTCTCAGGCACATTCCCTGGGAGGGTGCTCTAGATCATAATCACTCTTTTACAATTAGAAAGTCATTGAGGCCCACCAGACTACTCTGCAATTCAGTTAAATCATGGCCGATGTGCACCTCTATTTCCTTTTAAGTGCCCTCACTCCATATCCCCTTTTATTTTTGTCTTCTGATTTCATTCTTGAAAGCTCCACTTGTTCCCTCTGCTTCAACAGCTTAAAGGAGGACAGAGTTCCAGAAACAAAATGAAGTGTTGCAATGTGACAACAAGAAAGAAATCACAACAAATTCACAGTAGTCTCTCCAACATCAGGATCAACTAGTTGGATGGTGCTTGAAGTAAACGGGGGAGGAAGCAAAGGCACAAAATGAAACAGTAAAACACGATGACGTTCATTTCAATTCAGCACTGAACTGTACAAGTCATTATTAATGTAGCTTTGGTTCATGAAATTCAATATAGACAAATGTGATGTTCTCTGTATTGGAAGGAGAAACAGGCATCACAAAGGACATTTTAAAAGGTGAATTGGAAAGGGATTTGGGACTGTTAAAAAATTCAGTGCTTACAATTACCAAAGAGAAGCAACAACCAGAACAAATGCTTAGTTGCAATGCTCAAGCAGTCTAATGTAAGTGAGAGGATACTAGGCTAAGATAATACATTCCCTAGTCAGACTACATCTTATCCTATGGAGGAAATATAGAAAAATGAATGAAATTGATTCCTGGCATCAAAGAATATAAACACCAGCACAAATAGTTGACCCAAAAGCCTGTTTTTGTGCTGTACATTCTGTGTGAGGGATAGATTAGAGAAACTGGGCTCTTTACACTTAAAACAGGGTAGCTGGAAAATAAACTTATAAAATTATACAAGTAATATAATTTATGTCCAAATTTCCCCTCTAAGCCTTTCCTCTTTTCTATCTCTCCTCCTTTAAGAAGATCAACCTCTCTGGATAAATGATGTTCTAATATCTCCTTGCACCTGTCAGTTATACTTTGTTTGGTATATTCACATGAAACACTTTGGGATGTTTAGCTATAGTAAAGGCATTATATAAATGCAGGTTGTTTAATTGGGTAAGTCTAAAAACTAGAACAAGAGACCATAGGTCAAAACTAGTTAAATGATCATTCAAATTTGAAAGGATTTCTTTATGCATAAGGAAAAGACCAGAGGACTGATCTTCCAGGTAGGATTGTGAAAGAGACATTATCTAGTGTCAGTTCTGACTTAGTCAAGTTCCATTGGCAGACAGGTTGCACAGACAACCTTTGCATTTCTTTGAATAAAGAAGATTAAGGGTGATTTAATTGAGGTGATTAAAATGATCAAAGGAGTTGATAGAGAAACTGCTTTCTCTGCTGGTAGTGTCCAAAATCAGGATTAGCCTTACAATTGGAATTGGGCCATTCAGGGGTATTCAATAGATGTACTTCAAGAAGGGTAGGGGGGGGTGGGGTCAACCGAAAAACAAGATTGATAATACTTCTGCCTGACAAAGTTTTAAGGATTACAGAACCAAGGCAGGTAGATGGAGTTAAGATATATGTGAAGGATGATGGCAGAACAGGCTCATGCCAAATCCCCATTTCTGTCCCTGTACTCCTAAGACACAATGGAGCAATGCAAAACTTTATTCATTTTGGATAGGTGTTTTACGACAGCCCAAATGGATTCCTTAATCTACATCTGCAATGGGAAATTGAAGTTACTGTATGTCAGTAAGTAACGCAATCCATGTACGCTCCCACGTTAGTCTGACGTGCCACTCGTGTTTGACCTCTATTGCTTTTCATCTTCACGTTAACATGTACACACAGTCTACTACACCAAAATTGGTCTTCACCTAACTCCACTGAACAAGTGGTTAAACAAAATTCTTCCACCAATTGATGGAAATTTAGAAATTGACATCAATTCTCCATTTGCATCATTATCCAATTTAAGACAACAACTGGTCAATTTGCAAAGGAGAGAAAATACTGATAAGGAGTCAGATCAGAACTTTCACTTCATGTTAAAACAAACACCATTAGTTAGTGAGAAAAGAAAGACTGAGAGAGGAAGAGTATGTTGGATTATGCAGGCTAAGCTGAAATGTTAATAACATGTATGAATAATTTAAGTAGAAAAATATTTTAAAGAGGCACTGTTGTTTTATTGAAATTCTATGCTAAATTGTGCTTATTCGCCAAACACTGCTAAGACACCACATCAAAAGGAACGATTAGTTACAATAAAACCTCTGGAATAGAGACTACCACTAATCTGTATATTCCTTCTTTCTGATGTCAGTAAACAGTGCCTCTCAATTTTTTAGTTTTCAGATTGGGTGATACCTTAAAACAGCATGTGTAAATAATTCGGGGCTTGATTTTAAATCATAATTTTTTAAACTAAGCCCACTCAATGCAAATAGGACAAGTTATCATATGATCACTCAGAATCAACCAGTACCAAACCCCTAGCCTTTTGTTAGTAGGTAGGCCATCAAAATTACTTCACAGCATATCTGAGTTGTTCTACTGAAGCAATATGTTACATTCAAGCACGAAAGATTGTGGGGTCAATTGCAACGCACTTAACATTGTTCAGTTTTGCTTAACTGTCAGAAAGCAATTAACAGAGTTATTAAGGCTAGGGGCATCGACCAGTCAAGATTATGTTTAGATAAAAATTAATTCCACAATTACACTCACTAGGTCTAAACAAAGTTACATGTTTTGAATAATGTTTTTAAAACATACATAATGTTCTCAACCAAACAGTACTTCATATAATCAGAATATGTATTAGAAAGCAGAATTCTGCTACTCTATCCTAATCCACATTAGTATACTCAGCCTGATGTTTCACTTAAGATTGTGACATTATACTTCACAAAAGAATGTGACAAATTTAATAGGTATAGGCAGGTTAAATTATTGCACACCTCTGAATGCTGCGTGCATACGACATGGATTGTTGCAAAAATAAGATAATAAATATATTTAGCTTTGGCTTTATGAGAACACATAAGAAGGAATGTGCACATTTTCAGGTTAAACTGAATGTTACTGATAATATAACAGGAATCCAAAATCCGACAAGGTGCAAACATGCTTTCAAGTAAAAAAAATCCCCAGGCTAAGTGGTCCATCCTTGTATTTTGTGCTGGACGCAGTGGTGTCCATGGAAGACAAGTGTTTCTTATGACTATAAATGCTACTTAACATTAGGCTTTAAATACATTTTACCCAGAGGAAATTATGGATGGCAGAGTGGCACAATGGGAGCACCGTGCTACAGTGCGATAAGAGCTTTAAATCCCTGATCTCAGCTGTGTTACTACAAGGAGGAACTCAATTGCAGCTTCATGGGGTGGAGGGGGTAAGATGAGAGAGAACAGGAACAGTAAAAGGTATTTGTCAACTCCAGCCATCTCCCATGCCTCCTCACAGCTACAAACTACTATGATGAGATGCCGGCGTGGACAAAGTCAGAAGTCACATGACACCAGGTGATAGTCTAACAGGCTTATTTGAAATCACACGCTTTCAGAGCACAGCCCCTTTGTCAGGTGGAGTCAGGGGCAGCGCTCAGAAAGCTTCTGATTTCAAATAAACCTGTTGGACTATCACCCGGCTTCGTGTAACTTCTGACTTTGTCCTACAAACTACTGCTAGGTTTCTTGTGAATCAATTGTCCACCTACCTTTTTGGCTTCGGTTTGTTCATAATTCTTTGTAACGGAGAGCAGAAGGGGGAGGAAAGTTTGAATGTGGATCTTACAAAGAGTAACAAGAAAATATTGAATGTAGCATATGTCTAACAAAATAGTTTTAAGATTCACCCCAAAAAGAAAGATTGCATGAAGATCTCTACTTCCCAGTGTATTTGTTTTCCAGAAATAAATAGTACATTCCTTTTACTATGTCCAGTAGAACATTTTATCATTTGAATCTATTTTGTAGTTTGTATATTCCTTACAGATATTTCATCTTAGCCCCAGACTGAATTCTGAGTAGATAAGAATGCATAAATATTTTTCATACTTCTGTAGCTCCATAAATATACATATGACTTAACAAAAATATACATTCTCAAAATAAGATATTATTGGGATTAGGCTGTAAAAATAGTCACAAAATAGTACTGAGGCGTAAGCACTAAATGCCGTCAATTGATTATATTATCAGTAACACTCTTCAAATCATCCTGACTATGCACATCCTTCAATAGATGATACTCCTTTTATCAGACTGCTTCAGATAAGACATGAATGTAGAAAAAAACGTCACTATTGTGGAGCTGACAGTCGTTCCTACCACAGCAATCAAACCAGTCAGTCAGTCATCGTGCACAGTTGCGCGACATGAACAATAACACACGTCTAATGCCATTCAAGCGTTCCTGAAGCGTTGTCATGGCGAGGAAAGGAAGCTGAGCCCGACTCTCGAGTGGCAGCACAGCCAGCAACCACCAGCACCAGCCTGGGCCATTGGGACTGGCCTGCAGAACAAGTAAAAACATAAAACAACAAATCAGCTGCAAGCACACGCAGCGAGCTCAAAATCAGTTTTACTCAGAGTCATAGAGATGTACAGCACGGAAACAGACCCTTCGGTCTAACTCGTCCATGCTGATCAAATATCCAAAATTAATCTAGTCCCATTTGCCAGCCCATATCCTTCTAAATCCTTCCTATTCATGTACCCGTCCAGATGTCTTTTAAAATGTTGTCATTGCACCAGCCTCCTCCACTTGAGTTGCCTGAATTGAGTTCTTGGCGACTCCAGAAATTAAAAACTAATCTCCAGAACACTTCTTCAAGCAACCAAGGAGAAAAATCAATGAAAAATAGCATTTTGCCTTGGAACAAGCTAGGATTCTTTTGCCTAGAAAAGATGAGAGGTGACCTAATGGAGATCTTTGAAAATTTCACATTTTCAATTTTGGGGCAGCACGGTGGCTCAGTGGTTAGCACTGTTGCCTCACGGCGTCAGGGGCCTGGGTTCAATTCCAGCCTCGGGCGACTGTCTGTGTGGAGTTTGCATATTTTCCCCGCGTCTGTGTGAGTTTCTTCCCACAGTCCAAAGATGTGCAGGCTAGGTGGATTGGCCATGCTAAATTGCCCATAGTGTTCAGGGATGTGTAGATCAGGTGGGTTATAGGGGGATGGGTCTGGGTGGGATGCTCTGTGGATCGGTGTGGACTTGTTGGGCCGAAGAGCCTGTTTTCACACTGTAAGGATTCTACAATTCTATGATAGTTTGTTAGGCCACATAAACAGAAGGCGTTCTCACTTGCGTCACAATCCAAAACCAGTCACCACAAGTAGGAGTTAAATACAAGTAAACCTAACAGCGAATTCAGATGAAAATTCTTTAACCAGAGACTGATTAGATTGAGGAGTTCACTCCCACAACAAATTGTGAGGACCAGTGAACAGCCTAGAAGCATTTCAGATGAAATTACTCAAATAAGTGAGAAAGGCGTAGAAGCTGGTGTTGATGGGATTAGCTAAAAAAAAAAGGGACGGGAGAAGGCTTGTGCAGTCACTCTGTCAAATAACCAACTTCTGCAACGTAAAAGCTATTGGTAAAGCTTGGGTTGAACGTCTACTTGTTAAAACAATTTCCAAAAGTAATTCTGGTATGTGTGCAGCTCTGAGCTAATGCACCTGTATATCTGTATCCTTCCTTGGCATTGGTCCAAAGTGGCTGAGAATTCGAGTCTTCAATACTTGCTTGAGTGAGCTGAACCACAGGTATGCCTGATCATAGACAAGGTCATGCAGACGAACGAGTTCAGCGTAAGCTTCTCCCTCTACCTGTTCGGTGGAAAGATTCACGAGATTACAGAAGATTCAGTGCACACGTTAGAGAAATTCCTTGACAAAAGATCAGATGAATGGCACATGGCTATAGATGTACTTCTACTCGTTTTGCCTCCCACCAATTAATGCGTTCGTCATATGTTAAGATAATCAGTGAGGAAACCAGAGGAAAAATAAGGAGAAACTCTGTGAAGCAGTGAGTTATAACGATCTGGAATGCATTGACTGAAAGGGTGATGGAAGTAGACTCATTAGTGACTGTTAAGAAAATTGGATAAAAACTTGAACATCATAATTTCGTAGGCCGGTGGTTAAAAAGCAGGACCAACACACGGCCTAAATGACCTCCAATTGCTCTGTATAATTCTACAAGCTTAGTCAGAAACAAACAGAATGCTGGAGAAGCTCAATGGGTCTGAAGAAGAGTCATAAGAGACTCAAAGGGTTAACTCTACTCCTCTCCATAGTTGCTGCCAGACTTGAGTTTCTCCAGCAATTTCTGTAGTTGTTTCAGATTTACAGCATCTGCAGAAGCTTGCTTTCTATGAGTTTAGTCAGAGCTTAATGAATTGTGGGAAAATCCTATGAAAAAATAAGATTTAACTCTAAAAACAGTCTTTCCCGTATTGACTCCATCAACAGCAGTCTGCATTTGTCAAAGTAAAATGATGCGTACAGAGTATTCTTGATAAAGCATACCTTTTTATCTTCAAGGTATTCAATATCTGCAGTGCTGTATCCGTCCTTTTCACTGTGTCGTAACACTTTAAACCTTCTTCTGCCAATAGTGTCCACAACTGAACGACCGTCCGAAAACAACTCAACACTTCTGACCTCCAGCATACAGCCATAATCAGCAAAACTGTGCAGGATAAAATGAGAAAAATGTTGTTATCTCAAAACTATAACCAGCCACGTAGAGGCTGAAGGGGCTCAACGGGTAATATTTCTGATGTTGGAACATTGTTCTCTCACGTCCCACTCCGGGAACTTGAGCTTACAATCCCAATGCAGTGCTGAGGGAATGCTGCAGCTCTGGAGGAGCTGCCTTCAAAAAAAGAGATGTTAAACTGAGGCTCTGTTTGCCCTCACAGGTGGAGGCTATTTCAAAGAATGGTTTAATTACTGTTTGTGGGAACTTGTTGTGCGTCAACTGGTAATCATGTTTCCTACTTTACAATATATACAACACTTTACAAGTACGGCAACAGCTGTATTCCGGATGCCTTGAAGCAATTAATGGTGCTATGTAAATGCAAGATGTTTATTTCAATAATCTATGCTTTGATCTTGCATAAAGTGATTGTAATTTTTACCACACATAGCTCATTTTTATGCATTTGATCTTGGGATCTGTACTGGACTGGATGGTATTTATCGCCCATTGGCCACAAGAGAATACTAATCAGGCTGGAGTCAAACATTCTTGTTCCTGAGAGACACTAGTTAACCAGTTGGATTCACTTTTAGTCTCGGGTACTATTCCAGAAATCGTTACTGAATTTCTCTTCTGAAACCTGACCTGGTAGGATTTGAACTCATGATCTCCAGGTTATTCAATAAGCAATAGAAAGACTTGGCTCGCGCATCTATTGCGTAACACTACCTTAAAGGGAATTTGGAGCAGAGTTGGAAAGATTTTACATCATCCAGCCAAGAAGAGTCAACCTTGAAATTCCACTTCAGAGTGATGCATATCCAATAGAAAAGCAAAGAGCACAAAACAAGCTGCAGAGTCAACATGCCCGATCTGGAAACACTATGTAGTTAATTGTATCCAGATCATAAATACAGTCAACAAGCAAGGAGCTTAAATGCCTTCTGTTAATTACTTTGGCAGTAAACACAACATGAAAGTAGAGCAGGACTTCCTACATGAACTGACTTACATGGAATATAGCACAGACACTGTCCATTCAGCCCAACCTGTTCATGCCAGTGCTTTTGCTCCACATCAGCTTCTTTTTATCCCTCTTCATGAAACCTTATCCACCTTACTTTTTGTTTACAGAGCTGTACAGCATGGAAACAGACCCTTCGGTCCAGCTCATCCATACCGACCATATATCCTAAATTAATCTAGTTCCATTTGCCAGCATTTGGCCCATATCCCTCTAAACCCTTTCTATGCACGTACACATCCAGATGCCTTTTAAATGTTGTAATTGTACCAGCCTCCACCACTTCCTCTGGCAGCTCCTTCCATACTTATCTAATGTCCCTTTATGACGAGAATCTAATATTAGGGACAGATTGACGGTGATTGGAAAAATATATGGAGAGAATCAGCTCAAGGTTCTGAATGACTTACACCTGTTCCAATTTTCTTACGTTGCAGAGGTAGTTCTCTTTGAAACACTATTTTCTATAATTAGTGTCTTATTTTCTTGAAGACATGCCTGAGCAACTTTTGGGGAATGAAGTGTGATTTCTCCCATAGATCATTTGAGTGAAGAAAGTATTCTTACTTGGGATTTCAGTTAATACTGAGGAAGACTGCAGCAAAGAAAGATATTAATTAGTAGTGTGGGGGTGAAATTTGTGAATGAATTTTAATTTAGCAGTGCGTTTCAGAAGTAAGAATGAGGGCACTATATACCCTTTGGAAAATAAGAGCCAACATGGGGCAAAAGGAACAATGGGAACACGGGGTGTAAATCTTTAAAAGTAATGCTGGGGTTTGCAGCTTTATTCTCTGTAAGAAGTATTATTGAGCAGCAATCCAACGGAGTTCTTTCTCTCTACTCAGCTCATATTTTTTCAAATGCTAAGTCAATCTCTCCCTAATATTAGAATCTAATAGCTTCCCCACAACATATCAGACTAACTGATCTATAAGTTTCATAATGCAGCACAGTGCCACACTGCTGCCTCACAGCGCCAGGGACCTGGATTCAATTCCAGCCTTGGGTGACTGTGTAGAGTTTGGACAGTCTCCCCTTGTTTGCATAGCTTCCTCTGGGTGCTCGGGTTTCCTCCCGCAGTCCAAAGATGTGCAGATAAGGTAGATGGTCATGCAATGTGTGGGTTAGCCGAGTTAACCATCACCAAAGCAAAACTACGAGGGGTAATGGGGTGGGACTGGGTTGGATGCTCTTCAGAGGGCTGATACAGACTCGATGGGCCAAATGGACTCTTTCTGCACATATTCCAAGATTGTACAACTTCTCTTTCCCTCAAATAAAAGACAAAGGTGCACAGTCCTAATGGACCATAGGGTTACTCTCTCATCAGAAAGTGAGAGAGACAATTGGTGGATTAACTTGAGTGTTACCGCCCCTCAGAGGCAAGGAGTTAAGTTTGTAGGATAATTCTTCATGGTAACTGCAACTAGTGTAAGAATTGAATCTATGTTGTTGGCATTGCCTCTGTATAGTATTAGGAAACCAGCTGTCCAACTAACTGAGCTAACCAACTCCCCCAAAGCCGCCTCTTAAATAATGAGCTTTCAAATATACACAGACAAAAAATAAAATCAAGATATATTTCAAACATTATAGTAGGAGCACATATGATTCCCCTACCTACTGTTTTTAAACACTCTGGGTTGCAAACCATCACTATCTGAAGACAAATAAATTTTTCGGTTTTATTATTCTGTCCATTACCATCTCCTATATTAGCTCCATTAAACACTTTCCCACAATGTATTATTCATTTTCCCCAAATATCTAGTGCTTCAGATGAAATATCTCAGGACCACAGTAACAAGAAATATTGAAACAAAAGTTACTGGAAATAAAATAGCAAGTTCCTAAAGAAGAGAGGCATGCAAAGATAAAGTCACCTTAGCCATATCAGACCATAGGGCTGCTCTCTAATGCGAGAGACAGACAATTGATGGCAGTTTAACCAGAGAGTCCCCATGCTTCAGGTGAGGAGAGAGGTTGAGAAGCAGAGTACTTCATTGTAACATCAGCTCGTGCAGGAATCAAATCCACAGTATTGCCATCACAAACCAGCCTTCCAGCCCTCTAAGCTGAGGAGGCATAAATAAATTGACTGATAAGAAAATCTGAAACAGCTTTACGTCTCTTAATGTGCTAATCAGGCTGCTTTGTGATGCTCTTTTGATTCTAGACTTTTCAAAGACATATTAATAATAAAAATATTACAAACTTCAAAATCAGCACAAGTAATTTTAACAAGTGATTGGAGGAAACTGTTTTATTGGCAAATGGACCAGTAATGAGTTATCACTTATCATAGATTTATCACAGAAACCGATCCTTTGATCCAACTGGTCCATGCCAACCAAGTTTTCCAAAATTAAACTAGTCCCACTTGCCTGCATTTGGCTCATATCCCTCTAAGCCTTTGTATCCATGTACCTATCCAAATGTCTTTTAAATGTTGTAACTGGATCTGCATCAACTACTTCCTCTGGCAATTCATTCCGCATATGAGCCACCTTCTGTGTGATAAAGTTGCTCCTTAGGTCCCTTTTAAATCTTTCTCCTATCGCCTTAAAAACATGCCCTCTAGTTTTGAACTTCTTTGAGGAAATTAAGCAGAACATAGTGATGGAGAGTTTTTTATTCCTATTTATTAAACTCAGCATGGTATGTTGATTTGGAATACAGTATCTGAAAGGGCAGTGAAAATGGACTCAGGAGGAAATTTCAAGAGAATTGCTGAAATACTTGATGGAGAACAAAAATCGTAGGACAACGGGGAAATGGAAACGTAATGAGTCTAAGTAGGTCAATCTTTAAGCAAATGGCACAAGCACGATGACCCAAATGATCTCCTTCTGTGTTACAGACCATAAATATATAGCTAAGTTTCCAAGTCTTTCCATGGCCTCAACCTTTGCTGTCCCTGTGATCTCCTCCAACCCTACAAACCTCTGAGATCTCCCTGCTTCTCCATTCTAATGGTTTGTACACCCCCATTTTAATAGAGTCAGCATTGGAAGAAAGGGCTTCAGCTCCCTTCACCCTGAAAATTCATCCTGATTCCTCTCTACTTCTTATGTTTCCATTTATGATGTCCTTTACACCCTACCTCTTTGGTCAAGCTTCTGGTTAATGGCTCAATACCTCATGCAGCTCAGTATCACTACCTCGTTCAGTTAAAACACATCTGTAATCGCTGTAATTGACCAAAACTCCTCTGATCTCTGAAAACTGTTTAGCTATCATCTTCTGGACCCCTTGCCTTAGTCTGGTAAGAACTAAGTCTGCTTTTAACATCACAGCCAGACTTCAGGTAGAGCTTAGCTTGCTTCAAGTCTAAGTCTCCTTCGCAAACCAGCTTTCTGGAAAATTCTTGTTATCGTCCAAAAAGTGGATCAAGTCTCATATTGGCTTCATCAACTTTAAGAGGTATTCTTCGTATGTGCACATAGCCAACCGACTCCTGCAGGAATTTGGGGTTGAACGAAAAAGAATCTTCACTGGATACTACATTTCTGGATTCTGACAGATCATGAAAGTTAATGTCCTTTTTAAGAAGTTATTCTCAGTTGTAAACTTTTTCCTCCTTTTATATCTTGCATGTGTTTGTGCGAGTGCGTCTGTGTGTTACAACGATCATCCCCTGAATTTGAAAACATAAGACATAGGAGTAGAATTAAGCCATTTGGTCCAGTGAGTCCGCTCTGCCATTCAATCACAGCTGATGTGTTTCTCAACTCCATTTACCTGCCTTCTCCCCGTAACCCTTGATCCCTCTACCAATCGAAAATCTATCTCTGTCTTAAATACACTCAATGACGTTTCCTCCACAACCTTAGGCAACAAGGAGTTCCACAGATTCAACACCATCTGGGTGAAGAAACTCCTCCTCATCTCAGTTCTGAAGTAGCATCCTGTCACTCGGAGGCTGTGTCCTGGTTTCTCCTACTAGTGGAAACTTTTTCTCCAGGAAAAACGGGGAATGAGTTCCACAGATCTGAATATGCTCAAAATATGGAATAAAAAATGAATCCAATTGATCTCTTTCCCCTCTCTGTGACACTACTTACCCTTTAACTGGATCACTTAAGCACATTCCAAATTGTTTGTTGCCAGTCTCCATGCATCTTCTGATCATTAACCGGTAACGGGGTTCGAAGATGTGTAGTGGGCATGGGACAGTGGGGTACGCCATAGTGCAGATAAATATTGGCACAGCTTTGTTGAGACTGGAGAAAAAAACAAACATTCCTTAACCGTCAAGTACATAATCCATTTTACATACTTAGGTAACATTTTAATACAACCAAATACAAAGAAGGCTCAGATCAAGACAAAATTATCCATGTTGTTTGTGTTGAACAACCCAATCACACATTAATAAATCAATATCAAAGCATTTTCAAACCGAGATAAAGCTGATCCATTCCTGCACCTTGTCTGTTACCCATTCAAATCTATGATAATTTTTTTTTCTTTATTCATTCACAGGATGAGGGCATCACTGGCTGGGCAGCATTTATTGTCCATCCCTAATAGCACAGAGGGCAGTTAAGGGTCAACTACATTGCTGTGGGTCTGGAGTCATATGTAGGCCAGACCAGGTAAGGAAAGCAGTTTCCTTCCCTACAGGAAATTAGTGAACCAGATGGGTTTTTCCCCTGACAATTGACAATGGATTCATGGTCATCATTAGATTCTTAATTCCAGGTATTTTTATTGTCTTCAAATTCCACTATCTGCTGTGGCAGGATTTGAACCCAGGTCCCCAGAACATTAGCTGGGACTCTGGATTAACAATCCAGCTATAATACCACTAGGCCATCGCCTCCCCTGTGGTTGCATTATGCTTACAGGGGTTACAGAGACAGGTATGGGTACGGGTCTGGGTGGGGGGTTCTTTTGAGGGTCAGTGTGGACTTGATGGGCAGCATGGCTTGCTTCCAGAATGTAGGGATTCTATAATATGTCAGTCTTCCAATTTCATCCATCACATGTTTAGTGCCAACTTCAGAGTCAGAAAGTTGCGGGTTCCCCCACACCCCCAAACCCCCAACAGACCCAAGTGCAAAAAATGAGGCAGACACTCTTGCAGAGGACTGAGGGAGTACTACAGTCCAAGAGGCGTTGGCTTCCAGATGGGATGCTAAAACAGAGGCCTTGGTTGCCCTCTCAGGTGGATGTAAAGGATCCCATGGTTTTATTTCAAAGGAGAATGGGCTTTGTTCCTAGTATCCAGGCCAATGTTTATCAAATCAACATCAAACCTGAATCAACATCAAACCTGAATCAACATCACAGCAAACAAACTATGTGATCATATTGTTGTATATGAGAGCTTACTCTGTGTAAACTGCTGTCTGCATTTCCCACATTACAACATGGATTATTAGTCAGAGATTATTAATTGTTTATAAAGTGGTTTGGAACATCCTGAGGGTATGACATCCACTAGATCAATGTACATATAGCTTTCAAAAGGTAAGCATGCTGTGTTAATATATTGTTAAATATAGTCATGGAGGTATAGAGATGTACAGCACGGAAACAGACCCTTCAGTCCAACTCACCCATGCCAACCAGACATCCCAATTAATCCAGTCCCATTTGCCAGCAGTTGGTCCTTATCACTCTGAACATTTCTTATTCATACACACATCCAGACGCCTTTTAAATGTTGTAATTGTATCAGACTCCACCACTTCCTTTGGCAGCTCATTCCATACACACACCATCCTCTGTGTGAAAAAGATGCCACTTAGGTCCCTTTTAGATCTTTCCCTCTCATGGTAAACTCTAGTTTTGGACTCCCCTACCCTGTGAAAAAGATCTTGGCTGTTCTTATGATTTTATAAACTTCTATTAGGTTATTCTTCAGCTTCCGATGCTCCAGGAAAAAAAACCTCCAGCCTATTCAGCCTCTCCCCATAGCTTAAACCCTCCAATCCCAGCAACATCTTTGTAAATCTTTTCTGAACACTTTCAAGTTTAGAAACATCTTTCCTATAGCAGGGAGACCAAATTGAACACAGTATTCTAAAAGTGGCCTAACCAATATCCTGCACAGCTGCAACATGACAAACCAGCTCCTATACAGGTAGTTCTCCTATAACGTGATAGCTGCGTTCTGGCGTGACCTCGCGCTATAGGAAATTGCCATAGAAAATCGCGTTACATTGAAATCTCGATACCTCTACAGCAGAAAGTTTGTGTTATCCAAACAGCGTCCACTATTCATCAATCTCATTACAGCCAATTCATGTTAACAAAACATGCCTTACAGCAGAACTACCTGTACTCAATGCAAGTGTGTCAAACGCCTTTTTCAGCACCTACAACTCTACTTTCAAGGAACTATGCACCAGCACCCTAGGTCCCAATAATTAACTGCCTTAGCCAACTTACCATTTGAACTACATACATTAGTTCATCTTTTTAGATAATAATTTAGCTTACAATCATTTGCAACCAATAATCCAGGTTATATTATTGGCAGGCAGCTGACGGACCTATCCAAAAAGATGTAAAAAAGAGACTGGTGACAACAAATGCACATCAACACTAAGAATAATTCTTTAATATCTTGATTTGTAAAAAACACTCATGAAGAGAGTTCTTTAAATATAATTGACATTAATTCTCTCACATTTGTATTGGAATTCCAAAACTCAACAACTTCATTATTGGAGATAGTAGGAACTGCAGATGCTGGAGAATCCGAGACAACAAGGTGCAGAGCTGGATGAACACAGCAGGCCAAGCAGCATCATAGGAGCAGGAAGGCTGACGTTTCGGGCCTAGACCCTTC
>NC_063345.1:9474160-9487178 GCF_021869965.1 Rhincodon typus
GTCAGCCTTCCTGCTCCTCTGATGCTGCTTGGCCTGCTGTGCTCATCCAGCTCTACACCTTGTTATCTCTTAATCTTGTGAGAATCCTTAGTTTCTGCAAAAGTCCCAGAGGATTGAGAAACTGAAGTTGTAAAACTGTTATTCAAAAAGGGCGGGAGAAAAATCTGTTAGAATTCTTTGAGACATTAACAAGCAGGATAGATAAAGGGGATGCTGTAGTTGTGATGTATATGGATAAAGTTTTGGCAAAGATCTGTAGCTCGGGTTGTCGGGGAAGTTGTTGACTTGCTCGCCGAGCTGGCTTGTTCTCGTTCAGACGTTTTGTCACCATGATAGATGACATCATCAGTGGAGCCTCCATTGAAGCGATGTTAGTCTACTCTGCTTGTAATTTATACTGTCCGGTCCGTTATGGTGAGTAGTGTCATTTCAGGTTTTGTTCTGTATGGGTTTGTATGTGGGGTCCAATTCTATATGTTTGTTGATTGAAGTATGGGTGGAGAACCATGCCTCTTGGAATTCCCATGTGCGTCTACGTTTGGCTTGGGCTACTATGGTACTTTGTCCCTGTTAAACTAATGGCCTTCATTGTCTGAATGTACCGATATTAAGGAGAGTTTGTCGTGCTGTTTTACTTCTAGTTGATGTTCGTGTATTCTGATGGCTAGTTTCCTTTTTTTCTGTCTGATGTAATGTTTGTGGCAGTCGTTGCATGGTGGTTTGTAAACCATGTTGGTTCTGCATGTTGTGGGAATGGGGTCTTTGATCCTTGTAAGTGTTTGTCGTAGAGTGGCTGTGGACTTGTGGGCCACCGTGATTCCTCGTGGTCTGAGGAGTATTGTTGTCAGTTCCGATATGTTCTTGATGTAGGGCAGTGTGGCCAGTGTGTTAGGGTGTACTGTGACCTCCTGTTGCCTGTTTTGTAGACATCTGTGGATGAAGCTGTGGGGATATCCGTTTAAAGCGAGGATCTTGTATAAGTGTTCTTCCTCTTCCCACCATAGTTCTGGAGTGTGGCAGTGTGTCCTGGCCTGTTTAAATAGTGTCCTAATGCAGCTTTGTGGACGTTGGGGAGGTTGCTGTGGAAGTTGAGGATTTGATCCGTATGGGTTGCTTTTCTGTATACATAGGTTTGGAACTCCCCATTTGTCAATCGCTCTACTTTAACATCCAGAAACAGAAGTTGATTATTGTTGAAGCTAAAGTAGAGCGATTGACAAACCTGATGTATGCAGATTTCCAAAAGATGATTGATAAGGAACAGTACTTAAGGCTACCTAATGAGAGCCAATGGCAGTAGTATACTAACATGGACAGAACATTAGCTAACTAATAGAAGACACAGGTTGGCATGAAGGAGGCATTTTGAGGATGCCAACCTGTAAATGGTGGAGTGCCACTGGGGCCACTGCCAGGGGCTGAAATTACTTACAGTAAACATTAATGGCTCGATGAGGAGGTGACTTTACTATAGCCAAGTTTCTGGATGACACTAAAAATAGATGCTAAGACAAGTGGTAAGGATGACACCAAGAATCTGCAGAGAGATGTAAGCAGGTTAAGTGAGTGGGCAAAATTTTGGCAGATGGAATATAATTTGGGAAAATGAGAGTTTGTGCGCTTTGGCAGGAATGAAGAGGAGCTGAACGTTATTCAAATGGGGAACGACTGCAGAAAGCTCCGGAAGAAGGATTTGAGAGTCTTTATCCATGAATCACAAAAACCTTGCATCTAAATTCAGTGGGTAATAAAGAAGGCAAATGGAATGTTTCCATTAATTTCAAAGAGAATTGATTATAAAAACAGGGAAGTCTAACTCAAACGATACTAGGGACTAGTCAGACTACACCTAGAATACTTCGGGCGGTTTTGATCCCCTAGCCTAAAGATAGATATCCTGGCATTAGAGACAATTCAGAGAAGGTTCACGAGATTTATCTCAAATATTGAAGGATTTTCTTATGAGGACAATTTGGGTAGGTTGGGCCTGTACTCAATGGAGTTTAGAAGGATGAGAGGAGACCTTATTGAGACAACAACTTTTTTAGGGAGCTTGACAGGGTAGATTTGTCTGAGGTATCCGTTAATGTTGGGGGATTCTTTCCGAATACAAACGGTTGTTTCATTGGTTCACAAAATAGGACAAGATTGACAAGGAGGAATTTATTGGTTGTGATATATTTTGGGATATCCTGCAGATGCGATTTGGGCAACATAAATTAAATGCCTTGCACTTCCTGGAAGTAGTACAACACCAACTCAGTTTACCTTGTTTCTCGTTCTCCTGAATGACATGGTCAGAGAGAAAAAAACCTAGAATCCAGTGACCTGGGTACACTCTCTCAACCAGTGACTATCTAATGTAACTTTTGAAAACTAGTTACATCACTTTTCAAAGTCCTAGAAATTCACTGACCAGTAAATCATGGGAGAATCTCAGTCATTGTGCAAGAACATGAGGACCTTGGAATAACTTTGTGACGATATCATCGAGATGCACATCACTGAGACTAAATACCACAATGAGCGTGAAGTTAGAAAACACTGGAAGTTACACTTTGAAAGAATGCCTGACTGATCTACAACATGAGCATGCACATACAAAAAAAGTAGTTTAGTCCTTACATAATGTAACAATATAACAGAGACTGGTCTATCCATGATTATCATGTAAAGCAGTGTTTCGTATTAATGTATGATAAGTATTGTTACATTGATGTCTAAACCTGAAGATATTTATTGACTTTGCCTTCCCTTCGACTAGTCTGTAGACAGCCTCAACTCAGTGTGGTGGCATCGAGTCACATAATACAAGAACAGTCAGTCTGCAAATTATAAAATACAATTTTGAAATGAACAGGGTTTTATATATATATATATACTGACAAACTAATGGAAAATAGCCAACTCGAACATGTATCATTGTCTAAATTTCAGTAGCTTTGTTATCGCTTTCAGTTCATGCCAAAATATTCCCGTATGGGCTAAAATCTCCAATAAACACACACCCTCTCATCCATTATTGTCTTATTCAAAGACATCTAAACCAGGCTGAATGCAATACTGCTTACTGATTGGTGACATAAATCATTTTGGGTCTGCGAGAGAGTTCAATCGAGGGCCTTTTATTGAAGGTAAGCAGGCTTGGTTAAAAATCTAGCCATAAGGAAACAATGACAGTGACCAAAGAGGGTGACCACCCACAATCCATCTCATACTACTCCAGACAAGTGTGTCTGAGAAAATGGTCAGTGCACCATATTTCACTGAATGTTACACCAAGCCTTTGGAACATACGTCTCAATCTCCCCGTCCTACTTTGTAACGTTTATAAGCTACACCACAGTGAATAAGCTTGAAACCAGACAATTACTATGAGATCTGACAGTTTCTTTGACAGTGGCAAAAGGGTAAGTTTTTTATTCTGAATTCGCAATACATCTGACCCCCAATATGTGATATCAGTCTCCTCAAATGGCAAAGGTTTATTTATCAGTATTGTAAAGTTCTTCTCATAAAAATGAAGTGTTTACATGCAAACTATTCAGCTTGCACATAATTGGGCATTGTAGTTTATATCTGCTCAGGAACACATATTGTGAACACATAGAAATACAATTCGCCCCCATAAACCTTTCTACATTGTCATAATTTCAGACTAAACCATCAAGTTATATAATGACACAAAAATAGAAATTGCTGGAAAAGCTCAGTGGGACTGGCAGCATTGGTGGAGAGAATCAGAGTGAACTTTTCTGGTCGAGTGACTCTTCTGAGACACAAAACACTAACTCTGATTCTCTCCGTCGACTCTGCCAGATCTGCTCAGCTTTTCCAGCAATTTCTCTTTTTGTCTCTGATTTAAGGCATCTGCAATTCTTTTGGTTTTTATTTAGTAAGTTATATAATGATACGGTTCCCAGTCCTTTTTTTCATTTAAAGTTTACAAAGTTGGATATCCCCGGTCTTTACAAAGATAAGAAAGCCACAAGATTCTATAGTTCTGAACAAACCAAACAAAAATTGCTACAAAGTATTTAAAGAACATTGAAACATATGTACACATATGCACACAATTAAGATTCTAACATTCAGAATTAATGGAAGGTAAATGATTTAACAAACAAACTGTGGTCAAAAACCCCAGAGCACATCAAATAGCAGATTTGATAACACTCATAGAGTTATCATCAATTTCACCCTGCTCCATTCCACTCTTTTGGAACTGCTCCCGCTGCCCACATATTAATGATACACTGGGTCATTACATCTTGTTAGAGCTTTGTCTCCTTTATAAAGGATTCAATTCTTCGCTCTCGAAGATCTCATTTCAGAACTCCGTAAAAATCTGCTCCATCACAGACAGCCTCAAGAACAGCTCACATCCTGGTAGTTCAACCACTTCTCCTGAGACTGCATTCCACTAGGCCCCTAATTCTGCACTCCTGTGAACTCAGACAAATATAGCCTCTTCCACAGACAGTTAGCTTCACTCAGGTACCATAGCCCCTGAGTTTCTCTGAACTCTAATGCTTTTCAGCTGTGTCAAGCAAATACTATACTTTAGCTGTATAGAGACACCTTTACCTGATTTGATCTCTCTCCAAGTTATAGTAGGCAAATTTTGCCACCTTATAAGTTCATCAGGATTATCCTTAAGCCCTGACTGCCTGCGCCTGAGAATAACAGCAGCTCTGGAACTTCTTCTCCCTCTGCCGACCATCACCCAATCATACGGTTCACTTTTTTCCCCATTGATCATAGTCATTGATCCTGTGGTCAGGTTTTCACACTACTATCACAAAAACATCTTCTAATATCTTTGCAATAGCCACCAAAATTCTTGCAATTTGTAGCTAAGCATTTGCAGCCCATCCTACTCTGCACATGTCTCAGGGCACCCAAGGAATACCAGGCACTGGAACTTGAAAACACATACTCCAGAGAGACCTGAAAAACATTGTCACTTAACATATTTCTAAGGTTAACCTTAACTTTGTGCAATGGTACACAATAACAGCAAGTCAGCAGCGAACTTGGCATATCCTATTGTTGATATCCATTGAGTACAACAGCAATAAAAATGGAGAGGTGCATAAAACGGATTCTGGCACATTATCACATGCTAAGCATGGTTTCACAAAGTCAAGATTTACACCACTTAACACAGCTCAGGAACACAACTTGTCCATGCCAAGGCAGACACTTCACTGGTATCAAAGAACCCACTCCAACTTTGCATTTAGTACAGGGCATGGATATGCCTGTGATGTAAATAAAATATAAATAACAAAGTGAATTGAGAATAAAAAAGAAATTGCAGAGTGTTATGATGAACCTCCTCCTTGTCCAACTCCACATGTTCAACAGAACATGGATCAGGTCAGACTTTAACAGTAAAAAGATAAATTTAATCGGAAAATAAGAAAAACTGTTTTCCTCTGCCTGATCATTTTCTATGTAGCACAGTAGATAGTAAACAATTTCAAAAGAACCCAGTTGATGAAATGGTTTGTCCTTTCTCCTCTGAGGGCAGGAAGAAATAACAAGCAATTTATTTACAGTAGTTTATCAAGGGTCAAACACAAGGGAGGAGAGGTTTTCCAAGGACCACCCAGTGGGGGCCAAGATTACATGCTCAGTCTTAAATGGCCTCAATCAGCCTTCAGCCTAATTTCTTTACACTAGAAGAGGGATGTTTACTGGTTTGGACACAATTCAGCATTTGGATATTTTGACATGAATAAAACGTTCATTATTTAGCCGGAGACATCATTATTGTTTGTATCATCCTACGATAGCCCATAATAAGTTATGTGCTTTTGTGCAAGTCTGCAATTCTTCTGGTCAACAACAACTTGTGTTTATACGGCACCATAAAAAAATTGCAAACCATGTTAAGGAATGTTACAGGGACTTTATCGAAGAAAATTTTGCAAAAAGCCACAGAATATTAGGGTAGATGACCAAAACTTGGAAAGGTGGTAGACTTTAAGGAGCACCTTCAAGGAGTAAACAGATATAGAGAGACAAAGAGGTTTAAAGAGGGAATTCAAGAGGTTGAGTCTTTGGCTGCTTAAGGCACAACCGCCAGTAACAGCACAGCAGAAAACAAGGATTCACTCAAATGCCAAAATTGCAGATTGCTGCACGCTATCCTTGACTGAAAAGTTAGTTTAAAAACACCCAGCAATACTGGGAAATAAATATACTGGGTCTACTAAAGCTCTATTTTGTAGTTCCTTGAAAGTAGAGCTGCAGGTAGACAGGATAGTGAAGGAGGCATTGAGCACAGGAGTTGGGAGGTCATGTATACAGGACATTGGTGAGGCCACTTTTAGAATACTGCATTCTTGGTCTCCCTGCTATAGGAAAGATGTTGCTAAACTTGAAAGGTTCAGAAAAGGGTTACAAGGATGTTGCTGGGGTTGGACAGTTTGAGTAATAGGGGGAGGCTGAATAGGCCGGGGCTATTTTCCTTAGACCATCAGAGGTTGAGGGATGACCTTAAAGAAGTTTATAAAATCATGAGGGGCATGGATAGGGTGAGTAGACAAGATCTTTTTCCCAGGGTAGGAGCGTCCAAAACTAGAGGGCAAAAGCTTAATGTAGGAAGGAAAGATTTGAAAGTGACCTGGGGGGCAACTTTTTCATGCAGAGGGTGGTGTGTGTATGGAATGAGCTGCCAGAGGAAGTGGTGGAGGCTGGTACAATTACAACATTTAAAAGGCACCCAAATGGGTATATGAATAGGAAGATTTTAGAGGGATATGGGCCCAAATGCTGTAAATTAAGACTAGATCAGTTTAGGCTATCTGGTCAGCATGGACAAGTTGGACCAAAGAGTCTGTTTCCGTGCTGTATAATTCTAAGACTCTTTATACAAGACAAGTCAGACCAGTATGTCTCATTCACCAGCTTTACTGCCCTTTCCTCTTGAGGAGTGAGAGGGAAGAGCAAGTATGGATGGAAATCAATGCTGAGAAAGATACGATCAAGACATTGCTAGACTAGAAACCAATGCAGCTGCACATGCACCACAGTGAAGTGGGAGTGAGAAATCCTCCCCAACCAAATGCCCTGAGCTACCAGTCCCATCAGTGACCATTACCTTTTTGAGAATTCTTTATCATCTCAGCCACAGCCACTACTCAGTTACTGTGGCAGTTCTTAATCATAGGATTTCCTGTGCTAGGTGCTGGCAGTTCCACACTCACTGTGTTAAAGTCACCCCAGCGTATAATATGACCATTAGACGTAGGAACAGGAATAGGCCATTCAACCCATCAAGTCTGCTCTGCTCTTCAATGACATCACATCCTCAACACCATTTTCCCCATGATCCTTGATTCCCTTCCTAATTAAAAACCGTCTATCTCAGCCTTGAATATACTGAATGACCCAGCCTCAGCAGCCCTCTGTGGTGAAGAATTCCCCAGCTTCACAACCCTCGGCAGAAGAAATTCCTCATCATCTGTCTTAAATGTGTGACCTTTTATTTGGAGATTGTGGCCACTGCCTCCAGACATTCCCACAAGGAGAATTTGATTTGATTTGATTTATTTATTGTCGTGTGTATCTGAGTACAGTGAAAAGCTTTGTTTACGAGCAGTACAGGCAGATCATAGCGAGCAAGGACATGCAGATCATCGGGTGAAAAAAGAACTCAGACAGAGGCATACAGGTTATGTCGCACAGGGTGTGCGCTAGGCAAGATCAACATTAGCAAGATCAGCATTATTTGAAGTTAGAGAGTCCATTCATCAGTCTAATAACGTCTGGGAAGAAGCTGTTCCTGAACCTGCTGGTGCGTGTGTTCAGGCTTCTGTATCTTCTGCCTGACAGAAGTGGTTGTAGGAGATCATTACCAGGGTGCGATGTGTCTTTGATGACGTTGGCTGCCTTTCCGCGGCAGCGAGTCGTGTAAATGCAGTCCATGGATGGAAGGTTTGCTTCTGTGATAGTCTGGGCTGTGCATACCACCTTCTGTAGTTTCTTATGGTCCTGAGCAGAGCAGTTGCCATTACAAGCTATTATGCACCCAGACAGTACGCTTTCAATGGTGTATATGCAGCAGTTGGTGAGGGACCTTATGGACATGCCAAATTTCCTGAGCCGCCTGAGGGAGAAGAGGCGTTATTGTGCTTTCTTGACTGTCGCATTTACGTAGGAAGTCTAGGACAGGTTATCGGTTATCGTCACTTTGAGGAACTTGACACTTCCCACCATCTCAATCTCAGCTCTGTTGAAGTAGATGGGGGCATACTCTCCTCCTTTCCTTCTGAAGCTGATGATCAGCTCTTTCGTTTTGCCGACATCGAGACAGAGGTGTAAACCCTTCCCACACGTACCCTGGTAATTGCCCCCAAGCCTGTAGTGCAGTATATTTTAATGTTAGTCAGCTCCCAACTGAATTTCCAATTGCAGGGGCTGGGGGCTTTGCACAGTGCACCAGCCTACCTCACCCCAATACAATTGAGTCTAACTGTAAGGATGAAGTGTACAAGTAGCTGGTGACTGCACTTTATACACTGTGCTGATTAGCAATGTGCAAAGATTTACCTTCCTTCATTGCTAACCACTTGCTTTCATTAGCAATAACCCCAAAACTATATTTCAGTGTAGTACTGAGGGAGGTGCTGCATTGTTGGAGGTGCCAATTTCAGATCAGCCTTAAACCCATCTGCCCCCTCAAGTGGTTGTAAATAAACTCTTGCCGTGATTTCAAGGATGAGCAATGGAAACCGCCCAGTGGTCTGGTTGATCTTCTTTCCTTTCTTCATTGTTCCTGGAGTAGGTTACCTGGTCATCATTAGTTGGTGTTTGAGAGAGCTTGTTCCAAAATCTTTACTGTATTTCCTAAAGACAGCTAGGGTTACATTTTAGGAGTTGACATTTTACATTTGGGGTGGCATGATGGCTCAGTGGTTCAGTGCTGCTGCCACACAGCGCCAGAGACCCGGGTTCGTCTCCACCCTTGAGCAACTGTCTGTGTTGCTCCTCCGGGTGCTCCGGTTTCCCCCCACAGCCCAAAGATGTTCAGGTTAGGCGAATTGCACATAGTGTCCAAGGATGTGAGGGCTAGGTGAATTAGCCATGGAAAGTGCAGGGTTAGAGGGATAGGGTAGGGGATTGGGTCTCAGTGGGATACTCTTCAGAGGGTCGGTGTGGACTCAAAGGGCTGAATGGCCTACTTCCACACTGTAGGGATCCTATGATTCTGAGTGATGGATTGGCTACAAAGAGCTTTGAGATGTTTGGTGGTTATGAAAGATTTTACTGTATGTAAATATAATTCTAAACTTTATTTTACTGAGTTATTGGAGATAATTTATGACTGGATCATGCAAATCACACCTGTACAAATGAAAATGATATGAATTTTTCTATAACTGAAAAATAGTAAATCATGTCTTTGCACA
This sequence comes from Rhincodon typus, assembly GCF_021869965.1. NCBI lineage: Eukaryota > Metazoa > Chordata > Chondrichthyes > Orectolobiformes > Rhincodontidae > Rhincodon > Rhincodon typus. Next base: position 9,483,583 of record NC_063345.1, read on the forward strand.
ACCAAAACTACACTGTGATTAGGAATAACAAATTAGTTATGCTAATTACTCCTGATTTAAAATGCAAATTGAATTTATTGCAAAATAGATTCCTGCTCTTCGAACATCTGCATGAGTTGATTTCATTAATGTACAAAAAAATGGTAGTTTGCTGTTCAAACTATTTAACCCAACCCTGGAGGAGAGTTGGTTTTTACTTAATAAAAACTAGCCAAGGTTCTCTGGGATTGATCACAACTGTCCTGTTGAGTTGTCAAGTGCTTGTTAACAGTACTGTTGAGGTAGCTTTGAAAACAAGGTGGACTAAAAGTAAACGTGCTCTCCAGTTAATTAAAATCTCATGACTGTTGGTGTTTCTCATGCTGGTCTGCAGGGCCACAAGCATTTTGAAACCTTTGCCGCTCGAGGAATTACTTTACAATCTTGAGGACTGTTACAAAAAGAAGTGAATTTACAAAGCACTTTTCATGATCACCAGACTTGCAAGGCACTTTACCTTCAGTGAAGCATTCTTCGAAATGTAGTCACTGTCATTATTTAGGGCAAGTGCACACACAGTTTACAACTTAACAAAGTCCCACAAACAATGCGATAACGACCAGATAATTTTTTGTGATATGATTCAGGGACAAATATTGACCAATAAGATGCTGGGGTTAACTCCCCAGCTCTTTCTTTTTTATGCACTTTTTTCACGTCTACCCAAGCAGGCAGAAGGGCAATTTTCTGAAGAAGGGTCCATACCCGAAACATCAGCCTTCCTGCTCCTCTGATGCTGCTTGTCCTGCTGTATTCATCCAGCTCCACATCTTGTTATCTCAGGGCAATTTTAGCATTTTACTCAAAAACATTACCTCCAACAACATAGTACTGCAATGGAGTGGTAATTTTGATTCCTGTGCTCAAAGAACCTTGTGATTCAGAAGCAAATGTGCTGTCAATGGAGGTACAGAAACCCCTTGTCATTTTGGAAAGATGACCAGGAGAAGAAACTACTTCCAACCTTGTTTGTAAATAAAGGTAAAGTCAAAATATGAGCTGTTTCTCTCTCCAGATGCTGCCAGACCAGCTGAGATATTTTGTCCATTTCTGCTTTTATTGCAGTGTAGAAAACCAGACAGCATATTTCAAAATAAGCCCCTAAAAGCAGCGATGAGGAGGAATTTCTTCTCAATGGGTCATGAATCTGTGTAATTTTTTTGCTGGGTTGTCGAGGCTGGGCCATTAAGAATATTCAAAGCCGAGATAGATTCTTAGTCAGTAAGAGAATCAAGGGTCATGTGGAAAAGGCAGGAAAGTGGAGTTGAGGATTATCAGGGCAGCCATGATCTCACTGAATGTTAGAGCAGACTCAATGAGATGAATGGCCTATGTACTTTTTCAAAAGAGTTTAGGCTGTTTGCCTCCACCACCAACACAGCTAATTCCAGACACACAGCACCCTCTGTGTAAAAAAAGCTTTTCCTCACGTCCCCTCTAGTCCTTCTGCTACTTAGCTTGAATTAATGACCCTTGGTTTTTGAAGCCTCTGCCAAAGGAAAGAGGTTCCACCTGTCTACTCTATCTCTACCCCTCACAATTTTGTATATGGTTAGTAACCTTGCAGATGACACCAAGATTGGCAGTATAGTGGACCGTCAAGAAGGTTATCTAACATTACAAAGAGATCTTGATCAATTGGGTCAACGGGCTGAAGAGTAGCAAATGGAGTTTAATTTGGATAAATGCAAGGTGTTGCAGTTTGGTAAAACAAACAAAAAACAAGAATTATACAATTAAAAGGAGGGCCTTGGGCAGTGTTGTAGAACAGACAGGGTTCAGGTGCATAATTCTTGGAAGTTTGCTTCATATATAGATAAGATGGTTAAGGAGGCATTTAGCATGCTTGCCTTCATTGCTCAGACATTTGTATACAGGAACTAGGATGTTATGTTGAGGATAAACTGGACATTGGTGAGGTCTCTCCTGGAGTACTGTGTCCAGTTTTGGTCGCCCTGTTATGGGAAGGATATTATTAAACCGGAGAGGGTTCAGAAAAGATTTCCCAGGATGTTGCCGGGAATGGAGGGTTTGAGTTATAAAGAAAGGCTGGATAGGCTGGGACCTCTTCACTGGAGCGTAGGAAGTTAAGAGGTGACCTGAAAGAGGTTTACAAAATCATGAGATGCATAGATAGGTGAATGGTAGGTGTCTTTTCCCTAGTGTGAGGAATTTCAAGACTAGAGGGTGTATTTTTAAGGTGAGAAGAAAAAGATTGAAAAAAGTCATGAGAGGCAATTGTTTTTACAGAGAGTGGTTTATGTGTGGAATGAACTTCCAGAGGAAGTGATGGATGCAACATCTAAAAGACATTTAGATAACTACATGAATATGAAATGTTTGGAGGAATGTGGGCCAAGCACAGACAGGTGGGACTAGTTTAGTTTGGGATTATGGTTGGCATGGACTCATTGGACTGAAGGGTCTGTTTCCGTGCTGTTTGACTCAATGACTGTATGTTACTCCTCAGCCTTTTCTGTTCCAAGGAAAACAACCTGACGTCTCCAATCTGTCTGCGTAGCTATAATTCTCCAACCTTGGCAACGTTCTAGTAAGTCTTCTCTGTACTCTCTCCAGAGCAATTACATCCCTTTTTATAAAATGGTAACCAGAATGGCACACAATACTCCAGTTGTGCCCTCACCATTGTATTATACATATTCATCATTACATCTCTACTTTTGTATTCTATACCTCTGCCAACGAAGGACAGCATTTTGAATGCCTTCTTTACAAACTTATCTATCTATACTGCTACTTTTAGGGACCTGTGCACTTGCATGCCAAGATCTCTCAGCTTATCTACACCTCCCCTGTATATTCCCATTTATTGTGCATTCCCTTTCACTGTTTGACCTCCCTAAATGCATTGTCTCACACTTATTAGAATTGAACTCCATCTGCCACTTTCTTGCCTGCTCCACCAACCCATCTTTATCATTTTGAAGCTTACAGCTGTCCTCCACAGTGTCCTCTACTTGGCCAAGTTTTGTGCGGCTTGCAAATTTCCCAATTACATCCCAACATACAAGTCCAAATTGTTAATGAATAAAACAAACAACAGGGGTGCCAACATCGAGCCCCTTAGAACACCACTTGAAACAGCTTTCCTTTCACCACAGCAACCATCAACCATTTCCCTTTGTTTCCTGTTACTAAGCCAACTCTGGATCCAAATACATCAAGAAGCTAAGGACTGCTATATAAAGCTGCTGTCATTTTTAAAAAAAACATACACGCTACACCTATTTCGATTCAACATAATAGGTGACAGCCGTTCACTACTTCATTTTTGGACATAATCAGAGTCAACTTATCTGGTGTAAAGTTTAAACAAAACTTGGTTGTTAACTGTCGGTCATCATTCACTGGTGCATTGTCCATGACAATGCCGCTACCAATCACAGTTCGCTTGCCAACCAATCAGCATTGTTCTCATGCAGAATCAGAAATCACACAAAACCAGGTTATAGTCCAACAGAGATAGTAGGAACTGCAGATGCTGGAGAATCCGAGACAACAAGGTGCAGAGCTGGATGAACACAGCAGGCCAAGCA
>NC_063345.1:9487678-9511408 GCF_021869965.1 Rhincodon typus
GATGAGGTTGGTCGGTAGGAGATGGAGGTGCGGCTTGAGGTGGGAGGAGGGGATAGGTGGGAGGAAGAACAGGTTAGGGAGGCAGGGACGAGTTGGACTGGTTTTGGGATGCGGTGGGGGGAGGGGAGATTTTGAAACTTGTGAAATCCACATTGATACCATTGGGCTGCAGGGTTCCCAAGCGGAATATGAGTTGCTGTTCCTGCAACCTTCGGGTGGCATCGTTGTGGCACTGCAGGCTTCAAAACCCCCTTCCCCTCCCCCTTTTCTGATGAAGGGTCTAGGCCCGAAACGTCAGCCTCTCTGCTCCTATGATGCTGCTTGGCCTGCTGTGTTCATCCATTTCTGCTGTTAGTATCTTTTGTTAAACTTTGTCATGTTCCAACACATAATAATTCAGAAATAAAATCCTTCCTTTGTTTTCTAACAAAAAGATCTCTGGTTTTTCATATCCTGCTTAACTTTCCAAAAACAGCTGCAGTTAGTCTCACTTGCAACTCCAACTCTCTAGCATGAATCCATGGGAGGTATACAATTAGTCTGGCTGTTCAACTGCATCCGAACTATAATCACTTGATATTTCTTGACTGACTGGCTGACTTTGGTTTTATTTTTGCAAATGAGGTACACTGGAAATCCTTACCCTGTGATTTGTAGAGAATAGAGAAGCTAGTTTTTGTTTTCATTTGAGCAGTGAAGGTTAGGAGATATTTAATAAAGATTATAAAGGGGATTGATAGGGTAAGTAGTGAGAAACTTTTCACTGGACGGACGGGCAGTAACCAAAGGACACAGATAATGGGCAAATAAACTACAGACAGGAAATGAAACGAAAAAAAAAATACATTGACACGGATATGTGTTATAATCTGAACACACCACATGAAAGGATAGTGGAATAGACTAAATTGTAACTTCCAAAGTGAATTATATAAATATGTGGAAAGGAACAACATTCAGGGCAACGTGAGAGAGCAAGGGAGCAGGATAGATGTCCCTTTTAGCGATCTGACTGTGTTAAGGTGTGGCCTCCTTATAGTGTGCATGTTGTTATAGAACGAAGATGACCTGCTCTTTCTGTGTACCTTATTAATTATTCTCCAAAAGCCTGTTTGAGTTATTGCTATAAGGTTAAGTTCAATGTCATCAGCAAATCAGAGATTGTTTAAAATCATCCCACGTAAGTAAACAGTTCTGACATGATTTGGAGTACAAGTGTAAATATTGTATATTGTTTGGGACGATAATGCTTATAAGGAAAATCCACATTTGTTGAAAGCTTTTGACAAGTTCTTCCCAAATTATTTTCAAACCGGACCCCAGCTGCCAGCAAAACTAAAATGTCAATAAAGCATTAATGTTTGTATGTTATCTCTAATGTTTGTATATTATCATTAATGTTTGTGTATTATAGATCAACACATAATACTTCATATATATGTGAAAATCTGAATTTTAAAAAGTGCTTTCTATAATTATTATGTGTTTGACTCCTGTAGGTTTCAGCCAAGCTCTCTGTATTTCCAGGCAACAGAAGACTAAGTGACATCCCTCATTCTCCATCACTCTACTCATCCTTGGAATCCCTTTCATAACTTCTGGCTCTCCCAAGGCACTTTGTAGCAAAATTGTATGTTTTTAAAAAACACAGAGGAAGGCAGTGGCATCGTAGTAATATCACTGAACCCCTAATCCTGAGATTCAGATTTACATCTGGGAACATGGCTTCAAATCCTACCAGGGCATCTGTCATTTAATAAGTCTGGAACTGAAAGTTAGTCTCAGTCTTAGTGCCATCATCAATGACTACAAAATACCATCCACTTCACTAATGCCCTCTGAGAAGGAAATCTGCCATATTTATCTTGCTTTGCTTACATCACCCTCAGCAGTATTGTTGATTCTTGACCTCCTTCTGAAATGCCCCCAATAAACCAATCAGTTTGAGGGCAATTAGGGATAGGCAACAAATGCTGGCCTCACCAGTGACTCCCACACCCCAAGAAAGAATAAAGGTCTCTTTTGAAATATAGGAAATATAGCAGTCAATCTGCGCAGGAAGTATGCACACAATGGTGATGATGATCAGAAAATCTACAAACTTGCTACATGGTCATTATCACATTTCAGCTTCTAGAAGCTTGCTGTTTGCAAATTGGTTACTACAATTCCTATAGTACAAAAGTAACTGCACATTAAAAGTATTTCATTTTACTTAATGTGTTTTGAGAGATTGAGATCTTACAAGGTGCTATATAAATGCGTGTCATTGATTCCAATAAGATCAGTCATATAATATGGTAACATTTGCATCAACACAATAGCAGGAACTAGCAGGTACCTCATACCTCATACATAGGGAACACTCCAGGTCAAACGCATCAACGAGCTTCGGTAAGATATCATGTTCTCTCCCGGGACTCTGTGACCTGGCTATACGATTGAATAAAACATTTTAAGTTATATACATCAAACAGTGTGACATCAAGCAGAATATAAATTATCTTTCTTAAACACTGAAATATGATGATATATAACAATATTTATCAAATATTAAATATCAACAACATTTACAAAAGTCTTTGTTCCTGAGATGTTGTGATTTTATAACCTTTTTTATTTAAATTACAGTGAAGGAAATGGGATTTTTTGGTAATAGAACTTATAAGAATTGAGAATGATCAGTGAAAATTGGCCACCACGAGTGATGTTCATGGATTAAAATGGTTGGAATGGTGGAATATGATTCTTAAAAGTACCAAAAAGTCGTGGAAGATTGTGTAATCATTGTACTTTAGTCTTTATGAAACAATGCAACACAGGAACAGGCCCTTCAGCCCACCAAACCTGTGCTGATTTCTAATCCATATTTAGGTCCACTGCTTATTGCCTATACGCAGTTTCTATCCCTCTATTTGCCTCATGTTCACATGTGTATCAATTTACGCCTTAAACATTGCTAACGTGCCTACTTTCCCCACCTCCTCTGGCAGTGTGTTCTCGGCACCCACCACCCTCTATGTGAAAAATTTTCACAGTACTTCTCCCCTAAAGAAAATTTAAAAAACAGCCTAGCTAACCACTGATCTAACAAATAGATGGAGAGGATTGCTGAATGCCATTACTAAAATGATGATGAAAACCCAGGGTTCAAAGAACAAAAAGAAACCAAATCCTGTGTGCACCCTAACATGTGCTTAACCCCGAGTGTACCTCGCTTATTGCATTTGGTGTAGCCTTCAGTTGTTCCAGGTTCTTCATCTTTAATAGAACTGCGCTGTGTTTTCAAAGTATTCTTCCTTTCGGAAATCATCAAGGCTGGTTCTGTGGACAAATTCTTCAAAGTGTCTTGGTTTTCACTCATTACTTGAGCTGGTTTCGTTGAGTTACAGTAGGAGTGGGTCTTCCATTCTTGTTTGGTGTCAAAGCCAGTTGTATCAACATTTACCTTGAAGAGTCAGGAGGACACCATTATGAAACAAACAGAACCTGACACTGAAGGAATAGAATTCTTTATTATTCAAGCAATATCCCTAAGAAAAAAAAAACATATTTTTGCGCATGATTGTGTGCATCATTAATCCATATGAAATTTGATAATCCGTCACTGAATTATCGTTCAAAAGCTAAACACCGCAAATACTGAAAACCTGAAATAAATACATAGAATGTTGTAGATACATGAGGCACACTGAGCTTGGAAAGAGAGAAACTGAATAACATTTCAAGCTGAAGGCCTGAAAAGTTAAGTCTGTTTCAGTCTCAACTGAATTACCATTCCTGCTTAGTTAGTGGATAGATTTCACTCAGACAAACTTCAGGATTAATATAAAAACTGAAAGAATTGCGGATGCTGTAAATCAGAAACCAGTTCTGAGAAAGGGTCACTCAACCTGAAGCGTTAACTCTGTTTCTCTCTCCACAGATGCTGCCAGACCTGCTGAGCTTTTCCACAAATTTTGTTTTGTTTAGGGTCAATATAGTTGGCTTGGAAATGAATCTAGCTAACTACCTCAATCCAACTGCTTCTGTTTCAGGATGTTTTGACCATTTTTCAAAATAAAGATTGGAAAACATGAATTACATACAGTCATAGAGTTGCACAGACCCTTTGGTCCAACTCATCCATGCTCACCAGATATCCTAAATTATTCTAGTCCCATTTTAGATCTAATGGCCTACTGGTCCACCAATGTCTTGATTTCAAAATTCTCATTTTTTATATTCAAATCCCTCTATGGCCTCAACCCTCCCCATGTCTTTTAAGGTCCTCCAGTTAAACCACCCTCAGAGCTCTGAGCTCGTCCAATTCTAGCCTCCTGCACGCCCTCCAGTTCCTTCACCCCTCACGGAAAGTCAATGGTGTCGTCTGCCTGAGCCAAAGTTCCCAAACTCCCTTAAGTCAACTGTCTTATCTCCTTTAAGTTGCTTCTTAAATCCTACTTCTTTGTCCAAGCATTTAATTACCTGTCTCTCTTTTTATATATTCTTTCATTGGATGTGGGCATCACTGGCAATACCGCTATTCGATACCTGAAGTAATCCTCCCACAGTCCAAAGATGTGCACGCTAGTGGATTGGCCATGCTAAATTGCGAAAATAGTGCTCAGGGATGTGTAGATTAGGTGGGTTATAGGGGCATGGGTCTGGGTGGGATGCTTTGAGGGTCGGTGTGTGCTTGTTGGGCCGAAGGGCCTGTTTCCACACTGTAGGGATTCTATGAACTGCACAGAGGCCAAGTATCCCATTACCAAGTCACCCTTTATTTACTTGTGCACTGTACACTGGCTGTGGCCAGCCAACTCAGAGTCAGTCCCCTGAACTGAGGCAATTGTAAATTCTCTGTTTATACTGGTCAGCCAGGGCTTCCTCACTGGCCTGGGTTAACAACCCCAATCAAGAATCTCATAGTCAACGAGAACCGCCTGGTTCCATGCACTACAGTTCCCATCCCAAATTGCCCTTGAACTGAACTGTTAAAAATCATCCATATTGCCGTGGATCTGGAGTCACACGTCAGCCAGACAAGGTAAGGGCAGATTATTATCGCTATTATTATTGTTCGTATTCAAAACGGCACAGTGAGTGTAGGGTGGATCTTGCAGCAGCTCCTAAGATTGCAGGCTAGATTTCTTACAGTTATAGTAATCCAGTGGTATAAGAATTTTTTTTGTTTGATTCATAGGAAGGGTTTAGAGGGATATGTGCCAAAACGCTGGGAAATGGGCCTAGATTAGTGTAGGAAATCTGGTCAGCATGGTCGAGTTGGACCAAAGGGTCTGTTTCCATGCTGTATATCTCAATGACTCTATTTAGGGCAGCAGACAGGAAGTGAAACAGTTAAATGGGGTTCTCTCTCCATCTGACAGATTTTTGTCTTTGAATACTGCTAGGGCAGATGGCTTCTCAGGGGAATGCAGTCAAAGCCAAGTCCCAGGCACCAGGAGTGGCCCAGCTGAATGTTTGATGGGGACAGGAGATGTACAAAAATATCTGAAAGCAATAGTGAGAGGACATTCTACATTTCCACATCCACTGACATGACACCAGGATGGTCCTTTGTCTCCCTGGTGCCAGGGTCAAGGATGTCACTGAGAATCTGCATGATATTCTCAAGGGGGAGGGAGAACAGCCAGAGATCATAATCCATTTATTTATTTATAAATTTATTGTACCAACAACATAGTTAAAAAGAGATCCTGTAATCAGAATATAGGGAGCTAGGAACTCATTCAGGGGGACACAAACCTTAGCAGGGGGACAAGAGGGAGGAAACAGAGATGGAAATTAAAGATAAAAAAGTGGAAAGCAACATTAAAAGGCAGAGGAAATAAGGGCTAGCACCAAATAGGGCTGGAGTACAAAGAACAAGTGTAAAAATATCAAAAAGGAATGTCTAAAGTTATTATATCTGAATGCACAGCGCATTCACAACAAGACAGATGAGTTAACAGCACAAATAATCGTACACAGGTACAACATATTGCAATTAGGGAGGAACGGCTCTGGGTCGGGAACTGAACGTCCGAAGGGCATGCAATCCTTAGGAAGGTGGAAAAGATAGAAAATGGATTAGGTGGTGTGGTGGTATTGTTAGTGAAAGCTGAAATCAGTGCAATAGTGAAAACAGATATAACACAAGAAATCTAGATGTGGAATCAGTCTGGATGGAGCTAAGAAAAAATACGAGCAGGAAACATTAATGCGAATTGTCTGTGGACCTCCAAACAATCATGGTTGGCATTAAACAGGAACTCAGAGGTGCATGCATCAAGGCTCCTCCAGTAATCATGAAGGACTTTAATCTACCTATAGACTGGGCACACTTTAGGAATAATACTATGGCATATGAATTCCTGGAGTGCACATAGAATGGTTACTGGACCAGTATTTTGATAAATCAAGTTGGGGGCAGACTATCTTTGATTTGGTTTTGTATGATGTGAAGGAGTTAATTAATGTTGTTGTGAGAAGTCTTTTTGGAAAAAGTGACAGTAACACTGAAGAATTCTACAAAGGGATGGAAAATGAAGTCGTCAAATCCAAAATTAGGGTCCTAAATCTAAACAAAGGAAATTACAAAGGTATGAGGGGTGAGTTGGCTGTGGTAGACTGGGTAACTTCATTAAAAGCCATGACAGTAGATGGACAATGGTTAATAAGCAAGAACAAATGCATACTTTGCAGCAGTTATACATTCCTTTTGGCAAATAAAACAGATCATGGCCCAACCATGGTTAACCAAAGAAGTTAATGGTAGCATTGGATTCAAAGAGAAGTTATGTAAAGTTGCTAGGAAAATTAGCAAGCCTGAGAACTGGAAGCAGTTTATAATTCATTGAAGCAGAACAATGAAGTTGATTAAGAAGGGAAAAACACAACATGAGAGTAAATGAGCAAGGCACATAAAAGCAGACTAGAAGAGCTTCCATAAATACTTAAAAAGAAAAATATCAGTAAATAAATTCAGGTCCCTTACAGACTGAAACCAGAAAATTGAGAATGGAGGACCAGGAAATGGCAGAGCAATTAAACCACTACTTCGGTTCTGACTTCACTAAAGAAGATGCATATAATTTCCCAGAATTGCTGGGGAAGCAGGGGTCTTCCAGAACAGGGAAATTGATGAAAATTAGTATTAGGAAGAAATGAATGCTGAAAATTATATAACTGAAAGGAGGCAGCTAAAGAAGTAGTGAATGTGTTTGTCGTCATCTTCAAAAATTTAGTAGATTCTAGAACAGTCCTGGCAGTTTGGAGGACGGGAAATGTAACCCCGCTGTTTAGAAAAGGAGGGAGGGAGAAAACTGGGAATTACAGACCGGTTAGCCTAACATCAATAGAGGGAAAATATTGGAATCTATTGTAAAGAATGTGAGAACGGGACACTTTCTTTTCTATTCATTTGTGGGATGTGGGTGTCGCTGGCTGACCAGCATTTCTTGCCCATCCCTAGTTGCCCTTGAGAAGGTGGTGATGAGCTGCCTTCTTGAACCACTGCAGTCCACCTGCTGTAGGTTGACCCACAATGCCATTAGGGAGGGAATTCCAGGATTTTGACCCAGCGACAGAGAAGGAACGGCGATATTTTTCCAAGCAAGGATGGTGAGTGGCTTAGAGGGGAACTTGGAGATTCCCGTATGTCTGCTGCCCTTGTCCTTCTATATCGAAGCGTTCGTGGGTTTGGAAGGTGCTGTCTGAAGATCTTTGATGAATTTCTGCAGTGTATCTTGTAGATAGTACACACTGCTGCTATTGAGGGTTGGTGGTGGAGGGAGTGGATGCTTGCAGATGTAGTGCCAATCATAGATCATAGAACATAGAACATAGAACATTACAGCGCAGTACAGGCCCTTCGGCCCTCGATGTTGCGCCGACCTGTGAAACCAATCTGAAGCCCATCTAACCTAAACTATTCCATTATCATCCATATGTTTATCCAATGACCATTTAAATGCCCTTAAAGTTGGCGAGTCTACTATTTTTGCAGGCAGGGCATTCCACGCCCTTACTACTCTCTGAGTAAAGAACCTACCTCTGACATCTGTCCTATATCCATCACCCCTCAATTTAAAGCTATGTCCCCTCGTGCTAGCCATCACCATCCGAGGAAAAAGGCACCCACTGTCCACCCTATCTAATCCTCTAATCATCTTGTACGTCTCTATCAAGTCACCTTTTAACCTTCTTCTCTCTAACGAAAACAGCCTCAAGACCCTCAGCCTTTCCTCATAAGACCTTCCCTCCATACCAGGCAACATCCTGGTAAATCTCCTCTGCACCCTTTCCAATGCTTCTACATCCTTCCTATAATGCGGTGACCAGAACTGTACGCAATACTCCAAGTGCGGCCGCACCAGAGTTTTGTACATCTGCAACATGACCTCATGGCTCCGAAACTCAATCCCTCTACCAATAAAACCTAACATACTGTACGCCTTCTTAACAACGTTATCAACCTGGGTGGTTGATATCAAAGCGGGCTGCTTTGCCCTGGACAGTGTCAAGCTTCTTGAGTATTGTTGGGCTGCACTCATCCAGGCATGTGGGGAGTGTTCCATCACACTCCTGACTTGTGCTTGTAGATGGTGGACAGACTTTGAGGAGTCAGGAGGTGAGTTACTCACCACAGTATTCCTAGCTTCTGCCCTACTCTTGTAGCCACTGTGTTTATGTGGTTAGTTTCTGGTCACACTTAAAAATATCAATATTATTATACAAAGTCAGCATGCATTTATGAAAGAGAAATCATGTTTGACACATCTACTGGAGTGTTTTTTTTAAAGATGTTAGGAGTACAAAAGATGAAGGTGAACAAGTAGATGTGGTGTATTTGGATTTTCAGAAAGCCTTTGATAAAGGCAAGGATCATTGCACAAAATCAAACCACATGGATCGAGAATTGCTTAGTAGACAAAAATTAAAATGAAAATAATTGGATCATTTTCAGAATGGAAGACAGTGACAAGTGGGATACAATAGGAATCAATGCTAGGGACCCAACTATTCAACAATTTGGATGAGGGAATTGAGTGTAATATTCATAAGCTTGCTTATGACTCAAAATTAACTGGAAATGAGAGTGGTGAGGAGGGCATGAAAAGGCTTCATGGAAATTTAGACCAGGTGAAAGAATGGGTACATAGACGTAGGGCAGCACGGTGGCTCAGTGGTTAGCACTGCTGCCTCACAGTGCCAGGGACCCGGGTTTGATTCCACCCTTGGGTGACTGTGTGGAGTTTGCATGGGTTTCCTCCGGGTGCTCCGGTTTCCTCCCACAGTCTAAAGATGTGCAGGTTAGTTGGATTGGCCATGCTAAATTGCCTGTAGTGTTCAGGGGTGTGAATCTGAGGTGGGTTGTGGAGGGATGGGTCTGGGTGGGATGCTCCGGGGGTCGGTGTGGACTTGTTGAGCCGAAGGGCCTGTTTCCACACTGTAGGGATCCTATGTAATGGCAGATGATGTGTAACTTGGACAAGTGGGAGGGAATACAGAATGGTAGAGTATTATTTAATTTGTGATAGATGGGTAAAGGTTAATGTACAAAGGAACCTGTGTGTTCTTGCACACTGGTCACTGAAAATTAGCATGCAGTGCAGCAAACAGTTAGGAAGGCAAATGGTATGTTGACCTCCATTGCATGAGGGCTTGAGAATGGAATCAGGGAAATTTAACTGCCACTGTACAGGGCCTTGGTCAGACTGCACCTGGAGTATCGTGTGCACTTTTGGTCTCCTTACTTTAGGAAAGGCAGAACTGCCATTGAGGAAGTGAACCGAAGGCTAACAAGACTGAATTCTGGGAAGGCAGGCTTTTCACATAAGGATAGGTTGTGTCAACTGGGGCTGTATTCACTGAAGTTCAGAAGATTGAGAGGCAATCTCAATGGAATGAATAAAATTCTGACAGGACTGGACAGATTTGATGTAGTGGAGATGTTTCCAGTGGCTGAAGAGCTCACAAAGAGGGGTTACAGTCTCAGGATATGCAGCAGGTCATTCCAGACTGAAATGAACCTGTGGAGTTCTCTCCCACACAAGGCTGTGGAGGCAAAGTCACTGAACATATTTCGGAAAGAAACAGATTTCTACAAGCTCAATGTGTCAAACAGCACAGGGAGAGTGAGAGAGTATGGCAATGAAATTGAGGATTAGCCATGATCATGTCAGATAGCAGAGCAAGCTTCATGGGCCGAATGGACTAATTTCTATTTTCCTGAGGATGGCAGATCTCCTTAGCTAAAAGGGCATGAGTGAACCAGATGTGTGTTTCCCCCAGTGATAGCTGTCATTTGACAACTAAGACTAACTTTATATTCCAAATTGATGAATTGAATTCAACTTCCACCACTTCCCATGGTGGGATCCAAAACCCACGTCCCTACAGCTTGAGGCTGGGTCTCTTAATTACAACCACAAACAAAAACAGAAATTGCTGGAAAAGCCCAGCATTAACATGTCGGCTCGAGTGACCCTTCCTCAGATGGGTCAGTGGACCCGAAATGTTAACTCTGATTTCTCTCAACAGATGCTACCAAACCTGCTGAACTTTGTCAGCAATTTCTGTTTTTATTTCTGATTTATAGAATCCTCGGTTCTTTCGGTTTTTGTTTAGTATTTCCTCTGAATTACAAGTGCAGTAACAATACCACTACACCACCACCTCTCCTTGGCATTTCCTCCTTTCTTTCAGTCAATTCATTGAATATGCTTCTGTTAAGCAGCTTGGAACATTTCACTATCTGCGATCAGAATGAAAAAGGAAGATGTCTTACTGCACACACCTTGCATGAATTTTCAAATACATTGCTGGAATTTCTAGAATTCAGTGAGTTCAGGACAATTCCCTTAATTCGAGATCGTGGAGACATAACTTGCATTATGTCAGGTAACCTTTGATGTATATTTTCAGCAATGGGCGAGAGCAAATCACACAGGATCTGGAAAAGAGAAACAAAGAAACAGGATTTAACATGATTTTAATTTGTTTTTAAAAACAAAAACTGGTTTCAACATCACTTGAATTTGAATGCTGCTTTCAAGTTGTTCCAAGATTGAGCTGCTCAAATATAACAGCTGAAAAAGTATAACATTACAATTTATCATGTGTTTCATAAACTTTAAGTAGTAAGAAATTTGATTCAAGATCAAATTTCATATTTATAAGCATTAGATGTGATCCAATGGCAGACAGAAATGCTCGCAATATGGTGCTAGAAAAATTGCTATTTGCACCCAAGAATGGAATGAATTTCTATTGTAATGTCTGCACCAGGAAACAATCGAAATGGAGTTTAGAAAAACAATCCTACCTGAAAAAAGGGGTCAACATTCATATAAAGTGAACACAAGAATTAGGTGCAGGAGTTTGGCTTCTCAATCTTCTTCATCTTTCACTAAGATCATGGCTGATCTGCTTGTGACCTCAATGCCACACTCATGCCTACTCCTCATAACCTTTGACTCCCTAATTCAGTAAGAGCCAATTAAGGCAGCATAATTTTAAAATTACTCTCAAACATCAATAAGAGATATTAAAAAGCATTTTCCACACAAATGACAGTGGAAATCTCAAATTTTTGCCCATAGTAAGCTTTTGCTTTATTGAAAGTTTTAGAACAGAGGTTGTTAGATTTTTTTGATACATTAAGTTATTAAGGAATAAAGAATCAAATGAGTAATCTAATTTATGATAAAGATCAGCCATAATCTAATTGAATGGCAGAACAGGCTCAAAGCTGCCTTTTGTTCCTAAGTAGTCTATCATTACTAACTTAAACTTGAAATATTTCAATTAGAGCTTATGAATTTACACTAAATTAGGCAGCCTTTGTTTGGCATATATAATCCATGTGTTCCAGTTCTACAGTATGAATGCTTAATTACCTTTTGGGCTTCCATTTTTGCTGTTTTATTTTCTGAATCTAAAGCAATACAAATTAGATACTCCTTCAAAGCTTTGTCCATTTTCTGCAGGCCAGCTAGTGCTTGTGCTTTTCTTAAGTGACCCTAGTAACAAAGCACACTGGTTGTTTAGGAAGCACATAGCGATCACCCTGCAATATAACTAAAACTGTTATAACGACGAAACAAACAGAACAAATGTGGGGTATTTGAGTTGTTTAAAATCTCACTTTAGACCAGAAAGGCTGGATGTTACAAGCAGCATTTCCATCATGCAGTGCATCTTCAAAGCATTTCAGACTCGCATTAATCTGTGCACGGTTGCTCAACAGCAAGTGGTCTTTGGGGGCTGAAAATAAAGCACATAAAGATGCCAAATAATTGTCACTTCATTCATTTAAAAATGTCTACACTTTCAATGCGGCCTGTTGAGACAGTGACTCTGTCTATGCTTTCAACTATCATTAAACATCCATGTGTCAGTATTCCTCTTTCTTGGTAGTGTTTAAGGTCAAAATAACTTAAACTTTGTTCTTTCCAGCATTCCTTGCTATTTACGTAAGAATGTCTATGGTGTTTCATTTGGATGTAACATCACGTATTTCTTGCTCTGCGCGCTCATTTTCAAATGGCAAATTCCACTTCCAAAGTAATTAGATTTGGATGCCTTCCTTCACTGTGGCAGGGTCAAAATCCTGGAATTCCTTTCCTAGCAGCTTTGTGGGTCTACCTACAGCATATGGACAGCTGTGGTTCAAGAAGGCAGCTCACCACCACCTTCTCAAGGGTCAACTAGGGACAGGCAATAAACAACAGCCTGGTGAACGCTCATGATCGCTGAGTGAAAAGAAAGAAAACTGGGAGGCCATTCAGCACATTGTGTCACCACCGGCTCATCACATGAGCATCGTTACTTAGTGCTAATCACTTGTCTTCTCCCCATAACCCTTCTCATCATTTTATTCAAATAATCATCCAATAGCCTCTTGACTTCTTCAATTGAACATACCAGAATTCACGTCTTTCAGAATGAAACCTCTGTTTCAACTTTATTCTAAAGGTTAACAAGAAATCTGTGATGTTCATTACAACATGACTTTATCAAAGCAGATTGCCAATCATTAACTTGAATAAAGATACAATACCTTCCAGTTATTTTTGTCTTGCATAAGTAAGGCAGCACAAAACGGTTACAACAAAAACATTCTTTCAAGCAGATACAGAATCTTTAAATATTTTCTAAGGCAGAGATAGATGGATTTTTGATTAGCAAGAGGATGAAAGATTATTGGGAAGCTAGGGTAGGGTTGCAAGAATGTCGAGTCAAAGTGAAAATTGGTTCCACCAACATCTTATTGAATGGTGGAGCAGTCTTGAAAGGTCCAAATGACCTACTCTTATTCCCTCGTTTGCATACTTGTAAAAGTCAAACCATAGTATAGATAGACTCTACTGCAACAGACTGACTTCAGGAATCTATAGCTTGGGTAATCATGTAGTGAACCCTCAGTCCAGGATTTCTGACCATCAAAAATTCCAAATCCAAAACAAAGAAAACAGGTGAGAATATCAAAACCATTTAATCATAAGGTATAGGAGCTGAAGTAGACCATTCAGCGCATTGAGTCTGTTTCACCATTCAAACACAAAGTTGTCCTCCCCATCTGGGAATCGAACCTCCGTGCCCACAAAACAGGCAGGGATACTAACTACCGTATTGATAAGGGACATTAGCTCTTAATGATTCATGTCTTAAAACCAGAAACAGACAGTGATGCAAGCAGATTGAAAATGTGTGTTGCTTAAATGTCATCTCAGTTACACTTAACTTTCTTCATTCTAAGAATACTTTTTCTTGGAAGAAGAAAGCCAGATGAAAATTTGAACTTTCCTCTCCACCCACTGACATATATTTGTGAATGCATAATTTAATTTAAAGATGGCTTTCTTGATTGCAACTTATTTTTCTCAACTGACTATATGAAGATCCAGTACTTTCATCAGCAAAGGAATAGATGGAGGTGGCTATCATCTAGGCCTGAAATGATAAAGTCCTCGAAATGCATTATGCAGGTGACAAGGTTAAAATCATTGGCTTTATCTTGCCAATTCTCAGCCTGGGGTGGAGCACTGGATTAGGGAAGTTGATTCAGCAAACTGAAGTGTGGGGTTCACTGAGGAATATTCCACAGTGCTGCTCTTTCTAATGGCCCTGGGTTTTTATACTGTCTGGAGACTACATACTGGAGAGTTGGTTGCAGGAGAGCTCAAAGAAAGTGTCTAGTTATGAAGCTCTAGCCACCAAGAGTTTTGGTGTAGGCTTGACAAGTTCATTTATTCTTTTCTGTAATCATTGACTTGTACTCTTCTGAATGACGCCTTCCAAAGACAACGTAGATTTTTGGGTTATAATCCTTGCTCCTCTTTGGAACCATCCTGAATCAGACATGAATTTTCAAATTGAGGCAGAGAACATCAAATCCCCACCTGAGACTTCTACCGTACTCCAGATACACCACCCTTTGTGTGAGAAAGTTGCCCCTTCGGTCCATTTTACATTCTTCCCCTCTCACTTTAAACCTACGCCCTCTTGTTTTGGACTCCCCTACCCGGAGGAAAATATATTGGCTATTCATCCTGTCCAAACCCCTCATGATTTTATAAACCTCTATCAGGTCACTCCTCAGCCTCCAACGCTCCAGGGAAAATGGCCTCAGCCTAATCAGCCTCTCCCTATAGTTCAAACCCTCCAACCCTGGCAACATCCTTGTAGATCTTTTCTGCACCCCTTCAAATTTAACAACTTTCTTACAGCAGGGAGACCAGACTTGAATGCAGTATTTGAAAAGTGGCCTAACCAATGTTCTGTATGGAGTCAAAGTCATAGAGATGCAGCGCATGGAGACAGACCCTTTGGTCCAACTTGTCCATGCTGACCAGATATCATAAATTACTCTAGTACCATTTGCCAGTATTTGGCCCAAATCCCCCTAAACCCTTCCTATGCATATACCCATCCAGATGTCTTTTAAACATTGTAATTGTACCAGCCTCTACCAATTCCTCTGACAGCTCATTCCATACATGTATCACCCTCTGCGTGAAAAAGTTGCCCCTTAGGTCCCTTTTAAATCTTTCACCTGTCACCTTACACCTATTCTCTCTAGCTTGGGCCCCCACTCTGGGGAAAAGACCTTGGCGATCCACCCTATCCATGTACCTCACGATTTTATAGTCACCCCACAGCCTCCGACGCTCCAAGGAAAATAGCCCCAGCCTATTCAGCCTCTTCCTATAGTGATCCTGGCAACATCCTTGTAAATCCTTTCTGAACCCTTTCAAGTTTCACAACATCCTTCCTATAACAAGGAGACCAGAACTGCATGCAGTATTCCAAAAATGGCCTAACCAAGTTGCAATATGACCTCCCAACTCCTATACTCAATGTACTGACCAATAAAGGCACACATACCAAACACCTTCTTCACTGCACTGTCTACCTGCGACTTCATCTTTAAGGAACCGTGAACCTGCACTCCAAGGTCTCTGTTCGGCAGGATACGGGCCAAATGCTGGCAAATAGGACTAGACTAATTTACGATATGGCCTGGTTCGGTCACATCTGGAGTATTGTGTCCAGATCTGGTCACCTTATTACAGGAAAGATGTGGAAGCGTTAGAAAAGGTGCAGAGAAGATTTAGCAGGATGTTGCCTGGAATGGAGGGAAGGTCTTACGAGGAAAGGTTGAGCGCGCTACGGCTTTTCTCTTTAGAACGACGAAGGATGAGAGGTGACTTGATAGAGGAGAGTAGACAGCCAGAGACTTTTTCCTAGGGTGGAGGTAGCTTTTACGAGGGGACGTAGTTTTAAAGTGAAAGGAGGTAGATATCGGGGAGATGTCAGAGGTGGATTCTTTACTCAGAGTGGTAGGGGTGTGGAATGCATTGCCGGAGAGGGTAATGGAGTTGGCCTCATTAGGGGCATTTAAGTGGCTATTAGATAGGCATATGGATGATAGTACAAGGTAGCGGTGGAGGTTAGATAGACTTTAGGTTTGGGGTAAAAGTTCAGCACAACATCGTGGGCCGAAGGGCCTGTACTGTGCTGTACTGTTCTATGTTCTATGATATTTGATCGGCATGGATGAGTTGGACAGAAGGGTCTGTTTCAATGTTGTACATCTCTAGGACTCTGTAATCTTTTTGACAGGTTTCAACCATATTAGATTAGCATGGTATCATGAAAGTCTAGGAACCTCTCCTCAGTGACATACCTCTCCAGCAAACAGTGTACAGAATTCACAAGCTAGTGACACAAAAGATCAGGGGAGACAATATAACTTTAAAACTATATTAAAGACCCAAGCATCCAATTTACAGGTCGGTGACTCAGTTACGCATAGCATCAACCGCTTTAGGAAAAGAGAGAAAATACAATCTAATTTCTAGTAGAGAATCCAATTTTTAAATCCAAACATTGTGACTGAAAGCAAGATGACTCTGACCTAGTTAAGGGAAGAATTGTCATTGCCTTTCTTATAGTTGTACCTTAATTGGTTGGAGTGAGTCTAGCAAATCTGAAAATCCAATGTGTACATCTATTTGTTTATTTATAAATGTTTCTAAATGACAATGAGGGATGGTTACATGTGATTAAGGAATGAAAGTAAAGTATAAATAATTCTTATTTATGACTGTCATAAGGCTATTGCACTGTTGTGCCAAGTAAGCCTGTTCCCAGTTATTTCTCAAAAAAGGTTCTGTTAAACAACTACTTCCTACAAAACTTCAACATTGCTGAAAAGAGGTGTGTTGCTGAAGGACTCATCAGGACAAATGCAATAAAGTCAAATGTCAAAGGAATACAACAATTTCAGCAACAAATCCCTCTTTTGAGCCACATTCAATGTTATATTAGAGTAAATTTCCAGGTTAAGATCTGGGCTTTTTTGATTCCGAAGGAAACCAGTATCGAAGCAGAATAGAAAACTCATGATGGTCAAACGCGAGTAATGCATTTGACTGTTTGAAAATTAAGGGATTGGTAATTTAGTTTGGATTTAGATTTGGCAAACAAAAAAAAAATCAATTGTCTGTGATTTAGGGTTATCAAGTATTACACAGCGGTAGCTCTGTGATAGTTTGCAAAACTATCATCAATATTTTACTTTGCAATAAGTGTTGTGACTTTGGAAATAAATCCATTGTTATGCCGATAAGCTTTTTCTTAAAGACCGCTTTGTTTGGGTGAGTGAGGTAAACGGCATTAGGAAGATCAATCCTTAACTTTTTAAGCTTTCAAGGCCTGATTCCTCCACATTGCTGGGCGCATTAAAAAGGGATAAAGTGTGGTCCAAAATCACGTTTTATAGCTGTAAATGACTGCAATTATACGCGTTTTGAAAGCCCGTTTGAAAGAGGCGTGTAATTGTGAAATTATTGCGATAGAATGTTCCTAAAGCCATACCTTTTTTTAAACATTTCCTACTTATATTCATTCAACACACACATATAAAATAAAAACGCAGCATTGGAACTGATTTGCAAATTAAAAGCTTCAGATATTGATTTGACTGTTTGACCCATTTTTCCCACTCAGGTTACACAACAGTTACTCTCCAAACCTAGGATTCTGTGACAAACGGCCAATAGGTAGGATCTTATGCAACACCTCCTGATAATCCCAGAAAATTGCTGGAGAAACTCGGCAGGTCTGCTGGCCTCTGTGGAGCGAGGAAGAGAGTTCATGTTTCGAGTCCAATGTGAACTTTGAGGAAGAGTCAAAATATTAACTTCGTCTCTCCATCAGACCTGCTGAGTTTCTCCAACAAATGTGTTTATTTCAGACTTCCAGCATCTGGAGAACTTTGAGTTTATTTTATTTACACTTCCATAAATCTCTGGGAAACGCTGTCCAAATGCCCCTCCATCAAATTTCGACTTGTCACTAAAAAAGCCATCAGATTTATTTTGCCAGCGTGGTGTGGGGGCTGAGCTTCCTCACTACATTTTTCTCTTCCCTTTAAATGTGCAAATAAATAACTTAAACCGCCCCCCACCTTCGAAATGAATGCTGGATAACTTGATGACTTGCAAAAAGTTTTAAGAACACAAAAGCGTTGCCCCAAATTCACACTCGTCCGGAGAATTGAGGCCGGCAGGTTACACACAGAAAATAACAGCAAGACGTTACCTAATGCAACAGCTTGGTGATATTTCTCTAAGGCGGCCAGGGGTTTGTTTTTCTTATATAAGCTGTTCCCTTCGTGTCTGAGAGTGAGTGCTCTGGTCTCGGCCGGGAAGTATTTGCCTAAGAAACTGTTCAGGACCACGTTGATTCTGCAGGCTCCGGCAGTAGGGACTCTCTCTTTACAAACTTTGCAGCAAGCCCTCTGGCTCTCTCGTTCCTTCTCCAGGCAGTTTTTGCAGTAAGTGTGTCCGCAGCGTAGAGTGACCGGCTCGAACAAGGTGCCCGTACACCAGCGGCAGCTCAGCAAACCCACGCCCGGGGGTTCACCTTCTCCCCAGCCCTGGCTGACCCTCAGGCTCCCGGCTAAGAAATCCACCAGCTCCCCCAGGTGCTCGGCTCGCAGGCTGCCCTGAGCCGAGAGGTGCTGGTACTCCTGAAGCGCTTCGCTCAGCCTCTCCGCCAGCACCAGGCAGCGAGCACGTCTCAAGCGGACCTCCTCTGGATCGCCCCCCGCTTGCTGCTGTTGCCTGGCCCGCAGCTGCCGCTGGTAGATCTCGGCAGCCAGTTGGAAATTCCTCGCCTCCGTTGCCAGCTCCAGCACCACGTCCAGACCCCTTCCTTCTGAACCCATGGCTGGAGGAGACCAGGGGACAGTGCCAGGAGGTGGTGGGTGGGGAGGACAGAAAGAGGAGGATGAAATCAGCTCCCAGACCCTACTGCCCCCACTCAAATCAAGCCAGCTCTTCCCTCACTCCGACACCCCTCTCTCATTATGCCTGGCTCCTAATCCTTCAGATTTCCCCACCACACCACCGACCCTTCCTTTCCAATTCCTATGGAGCAGGGAACGCCAACCACAAAGCAAAAAAAATGTTACATAAAACCCAAAATCACATGACAGCCATCCTCTGCCTCCCATTGGCCTGAGTCAGACTGTTACAAAACCAGCAAGTTCTGTAACATTCTGTTTATTTTGAATTATTTTATTTTTGGTTGTGGGATGGAGGGATTGCTAGATTGACATCTCTCTCCGCCCTCCTCGCTACCTCTGAAGCTGTTTTTATTTTGCTCCCCACAGGTATTGACACAAACTGTGACAAGTCACCGTGCACAGGGCTGTGTACACACACCCACTTGCAAGAGCTAAATATTTAATCTGCGCGGTACAAAAAGGCAGTGCACCAGCCCCACAATATACCAGCCCATCACCCAAATATTGTATCGATAACCATGCTCCTGAACGCTGGCTTGAAATATTTTTTAGCACGTTTTATATCAAACCTGTAATTACTCCCAACTGTTTCTGCATTAAAACTAAAACATTGACCGACGCAAATGTTATAGCGTATTGATAAGAAAGGTGAGATTCTCCGTCTGGCTCAGCTGGTTTGCAAAAACAAAAATACATTTGTTAAACTGCATTTGTTAATTGTCGCCCACAATTTGGATTCAGATAACTTTGATACACAGAATGTTCTCTTGTCGACTGTGTTGTGTAGATTACATCACCCTTATGTAAGACAGTGTCCGTTTACATAAAACCTCTGATAGTGCTGGAAGTTTTTTTTTCCCCTGAGGTGGAGATAGGAAAACAAAACAAAAATAGCTAGTGATGCGATAACAGGAGGCATTTTTTTCCACCTTTGAAATAATTACAGGGCTAGCTAACCGTCATCAATAAAACCAACGGTATGAACAATTCTTGGCAAATTAGCAATGCCAACATGGCTAGAATGGCTGCAGATATGTGTAAATATTCAAAAGTAAGCAGGGTAAATCTTGATAGTTGTCAATACTTGTTCACAGGGAAAAAGAAATGAAATCAAGCACTTTCTTCAATTCACATACATTATTGTAACCAAAACAAGGAAATGCAGATTAATTTTCCAATTAAAAAACCTGAAATGACCCAGTCAAAAAGCTTCACTTTTGAAAGTTAGTTACATAACTGTGTTTCTATTTTGGTTTGAGAACTTGCTATTTCTCTATCACACAAACCATTCCCCGTGTGTCACCATGACCAGAATGTTGACTCCTTATGTAACTGCCCTGGGTTCAATCTATGCAAGCAAAATAGGCAGGGAGTTAACTATAACAAGTGTCGCACAACTGTGCATGTATCGGACAGCCTCGTCTGAAAATGAGAATTTTGCTTATGAAAGGGTCTGTGTTTACAGGTGCTGTGTGGTCAAATTCCAACAGGATGGCTTTGCAGTGGGATTCTTCACCGTTATCTCTACATGGGATCTGAAATGGGCACCTTGCTGCTCACTAGTGGAAAGCCCAGAGCTGGGGTTTCTCCGGCTGGCTGAGAAATGACAAAGATGATTCTCCAAATGTATCCAGTTCATCAGATTATGGAGAGCTTTACATTTAGGCCATGATTGTCATTTTAAATACAGTATGAACAAATATCAACAGCAAGTTATACAATGGAAACATTTCGAAAAAAAGTGCATTGAAGAGGTTGCAACAAAGCATTGATTTAAGGAGGGGATCTTGCGGAAATCTCTTGGCAAAACTTTGTTAGGCTGTAGACAGCAGCAAAATAATTGTATTTAACAATTCGAATAAGACTTCAGATCAATCAACTGGAAGGAGGCAAATGATCAATGACAAAGTTTACCGGTTAGGTAGAAACTCCAGCAACAGAGTAAGCTGACAATATCAGGTGACCTTCAGTTGCAACAGTTTGGCTTGAGGACCGTTGATTCAAGTTCGTTTCAGAGAATTTTCTAAAGAAAAATGCATCATCATGCATTGTTGTTACCACCGTCAAAGCCAGCCCAACCCTGATTTTGGGTTAGGGTGACTGCTGCAGCGTATGGATACCCACTAGGCTGTTAGGAAGGGATTTGCAGGATTTTGAGTCAGTGATCGTGACGAAATGGCGATATAGTGCCATACCAGGATGGTGAGTGACTTGGAAGGGATAGTGTTTTGCTGTTCTTGTCTTTCTAGGTGGTAGACATTGTTGGGAAGGAGTTGTTGCAGTGCAACTCGTACACCCTGCTGCCACTGTGTGTAGATGGCAGAGTGTCTTATTTTTGCTTATGTTTGCTTATTTAGGTGCCAACCAGCAAACTGAGCTTTTTGAGTGTTGTCAAAGAGTATTCTATCACACTCCTGACTTATGCTCGTAGATGATAAAAAAAAAGCTTTGAGTGAATTATTCATTGCAGAATATCCAGTCTGTGACTTTCTTTTGTGGTCTGCTTACAGTTCTACACTATGGTAACCCATGGGATGCTGATGGTGGGGAATTCAACATTACTAATCCTGTTGAATGTTAATGATTAGACAGCCTCTTGTTGGAGATGGTCATTGGTTTGCACTTGGATGGGTAAAGATTATGTGTCACTTATCAATCCCTTGTTGTTTGGGTCTTGTTGCAGCAGGTAAAATATCTGAGGAGTTATAAATTGAACTGAACCCTATCATCATCAAAAAAAAATCTGCACTTCTGACTTTATAATGGAGGCAAGGCCATTGTTGAAACAGCTGAAGGTGTTTGGATCTATACCATTTGGAGTTTCCCAATAGGTCTCATGCAGCAATGGCTTGGGGATAAAATTATTGACATCCAATAACCACAACCATCTTTCCTTATGGTATATATGACTCCACCATAAATGGTGAGTCATGATTCCCAGTGAATTCAATTTTCCCAGGTGCCTCAACACTGCACTCAATGCAATGCCACCTTGATGCCAAGAAAACTCACTCCCACCTCAACTCTGGATCTTCAGAGTAACATTGTACTGAGATCCTGCATCAAGATCCTGGCAGCAATGGTCAACAGCTTATTAGTGACTAAGTGCTGTTTTAGTCAAGCACTTTGCTAATGGTTGAGAGCAAACTGTTGCATTGGATGGGCCAGTTTGAATTCATCTTTTTTTTTTAAACCAGCTTTTACACAATCCAGACTGCCACCAAATAGTGAAAAAGTTCCACACTTACAGAAATGCTGGCTTTCAGATGAAATCTTAGAAATAAGCCCAATATCTTCTCAAAGGGGTAAAATGTCACAGGCTATTATTTGGAGAAGTACAGAAGGGCTTACCCCTGTGTCCTGATCAATATTGATTCAACAACACTTATAAACTGATTAACTAGCTTTTGACTTGAGCCCAGAAATGAAGCTAACGCTGCCAATTCAGCACTGAGGGAATACTGCACTATCAGATGCTGTGAAATTGAGGCTCCATTTTATTTCCTTTGTTGGAATAAAAGATCCTATGGCATTATTTCAAAGGGCAAAGGGTTGCTGGTGGTTGGGGGTGTGGATTGGGTGGGGCAGGCAGAGTGAGTGGAATTATCTCCAGCATTTGAGTAAACACTTATAGATTAACATCGGAGAAACAGCTTGCGTCATCATTATTACATTCATAACCCTGGGTGGGGAATCATTTAGCTCAGTTGGCTGCACAGTTGGTTTGCTGTTTAGAGTGATGCCATCAGCGAGGGTTGAAATGTTCAAAGAATGCAAGTTTTTCCATCGACTCAGCTGTTCTGGTGTTGTCTGTTTCTTTCTTCTCGGTAACTGGAGTAGAGCTGGGGAAAAAAAAAAAGCCCCATTTTACCAAAGAACTTTGCTGTTTCAACTGATGCAGCCTTGATTCCAGCCCCACTGTCAAATCATTGAATATATATATCCTGAAAGGTAACCAACATTTCCAAGTTGACAGGTGAACGATGAGTTGAAACTGCTGCAGGAAATTACAATGAAGTCTGCTAAGATATTGAATGGATGACCCTGTAAATACTGTCCTAGATAAATGGTATCAAGTTAAAAACAACCAGAACCAATTCTTTGGTTACAGACATTGCTATAATATTAGCGTCTGTCTATGACTGTGCAGAAAAATGTGATCAAACCATTGAAATAAATTCCATTGTTTACAGATAAACATTTAGGCAGTTTGACAATAAGTGGGTAAAGAGAACTAAAGGTTCTGTTTACATTTGACCCAGATACATGGCAGAGTGGCTTATTGTGGAACAAATATTTTAAGTACTAATGACCCATTTTGTTTTCCTTCAAGGAGGGACTACTAGATTCTTCCATTACAACATCAGTGGTTCATTCCAACATACATCTCATTGAATGTCTTGTATCAGCAAATGATTTGCAAGTTTATAGCTAGTCATCATTTGGATTATTATTGAATAGCAGTGGAAATTATTAAGCAAAATTGAAGCGTTACTAAAATAACTCAAATCAGCTTGTTAACCTGATGACTCTCCACAATTCTATTGGAGAGAGATGGAGAAGGCAAATGTACAAACCTGTAAATGTGATAGGAAATAGATCAGATTTGCTTTTATTTGCAATTTACTATCACGAGTATTCTTCCAAAAAATGATAGTGTAAAGTTTTATAAGTCACCATATCACAGCACCTATATTAATGACAGAAGTCCTAGATAAGGAGAAAAAAATAAAAATTAAGACAGAGTTCATCTCAGATCAATTTCAGTTTGGAGAAAGTTGATTAATATGATGAATACTGGAATACCTGGAAGCCACTGCTGAAGAAGACCTCCACACCGAAAAGACCTCCAAACTGGGACAAGACCACCAAACCTGGAGACCATCACGCCAAGCCAAGACCACCCCTCCGGGATGAGGCTGCCA
>NC_063345.1:9511808-9522257 GCF_021869965.1 Rhincodon typus
CTGACGTTTCGGGTTTGGACCCTTCTCCAGAAACGTCAGCTTTCCTGCTCCTCTGATGCCGCCTGGCCTGCTGTGTTCATCCAGCTCTATACTTTGTTATCTCAGACTCCAGCATCGGCAGTTCCTACTGTCTCTCATTAAACAACTGGAACTGGATAACTTTACATTGTGCATTATGACATGATTCACTCATAAGACAATTAAGACAAAGGTAATAGCATTTGGAGTTAAGCAGAACGCAGTCACATAAGTGAACATATGGCAAAAGGTTATTTTTTAGGATGAAAGGGTGTGGCAAATTGTATTTTTCAAGGGACTGTGTTGGAATTACTTATTTCTTCGAAACTCAATTGGTGCAGATTTATACTGAATTGTAATATATCAAATTTCCTGTCGCAGAAAGTGTACTTGTATAAAAACATAAGACTTGGGAGCAATAGTCAGCCATTCAGCCCCTCAGGTCTCCCACTATTCAATGAGATCGTGGCTGATCTGATAATCCACAATTCCACTTTCCTGCCTTTCCCCCACAACCCTTGATTCCCTTATTGATTGAAAACCTGTCTATCTCAGCCTTGAATATACTTGGCAGTCCTCTGTGGTAAAGAATTCCACAGATTCATTACCCACTTGAGAGAAAATATTCTTCCTCATCTCTGTCCTAAATCTGCAACCCCTTATTCCGAGATAATACCCTTTGGTCCGAGACTCTCCAACAGGGGTAAATAACATTTCTGCACCTAACTTGTCAATTCTTCTAAGAATCTTTTGTACTTTGGTATTAGTTAGACATATCTTTTAATGTTTAGGTATTTTTCACCAAGCCTGTGTGATCCAATAATAGCAGAGTGTTGGAAAAAAGACCATGTATCACTTTAATCAAAACCAAATGGAGAAATAAACAGCATAAGGTGACGTATAACTTACAGTCGATTATTTTGCTAGTTTCAGGTAGAAAAAGGAATAATGAGTCAAATGCTGGTAATTAGGATTAGATTAATTTAGGATACTGGTAGGCATGGTCGAGTTGGTCTGAAAGCTCGGTTTCAGCGTTGTACATTTCTATAACTCTATTAGCGGGATGGAAAGATTGGATTTAGGGAAATAAATGCACAATGGAAAAGTAAAAAGAAAATGACATATTCAAATGTTATAAAATACTTGAAGAAATGAAACTCTGTGTAATCTTTCAGTCTTCCTTGGACTTGAGGGAGGTGCCAGAAGACTGGAGAATTGCAAACATAATTCAAGAAAGGTTGTAAGGAAGAACCCAACAATTAGAAACCAGTGAGTTTAACCACAGTGGTGGGGAAGCTTCCAGAAACAATTATTCGGGATAGAATTAATAGACATGTGGAAAAAGGTGGGTTGCTTAGGAAGTCGTCGTGAAGGATTTATGAAGGGGCAATTGTGCTTGACTAACGTACTGGAGTTTTCTGAAGAGGTAACAGAAAGATTCCATGAGGGTAACATTATTGTGATATACTTGTACTTCCAGAAAGCATTTGATTC
Organism: Rhincodon typus; assembly: GCF_021869965.1. Taxonomy (NCBI): domain Eukaryota; kingdom Metazoa; phylum Chordata; class Chondrichthyes; order Orectolobiformes; family Rhincodontidae; genus Rhincodon; species Rhincodon typus. The sequence continues at coordinate 9,513,321 of NC_063345.1, forward strand.
AGTGCCACACAAACTTGTGAGAAAAGTTAGTGACCATGGTATAAAAGGGACCATAGCAACACAGATACAAAAGTGGCTGAGTGATAGGAAATGTATGTTTTTCAGGCTGGAGGGAGTTCTGGAGCAGGGCTCCCCAGGAGTTGAGATTGTAACCCTTATTTTTCCTGATATATCTTAGTGTGCAGAGGACAATTTCAAAATTTGAAATTAACACAAACATTGAATTGTAAACTGTGACAACAATGGTGTAGAACTCCAAAACAACATAGCAAAAGGAGGAGTGGACAGAGCGGTTCAATATAGAGAGGTGTCAGATTATGCATTACAGCAGAGAAAAACATTGAAAGTCAATACAAAATAGGGGCATCAATCTAAAGAGAGTGCAAGTGCAGAAGATCTGGGTGTATGTGTGCACAGATCATTGATTATTGCAGGACAGATAAGAGAGCAGTTAATAAAGCATACAGTATCCTCAGCTTTATTAATAGGGGCACAGACTACAAGAGCAAAGAAGGAATGTTTAATTTGTACAAGATCCTTGTTAGGCTTCAGCTGGAGTACAGTTCGAGTGCCACATTATAGGCAGGATGAGAATGCACTGGAGTGTGTTCAGATGTGATTTGCAAGAATGGTTCCAGGGACGATGAGCTTTAGTTATGGGGGTAGATTGGAGAATTTTGGACTGTTTACCTGGGAGAGAAGAAAACTAAGAGGAGAAACACATAGAGGGCACTGGAAAAACTGAGCAGGTCTAGTAGCATCTATGGAGAGCGAAACAGATAATATGGAGTCTGGTCCAACGATGAATCTAACCAGGCTCAAGTGTTAACTGTTTTTCTCTCTCCACAGATACTGCCAAACCTACTGAGTTTCTCCAGCATTTTTTGTGGTTGTTTCAAATTTACAGTAGTAGTATCCACAGTATTTTGCTTTATTAATGATGCAGAAATGTGATAAAGGTTTTCAAATCATTAGTGGACTGATGAAAGTGAATAGGGAGAAATTGTTTGCACTTGGAAACAGAAGAATGAGAGGCCATAGATGTAAAATAAATTATAAAAGAACAAATGTGATGTGGGGGGGGGGTGCTTTTTCACACACCGAGTAGTTAGGGTCTGGAATGCACTACCTGGAGTGAGGTGGAGGTAGGTACAATTGAAACATTCAAGAAGGCATTGAATGATTATTTGAATAGAAATAATGCGCAATATCTGGGGCAGGGTGGGTGAGGCGGAGAAGCAAGAGATTGGTACTAGGGAACGAAGCTCATCTGAAGAGCTGGTGCAGACACAATGGGATGAATGGCCTCCTTCCGCAACTTAACATTTCTGTGATTCTATAATAGTTCATTTCATTGCCAAAGAAGTTGATTGGCAGTAATTAACATTGGTCACAGTGTTAAAGGGTACTTACACTAAATGACAACCCATTATCTGGTGTGTTTACTTCTATCAAGCATGCAAACACATCAATGGCGCAACAATGTATTTTAATGGCATGGCAGCCAGCAAGATGATTTTTTTTTGCAGTAAATTCTGTGGTGCAACTCAGACAACAGCTTTCGGATATTCATAATTAACTGCAAATTACTTCTGTGCACTAAGTTGCTCCACCAGCTTGGCATAAAAAGAATACTATTAGCCTCATTGTTGTTTTAACAGCAAATTTTAGCCCCTTGCTTTCTATTATATTACCAGAGTCAGACAAGTTTATATTTTTTTGTTATTTGGAAAAACACTGAAAATCACAGGTGATCTGAATTTGTGATAGGGACCGCAAAGAGCACAGGAGCAGATCAATAGGTGAACAGGATGGGTAGGTTGTAGTTCATCGTAGAGAAACTTGAAATAATACATTTTGAAAGAACAAGAAAGGATATAGTAATTAGTAAGATTCTACCAAGCATAATGGTGCATCAGTTTTCCATTCTTTCATCACACTGGCCATTTTAAAACTGTGATCCCCAGATCCTTTCCATCAACAAACACTTAAAAATGTTAATGGCTACTCTTAACAACCATGCAACTATTCAGATTAGTATCACTTGTATGCTGACAATTGTAAGACAGTTTGAAAAATAATAATAAAATTACAAGTATGTTTCACAAGAAATTTCTCAGTTAAGGTCAGGCACAGAAATGTAGGCATTTGCCAATTTATTTTTAGTTTCTTGTGAAATAATAGTCTCATATTTTATATATATATATTGTTCCAAACCTTACAGACACAATGAAAATTTTTTTTTCAATGAGTGCCTAGAATCTGTAGCATAGAACAGGTCCTTCAGCCCATCAGATCTGTATTTCCAAAGTTACACTAAATTCCACACTAATCCCATTTTCCAGCACTAGGCCACAACATTGAGTTTTATAATTTTTCAACTGCTCATGTAAGTACTTTTTAAAGGTTGTGTGGTTACCCACCTCAATTACCCGCTCAGGAAATGCATTGCCTCTGGGTGAAAAAGACTTGTCCTCAAATCCCCTCTAAACCTCTTGCTTTTCATCTTAAAATTGTCGCCCTGTGTTCGTTATTTTCTAATCAACCATTTCAGGGAAGTTATGACACAGCCCTGGTGCAAGTGGGACTTGAACCTTGGCCTCCTGGTTCAAAGGTCAAGACACTATCTCTACACCACAACAACACTATGGCCCCTTGTTATCTATCCTTTGAAGAAGGAGAATAGCTGCTTTCTATTCGCCCTGAAATCTATCTAATCCATTGAGCCTGCTCTGCCATTCAAATAAGATCATGGCTAATTGGTTTGTGGTCTGAACTGCACTTCACTGCCTGCCCCAAACTCTTCGCTCAGAACCTTTGACTTGCTTTATCAAAAGTCCAACTCAAGCCTTGAATATGTTCAACTATCCAATTATCACTACTCACTGGAGTAAAGAATTCCAAACAGTAATGACTTTAAGAAAATAAATTCCTCTTCAGCTCCATCTTATTTTGAAAATTGTGCCCTCAGTTCTACATGTCTCTGAGAAATACAAAAACACCAAAAACAACGACACTTTTATATAACACATTATACGACATTCAAAGCCTCATTACATTTGAAATTGGATCTGTTATTATGCAAGCTTAAAGAGGTTTGTTAAGAATGAATAGTGTAAACAAAAACATTTCTGTACTTTACAATGTCACTCAATGTTCAAAACATGTTACATACAATTCCAAATTTAATTAATTGGAGACATTTAAGAGGATAAACACAATTAGCGCACATTGAGTAAATTGGATTAATGACAATTTAATTTGTTTTTATTGATGTTTATAGAGGGAAAAATGTGAGGTTAGGGTACTAGAAAGAATTTAGCTCTCCTTACAGTGTCAACAACACAGCTTTCCCATAGCACTGCACTCATGCAGCAGCCTAGACTATGTGAAAACCTGACTGAGATATGAACATTGAAACTTCTGACTCAGTGGTGGGGACGTTATGAAATGAGTCAAGCGAATGCTTCAGTAATTACATAATACCATCATTATGCATGCAACATTTCAAAGAATGCACATGGGATATAAAGAGTCACAATAAGTATGGGAATTGCATAACTTATCAAGAAATTCTTAGTTTACCTTTTGCACCTAAGACTGTCAAAACAAATCTAAGAACATTCCAACATCATAGCAGGTGAGAATTGATTTCAGCACCAATGCTGACAAAGGTCCCAGTTTATTTTCTAGTTGCTGTGGGGAATTTTGCGCTTTTTAAAAAAATTGAACCTATTTTTCTAATCAACCTGTTCAGAGATATTATTACACACCTCTGGAGCAGCTGGGACTTGAACCCAGGTCTCTTGCTCCAGGGATAAGGACACTACCACTGCACCACAACAGGGTCCTAAATTTTTCTTACTACATACCTCTGGAGTAGGTGGGACTTGAACCCAGGTCTCCCAACCAGGGACAGGACGCTTACCACTATGCGGGTATGTGGATATGTTGAGATCGGCTGTGATACACCATAAATAATCTCACATAAAAAAGGTGCCATTTGGTAAAGGTGCAATGAATTATTTCTTATGCAAGAGTCCATGCTATCATGAGATTTTAGAAGGAGGGAGAGAGAGAGAAAGGGAGACACAAAACAGGTTCAAACACTTTATTACTTCAATTGTTTCCCAGTTCCTATCAGTTTTAGGAGAGAGACTTACACCAAAAGCATGTGGCTTCAACTGATAAACAACTGGGCTGTTACAGTGTACGTCTGAAGATTTGACATCAATAGTTTCTATCCGAATGCAAGATCCTTGAAGCAAGATAAATAGTCTAGTATATGTGTGAATCTACACAAACATACTTCCTATCTATGGATGGATTTTTCATTGACTTGTAGCCACAAACACAATGCTTGTGTTCTGCACTGGTCAGAAACTTTACCATACTAAAAAAACAAATGACGAAGTATGGTGCCTTATATAACATGTTCTACCAGTTTTGAGATTTTATCATATTTGAAACTAGATCTGTTATTGTACAAGCTAAAGATCACTCAACTTAAAAGCTTACATAAAAGGGCTGGTCATGTTCAAACATGGAAAAGCTCATTCTTTAATCATTTTCCAGTTGTAACTTACACTATTAGTCTTGTTTATTAAAGTTCTTGCATAACATTTTTTAATTTTACTCCACAATTTAAGTTTCCCCTCTCTCTACCACTCAATACACAGACTACTGCCAATGTAATTTTCCTGATTACATAAACTCCAGTGCAGTTGGGTGACTTGGGCTGATCTATCAAGCCAGTTGCTCAGCCTTTAACTGATATACAGCTTGCGTCAAAGACAGACAGGCCATTTTAAGGCTGTTGAATACCAAAATTAATTCAAGAAGCCGTGACACACCAGTGATCACAGTTCACAAGAAATGATTTGGATGACTGTGAACGCGACAAATAAAATGAAAAGTTTTCTAGGTAAGGCAGCTTTAATAAAGCTAGATTGCCTTGGACGTAAAGGCTCTGTATATTAGGTCCTGACATATAACACTGGTTTACAGTTTTGTTTTGATGACAAATATGCTAATCTTGAATTTTCAAAATGCTTCTCTTTTCCAAGTCATTCATTTCCTTCAGGATTAGGGCAACATTGTACCGCAATTCCTGGAACTTCGAAACTGGGACCTACAAACAAGAAAATCACAGGAAGTAATGAAATAAATATTCTTGCCAGTTAGTTACATACTGAAAGCAAATAAAAATCAACATGTCTTGTGTTTACAGCAATGAAAAAAAACAGAACTAAGAAATTATAGATATCTTGTTCCTCTCTGTTTCAAGAAAAAAAGCTTAGGGATGACCAGACAGAGGTCTTTAAAAGATTATAATGGCATTTGACAAAGATAAACTGAGGATCATTACTGCATGACCCAGGGGCATTGACATAGATAATAAATCCAAGACCACCATAAGACAGAGGAACAGAGGTAGGCCATTCAGCCCATCAAGTCTCAAAAACACAAGTTGCTGGAAAAGCTCAGCATGTCTGGCAACATCTGTGAAGAAAAAAAATCAGAGTTAATGTTTTGGGCCCATTGACCCTTCCTCAGAGCTGATAGTAACTGGGAAGACGTTGGTTTATATGCAGAAAATAAGGAGGGGGATGAGGTAGGGAGTAAGCAATAGGATAGTGAAGTAGTGAAGTAGTTGCCCAGTGAAGTAGTTGACGCTACTTCAGTAAATGTTTTTTAAAAAAAGGTAGATTTTTTTTGAACAATAAAGGAATTAAGGGATACGGTGAGAACGCGGGTAAGTGGATCTGAGTCCACGAAAGGATCAGCCATGATCTTATTGAATAGCGGAGCAGGCTCGAAGGGCCAGGCGGCCTACTCCTACTCCTAGTTCTTATGTTCTTATAAAGGATAGAGCCCAAAGAGAGAGGAGAACAATTGGATAGATAAAGGAATTGATAATGATCTGGCTAGGAGGGTGAATAGCAGTTAATGGGACTGTTAGTGACTAAAAATAGGTAGTGTGTAATGGCAGGCTATGTGATAACAAGGCCTGGTGTGTGGGTAGGGCGCTAGACATGGGAGGGTTTGGGCCCTAAAATAATTGAACTCAATATGGAGTCCAGAGGGCTGCTGGGTCCCCAAGTGGAAAATGAGGTGTTGTTCTTCCAACTTGCACTTACTGGAGCACTGCAGCAAGCCTGAGACAGAGAGGTTTGCCAGGGAACAGGGTGGTGTGTTAAAGAGGCAGTCAACTGAAAGCTCAGGGTCTTTCTTGCGAGCAGCACATAGATGTTCTGCAAAGTAATCACCCAGTCAACGCTTCATTTCCCCAATGTAGAGGAGATCACATTGTGAGTAGCGAATGCAGTAGACTAGATCGTGGAAAGTACAGGTGAAGTGTTGCTTCAACTGGAAGGTATGTTTGGGCCCTTAGATACTGAGGAGGGAGGAGGTAAATGGGCAGGTGGTACATTTTCGCCAGTTGTAGGGGAAGGTATTGTGGGGCTGTGGGGGGGTGTTGGGGATGAAGTAAGAGTGGACCAGGGTGTTCCGGAGGGAACGGTCCCTGCAGAAGGCGGACAAGGGAGGGGAGGGGAATATGTCTGGTGGTGGCGGCATCTCGAAGGTGGTGACAGAAATGGCATCTAATGATCTTCTGGATGTGGATGCTGGTGGGATGGTAGGTAAGGACAAGGGGAACCCTATCGTTATTGTGGGAGGGAAGAGAGGGAGTGAGGGCAGAAGTGCGAGAGATGGGTTGGATCCGGTTGAGGGTCCTGTCAGCAATGGGGAATCTTCGGTTGAGGAAGAAGGTGGACATTTCGGAAGTTGGCCTCATCTGAATATACACAACGGAGATGGAGAAACTGAATGGAATGGAGTCTTTACAGGAAGCAGGGTGTGAGGATGTATAGTCCAGGTAGCTGAGAGAGTCAGTGGGTTTATCATGGATATTAGTGGCCAGAGTATCCCCAGAAATGGAAACAGATGTCGAGGAAGGGAAGGGAGGAGTCAGAGATAGACAAGGTGAAAGTGAGGGCAGGGTGGAAATTGGAAGCGAAATCGATGAACTTTTCCAATTCCAGATGAGAGAGGGAAACAGCACCGATGATATCACCTATATATCGGAGAAACGAGCCCATTAAGTCTGCTCCACCAACTAATGAGATCATGGCTGATTTGATAATTCTTAACTATACCTTCCTGCCATTTCCCCATAACCCTTGATTCCCTTAGTGATTAAAAATGTCTATCCCAGCCTTGAAGATACTTAATGATTCTGACCTTGGCAACCCTCTGCAGTAAAGAATTCCAAAGATTCACTACTCTCAGAGAAGAAATTCCTCCTCAGCTCTATCTTAATTGTGCTAGCCCTTATTCTGAGATTATATCCTCTCCCAAAAGAGGAAACAATCTTTCCGCATATACCTTGTCAAATGCCTTAAGAAACTTGTACGATTCAATGACGTTGTCTCTCATTCTTCTAAATTCCAATGAATACAGGCCCAAACTACTCAACCTCTCATCATAAAACAATCCCTTCATACCTGGGATTAACCTCGTGAAGCTTCTCTGGGCTGCCTCCAATTCAATTATATCTTTCCTTAGATTATGACCTCGAACCTGTTCACAGAATTCCATCTGTGGTCTATCTGGTACCTTATATGGTTATAGAAAAGCTTCCGTCCTTTACAGCTCATTTCGTTTGAAATAAAGGCCAACATTCCATTTCCCTTCCCCATTACCCACTGAATTTGGATGCTAACTTTTTGTGACTTGTGGAAAAGGACTCCAAATCTTTGTTCACTTTCGCTTCTCTCTTTCTTTTTATATATCTAAAGAAGCTCTTGCTGTTTGGCTTGATATTACCTCCAAGTTTATCCTCAGAGTTTATTTTCTCCTCCATAATTGTTTTTGGTTGTGTTTTGTTGGTTTTTAAAGCTTTCCGAATCCTTTGGCTGACCATAATCTTCACATATTTATATTTGTTCTTTCTATTTAATGCTAACCCCTTCTTAGATTCTTTTTCCTCACTGTGAGCCATGAACTATTTTCTTAAATAGTCCCTCCATTGTTCCTCAATGGTCTTTGCTGCTAAATTCTTTTCCCAGTCCACTCCAGCCAGCTCTGTCCTCATTCCTTTGCAATTACCTCTATTTAAAACTTATTTGTTTTGGATCCACGTTCCTCACACTCATATTAAATGCTACATGTTACCATGTTATGGTCAATCTTTCCTAGGGTATCTGTTACTCTGACATAACTTATTAAATCTGCCTCATTACCCATCACCTGATCGAAAACATTGCTCTAGATGAATTCAGGAGATATACCTTTATTCCGGGAATGGTCAGAATATGGAACAAATAGCATTGCTGGATTTAAAGTAAGCTAGATAAAGGCTTGGTAGAGAAGGAAGGAAGAAAACATTGCACTATTAGGATTAGGATTGAACAGAGTGGACAAGGCTTATGAAACATCAACAGCAGAATGGACTGGACAGATTGAGAGGTCAATTTCTGTGCAGCATTTAATAGCCCTTCAGCCCAGTTATGTCACAAACTCGGAGTCATCCATAGGCATTGGAACTACAGTTTAAAAAAAAAGCTTGTTTAGCTTTCAGTACAACACTGCTGTAGCTAATGGAAAAAAGATTGTTTGCACTTGCAACAATCTGAAATTTGGCCCTTGCAATTTTAAGCACTGGGAACAATCAGTCCCAAAACCTTCAGGAAGACTGTCTTGGTTAGTTGGATTGAAGACTGATGCTTCAGCTTTCCATAAAATTTTCCAGCATCAACTGTCAATTTCGCAACCAGACTGGAGCTACTGCAAGGGTAAAACTGGTTCAATATCACCGTACGTGGGAGCAGAGAAGACAGAAACTAATGAGAGACAGTAAGAACTGCCAATGCTGGAGTCAGAGAAAACACAGTGTGGAGCTGGAGGAGCGCAGCAGGCCAGGCAGCATCAGAG
>NC_063345.1:9522357-9536455 GCF_021869965.1 Rhincodon typus
ACCCGAATCGTCAACTTTCCTGCTCCTCTGATGCTGCCTGGCCTGCTGTGCTCCTCCAGCTCCACACTGTGTTGTTATCTATAACAGAAACCAATGGATGCGAGGATAATCTATTTCAGTTGCAGTGCTATTAGTGACAGAGGATTTTCGATGGATACTTGCCACACTGCCAGCATTGGGCTGACATTTACCAAAGGAGTAGAAACTGAAAACGCTGGCACACAATGGCTGACATCAAACAACTTGCAAGTCAGAATCTGCCAAACCACATGGCAGATCTCACTGAAAACTCTGAATATGCTTCTTGATGGATTAGTCCTTGTGTGTCCTTATTCAAATTGAACAATTGGTTGATATTTGATCACTTTTGGAATTTGAGGAAAACTAATGCACAAACCCAGGTACATCTTTGCAGTGCTCCCTGGGTACCACAATTTGCTTCACATAGCACGTTTATTGTAATAAAATGTTCCAAGGCATTTCAATTTAGATACTGAGCCACATAAAATGTTAGGTCATGCAGTGAGATAGTTTTTACAAGGAACACCTAAAAAGGAGGAAAGAGAGGGTGGAGAGGCTGAGGGGTTTAGGGAGAAATTAAAGAGCTTGTTGATTATTGTACAGACGTTTCATTACCATGCTCGGTAACATCATCAGTTCAACCTCCAATGAAGTGATGTTGTTCCACTCTGCTTGGTATTTATAAGAATTCCCGTGCATATCTGTAGCATATCTGTGGTTGGCTTGAGCTAGGATGATCACATTGTCCCAGTTAAGTTGATGGCCTTCATGGTCCGAGTGTACTGAGATGAGAGAAAAGTTTGTTGTGTCGTTTTGCTGCTAGCTGGTGTTCATGTGTCCTGATGGCTAGGTCTGGCCGATGTAATGTAACTGGGACAATGTGATCATCCTAGCTCAAGCCAACCAGAGACATGCACGGGAATTCCTAGAGGCCTGGTTTTCAACCCATAATGTAATCAACAAGCACGTGGAATTAGATCCCATATACAAACCCACGCAGAACAGAATCCGAAATAACACAACCCAACTTTACAGACTGGATTATATAAACACCAAGCAGAGTGGAACAACATCGCTTCATCAGAGGCCACACTGATGATGTTACCTAGCATGGTGAAGAAATGTCTGTAGGATAACCAGCCAGCTCGGTGAGTAAGCTAACAACCTCATCCACAAACAGAGCAACAAAATCTTCACAAGAACCTTAAAGAAACTAAAGAGTTTGGCACCTAAGCCCAATCAATGGTAACTAGAGAAAAATCAGATACACAAAAGGCCATAACTGGATTGTACAATAAATGGTGAGAAATCCTTGCTCAGCGTTGTACCTAAAACAAAGACTTTACCTTCTGGTTTTAAAGTCACACTGTTCTGAGAAAACATTCAACTACTGGATGTGACAATGGTTTATCAGTATTGTCACTACACTCATAATTCAAAGAACTAGGTGAGAGGTGATGCTCTGGGGATACAGGTGCATTCTTTTTCATGGCGCTGTGGCTCAGTGGTGGTGCCCCTACCTCACAGCCAGAAGGCTGAGTTCAAGTTTCACCTGCTTCATGTATGAACGGGTCAATTAAAAATATCTGCAGAGCTTTTTAAATTTGTTCAAGGATTCCTAACAGGCGGAGTGGTGGAGGCTGGTACAATTACAACATTTAAAAGGCATCTGGATGGGTATATGAATAGCAAGGTTTTAGAGGGATATGGGCCAAATGCTAGCAAATGGGACTAGATTAAATTCAGGATATCTGGTTGGCATGGACGTGTTGGACTGAAGGGTCTGTTTCCATGCTGTACACCTTTACAACTTTAGGAACTGGACCATTGCATTGAAATTGAATGCTGAATGTAGAGTAGTGAGGTTGATATGGTACCTTTCAACAAGCAAAATTCACAGAACTCTTCTTTAAAGTTAAAATAGTCTCATTTTAATATTAAACAGAATGGAGAACAAAAAACTGGATGGAAGCAGGCCTGCAATCAGTCAATGTCCACTTTAATATACTAACCGGAGTTCAGGTTATTTTCAATCCTACCGCCGTTCAAATAAATAGCCAGTAGAATAGTCACAGGTCAAATAATCTTGGCATACAATGCTTGATAAGCTGTCAATTGTGTGTCTTTATTTGTTAATTCATGGGATCTGATTGATATATTGCCAATCACTAAGTGTCCTTGAAAAGGTGGTGGTAAACTGCCTTCTTGAACTGCTGTCTCTGTGTGGTATAGGTCCACTCACTGTTGTCAGGAAGGGAGTTCTAAGATTTTGTTCAAACAACAGTGAAGGAATAATGATATTTCTCCAAGACCATGTGACTTTGAGGGAACTTGCAGATGATGATTTTCCCATGTGTCTGTCCTTCTGCATGGTTGGAGGTTTGCAAGGTCCTGCTGAAGGAGCCTTGGTGAGTAGCTGTAGTGTATCATAAAGGTGTGTTTGGACTTAATGCTTAAGGTTCCCATAAAATGGGCTGCTTTTTTATATCTTAAGGATTGAAAGCAACATAGTTTATTCTCATTTGGTTAAAAAAACTTATGTTCCAACTCCTGATGATGCTTAATGAATTAAGATTTTTGCTCAGTATCATTTTCTGGCCTTTTATTATAAAAGTGGTCTCATACTCAAGAAACTTAATGGCTTGCTATCAAATGCAACAACATATCCCTGATAACTCCTGGTTTAACTTCATTTATAATGCACACTGGAAGATTTTGGTTTGATAATCGCTTTTACGGTAATGCAGAGTGCTTACAAACTTGAACATTACAAAATTATACTGGCATACACTGTAGAATAAACAACTTTTGCATTAATAATGCGACCTTTCATGCAATATCCAAACATATGAATTGGGGGCAGATGTAGTCCATTCAGCCCTCCAAGCCTCATCCCCTTGCACTAAGATCTCAGCTGAACTGTTTCTGTCTTGAATTCCACGTTCCCACATACCCCCAATGACCATGTCTTCATTGCCCAACAAGAATCACTCTCTGCCTTAAGTATGTTCAATAGTCCTCCCCCCCCACCATCTGGTGAGTCAGCATAGTCCAAAATCACACAATCCTCAGGAAAAAATTCTCATCTCTGTCCTGAAAAGGTGAGCCCTAATTTTCAAACAGTGTTCCCTAGTTATGGATCTACCGACCAGAAGAAACATTGTTTCCACATCTGCCTTCTCAAGCATGTTCAGAACCTACTTCAATCAAGTTATGCATCACTCTTCTGAACGTCAATGGATTCAAGCCCAGTCTGTTTAACTTTTCCTTATCAGGCAACCCATTCCATCCAGGCATCAATCTAGTAAACCTTCAGTAAACCATGACCAAATCTGTACAGCTACTCCAGATGTGGTCTCACCAATACCAGTGTTTATTGGAAGCATAACCTATTTACTTTTTTTTTTAACGTTCAATTCTTTTTGAATAAAACATAGCATCCCATCTGCCTTCTTAATTACTTGTACTTGCGTATTAAGTTTTAGTAACTTGTAGTAAAACTATCTCAGATCTCTCTCCAATTGGGCATTCTGCAGCTGTTCTCCATTTGAACAACATTCTGTTTTTCTACTCTTCCGAGCAGAGTAAATACTTTCACAAAATAAAAACCCCAAGAACTGCGGACGCTGTAAGTCAGGAACAAAAACAGAAGTTGCTGGAAAAGCTCAGCAAGTCTGGCAGCATCTGAAGAAAAAAATCTGAGTTAACGTTTTGGATCCGGTGACCCTTCCTCAGAACTGTGTGTAAATAATTTCACATCTTGCCATTTTATACACTATATGCCAGATTTTGCCCACTCATTGATTGGCAATCTCACGTCCTTTTCACAACAGCTTCCTCTCAATGTATCATCCGTAAATTTAGCTACCATGCTTTCACTCTCATCAAGGTCATTGATATAATTGTAAAAAGCTGAGTCCCCAGCACAGATCCCTGCAATGCTCCACTTGTCACATCCAGAAAATTAGAAAAAGATCCATTTATGCAGACTCTGTTTTTTGCAAGCCAGCCCATCTTCTATCAATGCTAACAAGTATCCCCAATAGACGTTTTTAATCAACTTTTTCATACATGTTATGACACACCTCTGGAGAGGGTGGGACTTGAGATAGGGACATTAGCACTGCGCCACAAGAGCCCTTACGTACCCCTTAGACTACGAGCTCTGCTTTGTGTAATAACCTGTGCTAAAGAAATTCTGAACATCCACTATATGTCTACAGACTCCCCTTCCTCAAAAAACTCAAATCCTCTGGCTCTTCCTGATTTACATTGGGTTTTTTTTTCTAAGTGCCCCACGACAACCACCTTTCCTATTTTCTGTCTCCCTGTCTTCTTGAATAAAGGGATTATATTTGCTACTTTCCAGTCTCATGGAACCTCTCCAGGATCTAGCGAATTGAGGGAAATTAAACCAACTCCAGGATTCTAGCGAATTGAGGGAAATTAAACCAACTCATCTACTACTGCATTGTTCACCTGGGGTCTTATCAGCCTGCAGCTCTCTGTTTGCTCAGCACCCCTTCCCTGTTGATTGTTACCTTCAAATTTATATCTCTTTTCTTTTACCTGATTTACAGCTATTACTGCAATGCTTCTTTATCCCCACAGAGAATACAAAAGCACGATATTTGCTCATTTCATCTGTCATTTCCTTATTATCTATTATTAGCTACCCATTCTCTCAAGGACCAATATTCTTTTTAAATATCTATCGAAACTATTGCTATCCGTTTCTTTTCAATTTTGAACTAGATTCTTCTCATACTCTTATTTCTTTCTCCCAATTTGTCATGTTCTGCCAGTCTTTAAATTCTGTCCAATCATCTGATCTGCAACTCATCTTTGCAATAATTACATGCGTTTTCCGTTTTTGCTGCTTCCATTAATTTCTTTAATTAACCACAGATGATGAGTCTTGTCCTTACATTTTTCTCAGCAGTAGCAATATACTTATCCAAATACTCTAAAACATACTCTTAAATGGCTATCACTGTTTCTTAATTGATCTATCCCCAAGTCGAGTCTTCCAGTTCATTCCAGCTCACTTGGTTTTCATGCCAGGTAGTTGCTCTTAATTAAGTTTAAGAAAAGAAATTCTTTTTTATGAATAAAGTATATTTTTGAAATAATAAATATCTTAGACTCATTCCTTTCCTTTTCAAACTGAATGTAACACGCAAAACTATTTTGCAGAGTCCTATAATGAATAATGGAGCTAAGCCAAAGGAGAATATTTTAAGTAGCGTGACCATCTGATGAGGTTTAACGAAGGGCCCCAAAACAAGAGTTAGGGAAATAGATAAGCTCAAGGAGGGAGAATTCCAAAGTGTACGCCCCAGATGGGTGAAGACATGAATCAATAAAAGCAGTGGTGGAATGCACAAGAGCCGAGAGCCAAAAAGAGTGCTTGGGGATTCTGGTTCTGAATTACACTACAGAGATTATGGAGAAACAAGACAATGGACATATTTAAACATCAAGAAAATAATTTTAACCTTGATATAGTGGGGAACTGTGAGCCAATTTAGGTCAGAAAAGGCTTGATGAGTGACTGCAAGTAGGAGTGAGATGGGACACCAGCAGCAGTGTTTGGATGAATTGAAATTCAGAGGATACAGGGTGACTGTCCTCCCAGGAAGTATTGGAATAATCAAATGCGTTGTTATAGAACACCCCCCAGTGTGGAAACAGGCCATTCGGCCCAACAAGTCCACACTGACCCTCTGAACAGCATCCCACCCAGACCCATCCCCCTAAACCTGCATTTGCCATAGCTTATGCACCTAACCTACACATCCCTGAACACTATGGGTAGTTGAGCATGGTCAATCCACCTAACTTGCACATCTTTGGATTGTGGGAGGAAACCCACACAGACACTGGAAGAATGTGCAAACTCCACAGACAGTTGGAAGAGGCTGGAATCGAACACAGGTCTCTGGCACTGTGAGGCAGCAGTGCTACCCACTGAGGCACCATGCTACCCCATCTTAGAACATAGAACATAGAACATTACAGTGCAGTACAGGCCCTTCGGCCCTCGATGTTGCGCCGACCTGTGAAACCAATCTGAAGCCCATCTAACCTAAACTATTCCATCATCATCCATATGTTTATCCAATGACCATTTAAATGATCTTAAAGTGGGCGAGTCTACTATTTTTGCAGGCAGGGCATTCCACGCCCTTACTACTCTCTGAGTAAAGAACCTACCTCTGACATATGTCCTATATCTATCACCCCTCAATTTAAAGCTATGTCCCCTCGTGCTAGCCATCACCATCCGAGGAAAAAGGCACCCACTGTCCACCCTATCTAATCCTCTGATCATCTTGTATGTCTCTATCAAGTCACCTCTTAACCTTCTTCTCTCTAACGAAAACAGCCTCAAAATCCTCAGCCTTTCCTCATAAGACCTTCCCTCCATACCAGGCAACATCCTGGTAAATCTCCTCTGCACCCTTTCCAATGCTTCCTATAATGCGGTGACCAGAACTGTACGCAATACTCCAAGTGCGGCCGCACCAGAGTTTTGTACAGCTGCAACATGACCTCATGGCTCTGAAACTCAATCCCTCTACCAATGAAACCTAACATACTGTATGCCTTCTTAACAACGCTATCAACCTGGGTGGCAACTTTCAGTGATCTATGCACATGGACACTGAGATCTTTCTGCTCATCCACACTACCAAGAATCTTACCATTAGCCCAGTACTCTGTATTCCTGTTACTCCTTCCAAAGTGAATCACCTCACACTTTTCCACATTAAACTCCATTTGCCACCTCTCAGCCCAGCTCTGCAGCTTATCTATGTCCCTCTGTAACCTGCAACATCCTTCCGCACTATCCACAACTCCACCGACTTTGGTGTCATCCGCAAATTTACTAACCCATCCTTCTACGCCCTCATCCAGGTCATTTATAAAAATGACAAACAGCAGTGGCCCCAAAACAGATCCTTGAGGTACACCACTAGTAACTGAACTCCAGGATGAACATTTCCCATCAACCACCACCCTCTGTCTTCTTACAGCTAGCCAATTTCTGATCCAAACCGCTAAATCACCCTCAATCCCATGCCTCCGTATTTTCTGCAATAGCCTACCATGTGGAACCTTATCAAACGCTTTACTGAAATCCAAATACACCACATCAACCGCTTTACCCTCATCCACCTGTTTGGTCACCTTCTCGAAGAACTCAATAAGGTTTGTGAGGCACGACCTACCCTTCACAAAACCGTGTTGACTATCCCTAATCAAATTATTCCTTTCTAGATGATTATAAATCCTATCTCTTATAATCCTTTCCAACACTTTACCCACAACCGAAGTAAGGCTCACTGGTCTATAATTACCAGGGTTGTCTCTACTCCCCTTCTTGAACAAGGGGACAACATTTGCTAGTCTCCAGTCTTCTGGCACTATTCCTGAAGACAATGACGACATAAAGATCAAAGCCAAAGGCTCTGCAATCTCCTCTCTCGCTTCCCAGAGAATCCTAGGATAAATCCCATCCGGCCCAGGGGACTTGTCTATTTTCACACCTTCCAGAATTGCTAACACCTCCTCCTTATGAACCTCAATCCCATCTAGTCTAATAGACTGTATCTCAGTATTCTCCTCGACTACATTGTCTTTTTCCTGTGTGAATACTGACGAAAAATATTCAGTTAGCACCTCTCCTATCTCTTCGGACTCCACGCACAACTTCCCACTACTGTCCTTGACCGGCCCCAATCTTACTCTAGTCATTCTTTTATTCCTGACATACCTATAGAAAGCTTTAGGGTTTTCCTTGATCCTACCTGCTAAAGACTTCTCATGTCCCCTCCTGGCTCTTCTTAGCTCTCTCTTTAGGTCCTTCCTGGCTAACTTGTAACTCTCAAGCGCCCTCACTGAGCCTTCACGCCTCATCTCTACACAAGCCTCCTTCTTCCTCTTGACAAGAGATTCAACTTCTTTAGTAAACCACGGTTCCCTCACTCGACCACTTCCTCCCTGCCTGACAGGTACATACTTCTCAAGGACACGCAGTAGCTGTTCCTTGAACAAGCTCCACATTTCAATTGTGCCCAGCACCTGCAGTTTCCTTCTCCATCCTATGCATCCTAAATCTTGCCTCATCGCCTCATAATTGCCTTTCCCCCAGCTATAACTCTTGCCCTGCTTTATATACCGATCCCTTTCCATCGCTAAAGTAAATGTAACCGAATTGTGGTCACTATCACCAAAGTGCTCTCCTACCTCCAAATCTAACACCTGGCCTGGTTCATTACCCAGTACCAAATCCAATGTGGCCTCGCCTCTTGTTGGCCTATCTACATACTGTGTCAGGAAACCCTCCTGCACACATTGGACAAAAACTGACCCATCTGAAGTACTCGAACTATAGCATTTCAAGTCAATATTTGGAAAGTTAAAGTCCCCCATAACAACTACCCTGTTACTTTCGCTCCTATCCAGAATCATCTTTGCAATCTTTTCCTCTACATCTCTGGAACTTTTCGGAGGCCTATAGAAAACTCCCAACAGGGTGACCTCTCCTTTCCTGGTTCTAACCTCAGCCCATACTACCTCAGTAGACGAGTTGTCATCAAACGTCCTTTCTGCCACCGTAATACTGTCCTTGACTAACAATGCCACACCTCCCCCTCTTTTACCACCTTCCCTGATCTTACTGAAACATCTAAACCCCGGAACTCACAACAACCATTCCTGTCCCTGCTCTATCCATGTCTCCGAAATGGCCACAACATCAAAGTCCCAGGTACCAACCCATGCTGCAAGTTCACCCACCTTATTCCGGATGCTCCTGGCATTGAAGTAGACACACTTCAAACCACCTTCCTGCCTGCTGGTACACTCCTGCGATAGGGTTGAAACCTTATTTATGACCTCACTACTCTCAACCTCCTGTACACTGGAGCTACAATTCAGGTTCCCACCCCCCTGTTGAATTAGTTTAAACCCTCCCGAAGAGCATTAGCAAATTTCCCCCCCAGGATATTGGTACCCCTCTGGTTCAGGTGTAGACCATCCCGTTTGTAGAGGTCCCACCTACCCCAGAATGAGCCCCAGTTATCCAGGTATCTGAATCCCTCCCTCCTGCACCATCCCTGTAGCCACGTGTTCAACTGCTCTCTCTCCCTATTCCTCGCCTCGCTAGCACGTGGCACGGGTAACAAACCAGAGATAACAACTCTGTTTGTTCTGGCTCTAAGCTTCCACCCTAGCTCCTTGAATTTCTGCCTTATGTCCCCATCCCTTTTCCTACCTATGTCGTTGGTGCCTATGTGGATCTTCACAGGTCTCATTCTTAATGCTCTGCAAATTTATGGGAGAAAGTCACAATCTAGATTTAAATCTAAATGTCACAAATGCTCAGACCAAATAGTTTTGCTTGCAGTTTGTAGCCTTTAATAGAAGTCGGTGCAGGAACGGGCAGCCGACCAAATGGGTTATATAACATTTGCAAATTGGCAGCAATTCATACTTATATAAGTTTGATGCATCTCCGATTCTAATTACAATTCATTTTCAGCACTGGCCCCTCCCATGTTTCTTGATTAATTAAAGTTACAATCTGATTTCCCCGTTATGATCCAAAAACCTAATAATTTGTTCATGGAGTTAAATTCTACAGTTTCTTTTAAAGCCCTGGAGAAACTAAATCCCACAGGCTTTGGTTGTTCAGCCTGCATAGACCTCATGCCTTCTCTTTGCTGCAATGTGTGATATTTCTATATCTGGTCGTACTTTTAGGCAAGACTTGCCTTCTTGAATTTGGCAGGACAGGCAGTTTGGAAAAGTCTGTTTTCAGCACTCTGATCTCACTGGAAACGGTTCTAAAGCTATCGATCGAATGCCAGAATGGAGAACAACTCTTTATAGATCGCACAAACTGCAATGATTCAGAAAAATGGCTGACCACCACCTCCTCAAATGGCAATTTGGGATAAGCAACAAAATGCTGGTCCTGCCTTTGACAACACCATCCCACAAATTAATTATTTTTAATAAAATCATGTAGGATTAAAGAACTTAATTACATTTTTCCAAACTTTTTTTTTGGAAATGTGTTTGTTCTTGAGATCAAGGTTACTTTGAGGGAGCAGTATTATGGTCTTAATGGCATTGTCAACTACAGCATGTGAATAGCCAGAAACAAAAAACAGAAATTGCAGAACAAAAAGATCCTGGGCTTCCAGTTGCCTGCCCCTTCAACACACCACCCTGTTCACTGACCAAACCTGCTCTCAGACTTGCTGCAGTGCTCCAGTGAAGGTCAGCGCAAGCTCGAAGAACAACACCTCATTTCACAGCCTTCGGGACTGAATATCAGGTTCAATGATGTTAGAGTTTGAGCTCTCCCATGTCCTTACCCCAACATCAGGCCTTGTTATGACAGTCTGCTATTACACACAATCCATTGTTAGTCACTAATGGGCCTCATTAACA
The DNA here is from genome assembly GCF_021869965.1 of Rhincodon typus. NCBI lineage: Eukaryota > Metazoa > Chordata > Chondrichthyes > Orectolobiformes > Rhincodontidae > Rhincodon > Rhincodon typus. The sequence goes on from NC_063345.1 coordinate 9,532,846, forward strand.
GCTATACACCGTCCTAACCAGATTGTTATTCACTCCTTTGTCTGCCCAACTGTTCTCCTCTCTCTTTGGGCTCTATCCCCACCTATCATTTACTCCTTACCTCCTTCCTCCCACCCTATCTTCTGCATAAAAAACATATTCCTAGCCGCCATCAGTTCTAAGGAAGGGTCACTGGACCCGAAATGTTAACTCTGATTTGTCTCCACAGATGCTGCCAGACCTGCTGAGCTTTTCCAGCAGCTTCTGTTTTTGTTTCTGATTTACAGAATCCGCATTCTCTCGTCTTTTTTTTGAATAACCAGAACAGACTGGAGTTCCTAATAGATATTAGTAAATCTGTGGGGATTTTACAACAAACTAGCAAATTTAATGACAATCTTCTGGCACTAGCTCAAGAATGACCAAATTTACTGGATTCAGTTACACCAATTACAATGGCAAGATTTAATTTCTTGGAATCATCATTATTAACCCAGTATCAGAACCTGTGCTGTACTTCAGGAACTGTACAGCAACAAAATACTGCCTCTCATTAGTTTGAAACAGTAACGAATGATAACGGTGGAACACCTCAATGGACGATGGAAGAGGATTTTAAGAAATATCTAAGCATTCCCACACAGAGGGAGAGAATATATTTTTAATTTTAATTAGGAACAAAGAGGGCTGGGACCTGCCTTATCTTGAACAGCCAATCAAAACTTGGCAAAAACAAAGATCTTCATTTACTTAGTGCTTTTCACAATCTCATGTCGTCCCAAAATGCTTTACAGTGAACCAAGTACTTTAGAAATGTAGTTAGTGTTGTAATGCAGGCAAAGCAGCAGATAATTTGTGCGTAGCAAGTGCTCACAAAACACAGTACGATAACAAGTTAATCTATTTTAGGGATCTTGATCGAGCGATAAATATTGGTCAGGACATTGGGGATAATTCCACTGCTAGTCTTTGAAAGAATGTTGTGTCATCTCTTACATCCACTCAAGCAAAAAGATGGCGTCTCTGTTTAACAGACCACCTAGAAGATGCCATCGCAAGTAATGCAGCATGCCAAAAAAGTACTGCACTGGAGGGTTAGCCTAAATTTTTTGTGCTGAAATCCCAGAGCGGGACATGAACCAACAACAGCGTGACACAGAGCTGACAGTACTGCCAACTGAGCCCCTGTTGACACCTATCAAATGCCCAGCAACCTTAAAGCTCCTATGAATCAATCTCATGAAGCAGGCCAGGATCAAACTACAGCATCTACATTTATTATATTTTATTATAAGCAGCTCCAACATTTCATCCAGGCATTCTGCCACGGACATGTGGTAGAGAAAGTGCTACTAAAGTTAGCATGACACATTGGAGAGTGAGATGCTTTGTTAAATGCTTCATTCGTATATACAGAAGTCAGCAAAAAACAGCAATAATCGTGCTCAAATTCATTTAGCAAGAGGGCTCGTACCATTGGCTCAAGTAAGTTGACAGAGAGAATACCAAAAGATACAAATATAATTTTCTGCAATGTACTCACTTCAAAACGATGGACGTTACCATTCGACAGTTTTAACTGCATCAGTATAGCAGGCTGCAAGGCACGGGTCAAAGAACTACAAACAGAAAATCAGCATGAGTGTCTGAATAAATAGGAACTAATCATTTGCTCTAGGTTGAAAATTATCCGAAACCAAAATCTGCACAGAAAGGTTATGGTGCAGAAAGAGGCCATTCGGCCCATTGTGTGTCAATGGGAGAAAATGAGTCCCCCATTTTGACCCCACCCTCCATCATATGGCAAAGAGCCTTGGAGATTACAGCACTTCAGGTGCATATCCAGGTATCGTTTAAATGAGATAATAACATCCACCTCTACCACCAAACAGGACAGCAAATTCAAGACACCCACTGCTTTCTGGGTGAAATAGTTTTTTCTCAGGTTCCCTCTAATCCTCAATTAACCATGTTAAATCCGTGTCCCCTGGTAACTGAACTGTCCACTACAGGAAACAACTTTTTGCAATCCTCTCGGTCCAAGCATCTCAACTTTTTTACCCTGCAATTAAGTCAATGCTCAGCCTCTCCTGTTCAAAGAATACAAACCTAGTTTTTTCAACACTGCTGCCTCACAGCGCCAGGGACCCGGGTTCAATTCCAGCCTTGGGCGACTGTCTGTGTGGAGTTTGCACATTCTCCCCGTGTCTGCGTAGGTTTTCTCCGGGTGCTCCAGTTTCCTCCCACAGTCCAAAGATGTGCAGGTTAGGTGGATTGGCCATGCTAAATTTCCCGTAGTGTTCAGGGAGGTGTAGATTAGGTGGGTTATAGGGGGATGGGTCTGGGTGGGATGCTCTGAGGTTCAGTGTGGACTTGTTGGGCCGAAGGGCCTGTTTCCACACTGTAGGGATTCTTTGATTCTATGATAATTGCAATTGTTATGTGACTGCCCTTCAAAACTTCATCAGATGCAAAGAGCTTTGAATGCATTAAGGTCAAGAAAGGCGCTACAGAAATCCCCTGCCGTACAATGCAACCCTTAACATCTACCTCTTCATGGTCACCTATCCCAGTAACTTGGTTCAAGGCATTGGGTCTAATTTTGTTTCATTGCACTCACTGAAGCACCTGGAGGCCATTCGCTATGGTAAAGCTGGTGTATATATTCAAATTGTTGCTGCTAAGAATGTTGTGCTATCCTTTTTCACCTGCCAGTATTCACAGGATTAGACAGGAAGATTGGAGCATCAATAGAAGCTTGGGCAGAGGATAGTTGGGTGGAAAAATGATGTTCATTGACTGAAAAGTGAAATGAAGAGGCAGAAAAAAAAAGGTGAAAATGCTATTTTACCTGGAAGAAATAGCCACATCAACTCTCCATCTGAAATCTTGAAGAGTTGGCAATCGAGTCCGGTTTTGCAAGGCCGCAGTCTCCAATACTGACCGCCTAAAAGCAAAAACAGTGTTGCATTTCATAAGACCGTTAAATTAAGAAGTAGGAGCAGTGGCTTCTTGGGTGTGTTTCACTATTCAGTGGAATCACAGCTAACCTGACTGCGTCCTTAACTGTATGTTTCTGCTGATCCCTAATGACCCTCAACTCACTTGTTAATAAAACAACTGTGTCTTATTGAAGCCTTGAATATATTCAATGACAGCCTCCACTGTTCACTGGGCAAGGCAATTCCAAAAGCTGAGACACCCACGTACAAAGAAACTTTCTTCTCATCTCAGTCTTAAATTGGAGACAGCCGATTTTAAAATGTCACCTAATTCTAGACTCATCCATGAAGAGAAACATCCTCTCAGCATCTATGTTTCAATGGATCCCCTTTATTTTTGTCAACTCCAATGAGTATCAGCCCAACCTATTCAAGCTTTTCTCCTGAGATAAGACCATAAGACATCGGAGCAGAAATTAGGCCATTCAACCCATCCAGTCTGCTTCCCCATTCAATCATGGCTTATAAGTTTCCTCAACCCCATTCTCCTGCTTTCTTCGTTGATCCCCTTGACAATCAAGAACTTATCTATCTCCATCTTAAAATATACTCAATGACCTGGCCATAGATTCCATAGATTCAGTGCTCTATGGCTGAAGAAGTTTCTCCTTATCTCCATTCTAAAAGGT
>NC_063345.1:9536955-9564699 GCF_021869965.1 Rhincodon typus
GACCCTTCTTCTGAAGAAGGGTCCAGACCCGAAACGTCAGCTTTCCTGCTCCTCTGATGCTGCCTGGCCTACTGTGTTCATCCAACTCTACACCTTGTTATCTCATGACTTCCATGTGCTTGTGTTTTAACTTTCTCGATACAAGTGCAAGCATTCAATTCGCCCTTAGATTTTTTTTCAGCTAGTCAGGACATTTTGATGACCGACGATCACAGAGCCCAAGAACAGGCTTCCATTATTTATAGGGATGATCTTCGCTACAGAACAATCCCCCACCACCAACATCTGGTGACTCCCATCGACTGGAAACTGAATTGGGCTCACCATTTAAATAGTGCGGGTACAGGAGCGTGTCAGAATCTAGGAGACCTGCAGCAGGTAACTCACCTCCTGACTCTCCAAAGCCTGTCCACCATCTAAATGGCACAAGTCAGGAGAGTGATGGAATACTCCCTCTTGCCTAGATTGGTGCAGCTCCAACAAGACTCAAGAAGTTTGACACCATCCAGGACAATTGGCACCACATCCTCAAAAAATGTTCAATGCCTACAACAGTAATGCTCAGTAGCAGCAATGTGCAACAGCTACACGATACACTTAGAAATTCACAAAACCTCCTTAGGCTGCATTTTCCAAATCCATGACCATCATGATACAGAAGGAGAAGGGCAGCAAGCACATGGAAACACCACCACCTGCAAGATCCCCTCCAAGTCACTCACCATCCTGACTTCAAAATGTATCATTGCTCCTTCAGTGTCCCTGGATCAAAATGCTGGAACTCCCTCCCTCAAGGTATTGTGGGGCAACCTACAGCATGTGGTCTGTAGCAGCTCAAGAAGGCAGCTCACCAACTTCTCAAAGGTAAGTAAGGCCAGGCAACAAATGCTGGCCCGGCCTGTGAGTCCACGTCACACGTCCTGCGCTTAAAAAATTCCACAATGTAACCATTCACAACAATGTGCATGATGCAGAGAGCAACATTATTCTATTATGTGAAATGGTACCGATCAGAAATAGTGCCTGTAAACACACAGAGACAAAGCAAATCTGGGACCTGTGGCTATTTGCAGGTGCACAAATAAGATGTGAAAATGCATTCCACCCACTTTCATCCTTAATTGAAGGATTTCCCACCTGAGACCTGGCTAATCTATATTCCACCTCACTTAAATCAAAGGATCTGGTCACCTATTTGATTGCTCTTTATGGGACCTTGCTATGCAATGTTAATGTGATTTTCCCTACATTATAATACTGTCTACATGTCAAAAATATCATGCTTCTTTTCAATGCAGATTTGGACTTTGGACAATATCATGAAAGTCAACACAAATGAAGCCTTTTTTTTTCTAAGTTGACCAGCATGCCAACACAACAAAAAAACCCTGTGAATAAATGAGCAGAATATTACAGGACAAAGCCATCAGCTTTGCTGGGATGGGCACCCATCAAATATACTGGTGGACTTCTTCTATAAAGTCCATCCATTATGCCTCAATATGCTATTCGCCACTTATTGGCTGCTTCCTTCCCAATGGCATATTGAGGCTGGCAGGAGGTGGTGAGGGCCAGAGATGGAGAGAAGCCATTGTGTTAATCTGTTTGAGTTCTTTGCAGAAAAGAGAGAGAACATCTATCATTGATTCACCACCTGATTGAGGTACCACCTCTTTCCTTCCATCCCTCCAATGTTCCATCCTACCTGCCGCTCCCTCACACCTCCAGAATGTCCAACCTGACCTCCATCCCCATTACCCCTTATCCCTCATTAGACCCTCACCTTCTGTCCCATACTTATGATAGAAGCTATCACCAATTAAGTGCAGTCCTGTCAGTGGCCACCATTCACATTGGCCAGTGCTGCAGAACTCCAATTAAATCAGGGGAGTTGGCAATGCATTGAGGTGGATTTGCCTCCTTTTCAAGGGGTGCAATTATCGCCTTCAGCCAATTAACATCTTCAGAGTGTTGAGTGACTTCCAGGTCAACTGACTGTAGGATGGCTGTGTGCCCTGCTAGCTAATGATAATCATGGAACCACCACTGGAAGTTGGAAAAACCCATCTGGTTCACCAGGGTCCTGTAGGGCAATTGTAACCTCATTTAAGGTGGATTTGAATTAGAGTGTGAAAAGGAAGTTTATCAAAGGGTAGGGAAACAAGGTTAATAAAAATCAAGACAGTGTAAGCACAGGCAGCAGCATGTGCACAATACTCTCCACGCTGTAATTGATATAAATTCACGATCACAATTTGTCTGAATCTGTGTATCATGAAAATGCTATCCATTTGAGTGATCAAAGCAGGTGCACTTTAATTTCCCAATGGAATATGGCCTTGAGATGAAACTAAATGATAAGAAAGACACTTGGATTTGTTTAGCAACTTTCACAGCTTCAGAATACCCAACTGTGTTTCCAAGCCAATTGGACACTTTTCAATTATAGTCATTGCCATGATGTAGGTAATACAGCAAGTAATTTGCACGTAGCAAGATCCACAAACAGCAAAATTACGAAGACCAGATTATCTGTTTATAGAAACAATGTACAAGGGCATTGGGAAAGGGCAGAAGATTGGTAATAATTAAAATGCTCAGGGAGCCAGTATAGACATGGCAGGCCAAATGGCCTCCTTCCATGCTGTAACAATTCAGTGACTCTATTTTTGCCTGTTGAGCAGAGCATTGGGAATAACTCCCTCACTAATGAGCCCAATTGACATCCCACTATCAGTGGCCAGGAGCCCTGCATCAGTCCTTCTGCCCTCTGACATAACTTGGGGGAGTCTTTGCCACCTCAGGGAAGCTGTCAGTGTCTCTCCTGTGATGAAGTAGCCACCTTTCTCAACACTGAATCTCCTCTTTATATCTGTCAGCCAGGGCTCCCTGATTGGCCCATATTAACAATCCCAATTAAGGATCTCATAGCATCAGGGAGCCCCCAGGCCCAGTAATAGCTCTCGCCCTTTGGGTCCCATTTGTGAAAATAATAGGTTGGTAATCAACCACATGGGAATTGAATTACTGAAATGGAAGCAAAAGCCTGCAGGCGCTGGAAATCTGAAATAAAAAAAGAACAGAAAATGTCAGAAGCACTGAACAGATCTGACAGTGTCTGAGGAGAGAGAAAAACAGCGCTAAAAGTTCAAATGATGTGACTCTTCTTCAGAATGGAAGAAGGAGGAGGTGACTAACCAATCACTAGTTGGCTCTGTCTACTGGGAGAGCAGGACTATGGTTACTTTGCATTAACCCCCAACATTCCCATGACATCATCAAGGCTTTTTCACTTCAAAGCCTTGGCGTTTATATATATTTATATCTATGTGCCTTTGACGTTTCACTTCTTCTTCACCCAAAGGGTTGTGAATCTGTGGAATTCCCTGCCCAGTGAAGCAGTTGAAGCTACCTCGCTGAATGTTTTTAAGGCAAGGCTAGATAAATTTTTGAACAGTAAAGGAATTAAGGGTTATGGTGAACGGGCGGGTAAATGGAGTTGAGTCTCAAAAAGTTCAGCCATGATCTTATTGAATGGCGGGGCAGGCTCGAGGGGCCGGATGGCCTACTCCTGCTCCTAGTTCTTATGCTTTATAACACAGCTGGTAACGTGCTAATCAGCTGCTTGATTAAGTGTTCAAGTTCAATGTGGCCTTTGACCCTAAGTTATATTTGAGATGTTTAGTCAAGGAAGAGAGGTGAGGATAAAGATTAAATGTAGGCCATTCAGCCCCTGCTCTGCCATTCAATAAGACTGCTGCTAATCTGTTTGTGTCTTGAGTTCCCATCTACCTGTGATTGATTCCCTTACTTAACAATAATCTATCCACCTCTGCCTTAAAACTATTTAATGACAGTAGTGATTGGAGCAAGGGCCAGGTGCATGTCATTGACTATGAGATCCTTAATTGGGGTTGTTAACGTGGGCCAATCAGGGAGCCCTGGCTGACAGATATAAACAGGAGATTCAGAGAGTCTCCTTACTCTAGGGATTGGCTCTGAGCTGATTGGTGAGAGCCCATGTACTGTGCACATGTAAATAAATGGTGACTTGGTAATGGGATACTGGCCTCGGTGCAGTTATTTCGATGACCCTGTCTTCAGTGACTTTTGGGTTGGAGGGTACCAAAGTCTCTCAATCATTGGATGGAGAAACTTTTTTTTATCTCTTTTCAAAAAGGATGACCTTGAATTTTTAAACAACATTGCCTAGTTCTAAACTCATAGAGAAGGAAGGAAGCCTCCCTTTCACAAATGCCTTGTCAACATCTCCTCTCAGATATTTGCACTGTATTCAAACAACTGAAGTTAATGGGTGGGCACTCGCAGATAATGCACAGTATAGCAATTGCATGTGGACTCTTCAGATGAAGAATTAGCTCCATGCCGAGTCTTCAATATTGCTGGTGATCGTCTGCCAGCTTTCATTTCCGGTGCGGAATCATTTTAGTATCAGAAAAGGCATTTGCTTGAAAATTCATCACAAAAATACAGACTGTAAAAGGATAAAACAACAAATAAAGTCTGCTGGAAAGCACTCAGCAGGACAGGCAGCATCCGTAGAGTGAGAAGGAAATTTAACATCTCGGACCTTCCACTATAGCAGCCATCTGTGTAATTGAATAGCATACAGAATCCTGATATTGCAGGGTGGAGACATTCAAAGTCCTTCCTGTTTTGTTCTGTTAGATTTTAAAACGCTTGTTCCAAGTTTATATGGAGGATTTCTGAGTATAATTGCCTGTCAGGTGGTTTATCAGTGAATGGGAGGTATTGGAAGAAGCAGTGCTTTGGTTTTGATGCCAAATGGTGATTTAATAGTCATTTATCTTTGTAGGTGAATGCAGCTGTGTTTACAGCTCTGGTGGTATGCAACACATGTGGTATGAAATAATGATAAAGGTAAGAAAACAAAGAGCGGGGAAAATAATAAACATGTCACGCTGAGGGTGTAATCTTCTATTTGGATTTTATCATTGTGTATAAAATACATATTACCATGGGACTGCAAATCATGCATCTTGTTTAAAAATGCATGAGCATTGGTTCCTGGGGTAACATTATAATAGTTGTCTGCATAATCTAACATAATGTAGAATGCTGGAACTGTGAAAATAAGCCTCCTGGATACATAATAGGTCTACGTTTTTTACCTTGTTATCATAGTTATTGTTTAACATCTGCTTGCGATTGCCCTGTCGTTGTCACTAGGTTTAATTGTTAATTGATACTGTCAGCAGGGTCTTGAAGCAGCTTTGTCATGTCTCTAAAAATTCATTAAGATCTAATCAGCGAGAGCTGCAATATTGTAAATGGGACATCTAGATTATGCACCAGCAAATGTTCCTGCATAGACATACTTAATTTAATGTGATCTTGTGATGAATGATTACAGTGGTAGCTATAGAAAGATTCTGTCATATAGGGCAGTTCAGAGATCCCACCAGGCATCAGCTTGTCAGCTGTTGATAAGTGCACTGCAGTGCTGTAACAGAGTTCGGACTGCTAAAAAGCTCCTCATGTCGCAAAGCTGTCTTCTTCCATGGACCATCAAAACACAATCCTATTGGGGGCTGTAACTTAGCTATCAGATCCTCAAAAAGAAAAGAATACCTTGCATTTATATAGCACCTTTTGCAACTTCTGGATGTACCGAAGTGCTTTAGAGCCAGTTGGGACTTTTGTTTTTGAAGTGTAGCCATCTGGGAAATGTGAGTTCAGATAAAAATGTTGCACAAGTCTGGCCTGATACTCAATTGTAATAAAGTAATCTCCATCACCTTATTCAACAATTAGCAGCTGTCCACAGGCAGAATTGTCCAAACTCCTTCCCAGTCTGAGCAACACTGGATTTGTTGGATTCAACAAAAGTCCAGATCATCTTTGGTGAAAGAATGTTAGATCTAATACACTGCAAAGCTTTTTCCTACTTCTCTGGCAATCCCTTGAGATTGACAATGATTTGTTCCTATGATGGCTTGGTGGATCTGAGATGGCTGAAATGTGAAATTTGCCATGTGCAGACACAGCCACGTGAGGGGCAGATAATTCTTGAACAGTGAGTAGGTAAACTCGTTTGCTCTTTCGGATGCTTTGTCTTTGTCTCTCTGTATTCCTGATTAAGTCTCTCAAATTATTCAATGCATTCCTGAATGAACATTTTGACAGATAGAAGTTAAGAATTCATTTTCCAAGTCATACTAATGCATCAAAGAAGTGGATTCTACTTGATTGTCCATTTTAATGGTAAATTTGAGTGCAGGATGGAATTTATTAAGTTGTGTAATGAAATTTTTTGATACAGCTAGGGATTGAAATATTGCAGACATGTATTGTCATCCATATATCCGAATTATGCAAGTGGTAGGAGGTTAGTGGTCTTTCCATCAGGGATACATTTCTATGGCAACCACTAAAGATGTTAGTAAGAGCTGGGACTAAAGGGGATCCCATGGCAATTCCATCTATTTTAGCATACACGGTGTTATTGCTTGCCAGCCTCTGAAAAGTACAGTCACCATTAGATACTACTCTGCCCTTGCAAATCATTATTAAATAATCCAGATTGTGCTAAGACTTACACCAAAAAAAATTTAAGATTGCCTGCCAGACAAGCACTGTGGTGCATTTGGACTTGCTAGAAGCCACATATATAATTTTGAAGCCCCCTGTTTCACAGAGGGAAAAGGAATTTAAACAATCGTTGCATTTTTTGGTAAAAAAGCATCATGGACACAGCCAAACACTGCTGCACTCTCATGGCAAAACCCTGGCCAATGATGATCCACTTGATTGGTCTGAGAATTAAGACTGAAGTTAACTGTTCTTGCTTCATTTTTACGTCAATTGTTGCTCAACCAATCATCATCTTCTTCTCATCCCGCATAATATGATATCTCTTTATTCAAGTTTATTTCTTAGGTCCCAGTTCTGATGAGTGCCACCAAACATTTATTCAATAAACTCCTTATCTAGGCTAACTTTACACCTTTGATTTTTCTAGATTAAAATCCCAATGATTATTACTGTATATTTCTGACAACCACCAATTTCTCGCTCCTATCTTTCCACCGTACCAAGTAATTATGTTTTGGCACATTGTGCACCATGCCCACAGTGAATTCTTGCTTTTATCATTTGTCATTGTCTTCAAATTTCATCTACATTCTGGATTCCTCAGTTGCAAAAGGAACTCATTAACCGAGAGAGTGGGCAAAGCTGAGGCAGATGCAGCTTATTATAAGGAAGTGTGACAGTATTCAGTTTATATTTGAATAAGGCAAATCAAAATATTTTCATTAGGAAATGTCAATACGCATTTGGGTTTGGATTTGCAGCATACAAACGATTAAAATATTGCAAACAGATGTAAGAGTTAATCTTAAAGTCTAATGCAGTGTTGGCTTTTATCTCAAGATGGTAGCCATGATGTGGAGGTGCTGGTCTTGGACTGGGGTGGGAAAGGTCAGAAGTCGCACAACCCTAGGTTATAGTCCAACAGATTTATTTGACAACAGAAGCTTTAGTCAGGTCACCCGACGAAGGAGCAGCACTCCGAAAGCTTGTGATTTCAAATAAACCTGTTGGACTATAACCTAATGTTGAATTCTGACTTTATCTCAAGAGATCTTGAATTCAAAAGTGCACAATTTATATTTCAGTGGTACAGAGATTCCTAAGTGGAATAGTTAGCTCAGGCATTGAATCTTGGAAAGGCCTTAGAGGGGGCATGATGAAGTATATGCAACTGCCCTTACCAGGCTGAAAGGATCAAATTAAGAGACTGGGTTGCATAAACTTGGCCTGTATTCCCTTTGGAAGAGGGGTTACATGATCCAGCTGCCTAAAATATTCAAGGTATTTGATAAGGATGGACACAGGGAAAGTATTTCCGGTACCAGGAGAACGCAGGATAATAAACTATAATCTTAAAATGAATTTTCGGTCATTCAGAAATTAGGAATCAAATTCAAACCTGGTGTTTATTCACTTAAGATACTGAAGGATGCTAGAAAGACTTTCACAATGAGTATTGAAGGGTATGGAGCATATGCTGGGAGATAGGGTTAAGAGGCAGATCAACCGTGGTCTAACTAAACAAATTTCAGTGGACGACATCTGTTCCTCAGCTACTTTACTTAAATGTAATACATCTCACGGTGCTGTCTTGATCCATTACTGCATACCTTTGTGATCATAAGGTCAATAGATTTAGATCGTAATGAATATAATTAAAAATAAATTGGATTTTTTTATTCAGATCACAACTGTGTCCTGACGTACATTTTTTCAGAACAAATTTTAGATGCAAAGAATCCCTCCTTCTAGGAACATTGTAATATTATTTTTGATAGTCTGTTGCCTCAGCAATTTGCTTGTTCCACTGCACTTGAAAATGTTTTGGGTTTCAGGCCAGTAGAATTAAGAGGCAGTCTACTTGCCAATAAATTAGTCATCCTCTGGTAACTTTGTGTGGATAAGACCTACATGTCACATTATTAGATTTTCAGGTGTGCAGATTCCTGAAAAAATGTCATTTTCTTGCATGGCCTCCTAGCTACTTCCATTCTGTTTGCCGAGGCAAGAAATATGTAGAAGATCCATCGTATGAGTAGAGTGAAAGAATATTTTCCGGTTCTAAAGATGTATTGCCATTTTCTGCAGAATTATCATTTGTTATATGTCATTTTAATCAACACAGGATCATAGAATAAGTGGATGGATAGAACATAAGAAGACCCTATTTAGCCTGTTTTTTTCCTTTAAGAATCCCTACAGTGTGGAGACAGGCCCTTTGGCCCTACAAGTCCACACTGACCCATCCCCCTATAACCCACTTAAACTCCACATCCCTGATGTGGTAATTTAGCATGGCCAATGCACCTAGCCTGCACATTTTTGGACTGTAGGAGGAAACTAGAGCACCCGGAGGAAACCCATGCAGACACAGGGAGAACGTGCAAACTCCACACAGACAGTCGCCCAGTGGTGGAATTGAACCCAGGTCCCAGGTGCTATGAGGCAGCAGTGCTAACCACTGAGCCACCATGCCTCACTGTTGAGCCTGTTGAGCCTGTTGAGGGCATGCACAGGATTACACAGTGAACGGATATGGTGCCAACTATTTAACTAATGATACCCAGGATGGGACAGGAAGGTACAGAGTGTACAATCATAATTAAAAAATAAACAATAGAGTTGAAGGGGGAGAAAAGTGTGAAAACAGCAAAATTAATAGCTTCTTACTTAAGTACACATAGTAGAGAGATGATACTATGCATTTAAGAGGTGTATTTTGTCCTGTTTTATTTTCAGGAGAGTGGTTGATGCAGGGGTGATGAGTGGTCTGTACCAAGCCAATAAAGTAAGCAGCTTGTGAGGCTTTGGAGTTTTATTTCAAAAGCTGGAGCAATAGAAGCAGCATGAATGGCTGGAATCAGGCTCCCACAGAACCAGCATGTTACTTTAGCTTTCAGTAGTTTTTTGGCATTTTGAAGCTGGTTATTGAAGTTGCTCTATCTTTTTCTCTGTTACAGCTAAAAGCCTGGATACTCTGCCTGGTGCCAGAATCGCACATGAGACAAATCTATTTCACTGAATTTTTCTTTGCCAAGCATGTGTTTTTGGGACAGCTGCGATATTTGAACAGTTGCTGTTTAGTAGTTAAGTAATCTATCATTCTGTTAAGTTTTCTGATAGAGTTAAAGTAGACTAGTTCTTCTGTGTTTTGTTTGTATTTTAACCGTAGACTAAGAATAAGGTGGTAATATGTGGAATCCATTGTAAGAAGACAGTGGTTCCGTTCTATAAGGTGAGGCTGGAGAGTCTGGTGAAAAGTGATGAAGTGGTGGTAGGATTAATAGAGAAATTCTCTGTTCAGGAGATACAGTTTATCCTCAGGAATGATATAGCTGGATCACACGCGGAAGTGATGCCCACAGTGGTTGAAATGTCAGTGGAAAATAAGGCAAGTGAGGTGTTACAGGATGTACATCCTGGGATTTTTCCCGACTGTGTAGTAACAAGGTCACACAGCCACAGATTGAAGCAGGAGGAGAAATCAAAAAATAAAGATAAGGAAGTTGAAGTTCATTTGTCAGAGACTGTGTTTGATCAAATGGTTGAGAGAAAGAAAAACAAGAACAGTTAGAGGACAAAGTGGATATTTTTATTTCAGTGAGGTCAGTTGAACTGCAACTAAAAAATGAAAAAATAAAGCAGTTGTATGAAGAGCATATACAGAAGAAGAATCTGAGTGTATCCCAAAATGTTACTATCTTAAAAATGAAGTCTAAATGAAGAAATGAAGACCATTACATATTCAAGTGGATGACAAATGGGCAGAAGTTCATCAAGTTGTATTATGGGTAGGTTACAGAAAGTGGGTGTTGCAGGTAGCGCATGAGGTACCAGTAGGCGGTCATTTGGGAGTAAGAAAAGTGCAAGCCAAAATACAAAAACATTTTCACTGGCCTGGACTGCATAGAGATGTAGTTTAATTTAGCAAGATATGTCATACATGTTAGGTAATAGGAAAACCCGAGGCAGTGATAAAACTAGCACCTTTAATACCCATTCCAGCATTTGAGGAACCTTTTACGAGACTCTTAATTGATTGCATAGGGCCCTTCTCCAAAACAATAAGTGGGAATCAGTTTTTATTAACTGTAATGGATGTATTAACCAGATTTCCATAGGTTATTCTATTATGCAATGTCACAGCTATAAGGGTTGTAGGAGAGTTACTCAAATTTTTCACTAGATACAGACTACCCACAGAAATATAATTGGATCAAGGATAAAATATAACATCAAAATTATTCAAGGAAGTTATGGATAGCTTAGAAATAAAACAAGTTCAATCAACTGCATACCATCCAAAATTGCAAGGAGTTTTAGAATGATGGCATCAAACTTTAAAGACCATATTGAGGGCTTATTGTCCAGACTCTCCAAGAGATTGAGATACAGGAATTCCTTTTGTACATTTTGCAAACAGGCATCCACAAAATAAATCAACTAAATTCAGTCCGTTTGAATTAGTTTCCAGACATGAAATGAGAGGACCGCTGAAATTAATTAAGAAAAAGTTGGTAAGTCAGAGTTCAGAGTCCAATGTGTCAAATTTTAGGAAAGGTTAAATAGCGTAGGTGAGTTAGCTAGAAGTATTTGAAAGTAGCAGAGCATGTGATGAAACAGGATGAAGACAAGAAATCAAAAATTCATAGTTTCGCTAGAAGAGATAAAGTGTTAGTATTACTACCAGTAGTAGATGAAACTCTAAAAGCAAGGTTTAGTGGGCCTTATCAAACTGAAAGCAAATTGCGTGAGGTGAATTATTTGATAAGAATGTCAGATAGAAGGAAAACTCACTGAGCATTTTGTGTGAATATGCTCAAACAGTATCTTGATTGGGAAGGAAACTTTTTATATCTCAGAGTGAAGAATCAAATCCAGACAATTTCTGGTAAAATTTTTGTTGTACAGAGTGTTGGTGAGGCCTCTTCTAGAGTACTGTGTCCAGTTCTGGTCGCGCAGTTATAGGAAGGATATTATTAAGCTGGAGAGGGTTCAGAAGAGATTTACCAGGATGTCACTGGGAGAAGAAGGTTTGAGTTAAAAGGAGAGGCTGGATAGGCTGGGAGGTTGAGAGGTGACCTTTGGAAATTTATAAAATAATGAGGAAGGTAGATAACATGAGTGGCAGGTGTCTCTTCCCTAGGGTGGGGTGATTTCAAGATCAGGGAGCATTTTTTAAGGTGAGAGGAGAAAGATTTAAAAAAGACATAGAGGCAATTTTTTTTATACAGAGAGCAGTTCATGCCTGGAATTAACTTCCAGAGGAAGTGATAGATGCAGGTACAGTTACAGCTTTTAAAAGACATTTGGATAAGTTCATGAATAATGAATGTTTGGAGGGATATGGGCCAAACGCGGGCAGGTGGGACTAGTTTGAATAGGGATCATGGTCGGCATGGACTGGTTGGACCAAAGAGTCTGTTTCTGTGTTGTATGGCTCTATGACTCTGTTATAAAGTGTGTTTTGTTTAAAGCTGAGTGGTGTGACCGATTGAATTACATCTGGAACACAGCATGTTACACTTGCCTTAAAATAAATGGCATCAAGGCTATCTTCTTGATGTATTTAAAGGGGGTTTGGTCAGGTCCATAACAATAATCAGGACAACATAAATTAATTAACAGTACAAATAGAGATTAATGGATATATCTTATAACACAGGCATGGTTACAAGGAAATCAAAGGTGGCGTACCTGGATATTTGCATGGATTAGCTAATAGAGAAAAGAGAATTGGTATAAAGGCAGCATTTTTAGCATAGCATCCTGTAATTCATTGAGTCCCACAGTAATTAGTGCTGAAGCCAAAATCATTTACAATATATTAATGACTCGGATGAGGAAAGTGAATTTACAATTGCCACAACTATAGATGACATACAAATAGTTGGGAAGGCATGTGTTAAGAATAACTTAGAGTCTGTAAAGTGTTAAAGGTAGGTGAAGTTAGTTTAGACAAAAACTTGGCAGATGGAATGGAATGAGAGAAAATCTGAGGATATGAACTTTGGCAGGAAGAATAGAGGGGCTGAATATTAGTTAATTTGAGAAATACTGCAGAAAGCTGCAGGAAAGAGGAATTTTGGATTACTCACGGATTATTTAATTTAAAAAAATGAACAGTGAAAAATATGGAGATCAGGCAATGAGCCAGTGAAACTGAGATTGAAAGGGCGATCTAATAACTTCATTGAAAAGATGGATCTCAGAGGAAGTTCATGAAGACAGATGAGAGAAAGCAGCTTGTAGTGCTTATATTTTGGATACAGTCTGAGACCACAGTCTGTTAATTTGAAGATAATGAGAGCAGCAGTAAGACAAACCAATTATCTGGAATACATAGAATCATACAGCACAGAAGGAGGCCAATTGGCCGATGGCCCCTGTACTGGCCGTTGTGAAAAAGCTATCTCATTAGTCTTCAAAACATTTTCTTTTCAAGAATTTGCCAAAATCTCTTGTGAACATTATAATATAACCAGGACATTTTCAAACAGTGCATTCCAGATCACAATAGCATGAAACAAATTGTTCCTATGTTGTCTCTAGCTTTTATCCAAATATATTAAATCTGTCTTCTGGTTCCTGACCCTCCTGCCATTGTTTCTGTTCATAGAAACCTCAGGTGACCTCCCACCCACATCCTCCAAACTCATCGTTCCCCAACGCCTCACCGCCCGCTTCTATCTCCTTCCCAAAATCCACAAACCTGACTGCCCTGGTAGACCCATTGTCTCCAACTGCTCCTGCCCCACCGAACTTATCTCCAACTATCTCGACTCCATTTTCTCCCCCTTGGTCCAGGAACTCCCTACCTATGTCCGTGACACCACCCACTCCCTCCTTCTCCTCCAGAACTTCCAATTCCCCGGTCCCCAACACCTCATCTTTACCATAGACGTCCAGTCCCTACACACCTGCATTCCCCATACAGATGGCCTAAAGGCCCTCCGCTTCTTCCTGTCCCACAGGCCCAACCAATCCCCTTCCACTGACACCCTCATCCGCTTAGCCGAACTCGTCCTCACAATCAACAACTTCTCTTTCAATTCCTCCCACTTCCTACAGACAAAGGGGGTGGCCATGGGTACCCGCATGGGCCCAAGCTATGCCTGCCTCTTTATAAGTTACGTGGAACAATCCCTCTTCCGTAGCTACACTGGCCCTAAACCCCACCTCTTCCTCCGTTACATTGATGACTGTATCGGCGCCGCCTCGTGCTCCCACGAGGAGCTCGGACATTTCATCCACTTCACCAACACCTTCACCCCAACCTTAAGTTCACCTGGACCATCTCTAATACCTCTGTCTCCTTCCTGGACCTCTCTGTTTCCATCTCTGGCAACCACCTAGGAATCGATATCCATTTCAAGCCCACCGACTCCCACAGCTACCTAGAATATACCTCCTCCCACCCATCTTCCTGTAAAAATGCCATCCCCTATTCCCAATTCCTGCGCCTCCGCCCCATCTGCTCCCAGGATGAGGCATTCCACTCCCGTACATCTCAGATGTCCTTGTTTTTCAAGGACCGCAAATCCCCCCCTTCAGTGGTCAAGAACGCCCTCGACCATGTCTCCCACATTTCCCGCAACTCATCACTCACACCCCCTCCCCGCAATAACAACAAAAAAAGAATCCCCCTCGTCCTCACGAACCACCCCACCAACCTCCGGATCCAACGCATCATCCTCCGACACTTCCACCATCTGCAATCCGACCCCACCACCAAAGACATTTTTCCCTCCCAACCCTTATCTGCTTTCCGGAGGGACCACTCTTTCCGTGACTCCCTTGTCCGCTCCACACTCCCGTCCAGCCCCACCACACCCGGCACTTCTCCCTGCAACCGCAGGAAGTGCTACACCAGCCCCCATCCTTCCTCCCTCACCCCCATCCCAGGCCCCAAGAAGATATTCCACATCAAGCAGATGTTCACCTGCACATCTGCCAATGTGGTATACTGTATCCACTGTTCCCGTTGTGGCCTCCTCTACATCGGGGAAACCAAGCGGAGGCTTGGGGACCGCTTTGCAGAACACCTATGCTCAGTTCGCACTAAACAACTGCACCTCCCAGTCGTGAACCATTTCAACTCATCCTCCCATTCCTCAGACGACACGTCCATCCTGGGCCTCCTGCAGCACCACAACGATGCCACCCGAAGGTTGCAGGAACAGCAACTCATATTCCGCTTGGGAACCCTGCAGCCCAATGGTATCAATGTGGACTTCACAAGCTTCAAAATCTCCCCTCCCCCTACCGCATCCCAAAACCAGCCCAGCTTGTCCCTGCCTCCCTAACCTGTCCTTCCTCCCACCTATCCCCTCCTCCCACCTCAAGCCGCACCCCCATCTCCTACCTACTAACCTCATCCCGCTCCCTTGACCTGTCCGTCCTCCCTGGACTGACCTATCTCCTCCCTAACTCTCCACCTACACTCACCTTTACTGGCTCCATGCCCGCGTCTTTGACCTGTCTGTCTCCTGTCCACCTATCTTCTTCTCTATCCATCTTCTATTCACCTCCCCGTCTCTCCCTATTTATTTCAGAACCCCCTTCCCCTCCCCCATTTCTGAAGAAGGGTCTAGGCCCGAAACGTCAGCCTTCCTGCTCCTCTGATGCTGCTTGGCCTGCTGTGTTCATCCAGCTCTACACCTTGTTATCTCATATTAAATCTGTCTTCTGGTTCCTGGCCCTCCTGCCATTGAACAGAACAGAAATAGCAATACAATAAAACAAAAAGCTGCAGGTGCCGAAAATCTGAAACAAAAACAGAAATCTCTGGAGAAACTCAGCAGGTCTGATGGCATTTGTAGAGAGAAAGCAGAGTTAACATTTTGTGTCCAGTGACCATTCTTCAAAACTGATAGTATCAAGGAAAAGGTGATATTTATGCTGATGACAGGGCATGGAGGGAGAAAAAATGAATGAATAAGTGGAGATGAAGCCCAGAGAGAAAGAAAGACACACAGATAAAGGGATGATTGATAGCTAGTCAGGGAAAGAGAAAAGCTAATATTGGGAATAAATAGGCGAAGATGGATTGGCTGTGCAACACAACAGAAATAGCAATGTTTAGTGATTATTACAACGATACATTAAAGTTATAATAAATTGGTTCCAAATTGTGAACTTTTATTGCAAACGGTCAATAGAGATTTACCAGAATGGTTCTACTCAGGATGAAGGATTTAAGTTAGAAGATTTAAGATCAGCTGGAGGTATTCACATTACTATAAGAAGGTTAAGATGAGTTTTGATAGAAGAATTTAAAGAAAGATTTAAATGGAGTAAATATTTCCAAAATCTGAAGGCTCAATACCAGAGAGCAGAGATTTTAGGTGATAGGCTAAAGAACCAGAGGGATAAGTTCTTCAAACGCAACAAGTGGTTAGAATTTGGAATGTATTGGTTGATACACTGTTTGAAGTAGATTCCATGTTATCTTTCAAAAGGGAATTGGGCAACGCATCATAGAATCCCTCCAATGTGGAAACAGGCCATTTGGCCTAACAAATCCATGGTGACTCTGTAAAGAGCATCCCACCCAGACTCACCCCCCTACCCTATATTTCCCATGGCTAATTCATCTATCCTGCACATCCCTGGACACTATGGGCAACTTAGCATGGCCTATCCACCCAGCCTGCTCATTTTTGGACTGTGGGAGGAAATCGGAGCACCCGGAAGAAATACACGCAGACACGGGGAGAACGTGCAAATTCCACATAGACAGTCGCCTGAGGGTAGAATTAAACATGGGTCCCTGGCACTGTGAGGCAATAGCGCTAACCACTGAGCCACCATGCTGCCCCTAGAGGAAAAAAAAATGCACAGATACAGGGAAAAACTAGTAGTAGTAGATTGTAGTTCAAAACAGTGAGATAGCAAGAACTGCAGATGTTGGAGTCAGAGATAACACAGTGTGGAGCTGGAGGAACACAGCAGGCCAGGCAGCATCAGAGGAGCAGGAAAGCTGATGTTTCGGGTTGGGACATTTGGGTCCAGCTCCACACTTTGTTACCTGTAGTTCAAAGCAGTTTTTTTTTTTCAAATGCATTCACGGGATGTGTATGACACTGACTGGGTCAGCATTTACTGCCCAATTCCTCATTGCCCTTGAGAATGTGGTGGTGATCTGCCTTCTTCAACCACAGCTTGTCACTGGTAACCCACTGGAATACGGCTAGCAGGAGATTTAGGTGGGGTGATACTGCTGATTACCTCTGAATGGCAAGGGTAATGTCTAGATTCTCTTTTATTGGAGGTAGTCATTTACTGGCATTTTTGTGGGACAAATGTTACATGCAACTTGTCAGCCCAAGCCTGGATATTGTCCACATCTTGTTGCATTTCAACCTGGACTGTTTCAGTCTGAGGAGTCCTGAATAGTGCTGAACATTGTGCAATCGTCAGCGAACATCTCCCCCCATTTCTGACCTTACAATGGAGGGAAGGTCATTAATGATGCAACTGAAGATGGTTGGGCCTAAGAGACTAGCCTGACACTACCCGTGCAAATAACTCTTGTCCTGGAGCTGAGATGACTGACTTCCAACAACTGCAATTGTCTCCCTTTGAGCTAGGTAAGACACCAACTAGCAGATTCAATGGGCTGAATAGTGCTCTTCTGTGCTACCCTATTGAGGGGACAGTCACTCAATGGATCACATGCCATTGATTTGGGTAGATAGTAGCATAGTGGTATGGTCACTGGGCATAATCCAGGCTAGTGCGGCGGGGACATCGGTTCAAGTCATTGAAAGGCAGCAATAATAAATCTGGAATTGAAAAGTAATGTCGGTAATAGTGGCCATGACAATTATCATTGATTGCTGTGAAAACCCATCTGTAGCACTCACAAAAAAAACCCAGAAAGATCTATGGACGCTGGAAATCTGAAACAAAAACAGAAATTGCTGGAAAAAATTCTGCATGTCTGGCAGCATCTGTGGAGAGAAATCAGAATTAAAGTTTCAGGTCCGAGTGTCCCTTCTTCAGAACTATCACTAATACACTTACGTAGTCTGAGCTGTACGCAATCCAGACTCTCAGCAATGTGGTTAGGAACATAAAAACTGAGAGCAGAAGTGGGCAATTCATCCCTTCGAGCCTGCTCCAGCATTCAATATGATCATGGCTGACCTCATTCTTGGTCTCAACTCCACTTTATTGCCTGCCCTTCATAACCGTTCAACCTGTCACTAATTAAAAATCTGTCTGCCTATGAATTCCACAGATTCACAACCCTTTGAGAGAAGTAATTTCTCCTCACCTTTGAAATGGCCCTAGCAGGCCCCTCAGATAAAGGGCAATTAGAGGTGGGTAACAAATCTCTGTCACCTACATCACATGTAGGAATAAAGAAAATAAAATTAACACATCTGAAGAGGCATGGACTATCAAAGTAGGTAAATTTTATCCAGATGTAAACTTCTCCAAAAGTAAAATACCACGGATGCTGGAAATCCAAAGCAAACCAATTCCAAAAAAAAGTCTTGTTCCTTTGTAAGTGCCATTGGGAAGTTAGATGCTAAGTTATTACTACTACTCTATTGGTGATGGAACTGTTTGTATCTATAAGCAGGTTGTCAGTCAGGAAACATCTGCTCTCCTGTTTCACTCCCAGCAACATACATATTATATATTCTGGAGGATGAGCTGAGCCAGCTGGGAGAATAATTACAAAATGCCATCCCCACGCTCTGTCAAATATTGTTATTACTTCAGGCAAAATGAATGTTCAGTGACAAACTATCACAAATTGTTAGGATCTGTCTCAGATAAACAGGGATGGGGGAGAGGAAATGTGCCATAGATTGCAAAAAGTTGATATATTTTTTCTGGTTGTTTGTTTTGATCTCTGTGTTAGTATCATTTATTACCTGTCTCTAATTGCTCTGGAGAAGTTAGTGGTGAACCAGCTTGTTGTACCACTGCTAACCACAGATTGTGGGAACACCCCCAGTGCTATTAGGAAAGGAATTCCAGGATTTGACCCAGCGACAGTGAAGGAATATGTTACATTTCCAAGACAGGATGACATGTGGCTTGGAGGGTAACTTGCAGGTATTAGTATTCCCATGTACCCACTGTCCTTGTCCTTCTAGATGGTAGAGATTATGAGCTTCAAAGATGCTTTGAGCAAGCCTTAGCTGCAGTGCATCTTGTAGATGGTACACATTGCTGCCGCTGTGCATGATGGTAGAGGGAAGTGAGCATTGAAGGAGGTGGATGTGGTACCAGTCAAGTGGACTGCATTGTCCTGGATGTTGTGGAGCTTCTTGAGTTGGAGCTTCACTCATCCAGGATAATTGTCCATCTCCAGGACGTTTACGGGTATGCCATAAATACTGACCAACAATGGCAACACCCAATAAACAAAACAAAAATGAATCGATTTTAAGGAGGTTGGAAATGGAAAGCCTGAAGGAAATAGTCGCAAGCCTACCTCAGGCTCCAAAATGAAAACATTAAACCTCTTGCTCCACGTTCTGGATGTTCAGAATTCTGATATGTGCACAGCTACAATTGTTTCCTCAGTACATCAGTTCCAAAATGTTTGTTTTTGTCTTCAAATCCTACCATGATCTCACTCTGAAAATCCCTTTTTGAGAAATCATCTTCATTGTAAGACCATGTCTCTACAATGAGTTAAGTATCACGTATCTCTGTTGTATTTTCAGAATGACTGTGTGTTTAGTAACCGTGAAAGAGGAGATCAATGTTTTACTAATGCTGCACATCCATATACTGGTGTTACATGACACACTGGAAAATCTGAGGAATTGTTGACTGTCGACATGAGTAATTGATATGATAGTGGTAAATATGTACTATCAAATTTAACTGCCATTACTTGATTGTTATACCAGAGTCTTTTCATGGAATAAAACCATTAAAAAAAAAGCAATAAGCACAGATCTAAAAGCATTGCAGTGGTCACCAACCACAGATTGATACAAACTTCGGAAATAAATAAAGCTGTCTGCCTGAAATTATTATTTTTAATTAAAGCTATCAGGACAATATCAAGAAATCTGCATCTCCTGTTGAATTCATATGCATTTGATAATTTTACAGATTGGGAGATGAAAGGCTCATCTGCCAGTTAGCCAGTTTAGAAAGACAATGGAGCTAGACTCTGGAATTTACACTGAACTATATTTCAACAGCTGCTTTTGAGCAGCAGACTCGGGAGAAGGGAAAAATGAATTCACCAAAACAGGACCTGGAACTTTCTCACCCCCTCCCTGTTTCCCTCATCATTTTTGAATCAGTGCCACTGAAGAAAGGACATTGGGAAAACAACTATTCACTGAGAACTTAAAGATACCTTACAGGTTCTGCTATAGCTGTGGAAACAGGTCAGCAACAATCTGACTGTGGTCTCAAGTTTAAAAGACTCATTACAAACACTCTAAGGGCTTTTAAATTTTATAAACTTATTCCTTCCTGCCTGTAGCCAACAGTCTCCTTTCGTCTCCCCTTCTATCCTATTACCTATGTTTGTGTGTATATTTTATGTAACATTTTAATATTCTGTTCTCAGTATTGTTAGGTAATAAAACTCCTCTTTCTTTCACTTTAGAGACTCTTGGTAAATGGCTCCTTCATTTTCTAATAAGAAACACCTTAAAGTGTGCACTAAAACTAAATAGATGTAATAAAGTTTGTTATGAATGACGAAAGAAGGGTTAAGGTAAGGGGAGGTGGTGCCTTCTCTTTACCTTGTTGTAACATAAGGATCAAGATTCCTACTGACAGAAAGGTAGGGTGTGATGGCTTAGTGGTGTTAGTGCTAGGTTATTAAATCAGAGATGTATCAATTTGGGACCCAGGTTCAAATCCCACTATGGCTTGTATTTGAATTCAGTTTTTAAAAAAAAAGTCTGTAATTAAGAGTCAATCAAGGGATTGCCAATTGTTGTAAGCCCTGTGCTGGGAATGTTTGATGGGGACAGTGTCAAGGGAGCTTTACTTTATCGTTAAAAGTGTAGAAAGAGGCCATTCACCCCATTAAGCTTCTGTTACTCAACGAGTCCCAATCTTTCCCACAGCCCTGAAAGATCCACTTCTAAGTACATTCTGAATTCAATGTTGAAAATTAGAGTCATTGTTCTCTCATTGTATGAAGAGTTTTAACTGTTTTTGTATTATAACAAGGAAGCATTATACTGAACAATAAGCACAGTTTATACATATCTTTCAGAATGTCAATGTTTCATGTTGATAGCTTTTAAGAATATGACTGCATTGCTGGGGGAAGTGCAGTGGCGTAGCGCGGGGGCACTGTTTAAAGCCCTTCTATTAAAATCAATGGGAATATAAATGAAGAGAGATGTACTCAGTGCTGCTGACTCTCTATCAGCCATTTGAATGATTACACAGTATCTAAGTGTCCCTTTTGCCATTGGTCTGGGCTTGTACACCATGTTCCCTCTTGCTCCTCCTCTACCTCAGTCAAAAGTTAAAAAAAAACTATTTTCCAACACCTTTACTTTCTGATACCGAGTGATGCCAGACTTGAAGCATTAACTGTGCTTTTCTCTCTACAGTTTCTCCAGCAATCTGTGTTTGTTTCAGATTTCCAGCACACAGTATTTTGTTTTTATTGAATAAGTAGCTCTGCTGGTGGTTTGGCCTGAACCAGGGCATTTCCAAAGGGAAAACAAAAAATGCTGGAAATCACAGTAGGTCAGGCAGCATCCTTGGAATGAGAGCAAGCTAACGTTTCGAGTCGAGATGACTCTTCATCCATGAATGCTGCCTGACGCGCTGTGATTTCTAGCATTTTTTATTTATAGTACAGATTCTGGCATCTACAGTAACACCACTTAGGGGAGATGATGGCCTAGTGGTATTATTGCTGGACTATTAATCCAGACACTGAGATAACGTTCTGGGGACCCGGGTTTGAATCCTGCCATGGCGGATGGTAGAATTTGAATCAAGTAAATATCTGGAATTAAGAGTCCAATGATGACCATGAATCCATTGTCAATTGTTGGAAAAACCCATCTGGTTCACTAATACCATTTCGGGAAGGAAACTGCCATCCTTACCTGGTCTGGCCTACGTGTGACTCCCAGACCTACAGGAATGTGGTCGACTCTTAACTGATCTCTGGGCAATTAGGGATGGACAATAAATGCTGCCTAGCCAGTGACACCCCTCATCCCGTGAATGAATAAAGAAAAAAAAAAGTCATTTGCTCCCTACATTTCCAGATTGGGTCTTGTTTGAGTTATCCTGAGTGATCGCCTCAAGCCTTCAGTTCCACGAACTTCACTTGTAATTGTTACCAGTGACCCTTACTGTGAAGTGTATGAATGTGTATATCAAAGGATTTGTTCTTGGTTTCCCCCACTTGAGCAGATGAAGCTTAGTGAGGCTGCAGATTAGACTAGAGTGCCCATAGGCTATTGGTGCTGCCCTTATGTGTGTTCCCTGGTGGGGACGTTAAGTTTGCTTGCAGATCAAGACAAGGTCTGACTCTGCTGTGATGACCCACATAGTCAGATAGCTTCTTTGACATTTTCTGCCAAGGGTCAACCATGATGAATGGGCGCTCGGACAAAGTAATGCATAATCAATCAGACAGGACAAGGCGAAGGACTGACCTTCTTATGGAATAAAGCAATGTATCTTACAAATGCTATTACAGCGCACACATTGGAAACATAGGGACCTGAATTTCATTTGAATCGGAGATTCTCACAATGGGCTGGGAGCTGAGGCTGTGCTGGTGAAGAAACCACAAACTGTGCCATGAAATATTTCTTTTTGAAAGGGTGCACAAGTTACGAGCTGAATCTAACCTATGATTGATTCCTTGCTATATGTCCCCTGGATCACATGAAGACAAAGAGCTCTTTTAGTTGCTACGAGTATTGTAAGCACGTTCCTCTTGAGCACATTTACGATGTTGCTACACTTAACAACAAATCAATCCTTTCTCTAGTTTTAGTGATTTAGTTTCAACCGGTAGACTGAATGAAAAATTAACAGCACCAACGTACATCAGGACTTCAGTAAAGAGAGGCACGTAGCACAATGGAAGCTAGAATAAACACAATTGTATCCTTTTCAGATCTGTCGTTATTTTGTTCTCCCAGTTATGATCATTTCTGATGTTAAGCCATTTAAAAAATATCCTTGTATGTACCGAGGTGCATCTGATAACGAAGGTGGAAGCTAACTCACTGATTGTGGGATCAGGTAATTGTTCACAAAGGCAACTGCAATCTATTTGCTGGTCTCTCTACTATGACATCAAGACATTAGTAAGTTGCAACTTGGGGCAAGCTACAAGCAGAGAATTCCTAATCTTCGTGCCAGATTGTCAGAGTCAGAAGTCACACATTACCAAGTTCTCGTCCAACAGATTTATTTGTAATCACAAGCTTTCAGGTGACGAAGGAACAGCACTCTGAAAGCTTGTGATTTCAAATAACCTGGTGTCATGTGACTTCTAATTTTGTCCCCCCCAGTCTAACACTGGCACCTCCACACCAAACTGTCAGAGCATGGGCCTTGTGGTATTATCGATGGGCTGTTCATTCAGAGACCCAAGTATGTTCTGTGGACTGGATTTGAATCTCGCTAGGGCAGATGGTGAAATTTGAATTCAATAAAAGAAAATCTGGAATGAAGAGTCTAGTGACGACAATGAATCCATTGTTGATTGTTGGAAAAGCCTACCTGGTTCACTAATGTCCTTTAGGAAAGGAAATCGGCCATCCTTACCTGGTCTGGCCTACATGTGCCTCCAGACCCACAGCAATATGGTTGACTCTTAACGGCCCTCTGGGCAATTAGGGATGGGCAATAAATGCTGGCCTTGTCACAGACGCTCTCATACCATCAATGAATAAAAGAAATGCCTCTCCATTCACTGATACTGTGCCTAAAAGGAAGAACTTCAAGTGTGTTTCCTGCTGCAGTTTGTTTGGAAAACTCTTGGGTGGACAAGTTAAAACAACCAGTATCTACATTTGTTACAACAGTTGTAGATGGCTTTAAACTCATTGGGTTGGAAGGAGATATTGGGGGATTGTTGAATCGAATGAAAGTTTAAAAAATCAAAATGACATGAGAGATACAGGGTGTGTAGAGGTGAAGGATAAGGTGTGACAGGAAGAGGTTGAAAATATATGCAGAAACATGCGGCAGAAATGAGAACAAAACTAGTTATTAATGGTTAAAAAAATTCAAAGCTTAAGGCTCTTTATCTGAATGCACATGGCATTTGTATCAAGATAGATGAATTAATGGCAGTAATAGATGTAAATGAACATTATTTGTTAGGTACAATGAGGACATTGTTACTTAGTGACCAAAAACTAGAAACACAATATTCAAGGGTATTTGATGCTCTAGAAGTTTGGCGAAAAGCTAAAGGAAAATGGAGTAGCTTTGTTCATAAAGGGGGTTGTGCAATGGTGAGCAGTGATAGAGGTGCAATAGATTGTAAGGTGGAATCAGTTTGACGGGAAATAAGGAATAGCAAGGGAAAGAAATAACAAGTGGGAGTTATGTCGAGGGCCCTGATAATTTTTCATTGCAGAACAAAGTATAAATTGAAAATAATGGAGGTGGATAAGAAGAAAACTTCCCCAGGGTTGAGATGTACTGAGATGTAGAAGACTTTTTCAGTCAGAGAGTTGTGAGCCTGTGGAATTCTCTGCCACAGAACACTGTTGGGGCCAGTTCATTAGATATATTCAAGAGGGAGCTGGGCGTGGCCCTTGCAGCTAAAGGAATCAAGGAGTATGGGGAGAGCACGGTAAAGGGATACTGAGATTGCATGATCAACCATGATCATATTGAATGGTTGTGCAAGCTTGAAGGGACGAATGCCTACTCCAGCATCCATTTTTTATTTCTCTCTGTTTACAATTACCATGGGTGATTTAAATCTGCATATTGACTGGACAAATCAGATGGGCAAAGGTAGCATGGAAGATTTATTTATAGAGTGCATTAGGGATTGCTTTTAGAGGAGTACATTGCAGAAGTTATCCAGGAACAGACTATTTTAGACCTGGCAATGCATGATATGGTAGGATTAATAAGAGATCTCATAGAAATCTTGTAGAGAGTAGCAACTAAAAATGATAGAATTTCAAATTCAGTTTTTGAGAGATCAAGTCAACTCTCAATCAGTGCCAACAACTTTAATGAGTTAAATACAGAACTAGGAAGAAAGTGTCGTCTAAAGTTGGTTGAGAAAATAGACTAAAGGATGTTACTAGCAGACTAAGGGACTTAAGGGATGAGCAGTGGCAGATTTTTAAGCAGTTATTTGTAATGTTCAGCAAAAATTTATTCAGATCAATGAACAGGATGGACCACCTGTGGTTAACAAAGATGGTCTAGGAGAATAGGGCACACAAAATGTCCAGAGGATTTTTGTTTAGGGATCCACAAGAGTTGACTGAAAAGCTAATAATTTGGCAGCAAATTTAAAACTAAACAGTAAGAGCTTCCAAAGGGATAGCAAAACAAAAGGGAGCAGCTAAAGTAAGTGTCTAACCTTTGGAGGATGCAATTGGGGAATTATAAATGGGGGAACAGGGAAACAGCAGATTATTTGAACCAAGATTTTGCATCATGGTGGAGGACACTATGAGCATCCCAAAGGTAAATGATGAGCAAATCATTAATGGGAGGAAATCATGTAAAATTAAAATGCTATGAAAGCATATGGAATTGAAGGTCATCTACTGAGATGGATAAAAAAACTGGTTGGCTGACTGAAAACAAAGAGCAGGAGCAAAAGGAGGTGATGGCATAGTGGTATTATCAATGGCCAATTAATCCAGACACCCAGGTAATATTCTGGGGACCTGGGCTCGAATCCCACCACAGCAGATGGGCAATTTGGGATGGGAAATAAATGCTGGCCTAGCTAGGGATGCCCTCATCCCATAAATGAATTAGGAAAAATAAGGGTCTCTATCTAAAAAGCAGATGGTGACTCATGAGAATCAATGCTAGGGCCCCAACTATTCATGATTTAGATGAGGAAACTAAATGTAATGTCTCCAAGTTTGTGGATCACAAAAGCTGGATGGGAAGGTGAATTGAGAGCAGGATGCAGAGATGCATCAGGGTGATTTGAACAAGTTGATTGAGTGGGCAAATGCATGGCAGGTGAAATATTATGGATCTTTTTGGAGAAGCTTGTGGCATTGCCCAACAGGTAATTCTGGATTTGGTGATGTGTAATGAGGCAGACTTGATTAGGGAGCTTAAGGTGAAGGAACCCCTAGGGTGCAGTGACCATAATATGACAGAATTCATCCTACAAGTTGAAGATTATTATCTAAATGATAATCGACTCAGAAAGAGAGAGGTGCCACAAGACCTGGGTGTCCTTGTGCACCAACCACTGAAAGTAGGGCATGCAGGTGTAGCAGGCTGTGAAGAAGGTAAATGGTAAAGTGGGAGGGCTCAAGTTCAGGGGCAGGATTGTCTTGCTGCAATTATACAGCACCTTGGTGAGACCTCACCTAGAGTATTGTGTGCAGTTTTGATCTCCTTATTTGAGGAAGGATGTTGTGGCAGTGGAGGGAGTATAGCAAAGATACACCAGACTGATTCCTCAGATGGCAGGACTGACGGATGAAGGGAGACTGGATCAATTCGGACTGTATTCAAGAGAGTTTAGAAGAATAAGTGATGATCTATAAAATTCCAACAGGACGGAACAGGGTAAATTCAGAAAGGATGTTCCTGATGACTGGAACCAGGGCTCATAATCTAAAGATATTGATTTGGCCATTTAGGACTGGGATGAGGAGAACTTTCTTCATCCAGAGAGCAATGGTATTATCTGCCACAGAAAGTGATGGAGGCCAAAACATTGACCATTTTCAAGGAGTTAGTAACAGATTTTAGGGCTAAAAAATTCAAAGTGCATTGGGAGAAAGTGAGAAGAGGCTACTAAGTTAGACTATCAGCCATGGTCATATTGTTTAGATTGGTCTTAAACTTCCTGAATGTTATTGTAGTTGCTCTCATCGAGGCAAGTGGAGAGACTCCATCACCATCCTGGCTTGTACCTTGTATATTCTAGAAAGGTTTTGAGGATTCTGGAGTTATTTGATACAAAGCTCCCAGACTTTGACCTAAGCAGAGTATTTATATGACTGTTCCAATTAAGTTTATTGTTTATTGGGATTCAGCATTGTTCATGCTTTTAAATGTCACAGGAGGCAAGCTTTCTCTTAAGGGAGACATTGCTTGGCACTTGAGTGGCATAAGTGTTTCTTGCCAATTGACATCACAAGCTTCAGGCTTGTTTCTGTCTGCACTCGGGCAGAGGTATTTTTACTCACTTGTGGGATATGGGCATCGCTGGCTGGCCAGCATTTATTCACCATCCCTAGTTACCCTTGAAAAGGTAGTGAAGATGCACTTTCTTGAACTGCTGTCGTCCACGAGTTGCAGAGTAGACCCACAGTGCTGTTGGGGACAGAATTCCAAGATTTTGACCCGGTGACAGTGAAGGAATGGTGATAAATTTCCAAGTCAGGGCGGTGAGTGGCTTGGAGGGGAACTTGCAGGGGGTGGTGCTCCCATGTATCTGCTGCCCTCGTCCTTCTAGATGGAAGTGGTCATGGGTTTTGAAGATGCTGTCTGAGGGTCTTTGATGAATTTCTGCAGTGTATCTTGTGGATAGTACACACTGCTGTTACTGAGCTTACTGCTTCATTGACTGAGGAGTTGCAATTGATAGAATTAGAATTTAAAATTTGGTTTATTGTCCCATACACTAACATGAGTGCAGTGAAAAGTTTACAAAGTTGCCATTTTCAGTGCCATCATAGGTACAAAGGTACCTCGGTATAGGATCTCAGGAATAAATTAGAAATATAAAGAAATAAAAAGTTCAGATTTATAGATCATCATGCCATCTTAGGTACAAAAGATATCGAGGTGCAAAACATTATGAATACATTACAAGAATAAAGAAATGGAAAGTTCGGAATTAGAGTCCTTCCAAGCAGAGGAAAGGGAGCAGATGAGCCTACATTGGCCTCCAGTCCGCACCAGGGCCTCGCTTCCAGACTGCACCAGGACGTCAACTCCAGACCACACCAGGACATCAACTCCAGACCACACTAGGGCATCAACTCCAGACCACACCAGGAC
>NC_063345.1:9564709-9564780 GCF_021869965.1 Rhincodon typus
AGGACATCAACTCCAGACCACACCAGGACCTCAACTCCAGACCACACCAGGACCTCAACTCCAGACCGCAC
>NC_063345.1:9564880-9590563 GCF_021869965.1 Rhincodon typus
GGGCCTCGCTTCCAGACTGCACCAGGACGTCAACTCCAGACCGCACCAGGACATCAACTCCAGACCACACTAGGACATCAACTCCAGACCACACCGGGACATCAACTCCAGACCACACCGGGACCTCAACTCCAGACCACACCGGGAACTCAACTCCAGACCACACCGGGAACTCAACTCCAGACTGCACCAGGACCTTGCTTCCAGACCGCACCAGGATCTCATTTCCAGACAGTGATAGGCCTTGCCTCAAGACGATGTTGGACTTTGCCTCCAGCCCGTGCCGGGCTTCACCTCGAGGCTTTCAAGGCCGGGAGTCCACTTTGCACTCATCTTGGGACCAGTAGTCTGTGCTAGCTGTCCTCACCGAGATCGGGAGTCCGCACCGAGATCAGGAGTCCGCACCAGGATTGGGAGTCCGCACCAAGATCAGGAGTCCGCACCAGCATTGGGAGTCCGCACCGAGATCGGGAGTCCGCACCGGGATTGGGAGTCCGCACCGAGATCGGGAGTCCGCACCGAGGCTGAGAGTCCGCACCAAGGCATAGAGTCCTCACCGAGGCCGGGAGGCCCCACTGAGATCGGGAGTCCTCACCGAGGCCGGGAGTACGCACCAAGATCGGGAGTCCGCATCGAGGCTGAGAGTCCTCACCGAAGCTGGGTGTCCGCACCAAGGCTGAGAGACCTCACCGAAGCTGGGAGTCCTTACCAAGGCTGAGAGTCCTCACCAAAGCCGGGAGTCCACACTGAGGCTGAGAGTCTGCACCGAGGCTGAGAGTCCTAACCAAGATCGGGAGTCCTCACCGAGGCTGAGAGTCCTCACCGAAGCTGGGTGTCCGCACCAAGGCTGAGAGACCTCACCGAAGCTGGGAGTCCTTACCAAGGCTAAGAGTCCTCACCAAAGCCGGGAGTCCACACCGAGGCTGAGAGTCTGCACCGAGGCTGAGAGTCCTAACCAAGATTGGGAGTCCTTACCGATGCTGGGAGTCCTTACCGAGGCTGGGAGTCCTCACTGAGGCTGGCAGTCCTCATCGAGGCTGAGAGTCTTCACTGAGGCTGGGAGTCCTCACCAAGGCCAAGAGTCCACACCGAGATCAAGAGTTTGAACTGGCTTCACCCTGGACATCGCTGATGCCGTCTGAGGATGGGAGGTAAGAAAAGAGAAAAGAAAACATGAAAAAAGAGAAAATGAAAAGAAAGAGACAAAGCATATGTGCTCTGGTTCAGGAGTCCTACTCCGCCACCATCTTGGTACTTGATACTGAAAACTATTTAATCATCAGCAAACGACTGACCTTATGATGGAGAAAAAGGGCAAAAATGAAGCAGCTGGGCACTGCCCTGAGGCACTCCTGCTCTGAAGATATGGGGTTGAGGTGACTGAGCTTTGGATAGATCTGAATGAATAGACTGCATATTACATCTTGAATCTGAGCTGGAAAACTGCTTTAATCACACACGCCTTGTATCTACATTTTTTGTGCTGGTACAGCTTAAAATTTAATATCCAGTTATTGATGACAATTACCTTCTCTCCTGCAAATTTCATTCGCACACAGTGAGTTACAAGCACTGTTTCAATTACCCATGCACATGCCTGGGAAGGACATTGTTGTAGTGAGTGCAATCCTGCATCCCTGAAATAAAAAACTGTCTTAACCTCAGAAATTACCAAACACAAATCCTAATATTTCATCTTCCTCCCGTGAGTATTATAGCAAGCTATCTCTCCCCTTCCCAGATTGGAAGGTGGTCAATGATGAATGAGCCTTCAGATTTTATTTATAAAGCAGGCTCTTCCAGATAGGAACAGATCATTTAGTTGCTGACACATTAAGACCTGGTAAATGGCCCCTACAAATCCATGGGGTGCTTACTTTCACATTCTGATAAAATATAGCAGTATAGAATTTCCTATGTACCTGAAGGATAAATCACATGTCCCAGTTTACAGATCATTTCCATGGTCAAGCAGTAACCTGGAGTTTGATTACTTTATCAATGGCATTGGATACATTCTTGTTTTTACTGCATGGTTAACAGAATTTCTTTAGTTGTGTCCTGGAGACATCAACTCGCAGCAGATTGCCAGTTTTGAGAAAACCATCTTTTGAAACATATTTTGCCTCAATATCAATTGATTTTCTAATGCATTTAAAGCAGCGATGATGTTTTCTTCTTTATTCATCGGAGACAATTTGAAAAATGACTCTATTTCATTTCTGCTAAGTCTTCCAGTTAATAAGTTTCCACAGTGTCTCTGCTTTGTATTCAGTGACAGTACAACGCATTCCCAGGCCAGTGATGACATGGACCAGTTTCAATGTTTATCTCCTTCTATATTGCCCTGCAGGAATGAAATTGGAATTGCCTGAAGTCGACACTCATTTGCCTTCCCCTGTTTCAACCCTGAGGTCAATGAGGGAAGACTTTATCATTCTCATTTTTTTTTTCCTGAGCTGGATTCCAACTCTCACCTTTATCAGTACCTAATGCTGGAGTCTGTGAGTACAGCACTGACTTATGCACTGCCGAATCAAAGCAGCATCCAGCTGTCCACTAGAACTTTAACACCAGAGGTAATGGCTTTCATACAGGCTGTTGGTAGCTATTGCAGAGTGCCCTTGACATTAAGTTGCCATATTGCACTCACAGTTTAAACTGGTACTTTTTACCTTGTGTTACTGAAATATTGATCGAATACTACACATGGCTTATTCAGATGTAGTTAGATTGACAAAGATTTTTCAGTCACTTGTAAATGTATGACACTCACCACTGACCTTGTATAAAGTTTTCCAGAAAGATTTTGCAGATTTCGGAGTATTGATTCACATTATTCTGGCATTTCTTCAATTTGACAACATCTGTAGCACACAGCAACAGGACAGACAGCAGGCAAGGTGATCAGTGAATCAGCTTGAGGGATTCTTATAGATAGCTAATCAGGATGTTGAAAGCAGGAATTATAATTCACATTTAGGTCTTTGTACAAAAATTAGGGCATGCTCATGTGATTAAATTAACACTAAATTAGCATAAACATTAAAGAAAATTGAAATAACATTTTACGTATTTAAAAATTTGTAACTTTTAAAGGTAATTCAGAAGGAGTGAGACTCCAAATATAAAAGTATAAATGTTAAAATTTTTTTCAACACCAGAGAGGTTGTTCAGCACTAATAATGACTTAGGATCCCCTTAAAAATCTAAGTCAGTCAATCAAAGCTTAACTTTTTTGATGGTTGTTACAACAAGAAATGTGTGTAATGTTGAAATTCACATTAATTCACTGATTTCTCCCTTAAGTTTCCTTTCTGATGTTTGCATCTTGCACCTTCATT
Organism: Rhincodon typus; assembly: GCF_021869965.1. Taxonomy (NCBI): domain Eukaryota; kingdom Metazoa; phylum Chordata; class Chondrichthyes; order Orectolobiformes; family Rhincodontidae; genus Rhincodon; species Rhincodon typus. The sequence goes on from NC_063345.1 coordinate 9,568,225, forward strand.
TTTTGCTTAGTCAATAACAATAGTATTTGGTTCAAGACCCATTCCACCATGGTGAGTGACTATTCCAAGATACAAGCTCTTGTGCAGTACTCATCAAGTGCAATCCTGTCAAAGACACAATCTTTCAGATGACACATTGAATGGAGACCCTGCCTATACTTTCAGCCGAACATAAAAGTTTCCGTGACACTGGATTAAGAAAATGCACAGAGGTTTTATTCTGGGATTCTAATAAAAATTTGCTCCTCAACCACTTATTACAAAGATGATTGATCATTTAGTATTTTGATCACAATGGGAATCCTCTGTGTCACATTTTCAACATTCCAATAGGAAGTGCACTACAAAAGTACTTCATTGGCTGGAAAACATTTTGAGGCATCCCATGGTTGTGAAATAAATTGAATGAATGCAAAATTTTTCTTCCTGCATTTTCCAAGAATCTCAAAGATCATCAGAAATAATTAAGAGAAAACCTGTTAATAATTTTACGCCATATTAGCTGAATAGTTACTGAACCAGTATATTAGAACACTGAGCAATAATTATAATTATAAACAGTAAAATTCACACTCCTAAATTGCTGGAAGTCACATTATTCATTAATAGCAGTTCAGCTGAGTGTTAAGTTTGTTATAAAACATGGGAAGAGGGAGTAATTTAAGCATGTCAACACAGGTTGACACATTAGGTCCTCATTAACAATATGCAACCTTCCCAAAATGTAATCTGCAGTTTGCCTTGCGAACTCGAGAACGCACAAAAGAATGTTTTGATTGACATTGTTGTATTAGAAGTTACACCAGTCATTGCGCTCATTCAAAACAGAACCTAATTTAGCAACACTTATGTGTCCAGTCTGGACTTCCTGCTATAGGAAGGATATTATTAAGCTGGAGAGGGATCAGAAGAGATTTACCCCAAGATGTTGCTAGGAATGGAGGGTTTCAGTTATAAGGAGAGGCTAGATAGGCTGGGATCTTTTTCACTGGAGCGTAGGAGGTAACCTTATAGAGGTTTATAAAGAAATGAGGGGTATAGATAAGACGAATGGTAGGTATTTTTTCCCTAGGGTGGGAGTGTTCAAAACTAGGGGCCATAGTTTTAAAGCGAGAGGAAAAAGATTAAAAAAAACATCAGGAGGCAACTTTTTTACACAGAGAGTGGTTTGTACATGGAATGAGCTTCCAGAGGAAGTGATGGATGAGGGTACTGTTACCACATTTAAAAGACATTTAGACAAGTACATGAATAAGAAATCTTTGGAGGGATATGGGCCAAGTGCAGGCAGATGGGACTAGTTTAGTTTGGGATTATGGTTGGCATGGACTGGTTGGACTGAAGGGTCTGTTTCTGTGCTGTATGACTTGATGGTTCTAAGTTTTTGATACAACAGCAACTTGCATTTCAAACAGTGCCTTTAATACAGTAAACATTCCACAGCACTTCACAAGAGCAACTAACAAACAAAATTTGGCACAAAACCGCTAGGGTAGATGATATAGGGTTAAAATGACAGTCAATGATCGATGTCATGATGGGCATTACAGGGACTGGATTTTTTGTTCCAGACTATGTACTGCTAGTTGAATTTAAATTGCACGAGTTGCCAGGGTGAAATTCCAAGCTGCTTCTTCATGGGTGAGCCTAAGCTTCTGGATTACAAGTCTAGTATTGTTACCCTTATGTCATCCATCTCCAATGAAGGCCAATGCCGCTGTAGGCACCCACACCCACTGGTATACTGAAGCGCAGAAATCTTGGAAGGTTATATAGTTGGAGGAGGCCACAGACACAGGCATGGACAAGACCCTCCAGGCGTAGGAATGTAGGAATAGGCTATTCTGCCCCTCCAATTCCAGATTATGGTTTCTCCATACCATAATCCCTCACTGTATCCCTATCCCTGATAAATGGTGGCTGCTGCAAATTAAAACACAAACAGCAGTGCTTTGGAAGGTCTTGTTGATTTTAGGGAGGTGTATTTATGATCACAGTCTGTTAATATGAACTGGACTGCAGCAGTTCAAGAAGGCAGTTCACCACCATATTTGCAAGGGCAACTAGAGATGGGCAATAATTGCTGGTCCAGCCAGTAATGCCCACATCCATGAGTGAATAAAAAAAAATAGGCAGTCAACAATTTGTAGCGATTTTCTGTTGGTTTATTAGTTTTGTTAAGAAGCAGCAGCTTAGGTATGATACATGAATTAATTCAACAAAGAGAGAACATACTGTGACAGATGAAACACTTCACTGATCTTGAAGCTGTCCTGTAGAATGGAATAGCAGTGACAATGGTTTTGGAGCAATGAATGTTTGTCCTTGATGCTGTTCAGCTTTCGGTGGTTATCTTTAAGTAGGAGCAATCTCCATTCTTTCTTTGAGCTAATGTAGGGGAACCCCTGGTCTTCTCTCAAGAAAATGATGGGTCGTTCTCCTAGATCCTGTCTCTCTCTCCCCACTCCCCTGTTGCTATCCTTACTTTGGGAGCTGGCCATCTATGTTGTGTCAAAATCCACTTGGTCAATGAACACAGGCAGCTACTCATGAGCCAGAGGTCTTATGTTGTGGCCTTGCCAATCTCCATTTGAAGGTTAGTTTTAATTGCTTCCAAACTTTTCATATAGAGTCATAGAGTCATACAACACAAAACAGACCCTTCGATCCAACCAGTCTGTGCTGACCATAATCCCTAACTAAACTAGTCCCACCTGCCTGAGCTTGGCCCATATCCTTCCAAACATTTCATATTCATGTACTTACTCAAATGTTTTTTTTCAATGTTGTAACTGTACCCACATTCACCGCTTCCTCCGGAAGTTCATTCCACACACAAGCCACTCTCTGTGTAAAAAGGTTACCCCTCATGTCTTTTTAAAAACTTTCTCCTCTCACCTTAAAGATATGCTCCCTCGTCTTGAAATCTGCAACCCTAAGGAAATGCATTCATATGACACCCACTGAATCTTTTGTATACTCTTGTAGAAGGCTAGGTACTACTGGAGGACAGCTAGAGGAGGTCATATGTTACACAGGGAATACTAAATATTGAATACCAAGGAAAGGCAGTTTTAAAGAAGACTCCAATTTCCAACAACCTCAAGTATATCAGAGGGTAGAATGTGGGTGGACAAACAAGAGTGTATGAGAACAGTAAAGTCTAGTTGTCACAAAGACACAAATGTAGGTTTCAATGGCAAATGAGCTGAGATAGGGAGAAGTTTGGCAATGTTACTGATGTGAAACTAGACGTGTGTTGCCTCAAAAGCTCTTTTGAGGATTAAAAAGTCACGAACAGACTGGCTTCATCTCGGACTGTTCCCTGGGAGAGGGATGGAATTTAATATCTGGGAAATAGAGTTTGGAACAAGGCCTAAAAGCAATAGTTCTGGTCTTCCCAATATTAATTGGAGGAAATATTTGCTCATCCTGATGGTACTGGATGTCAAACAAGCAGTCTGATAATTTTAAAATATTTGAGGAATTGGGAAAGGTGTTCGTGAGGTGCTGGATATCATTGACAGGCAAGTCATTTTCAAATATATTTTAAATATATATTAAAGGGATTTAAAGTAGCTTGTAAAAGACAATGTTTCTTGAGATCATCGTATGCTTTGTTTATGTTTGATTCTTAAACATCAGTGGATGTTCTTTGAAGGATCATGCTCCAATGCAAACAGGCAGTTATTCTCACTTACTTCCTAATTAGGAGTCTGAGTATTAACATTGTCAACACCTGCAATACAACACTGAATAAATCAAGCTGTTCTTGAGTTCTGAGGTTGGTTTCACCAACAATAATAGGCACAGTGCCTGCTTACTTAGCTCAGTCAGAATATGTTGTGTGAGTGAGTCAAAAAGTTGTATGTTCAAATCCCTCTGTATTGCCTACCTCCCTTATCTTTCTGACAAATATATTACTCCTCAAACAACCAAGAATAGTTGCATACAGCCTTCTGGGCTTAATATTGAGTTCAAGACCTTCAAATTGAGAACCATTTCTTCCCTTTCTTTTAGCTTGTTACATTCTGTTATCATGTCCTCTCTCTTCTCCCCCCAACCCCAATGGGACTGTTTGTCCTTCCAAGTCTGGCAGGAGATGCACCATTGTTCTGTCATTCTCACATTGTGATCACTTAATCTGAATTATCAATATATTTTCTCCATCAGCACCCTGTATCCACTATTCCCGAACACCCCTCACCCCAAACTACAGCATAAACGTTGTTGCCTCCACATTTCACTTCAGCTCTGATGAAGGGTCATCCAGACTCGAAACATCAGCTTGCTGTCTCTCCATGGATGCTGTCTGACCCGCTGTGATCTCCAGCATAGTTGTTTTCAGTCTGGATTCCTTATCTCATTTGCTATCTCTTCCTCCATTCAAACCAATTGCAATGTTAATCTTCACCACCCCTCTCACAAGCATGAGCAGGAAATGTGCTCATTTTGATATGAAATGATCTTGGATATCTAAAAGTCTGCAAGTTGTTTCTGAACTTTGATGCTTCAAATTGTTAGTGAGGATACCAAAAGGATAGTGTGAATGGAGCTTTCACAACAATTCAGACAGATGACAGAATATTGTTCGGCAGGTATTTCATTGTATAGCGTTAGAATATTACTGAAAAGAGAGAGGTGTTGTCTAAGCTTTTCATTATGCATCCATCAGGACACATTGTACATTGCCAAATGTCAAATGATCGCAATTTGTATTACAGGAGAAAAGACATTCATACATAGTCAAGACACATTCATACACAGGAACCTGACCTCTACAAATAAAAGGCATCTATTCAATACAACATCATATAGGAATTACCCAGGAGATTGGGTAGCTTATAGTTACCTGTTGGTTTCTCCATAGCAAAATCTTGGTCAGTCAGAGTCGAATTGGCAAACAATCAGTACCCCTTCCTCCTGCAGTATAAAATCTCTGAACAAGTTGATTTGAAAATATCCAGAAAGGTAGGTTGAGGGATCTTGTAGTGCAGTAATAGAATATCTACTTCTGAGCCAGAAGGCTATGGCCAACTCCATCAAGTACTGACCGAGAATCCTTGACCGCTCCTTATGTGACAAGCCCTTCATCCCAGGGTTATTTTTGTAATCTTGTCATCCTCTGGACCCCCTCCAGCACCAGCACATCCTTCCTTAGATACAGGACTCAAAGCTGCTCATAATATTCCAACCATGATCTGACCAGAAGCTTATACAGCCTCAGAAATACATGTCTGCTCTTGTATTCTAGCCCTCTCAAAATGAATGCTAACATTTCATTTGCATAACTGTGAAATGAACTTGCATGTTAACTTAAGAGAATCCTAAAGTAAGATTTGTTCCAGGTAACAGGTTGATTAAAAATAACTACAATTAATGTATCATTTTGGTAGAGCCTAGTGGTACAAGGATAGAGTCCCACTACTGGGCTTGTTTCTAACCTCATTTACCCAGAAGATGCCCTTTCTTGATATTTTTATTCAAGGTCCAGTGTTGTAAAGTTGGATACAGTACCTGTGGATTGGGAGGCAAGAAGTTAGAATTTGGTCTTTGTAAAGTGCTGGGGTTGGGGCGGCGAAAGCATTGTGTGGTCCCTTTAGAGGACGAATTGCTTTTTGTATGCTCAGAGGTTTAAAAAGGATGTCTGTGAGCAGCTTGAAAGTTTGCAAGCACACAGAGAGCACCTGAATTGAAACATTTGTATTAAAAGTCCATACAGTTACCAGGCCAAGCAGCAGTTTTATTTTGATACCAAAACAACAAGTTTTGAATTTAGCCAATTAATTTGAACCAGGCATTTAGATACCAAAAACCAATTAAATTTAAATCTGATGGTTTTGACAACATAGGACCAATCCCATTGTACATTTGCCCATGGGGATAAAGTATTAGTGCTGTTACCAGTGGTAGGCAAAGTTTAATGGTCCCTATCAGATTGAGAAGAAGTTAAATCAGGTGAATTATTGGGTAAAAATGCCAGATTGGAAAAAAATCTATCACATTATGTCATGTGAACAGGCTGAAACATTACTATGACAGGGAAAAGGAACCAGAGAAACAGGTATTCGCTACTGCCACTCAGAGTGAGGAATCAAATCCAGTTGATTTGGATTTTGATGTGCCTCAGAATAAATTGAACAATGGGGAAGTCCTTAGGAATGGGACAAGATAGTGAGTTATCTGTTCCAGGAACAGAGAACTGAATTGTTACAGTGTTAAGAGGACTTATGTAGAAATAGAATAGGGAGGACTCATGCCATAGTACATGAGGTTGATGTAGGAAATGCTGTTCCGATAAAACAGCACCCCTACAGGCTTAATCCTTGCAAAGCAGCACAGGTTCAGAAGGAAGTAGAAACGATGCTCCAAGAAGTCATCATAGAGACAAGTCAAAGTGAGTGGAGTTAACTGACCGTGTTGGTTCCCAAATCTTATGGTACTCAAAGATTCTGTATAGATTATCGGAAGGTCAACGCCGTGACCAAATCTGACTCATGCCCAATTCCAAGGCTGGAGGACTGTGTGGAATAAATAGGACAAGCCGTTTACATCACAAAGTTGGAGTTACTGCACGTTTGCTGGCAAGTACCTTTGTTGGAGAGAGTCCAAGATGTTTCTGCTTTTGTAACCCCAAATGGGCTATATCAATTTAAAGTAGTGCCCTTTGGAATGAAAAACATGCCAGCGACTTTTCAAAGGCTTATGAACTGAGTTGTTGTAGGACTAATGAATTGTGCTGCCTACATAGATGACTTAGTGACCTTTAGCCATGCATAGGATGATCACATGGAGCACTTGGCAGAGGTCTTTGAGAGCCTATGGAGGGCAAAATTAGTCATAAACTTGGCAGAAACAGTTCACGATGGTGGAAGTAACATTCATAGGGCACAACATCAGACACAGACTGATGACATCAAGGAACATGAAGATGAAGGCCATCAAAGGATTTTCAAGACCATCCTCAAAGAAGGAATTGCCATGATTTTTAGGATTGGGCAGATTCTACAGGAAATTAGCACCGAGCTTTAGTAACATAGTGGCACTGTTGACGGATTTGATAAAAAAGAACACAAAATTTCAGTGGACAGAACAATGCCAAGGCCTTTTGAGAATTTAAAAGCAGTGTTAACCACTACACCAGTTTTAGCCGTGCTAAATTTCTTGAAACCCTTTAAAGTTGCCATCAACGCAAATGATGTCGGGGTTGGAGCTGTGTCGTTACAGAAGGATGGTTATGGAATTGAAAGGCCAATTGGTTATTTTTCAAAAACTCAATTTCCACCAAAAAAAAAATTCAACCATTGAAATAAAGTTAGTGAGTTTGGTAAATAAAAACCAAAAGAACTGTGGATGCTGTAAATCAGGAACAAAAACAGAATTTGCTGGAAAAGCTCAGCAAGTCTGGCAGCATCCGTGAAGAAAAAATCCGAGTTAATGTTTCGGGTCAGAACTGGGGAAGGGTCACCAGACCCGAAATGTTAACTCTGATTTTTTCTTCACAGATGCTGCTAGACTTGCTGAGCTTTTCCAGCAACTTCTGTTTTTGTTATTGAGTTTGGTACTGGCCTTGCAACATTTTAATGTTTATGTCGCAAACTATGCATCAGAGACGGTTGTGTATAGCGATTGCAATCCTTTGACATTTCTGGAAAGATTTAAGGACAAAAACAGCAAATTATTTTGGTGCAATCTTATGTTACAAGCATTGAATTTATGGACTGTACCTCTTGTGGGTCATGAAAATATTATCATCATTGCTTTATTGCAGGTTTGAAAGAAAATTGTTTATGTAAGATAGAAATGGTAACGTTCAATGTTATGTTTCGATGAAATTAGTATAAAATATGTAACTCTAGACTAATTAGCTATGGACCTAGTAGTATAATAGAGTTAATGTTTTAAAAGAAAAAAAGCCAACTTTTCATAATAATGGTTCAATTTTTTTCTTAAGTGGGGAGGTGTTGTGAAGCTGGGTAGAGTACTTGTGGATTGGGAGTGAGGAAGTTAGAATTTGGTGCTTGCAAAATGCTAGGGGGGAAAGCATAGTGTGGTCCGTTTAAAAGATGATATGCTTTTTCTGTGCTTAGAGATTTATAAAATGGATGTCCGTGAGTAAAAGGCTATACAGTTAGCAGGCCAAGCAGCAGTTTTATTTTGATAACAAGACAACAAGTCTTAAATTAGCTAATTAATTTGAACCAGGCACTTAGTGACCAAAAACAATTAAATGTAAATCTGATGGTTTTGACAACTAAGGACCAATCCTATTGTAAGAAATTGATATGTCATCAAAGGGAAAAAGAAGAGGCAGTTTGGCAAAGACAGGAGAACTAACTGCCATCTGCCAGAGTTAATAGCTCACAGCTGTTAAGAGAGAAGTGCTAGTGTCAGTGAAAGCTCCATCTAAGAAAAATCAAAGGTACCAATGGCACAACTAGTTAATATTCCTGACAGAGAATCTTTGGAAGGGGCGTTCCTGACAGTGCATTCAACGGAGAAGACACAGAACATTCTGGAAGACAGGTAACCTGGCTGTAATTTTGAAAGACTAAATTCTCTTTTGTTTATTTTATATAAGTGGGACTTGTATTTGTTGGAACAGCATAATATTAGAATCTTCTTTTGTTCAGGAATGGTTAGTAGTTAGAAGGGGTTTATTGGGTTTGTTAATAATGTAATTAATTTGCTCAATGTTAGAGTTAGCAAAATGAATTTTAACTCGATTATAAAGTGAGTGTCAGGGGTTTATTTTATTTAATGACTCGGAGTTGCTGAATGGCAGGTTACACCACTTTTCACACTCCTTTTACAGGTTATAGGGTGAAGTGCTCCTCTTTGGGTGTTTTGGTTTTAGTTCACAGACAGGGGTCAACGTCCACTTTATAACACCAGACATATTATGATATGCCTTTGCAGCATCTAGAGATTGAACTTGGGCCTTCTGGCATATACAGGTAAGGACACAATGACTGACTGTGGCACAAGGCTCCCACTTATATTTAGGAGTAAAGGAAGTATTAAAACAACATTGGAGTCTTCCAAGATGAAGGATTTAAGGACAGAAGAACGACAGCATTTAGATAGTGCAGAATTTAAAATAGCTTTCAAGGAGGAAAGATAGATAATGAAAATCAGAAGACGTTCGCAGAGAAATAATACTACTAATGAGGATTAATATCAGAGATGGGTCAAACAGAAAACAAGGTGGGACACCTTGGAGAAAATAGTTCTAATGTCACTGAACTAGTAATCCAGAATCACAGGATAATGTTCTACTGACATGGGTTTAAATCCCACCATGATGTATGGTGAAATTTAATGCAAGACAAAATATAGACGAAAAAGTTAGTGTAACAGAAATCATCCAACCATTGCTGATTGTCATAAAACCCCATCTGGTTCAGTTATATCCTTTAAGGAAGGGAATCCACCATCTTACTTTGCCTGGCCTGCACGGGACTTCAGAGCTACAGAAATGTGGTTGATGCTTAACTACCCTCTGAGCAATTAGGGATAGGCAATAAATGCTGACCTAGTCCACATCCCATGGCTAAACATAAGACCATAGACCATAAAACATGGGAACAGAATTAGACCATTCAGCCCATTGAGGCTGGTATATTTCTCAATCTCATTCTTCTGCCTTCTCCCACAAACCTTTGATCCCCTCACTAATCAAGAACTTATCTATTTCTGTCTTGAATCCATTCAGTGACTTGGCCTCCGCAGCCCTCATTGGAAATGAGTTCCAGAGATTCACCATCCCCTGGCTGAAGAAATTCCTCCTCTTCTCAGTTGTCAGAGGTCATCCCCTTCATTCTGAAGTTGTGCCCTTAGGTCCAAGTGTTTACAAATAGAAAGATCTTCTCCAAATCCATACTATCCAAACGTCTCAGTATTCTGTAAGTTTCAGTCAGATCCCCCTCATCCTTCTAAACTCCATCAAGTCCTTCACCACTCCACATCAACAAGCCCTTCGGTTGCAGGATCATTCTTGTAAACCTCCTCTGGAGCCCCTCCAACACCAGCATATTCTTCCTGAGATGTGGGGCCAAAAATGGCTCACAATATTCCAGATATGGTCTGACCAGAGCTTTATATAGCTTCAGCAGTACATTTGTACTCTTATATTCTCGCCTTCTCAAAATGAATGGGACCATTGCACTTGCGTTTCTAACTGCCAACTGAACCTGCATGTTTACCTTAAGACAATCCTGAACCAGGACTCCTAAGTCCCTTTGTGCTTCAGGTTTCCAAAACCTTTGCCCAATTTGAAAATAGTCTACACCTCTTTTCTTCCTACCAAAATGTATAACCTCGTATTTTCCCACATTGAATTCCATCTGCCACTTATTTGTCCACTCTCCTAGCATGTTCAAGTCCTTCTGCAGCCTCCTTGTTCCTCAAGCCCCTCCACCCATCTTTGTGTCATCTGCAAACTTAGCAACAATGTCCTCAGTTCCTTCATCAAGATCGTTGATGTATCACACGAACAGCTGTGGTCCCAATACTGACTCTTGCAGATCTCCATGAGTTACTGGCTGCCTTCCTGAAAAAGACCCCTTTATTCCCACTGTCTGCCCCTTGCCGGTCAGTCCATCCGATATTTATGCCAGTACTTTGCTGCTAACTCCATGGGCTTTTATCATATTTAGCAGACCCCTTGGCAGCATTTTATCAAAGGCCTTCTGGAATACAAATAGGTCATGTCCACTGGCTCTCCTTTGTCCAACTTGCTCATGACTTTCTCAAAGAATTTTAACAGATTTGTCAGGCATGGTCTGTCCTTGCAAAGCCACACTGACAAAGCTCTATTTTACCACGCACTTCCAAGTATAAAAAAGGAAGAAATATCTCAGTCAGAAATCCAGACAACTGCAAAATAGAAGGTACTTGTTTCCACTGAGCAGCCATGTGCCATGATAGAAATTCCTATGAGCAAAGGACCCCTGATAATGTTATGGAAACAATAACCTGAGTTAGCAGGGAAAGATTTCTTTATAAAGTGAATTCAAGGGATTAAGGTTGTTGAGATAGGATAATGAACCTTCTATTGAGTTCAGCAGGAACCTCGTTCTTCATGAAGGACATGCAATAAATAAAAATATCCTCCAGTGGAGAAATTATTTACCAACCAATCAAGGTCATCAGTCTTCGACAAAAGACCCACCAATCTTCCAAAATGAACACATTCTGGAAAAGTTGTGAAATTTCCAAACAGCTTGAATTTGTGAAGTTAGAGACTTGGGGGGAGATGGGGTAGTGGGAAAAGTAAATGTATGATAATATTTTAATGTACAAGTATTCACAATGGGAAAACGAAAATCTTGGGGTGGGGGTAGATGTTGTACGAGGTAGTGATTCTGAAAAGGTTAATGTTGGTGATTGCGTTATGCTCTATGCAATCCGGTGATGACATGCAGTCTTGATGGCGCAGAGGGAGACTCAATCGACATCCTCATGGAGACAGATGTGTCTTCATTATCTTTTGATTGTCTAACTACCCAACAGAACTTGTACTTGTTGCCATCATGCAATAAACATCATCTTGTTGGTACAAGTGCCTCTTCTTGTTAAGACTCCCAAATCTTACATCCCTCAACACTATTACACAAAAAGTAAGGTTTTAGAATCAATAAAGAAAGCAGGATTGGTGACAGCACTCTAGCTCAAGCATTAGTTGCTAGTGTTTGGTTGCACTGCATAGCACATACAACAGATCCTACATCTGCCATGGTTTTTTTTGTTATACAGACCATGTGCAATTACGCAGGTTTTAGGATATGACAGCAGCTTTGACCAGCCTGATGTGTTAGAGGGATGGAGACCACACTTAGGGTATGAAAAGCAGAAATGTTGGATTAGCTTCAAACTGTTTGGATTATGAGCTCTCAGCACATTTAAATTTTTTTGTCACCTTAAAACAATTCTTCCCTTTTAAATTTAATATGGTTGGTTCCACTGGAATAAAGAGTCAAGGAACTGGAAACTTCCTGCTTTCAATGTACTTTTTTCCTGCATTAAATAGTCATGCACGCAGAAAGACTGGTAAATGAAAAAACACATCCTTCATTGCAAAGCCACGCATCAGAGACAGCTGGTGACAGCAAATTGTAAACCCAAGTTAGATTAATTCCAAACAAAAACAGAAGTTGCTGGAAAAGCTCTGTAGGTCTGGCAGCATCTGTGGAGAGAATTCAGAGTTAACGTTTTGGGTCAAGTGACCCTTCATCAGAAGTTCCTCAGACCTGAAAGGTCAATTTCTGATTGTTGTTTCTGATCTACAGCATCCACAGTTCTCTCAGTTTTTATTAGGTTAATTCCATCAAAGTAATTCAGGATAAAAGCACAAATCTGTCTTTCTATCATGAGAGTGTAGGACATGACCAAGATTAAAATGTGTGGGGATGGGGGAGAGGACTTGGGTGATCAAAATGTGCTGGATGCATCGTTCACAAAAATTTGAAGTACAGTTTGTTCCATTTTGAATTGACTGAGATAGGAAATCATCAGCAAAGAGTAAAATGAACACCATTCCAACTGACAGATGCCAGCTGGCCTGAAGATATAGCACAGGGAAAGCAAGGAGTGAAAATGAAATATGGACAACATCTTACAATTCAAAGGAATTTCAATCCCTCTACTCTGCAATTTTATTTGAAAGAGAACCACAATCCTTGTTTCTCCTTCAGCATGCAATTTCTTTTAGCAAGTTGGACGTAGCCAGAGTGGGAGCAGAGCTTGTGGATACACGTAATTGATTGGGACAAGATGTAATGAACTAATTTTCTCGTACCTAGTACCTATGCTTACAGCTCAGCTGAATCATGTCTGAAATACAAGAAGGGCAAACCAGCAACTCAGGCCTCAGTGGAATGCCAGCTGTGTCTCAGAATGATTAGGATTTGCTATGAACAGTGGCAGGACCTTGGAGACACTCCAGACATTAGGAGTGACTTTACAGGAGCATGGTTTTCTTCATGCTCAAACACAAATGAATCAGAACTCTGAGACTGTTGGGATGCTGTGATAGTTGTGACAGCAAACACAAGATGCTGAGAGTTGAATTAAACATGATTGACTGTAGCTGACATGTGAAAAGTGGTTGCGTCTAACCGGAATGAAGACTAGTAATAGGATCTTAAGACTTAAGAGCTGGTTTAGGCTATTTGGCCCTCCAAGCCTGCTTCTTCGCCATTCAATAACATCATGGCTTACCTTGTTATGGCCTCCAACTCCTATCTGCCCAATCATTTCATAACTCAACTCACTTATCAATTAAACATCTATCTAGCACTTCTTAAACAAATTCAATGATCCCATCTCTAGTGTTTTCTGGGAAAGAGAATTTCACTGACTAAAAACTCTCTGATTGAAAAGAATTCTCCTTATATCATCTTAAAATTACAATTTCTTATGTTTAATTTGAGTCCTCCAGATCCAGTGTTCCCATCCTCCTGGCATCTATTTTATCCAGTCGCCTCAGGATTTTATATGCTTCAATAAGATCACTGTTCATTCGGAATCACAGGATCACAGAATTGTTACTTGCAGTAGCCTATTTGGGCCATTGTGTCTGTACTAGCTCTCCAAATGATCATCACGATTTAGTGCCGTTCGCCTGCCCTTTCTGTAATCTTTCATTTTGTTTTCATTCATTATATCCCAAACTACTTTTTCTAGAACTTTTCCCACAAAGGTCTGTAATTTCTGAACCTATCTTTCTAACTTCTTTTGAACAGAGGCATGATGTTTGCAATTCTCCAGTCCTTTATCACCAGCCCTGAGCTCAGGGAAGACTGAACTATTGACTATAGGATTGTAAGAATTGGGAGCATAAATAGGCCATTCAGCCCGTTGAATCTGCTGCATTAGTCAATGAAATCATGACTGATCTGGTATTCCTCAACTCCACTTTACTGCCTCTCCTCTAAACCTTACTGATTAAAAATCTGCCTATCTTATCCTTCAATGCATTAAATGACCTGGTTAGCTCGAATGGTTGGTCTGCAATGTAGTGTGAAATTAGCAGTATGGGTTCAATTCTCACACTGGCTGAGACTATCATGAAGGACTTTCCCTCTCAACCTCTCCTGAGGTGTGGTGACACTTAGGTTAAACCATCACAGGTCATCTCTTTGAGACAGTAGGACTATGGCAACTTTGCCTTTTTTTAAGACATCCTACTCGTTAATCTGTAATATTATGTATTCTTTCATCCAAACTTTGTCCTCTGCATCCTTCCCACTAGGTAGTGATCTGTAGACTGAACCATATGATGTAATTTAGTTCCTTAACTTTCATCAAATTGATTCTGTCCTTAAACTCTGTAAGGCCTCTTCTTTCTCCAGTCCTGCAGTATTCTCTTTTACTAATAGTACAAACTTTCCTCTTTCCTATCTTCCCTGAATACCCTCTAACTAGGAATATTTAACATTCAGTTCAGCCCTTTTTTCCATAGATGGTGGATGAACTGATATTTGTAATCTTCCAACAATCCTTTGATTCTGAAAAAGAGGATTGGAAGACTGTCAATGGAACAATATTTTGGGAAAGGCCGGGTGTCATTAAAAAAAGGAGGTATCTATAGGCCATTTAACTTAACATTTGACACATAAAGGGAAAAGGTGAGGTTTTGCACTTTAATAGGAAGAATAGTGGGGCTGAATATTATATTAATGGAGAAAGTCTGCAGCAAAGTTCAAAACAGAGGGATTTGGGGATCCTCGTGCATAAGATGTAAAAAGCTAGGATCCAAGTACATCCTTTCCTAAATACAAGGGCCAAAACTCTATTCAATAATCCAGATGCTGCCTCACTCACACTGTGTTGTACTCAGCACCTGCAGGGCACTAAAACACCAGAATGTTTGATCTAACTTATCTGTTTAGTACTGTGCTCAGTGGACATTACTTCTGTGTTATCTGGATACTTTCTGTCACAAATGGAGCGAGTGAGACTGAAAGGTAAAATAAGAACTTTATCTGGCACCATTCATGACCTCAAATATTCCTAAAGTGCTTTATAGACAACAATGCAGTTTTGAATGGAGTTGCTATTGGGCTACCGGAAATACAGTAAACAACTTGTGCACAGCAAAATCCCACAAAGACCAATGTGATAATAACTATCCCTCTGGCAATGTGGGTTGAGTGAAAGTCACCTGCCTGGGACCTTTTACATTTACTTGACTAATTCAGACACAGCCTTCATTTAAAGCCTCATCTGTGTGCCAGGCCCCTTTGACTATGTGGCACTCTGGCACTGGAATTTCAGATTGGATTAAATTAAAGGTAGAACAAAGTTTTCATGGTCTTACTGGACCATTGATTTCTGTCTCATTGGAGAGAGATGACTAGTGGTAGGCTGAACCTGAGGGTTACCCCACCTTAGGTGGAGGGGGAGTTTGAGGAGGAGAAACCTTCTTGGAAGTGGCATAGTGGCTCAGTGGGGTGGAACAGTGGCTCAGTGATTAGCACTGCTGCCTCACAGTGCCAGAGACCTTGGTTCGATTCCAGCCTCGGGCGACTATCTGTGTGGACGTTCTCCTCGTGTCTGTGTGGGCTTCCTTCAGATGCTCTTGTTTCCTCTGACATTCCAAAGATGTGCAGGTCAGATGGATTGGCCATGGGAAAGGGGGGTGTGGGTTGCTCTTTGAAGGGTTGGTGTGGACTAAATGAGCCGAATGGCCTGCCTCCACACTGTAGGGATTCTATCCAGCATCAGCTGGTGCAGGAATTGAATCCACACCGCATCACAGACTGGCCAAGTGAGCTGAGCTGCCTCTTACCAGATTGCAATATCTGCTCAAGGTTTGAATCTTTAAGTTCAGAGGCAAGAGCTTTGTTGCTGAGGCAAAGCAAACATTGAAGAAAAATCAAATCAGGGGAAGGCTGAGGAGTAAGAATAGAAGGGCAGCACAGTTAGATGAGATGTCATATTACACAGGAAATACATATGGAAAGTTGAGTTGACACAAGTTTAACGGGGATCCAAATTTCCAACAGCACAACTTAATAGATGGGAGACTGCTACAAATACAGAAGGGTTTAAGGAAGGAATTCCACAACATATCTACCAATGATGGCATGATGAAAACTGGGAGTGCACACGAGACCAGAATTGGAAAAGAATGAAGAACATAGGGGCTGTAAGGCTGCAGAAGATTACATTAGGAAGGCTGAGGCCATGGAGAGGCTTGAAAACATGGACATGAATTTTATATTGTGGCATTGTTGGACCAGGAACCATTGTACATAAACACTTTGGCACAAAGTTGGACACGGTCAGCAGAGTTTAGGACGAAGGGATTCAGATGGAAGGTTGGACAGGAGATTTTTGGAACAATTAAGTCTAGTGGTAACAAAGGCACAATGAGGAAATCAGCAGCAAAGGAGCTAAGGCAGGGGTCGGGTCAGGTGATAATGCCGTCACCATCATTTTGATTATGTTTTATTCAACCTACTGGACCTTACACACAAGTTTTCAAGATGAAATCACAAAACTCTAAATCAAATAAGTATGTTATTTTGTAATTAATTTGATGGTTTAAATTATTGGAGACTGTAGCCTGAAATAATGTGCAGTAAAATAGTAAAAGGCAAGTATTAAATGATCATTTTACAAATCATATTAAATAAAATCAAGCCGTTATAGATTTTACACTCATTGTTAATATTCACACATAGATTAGATAATGAAAGCAAATGAAGAAATATTGCTACAGAGATCAGATTGCAATTGTATTCTTCTAATCCAGCTCCCCCAGATATATTAAGATATATACAATAAATGCTTTACTCTATAACTCTCATGTAAAATATCTGATATCAGTAGTTACCCTTCAGATGCAAGAGGCATGTTTATTTCCAATGTCAGAGTTATTGCTGATAAATTGTAATGCGCTATGGTGTGATGACTCCACTTCTTTCTTTATGTGACATAATTTATTCTGGCACTGTTTCTGTTTTTCATTCTTTCAACTCTGCAGAAAATGACTTGCTTCTGAAAATGGCAACAACTTGCATTTATATAGTGCCTTTAATGTATGAAGCCATCCCAAGTGGGAGGTGGAAGCAGGTAATTTGGCCTATTGAGTCCACACTGACCCTCCATTAAGCATCCCACCTAGACCAAACCCTCTACCTTATCCCTGTAAGCCTGCATTTCCTGTGGCTAATCCACCCAGCCTGCACATCCCTGGACACTATGGAGCAATATATCATCGCCAATCCATCTAACCTGTACATCTTTGGACTGTAGAAGGAAACTGGAGCCACCTGGAGGAAACCTACACAGACACAGGGAGAATGTACACACAGTTACCCGAGGGTAGAATCAAACCCGGGTCTCTGGTGCTGTGAGGCAGCAGCGCTAACCACTGAACCACTGTGTCACCCCAATTAACATTGTATTATTAATCCAGAGAGCCAGATAAGGTTCCAGGGACTGCATTTGAAACCTACAATGTAGATGGTGGAATTTGAATTTTATAAAAGAGGCTGAATAGGATGGGGTTACTTTTCCTGGCGTGTCGGAGACTAAGGGGTGACCATACAGCGGTTTGTAAAATCATGAGGGGCATGGATAGGGTAAATAGACAACGTCTTTTCCCTAGGGTAGGAGAGTCCAAAAGTAGAGGACATAAGTTTAAGGTATGAGGGGAAGGATTTAAAAAGAACCAGAGGGGTAAATTTTTCACGCCAAGGGCAGTGCATGTATGGAATGAACTTCCAGGGGAGATGGTGGAGGCTGGTACAATTACAACACTTAAAAGGCATCTAGATGTGTACATGAGTAGGAAGGGTTTAGATTGATATGGGTGAAATGCTGGCAAATGGGACTAAGTCAGATTGGGATGCCTTGTCGTTGGGGACAGTTGGATGGATGGGTCTGTTTCTGTGCTGTATGACTCTATGACTCTAAGGAAATAGATGAGACAAAAATAGAAATTGCTGGAGAAACTCAGCGGGTCTGACATCATCTATGGAGAGAAAGCAGTGTTCATGTTTTGAGTCCAGTGTCCCTTCTGAAGAACTTGAAATATTAAAGCTGTTTTCTCTCCACAGATGCTGCCAAACCTGCTCAGTTCCTCCAGCAATTTTTTGATTTTGCTTCAGACTTCCAGCATTCACAGTTTTTTGGTTTATTTTAAGGAAGTAGATGACTGTGGTGAAAAAGTGTAGTCTATGAATCATTCATTCCAGGGATGTTTAGTGAGAAATCTGAAGATGATTAAAGGACTGAGAAAGTCTAAGCTCTTAGTTGTACAAATATTCACAGGAAAAGGCCACATAGCTCACAGGACTAAAACTATGAAGAACCATTTCAGTCAAACCTACAGATTTGATCGAGGAGGAATTTTTCTAGATTTTGATCAACTGTAAAGTGATATTGTTGGGAAATAGATGGATCTTTGTTTTGCTGTGTGTTTTTAAATCTTTCAAATTATATTTTTATACAGCTTGGTTTGTTTTATTTTATGTTCATTTCTTTTGTGTAGTGAACCTCTGTTTTACTGCTGTGAACAAATCTTCAATCTCAGATGTTTAAGTTTCAGTGGAAGACTGTCACATTAATTTTTAAAAATCATTCTACCAAGACAGATTTCACTCTGGAATTTGACGTACACAGTAGTAAAATCAGTTGGTATCATAATGGAACTTTAGAAGCATGGTTATTGTTGCAATAATTATATAGGCACAGGAATGGGCATGTCAGCCCCTATTCTGTCATTCAGTTGCAGTATGGTTGATCTGTACCCTAACTCCAAACATGCACATTGGTTCTGTTGTAGCCCACCACTAAATTAAGGGCTTTTTATTGATTCTGGAATAATTGTCCAAAAACCCTTGCTTTTTGCATAATGGACCTTTCACATTCACCAGACAGGATGTCGAATTAATATCTTATCGTCAATTCAACACCTTCAACAGTGTAACTCTCCCTTCATACTGCATTTCAGTATCAACTTGGTTATGATCCTCTTCGACTATCACTCTTCATTCTTCAATAGGTATGTTCAACTGGGCAATCAACCTCAGCATTACTTATTATAAAATTAAAATGATTTACGCATTTATGAAAGTTTTGAAAGATAATCTGTAGATTTTAGGTTTAAACTCTTTTGCCAAAGTTGAATTCCCAAATTGGAATCGCCTTCCATTAAACCAGAACTATCAATGTCAGAATTCTGCAGTTCTGGTTTGAGTCAGGCAGCTGGTTTCTGTATTTGGCACAGAGACTGTTTAATCTTAGAACCACAGAATGTTGCGGCAATGATATTTGTCGCAGGCAATCTGCATTTCTTTCCACATGAGCTATCTTGTTTAGTCCAACTTACCTGCGTGCTTCTAATATTTTGCTTCTATTTGCAAAATATTGAAGTCATTTTTAAAAAGTCTTTATGGAAGTTGCTTCACCACATTACACAGCAAATGTTTAAAATGTGTGAAGTTTTATTTTCAATATTTTCCATATATTTTAAATTTGTTCTTCTGCATTACTGTTTCAGTGATGCTTCATGTAATGTGTTTAATGGCTGCAGAAAGCTAAAGTGAAAGCACTAACAGCAAAAGTCAAGGCCACGTAACTACAGCAAGTCAGACAGTGCAAAAATAAAGTTGCTGGAAAAGCTCGGCAGGTCTGGCAGCATCTGTGAAGGAGAAAACAGAGTTAACATTTCGGGTCCAGTGACCCAGCATAATGGACCTTTCACATTCACCAGACAGGATGTCGAATTAATATTGAATTAATGTCGAATTAATGTCGAATTCCTATATATCCGGAAAATCACTGCACTGCTTTTACATTTGCTAGTCACTGCATCTCTGCAACAGTTCTCTCCTTGTAAAGATGCAGTCAAAGTCCTTTTGCTGTCAGTACATGACTTACATTCTTTGGACATATTCAATTGCATTTTTCTCTTCTTGTTCCATTATGCTTTCTTATCAACCTTTTTTATGGTGCTTGATGTGATGACTGCGATTTCTTGGTGTTCGTACCTTCCATTCCATTTTTGATGACATCCTGGTGATTAGGCCATATCTTATCTTTCAGTCTGTATTTGAGGACAACTGGAACTCTATTTCGCAGATGCTGAGCTGGTCCCACCCTGGCATGTACTTTAAGATGATGTTCACCAAGAAGACAACAAAGAGCCGTAATCTTCTAGAATCTCTCCAGCAGTCAATGACCTAGTGTCCTGCAAAAGCGTGCAAATGTCTTTGGCACACGTTTGATTACGAGTTGAACCTCTTGATCTGCCTGAGCAGAAATGAGTGGATTTTGCTTAGCATCCACTATCAGTAACTCCACATCTTCATTCTTCCCAATTCATTAGACTCTCAGATTCATTTGTCCTTTTTGGAGGAGTATTGCAGCATCATATCGGATCAAACTTACGTTTGAATTCTACATTATTGCATCACTGTCGTGAGCAACTCTTCACAGGTCTGTGAAACTCATGACTTTACAAGAAACATTGGCACTTAACATTCACTCAATGCCCTTCTTTACAGTCATCATTCCAAGAGTCACAAATCATATATCACCTTTAGATCTGACAATACTAACTTGTATGGTATGGGTGATTCTTCAGAATCATTGCCTGACATCTGACAAGCAGCTGTCTTTAGAGGCTTATTGTCCTTCTTTTATGCTGAGTACTTTAGTGTAAAGTGATTCAGCTTCTTGCATTTAGAACATTGCTTTCCCCATGTTGGACAAGTTTTCCTTTCTTTCGTGTACCTTCACAACACTTACATCCTGCTGTGATGCACACAAGGCATGAAGGGAAACTATAAATTGTTTTAAAATTTCTAGTTTCTTGTTTAATTTTAAAAATTAACTTTGCTGGATGATAACATGTTAGCCACCATGTTCGTCATGGGGGTGAACTACACTTCTGGATCGTTCTGATTGGCAGTAACCAGGAAAGAGCTTGTAATAACCTCCCAGAATATCACACCCTTGCATTGTGTAAACTTTGCAATTCACAAACACCAAAAGACCGACAGATGATGAGTCTCCCTCAAACAAACACAAAAACTGCTGGAGTAACTCAGCAGGTCTGGAAGCATCTGTACAGAGAGAGTGAAATATTAATGCTTCAAGTCTGATATGACTCTGGAAAAAGAGTCATATCGGACTCAAAATGTTAACTCTATTTCTCTCTCTACAAATGCTACCAGATCCACTGAGTTTCGCTAGCATTTTCTGTGTTTGTTCCAGATTTCCAGCATCCATAGTATTTTGCTTTTACTTGAAATATCTCCCTTGGTCATTTCTGAATAAAGGGAGATAATGAAACTAAATATGCCTGAGGTGGCGCTAAAAGCTCAAACTTGTTCTCACACAAACAGATAACTGTCCGAATGAGAATCTCCTCAAAAGTCAATATGTGTTTCATCCAGGAATGGCCTCACTACCAAAACACCCATGACCTCTGGAGAGATTAATTATACTTTTTGGTCTGCCTTCTTCAGTCTCATAACGATCCAGTTACTGCAAATATTATAAACATATTCTAGATGGAAATAGGCTTGCCTCAAGTCTCAACCTCTTCTGAACCTGGTTTCTGGAAGAAATCCTATCTTCACCTGAAAAGTGAACCAACATCCTATAATCCCTACAGTCTGGAAGTAGGCCTTTTGGTCCATCAAATCTAACCACCCCTCCAAAGGTCTACCCCCTACCCTATCCATGTAATCCTGTATTTCCCATGTCTAATCCACCAAGCCTGCACATCCCTGGACACAATGGGCAATTTAGCATGGCAAATCCATCCAACATGCACATCTTCGGACTGTGGGAGGAAACCAGAGCACCCACGCTGACAAGGCGAGAATGTGCAATCCCAACACAGTCAGGCAAGGCTGGAACCGAATCCGGGTCCCTGATGCTGTGAGGCAGCATTGCTAATCACTGATCCACCATGCAAATCATATTGCTACACCATCAAGGACACAAAAGTAACTCTACAAGTTAATCAATTACAAGAACCTTCACTAGACGCTGACGTTCTGAACTAAGATAAAAGAAAAATGTGAATTAATGCTCAGAGACCGCTTTGTAGAGCACCTGTGCTCTGTTCGCAACAAACGACAACACCTTCCAGTCACGAACCATTTCAACTCCCCCTCCCACTCCCTGGGTGACATGTCCACCCTGGGCCTCCTCCAGTGTCACAATGACGCCACCTGGAAACTGGAGGAAAAGCACCTCATATTCTGCTTTGGCAGTCTACAACCCAATGGTCTCAATGTGGGACAACAAGGTGCAGGGCTGGATGAACACAGCAGGCCAAGCAGCATCTGCTCCTATGATGCTGCTTGGC
>NC_063345.1:9590963-9610290 GCF_021869965.1 Rhincodon typus
GAACACAGCAGGCCAAGCAGCATCATAGGAGCAGATGCTGCTTGGCCTGCTGTGTTCATCCAGCCCTGCACCTTGTTGTCTCGGATTCTCCAGCATCTGCAGTTCCTACTATCTCGGTCTCAATGTGGACTTTATCAGTTTCAAAATCTCCCCACCCCCGGCCTCATCCCATGACCAACTCTCCCTCTCATCCCTGCCTTCTTGACCTAACACTATCTGACCATCTTTTCTCCCACCTATCTGCTCCTCCCACCTCACTGGCCAATCCCCACCACTGCCTACCTGCACTCACCTATCACCATCCCACCTACCTTCCCCAGCCCCAACACTCCTCTCTTTATTTATTTCGGAGCTCCCTCCCGCCTCCTCCATTTCTGAAGAAGGGTCCCGACCCAAAATGTCAACTTTCCTGCTCTGATGTTGCCTGCCCTGTTGTGTTCTTCCAGCTCCACACTGTGTTATCTCCGACTCTAGCATCGGCAGTTCTTACTATCTCTGAATTAATGCTTATAGCTTTGATATATAAGGTGTTTTTAATTGTAACCTTTATTTTCCATTCCTTATCATCCTTTTCCGACTTTACTTGTTTTCTTGTTTGTATGTATGTGTGTGGTGTGGCAGTCATCCCCAGAACTGAATGCATGAGGAAAAAATACTTCTGAGTACTATACAGGGGTTATTTTAGGTCATTTAAAATCTGAACTTCACAAACAGAAGGTTTAGGAAGGATACACCACAACTTGTAACAAAAGGGAAAAGAAATCAGGAAAAATAAGAAACAGCTCTGCTCTCAAACAGAAGAGGAGAAAAATAAAAGTATTTAATTTACCTCTCTCTACTGACCATTACACTAGTTGTTAGTTTATAGGCAAATATGTCTTCCTTTATTCCAGCATGTCCTTCATGTTCAACTTGAAATGTTTCTCAGCATGATACAAAGCCTTGATTGCTCTCTCCTTTGTACCCTGTAGGAGATGATTGACAATTCCAGAGCTTTGGCACATATTGATAGTTTACTTGAGAATATGTTTCTCCTCTCTCAATTGATGTGCTGTCAGCAATAATTGCTTATGCTTTGGACAATCCTCTATTTGATGAGATCATCTCTCTGTTGTCCAAACTTACAGGAATCAGTTAGCTCTGTCATGGCGGTCACCTACTGATCAATCATCTCACTCTGCCCCTGACCTCTGATGGTGAATATATACCATTTATAAGGAAAATTAATATGGGCTTCAAAGTGTGAATTCAAATCCATCAAAATCTCTGCTGTCTGGATTCTATGCTCCTAAAGTAGGGTTTAGGGGCAATACAGAAAATATTATATTTTCTGCAGCATTGATTAAATGGTTGCCAAGGTTTTTTTTAATTCAATTCTGCAGTTATTTCATAGACTTTTTCCCCTTTAGACTGGACCAAATTACATCTCTGTCTCATGTCTGTTTTCTTTTCTACAACAGCAGGCAGAGGAAAATTCACAGCCATTCTGACTCACCCAGTATTTCAAAATTGTAGACTGTTGTTTTAATTCTACTTTGTTGAATTTTTCCAGTAGCTGCTCTCTTACAGCTTTGAAATTTTACTCAAGCTTCACACTTCTGACTCCATGTTTCATGTCCGGTGTTTAATAAACCTAAAATGAAAGCAGTACCAGCAGACGTAAAGGCAACATGACTATAGTGAACCAACTAGTACATGACATACAAATACATTTCTCCAAATGCCTAGAAAAGCCTGTATCTGGTTGTTGTTTCCACATCTGCAGACATTGTTACCTCTGAACTTCACCAAACAATACAATCATGGCTGGACTTACAAATGCTCCTGCCTATACACTTGAGATCACCTAAATCTTTACTGACATGTCCTACTCTCACCAAACTCCATTCAACTTTCACAAGTGTGTTCCATGGCCTACACTGGATCCCAGTTAAGTTATGTCTTGATTTTAAAATTTTCACCCTTTTTTCCAAATGCATCAATTGTCATAGATCAGTTGCTAATTTTAAATCTGAGATAGATAATTTTTTTGGTTAGCAAAATTATTAAGGGATAAGGACCAAAGGCAAGTATGTGGAGTTGGGCCATAGATTAGCCATGATCTCATTCAGTAGCAAATAGGTTTGAGGGACTGAATGGCCTACTGTTGTTCCTATGCTCCTATGATGGGACGGTGCTGATTCCTGAAACCCACCATTGAAAGCAAGATTAGAACATGATGGCAAGCATCCTATCCAGATGAATAACAGCTTGGTCTGGCAACTGCTCTCCCCAAGACCGCACGAAATTACGGAGAGTTGTGAACATAGCCCAGTCCACCATGAAAACCAGCCTTCCTTCCACTGACTCTGGCTACACTCCCTCTTGCCTCAGGAAAGCAGCCAATATAATCAAAGACCCCTCCCATCCTGGTTATGGTCTCTTCCACACTCTTCTGTCGGCAGAAGATACAAAAGTTTGAAAGCACATACCAACATATTTAAGAACAGCTTCTTCCCCGCTGTTACCAGACTTATGAACAAACCTCTCATATGTTAGAGTTGATCTTTCTCTGCACCTTGTTTGTAGCTGTAACACTATATTCTGCATTCTGTTCTATTACCATGGTCTACACATGTAAGGAGCGAAAACAGAAATTGCTAGAAAAGCTCAGCAGGTCTGGCAGTATCTGTGGAGAGAAATCAGAGTTAACCTTTCGGATCAAGTTACCCTTCCTCAGAACTCTGATTCTTCTCTACAGACAGAGCCAGATCTGCTGAACGTTTCTAGCTATTTCTGTTTTGTTTCTGATTTACAGCATCTACAGTTCTTTTGGTTTTTATTTGTATTTATGCAAGGTATGATTTGTTTGGATAGCACGCAAAACAATACTGTATCTCAGTGCATGTGACAATAATAAATCAAATCAATTGATGGACTTTGCTTCCATTTACTTGGAAAGCCTTAGTTGATGTGGCAACATTCACAATTACACAACAAAGAATCAACTGATCACAGCTTACAAAGTATGACACTCTAGAGAGGACAATGTGGAGAACAGTGATTGGTGGAAGTCAAAACCAGAGACAATCTACACTTTCTTCTAAATAAGCAGGTGGGAATTGAGATTTGAAGCAATAATGATGCAAATGACTGTAATCAATTAATCAGGTTGGAAGTACTTGAGGCATACAATTAGATGAGCAATTAAATCAAAGATTTGAAACGAGTGCAACAATCAGTGTTTCATTCCACCGCTACGACATTAATAAGAAGCGATGGCTCCACGTTTCATAGCCAGATGAGGTATTGGTTGTAATTGAGCAAATCTTTCCATAAACTCCTGCTGTTACTGTACGATTGATTCACTCCTAAAGAAATGCATTGCTCCCAATTTTATAACCACTTAGTGTCTAATGAAAACCTGCTGTTAGAGATGGGTTAACGATTTTAGACCTTGTGCATTCAAAGGACATATGACTGCCAAGTGGGATTAGTTCATACTGTGCTTCTAATAGTATTTGCTTAATAGGAACAATTGGATGAAGAGAATGTATTCCTCACCATGTGAGTATTGCCATTAAAATTACTGTTAGATAAGCACCTTTTCAAGAACTCACAATTTTGATCCTCTTTAGACAATATTCACTGAATGTAGCATTCAGGCCATTAACTGTAGCAAGATGGAAAGTATACAAGGAGCCCATTTGGCCCAGTGTATCTGTGTCAGCTCTGTGTGGGAATTCTACAATGAATATCCGCTTCCCCTCAAACATTGGCTCCTTTCTCATTACCCTGAAAGCTTTCTTTTGTGAAGGATACATCCAATTTTCTTTTGAAAGTGATAATAAAATCTGTTCCCACCACTCAGGAAGTGTATTCGAAATTCGAACAACTCGCTGCGTTTTTGTCAGTCATAGCTCAGTCAGTAGCACACTTGCCTCTGAATCCCTGCAGGGCTGGAACAAATATTTCAAGGCTGACATTTGGGTGCAATATTGAGGGAGCTTTGCATTATTGCAAGTGCTGTCTTTTGGATATTAAATCAAAGCTCCAACTACCGGCTTTATAAATGTGTAAAAGATCCACCTGTAGCAATTCGAGGAAGTGTATTACCCCTGGTGCCCTGGACAGTATATAATCCTTGACAAATATCATGTGGTATTTTCCCTGGTCACCACGTCCAGTATCTATGGTATTTGGCAACTCTACCAGCATGTGGTACTGGGTAAGGTTTGTTTGATGTAGTTCACTGCCATCAATCCTCCTTTGGTTTGTCTTAGTCTTATTGAATGATTGATGCAAGAGGATACACAACTATATTGTACCTCATCTGGTTATAAAACGTGGAACCAGCACTTCTTATTAATGTTGTAGCAGTGGAATGAAACACTGATTGTCACTCTGGTTTCAAATCTTTGATTTAATTGCTCATCTGATTGTATGCCCTAAGGGCCTAAACAGTGTTTCCAGGTGAAGCAGCATTTCACCTGTACCACCTCCGATCTTGTGTATTGTATTCGCTGCACCCAATGTGGCCTATTCCACATTGGAGAAACCAAACACAGACTGGGTGACAGTTTTGTAGAACACCTCTCTTTGTGTGCATGCATGACCTCGACCTTACTGTAACCGGTCATTTTAACCTGCTCGCATGCTCATTTGTCTGTCCTCGCCTTGCTGCAGTGCCCCAGTGAATCACAGTGCAAACTGGAGGAATAACATCTCACCTTCAAACTAGGCACTTTACAGCCTTCTGGACTTAATATTGAGTTCAACACCTTCAAATGATGAGCGTATTCTCATACCTTCCCTTTCTTTTAGCTTTACTTGTTACATTCTCTGTCACCATCACCTCTATCCCCTTCCCCCACCCCAGTGGGACTATCTGTTCTTTTAAGTCTGGCAGTTAGATACACAATTGTTCTGCCATCCTCACATTCCAATCACTTAATCTGAACTATCAACATCTTTTCTCCCCCAGCACTCTACACCCCACCACCCCACACCACAATCCCCAAACTATAGCAAAGATGCTGCACCCTCCACACTTCTCTACAGCTCTGATGAAGAGTCACCTAAACTCGAAACGTTGGCTTGCTCTCTCTCCACAGATGCTGCCTGACCCGCTGTGATCTCCAGCATTTGTGGTTTTCAGTACAGATTCCAACATCTGCAGTAATTTGTTCCTGTATTGTATCTACAAGAGCGGTACTAATCTGAGATAGCAAGAAGGTTTATTTTGCAATAGCAATAAACTATGGTAAACTATTCTACATTCTGTTTGCAATAAATACAATTAAATTTGGTCAGGCATAATGATTAGGATCTTAGAGAGAGCTGGTATATCTACTCTCCCCAGAAGTGAGAATTAAACTTCCTGTCTCCGCCCAAAATACTGTGTGTAACATCAGTAGAAAAGATGGAGCCAGTCAATGTTCCCTATCAGTTGCGCAGCTGCAATTGCTCCAAGCTTTCGTTTATGGTGTTAGGCATTGGCATGCCAATCATGACATTGACTTCCAGGTCTGGAAATCTTTACCACGCATGGGCCTCTGAGGCCAACACAGCCAGGAAGAAAATTCAAAGGAATTCTGGGACCACTGTAACTTGATCATTAACCCCTTCATCACCATCACTTCACACTATACATCATTCACAAATAAAGGTTACCTGGCCACAAACAAATTGCTGTTTGTGAGTATTTACTTTGCGTAAAATAACTGTTGTGTACGCTGTATTGGAACATAGACTACACTTCAAAAATACTTTGTTGGCTCTAAAGGGATTTAAGATCACCAGTAGCGATGAAATGTGTGATATAAATGTTTCTGTCTTTTTCTTAAAAAATATCCTCCTTGTATCATTACTTCTTTTGGCTGCAGTATCATTAGTATTGTGATACACAAAAGTAATGGAGACCCATGGAATAGGCTGGATTTCATTTCTTTAAGGATTAAAGGATGATCAAATTAAGGTGCTCAGGTTGATTGATAGATTTGATAAGGAGGGTAGAGAAAATCATTTCCTTTGGTGGAAAGAATCAAAAATAAGGGAAAATATTTTTATATTTAGAGCTGAACTGTTCAGGGTTGAGAGGAAGCATTTCTGCGCTTGAAAGTAAATGGAAATCTTGAATACTGGTTGCCCCAAAGTAGTCAATTGGAAGTTTCAAAGCTGAGATTAATACGTTTTTAATTTGGCTCATTTAATAAGGGCTATGAAGCCAAGATGGGAAATATGGAGTTAAGATACAGATTTCTTATGAAATAATTGAATGTTTCAACAAGCTGAAAGGGTGAACAAGCTCCTATTCCTATGTTGCATGCTGGTTTATTTTTCTACCTTTTGTACCTGGGTCTCATTTGCTTTCACCTCGTTTGGAACCACTTCTTGTGTTACAAAACTAAAAGAAAGCCAAATATATTAATGGATCAGGGAGAGTCGAGATCAGATTTTACCATCAGAAGGTGCCTCTGCTAAATAATGCATAAAGATTAAATGAAAAATGACTTAAACCCTTTAGAAACGAGCCTTTTAAAATTAAATTTCACAATTCAAAGACTGAGCTGCACCACTGAATGAAGCACATCCGATGAA
Source organism: Rhincodon typus (assembly GCF_021869965.1). Taxonomy (NCBI): domain Eukaryota; kingdom Metazoa; phylum Chordata; class Chondrichthyes; order Orectolobiformes; family Rhincodontidae; genus Rhincodon; species Rhincodon typus. Next base: position 9,597,543 of record NC_063345.1, read on the forward strand.
TTAGGTACCAGGGTAAATTCTCCATAATTCATTCATAGTCGTCTAAATATATTAATGCTCTTCAGTAAAGCATGCACCTCTGAAAATTTGTCAACTGTTACATTTCCAACATAGCAAAAAAAATGCTGATATTGCATTTCTTTTTCAAGAAATATATCTATTTGTTACAAAAATTAAAAAATGATTTTATTCCTTTTTTCATGAATGAATGAACCAGTTCAATTATGAAAGAGCTAATTTATCTAAATTCTGTCCCACACAGTTCATCACTGAAATGTTTTTTAGTGTTTAGGATAACCCTGCTTGAAGACCTCAAGGGTTATCAATCCTCTGATTTAATGTTGCAAACTGTGATGATGTCAAGAGAAAGCTGGTATCACTCATTGAGAATTATTTTCTGCTTTTAGTTTAATGGTGGTGTGATGATAGAGATGTTCCCTAAATGTCAGCAGGTTCACGATGAGTGTTGTAATTGAACAGCTGGTTAGATCCAGACTAAAAGGAGAGTCTATTTGCAAGGCAGAGATTTTATTCTGAAGCTGGTTTGCTGAATATTATGACATTTTCAAATGTGAGAAGTTTATTAAATTGTTTATATCTCTCCTTATTAAATTATTGGAGGCTCTAAAGCCAACACAATATTCTGTCAGTTTGTTTTTTAGAGAGCTGAGCATTGATAACTTTTAAGAAGGTTACCATAGAATTCCTCCAGTGTGGAAGCAGGTCATTTGGCCCATCAAGTCCACACTGATCATTGAAAGATCATCCTACCTAGATCCAAACCACCTCTGACCCTATCCCTGTAACCCTGCATTTCCCATGGCTAATCCACGTAGCCTGCACATCCCTGAACACTGTGGACAATTTAGCATGGCCAATCCACCCTGATCTGCACATCTTTGGACTGTGGGAGGAAATAAGAGCACCCAGAGGAAACATAGACACAGGAAGAAGATGCAAACCCCACATGAACAGTCACCTGAGAGTGGAATTGAACCCTGGTCCCTGGTACTGTGAGTTAGCAGTGCTAACCACTGTGCCAATGTGCCACCTACAAACTCAATTATAGTGAGCTACTTTCTAAAGTCACTGAATACATCTGGTTTTAGTGCATCACAATACTCATTGGAAGAAAGTTTCAGGTTTTTAACTCAGTGACAATGAAGGAACGGCGATATAGTTTCAAGTCAGAATGGTGAGGCAGGGAGATATGTAACTGATGCTGTTCTCACATGTCTGCTGCCCTTGCCTTTCTAGAACATGAACTTGGACAGTGTTTAGAATGTTGATATTGCCACATTTGTATGTATGAACAGAGTGATTGTGAGAACAAAGTAATGCAGAAGTAATTCTACCAATTTTTATGCGAGGGTCCCATTGTAAACATGTTGGGATTGCACTGCTAACCTACAGAATGGGCCCCAGTGCTGGAGGTGATATGGGACTGACTTTCCCAAGACATGCAGACAGCATTTAACTGATTAAGATATCGTAGCAAAATTGAAGTCAATGAGAATCAGAGGGAAAATCCTCTACCAGCTGGAGTCATATCAAGCACAAAGGAAGGTGGCTATAGTTGTTGGAGATCAATCATCTCAGCTCCACACAGTCTCTGCAGGAGTTCCTCAGGGTAGTGTCTTATGCCCAACTATCTTCAGCTGCTTCATCAATGACCTTCCCTCCATCCAACATTAGGTCAGAAATGAAATTGTCCATCAATAAGTCAGCAATGCTCAGCACCACTCATGCCTTCCCAGATATAAAAGCGGTCTGTAAACGTATGTAGCAAGACTTGGGTGACATTCAGGAGTCTGGACCGATAAGTAGCTACTAACATTTGCACCACACAATTGCCAGACAATGGCTATCTTAAATAAGGGAGAAAATATCATTTCCTTTTTACATCCAATGAAATGATCTTCGCTGAATTCCCATGATCAACATCTTCAGGGTTACCACTGACCAGAAACTGAATTGGGCTAGCCATATAAATCTCGTGGCTGCAAAAGTAGGTCAGATACAGAGAAACCTGTAGTAAATGACTCTTCTGATTCCCATAAGTCCGTCCATCACTTACCATGATGTGGAGGTGCCAGTGTTAGACTGGGGTGGACATGGTTAGAAATCGCATGACACCAGGTTATAGTCCAATAGGTTTATTTGAAAACACACGCTTTCAGAGTCTTACTCCTTCTTCAGTTGTTAGTGAGAGAGGTAGCATCAGACACAGAATTCATAAGTAAAAGATCAAAGGGTCACACCACTGATGAGGATATACTAAACAAACCCTAAAATCCTGTTAAATCTTTAATCAGTTAGAAGGTTTTAATTGATTAATATGTATATGTAAATCCCCGAATTCCTTTTAAGTCACTGTCCTGAGAGAACTAAAAGTTTTATCAGTGTAAAGAAGGGGTGACATTTTAGGTCAGACAATGCATGTTAGGTGTCAGGCCTTGTTTAGAATCTGTGTTTTGGTTTGGAGTCAGACTGGTTTTATTTCTCAAGTAGGAATTTATAAAATGCCACATTGACTGACTATCTCTAAATTGTGTGCTTTTTGAATAAAATAGAATATATCTGCAAATACAAATTTACCCCACAGGTTTGTGTGTGTGTGTGTGTGTGAGAGAGAGTGTGTGAGTGTGTGTGTGGAGGGGGGGAGACTGAGTGTGTGTGTGTGTGTGTCTGTTTATTTGTGGGAGAGTCTGTGTGTTTGTGTGTGGGAGAGTGGGTGTGTGCGTGCATGTGTGATTGAGAGACAGTGTATGTATGAGAGAGGATCTGTGTGCTTGTGTGTGTGTGTGTGTGTGTGCATGTGTGAGTGAGAGACAGTGTATGTATGAGAGAGGATCTGTGTGTGTGTGCACGTGCATGTGTGAGTGAGAGACAGTGTGTGCATAAGAGAGAATCTGTGTGTGTGTGCGCGTGCATGTGTGAGTGAGAGACAGTGTATGTATGAGAGAGGATCTGTGTGTGTGTATGTGCATGTGCATGTGTGAGTGAGAGACAGTGTGTGTATAAGAGAGGATCTGTGTGTGTGTGTGTGTGTGTATCGGCACAGGTCGGGAATGTTTTGGAATATTCTGAAGTAAACTAGATGAGTGTAACATCAATGATACTCAGAATCACATGTGAATCCAGAACCACAGCAACTCTTACTACCCTGTAGCCAATTAGGAATGGGCATTAAATGTTGCTGGGCCACTGATGTCCAAATTTTCTGAATTAAATTTTTAAAATGCATTAATCTGTTTATTCTGGTTCAGACAAACTTCTTATTTTTACCAACTGATTACCTCTGCTTGAAGTCTTAGCTTTCAAATTTATTGCTTAATTGGAGTTTTTTTTCAAATGTATGCTGTTACCATTGGGTCATACACTGATATTTACTGCTGCTCAGGATCCACACACTTCTCTCTCTTGGTAGTAGTCTTTCAACCTTGTGCTATCCTTTCCGTCTCTGTCCCTCTCCCTAGTGTGGAAAGAAAGGTCTTTCTTTCATTTATACTCCTACATGCCTTCAGCCAACTTCCCTGTTGTGAATTTGTGGGTCAAACACCTCTGCCAGTTAAATAATGTCTCAGTGGTGCCCTTTATGTTAGCTCATGTAACACATGCAGCAAACTATTTATTATCCAGCATCTATGGGACCAGGAGTGTGCCAGTTGATCAAATATTCCTGATAATCAAGAGGTCCACATAAATAATGCAAAAACACACACTACATAATAGAAATATAATGCAGGAAGTACACAAACTGCTGTTATACTTTATTTACAGCAAAAGTCACTAAAATAATAATGCAACTTTGCCTTAAATGAAACTTACCAGCAGAGAGCCTTCCCATTCACACCCTCAACTGACTAGTCAGACATCACAGTTGCTTGTGATATTTGAGGAGAAATTGACTTGAAATTTAATCAAATGTTGATATTTTGTTTGGCCATTCAATTGATCAACAAGTAAATATGGTACAATATAGTAAATAAATTTAAAAATCTGTAGTAATTGGACAGAATAATAGAGTAAACTTTACAGTATTTGAGGTATTTCATTTTTTTCAGTTTATGCAAAGTGCCAATTCATAAGGTGCTGGTTGAAACAAAGTTTGCTCTATCAATGTTGAGTAGTTGTTGAGACCAATGTCTTGAAATTTATCAGAGAATTAGTCTGTGTTCTGTGCTTACTGATATTACCACACATTACATGCATATGACTAACTGAACACGTTATACTGACTCTATTGTACTGAGAGAGAGACTAAAAATGAGGCAACTACCTTAATACACAAATGTCATATTTTGAGATGTCTCAAATGTACATTGTCTATCTGGAACAAAAACAGAAATTGCTGGAAAAGCTCAGCAGATTGGACAGCATCTGTGGAAATGAAATCAGAGTTGATGTTTCAGGTTGAGTGACCCTTCCTGAGAACTGTCAATTGACTATCTGGTGCGGAATCTATGCAAGAACGCAACGTTCCTCTTTTCTTGCAGAGTAAAAATGGACCCAATGTCTCGAGTCCAGTGACCCTCCATTGGCTCTGCTTTCTCTCCACAGATGCTGCTGGGCCTGCTGAGTTTCTCCAGCAAAATATTTTAAAAAAATATTACAGTAACAAGTTTCCCTCACTGGAGTTACAGGATTTTACTGCCTGCTTCAGTTCTTTGCCCAGAAGTGAGGCCGAAACACAGCACCAGTATAGGGCAAGGAGGCAGTTTCTGTTTTTTTTCTTTCAGATCTTGAGCATCCACAGTTCCTTGTTTTATTACTCCCCGCTGCTCCTGTCTCTTTTCATTGCATTCAGCTTGCTCAGTCTGCTGCACGAGGTCATGTCAACGCTATCACTTCTGAGCCTGAGTTAAATCCCCACTCCAGGATTGGATGGTCAAGGAAGGTGCATTGTTTAGATAGCAACCATTGTTGCAAAAAGTCCTTCCAGATAAATCTTTCCAACACACACCTATCTGCGGCAGGCAGGAAGAGTTTCCTGGTCAGTTGTATGGTGGCAGGTAGTTGGAGTTTCCACGATCGGTACCCATTGTGTGTTGCCGCAGCAACTTGGGCTTTTTGGAGGCTGGATTGCTGGATAGCTGGTTCGGATCAGGTCCGATCCACATTCTGGCTGGCGTGGATTGAATACTTGCCTTCTTTATGCAAGAACCTGTGCCCTACAGTCTGTTCCTCAGGACGCACACGAGACAAATGTCAACTTTGCCTGGAGGACTATTAACTCTGTCAAAGACGCTCTTTGGTCTGCCTGAAACTTGTTGGTCTCAGTTGACCCCGACTGAGTGCTGCAGACTGGCACATTCCAAGGTCCAGGACTACGTGCTGAGGGACGCACTAAAGCTTGGGGCAGCTACAGCGAAGATGCAGTGGGGAAAGACCACCATGTGAGGTCTTCCTGCTAAAGTTAAATGGGGGTCCGTTCAGTTATTGGACCCTCTTCGTGCCTCAAATGAATGTAAATATAGACTCGTACAAGTAAGAGATGTCTTTGGTTTATTTGTTGGTAAGTGTGAAACTCCAATGTTGCTTGTTTTCTTGAAATGCTATTGTATAGTACCGAACTGTGTTTATGACAATGTATATATATAAAGTTTTTTTAATGCATAATGTATATTTTTGATGTAAAAATACCAGTCTCCTTGCCTTACTGTGTAATGGAGGTCATGGTCCCATGTGCTAGATCCACTTCTGGGCAGAGAACTGGAGTAGAACAAGAGGTTCTGTATTGCTCCTGTAATTTTGAATAAAACAACATTTTAGGGTGAAATAAAATGTTAATGCAATGAGCACAAAGGAAGGCTGTTGTTACTTATTTGATTCCACACCTATTCATCTTTCACAAAAACAAGTTAACATTTTTTAACTGAGGTTAACTGTCATTTGGCAAAAAGAATGAGATCCAGATTTATCGCTAATTCATAAACAAATATAATTAATTTCAGTCCAGTTGCTTAAAGTGGAGGCTGTATTCTACTCAGCAGAAGACTTTCAGCACTGCAAACTGTGCTTCATCTGTTGCCTTAGAAACATTGCATTGCCAATGTATCCTAATCCCTTGATGACTGCCATTTTATGAGCTGGTGTTGGTTGACATTACAATAATCTGTTCAAGGTCGCGTTTAATTGTTATTTTCAGCCGTCTGACCTTATCTATCACAATGTTTAGTGTCTGATTACAATCACTGATTTATACTGACTTAATGTAAAAATAAGAGGATTATACCCGAGGTATTGTGCTAAACATAGCTTGTAAAATAGCAAGCAGTAAATTGCTTCATTAGTTCATAAATCAGAATCCTCTTCTGACTGCTCAGGTACATTTACAGAGATTCTGCTGTCACTTTCTGTTATTTCTGAAGTGGTCAGTGCTTTTAATTATTGGCACTGTCAGCTTGGCTTTCCTCAGTAATGTTCTGGCATTAGAGCTCCTTCTCCTTCCGTACCTACTGCTGGCCATTGGCAATGTCAACTACAAACATTGTGCCCATCTTTCTGTGTCTGTTCACAGTAGTGCGGCTTCTCCTTTTGGTTCCCTTGACTCCAGCAACTAGACTTGACCAATTTGCTTTCCAATTCTTTTAAATGTTGGAATGATTAAATCCCATGGACTTTGCCCCCACCACAAACTCTGTGCCCTCAACATTAAGACACCTAAACATTTCACACAAATAAGGAACAAGAATAGGCCATTTGGCCCTTCAAGCCTGTTGCATCATTCAATAAGATCATGGCTGATCTGATTTTAACCTCAACTCCACATTTAATCTTCCACCCCATTGGTAATTAAGAATCTATCGACCTCCCCTTTAAAAATATTTAAAGAGTCCGCATTCACTGCTGTTTGAGGAAGGGGATTCCAAAGACTTGCAACACTCAGGGATGGCACATTGTTTAGCACTGCTGCCTCAAAGCATCATGGGCCTGGGTTCAATTCCACCCTTAGGCAACTGTCTGCGTGTCTCCCCGTGTCTGTCTGGGTTCCCTCTGTGTTCTCCAATTTCCTCTTCTAGTCTAAAGGTGTGCAGGTAAAGTGGATTGGCCATGCTAAATTGCCCAAAGAGTCCAGGGATGCACAGGCTTGGGTAGGTTAGCCTGCGAAATGCAGGGTTCTGGAAAGGGTCTGTGCAGGATGTTTTGCAGAGGGTCAGTGTGGACTTGATGGACCAAATGGCCTGCCCCCACACTGTGGGAAGTTTTGTTTCATTTTTTTATTAGCAGGATGAGGGTGTTGCTGGCTAGGCAGCATTTATTGGCCATCCCTAATTACCCAGAGGGCAGTTCAGAGTCAACAACATTGCTGTGGGTCTGGAGTCACATGTAGGCCAGACCAGGTAAGGATGGCAGTTTCCTTCCCTAAAGGACATTTGTGAACCAGGTGGGTTTTTCCCAACAATCATTCATGGTCATCATTAGATTCTTAATTCCAGATATTTTTATTGAATCCAAATTCCACCATCTGCCGTGGCAGAATTCAAACCTGGGTCTCTGGATTAACAGTCCAGCAATAATACCACTACGCCACTGCCTCCCCTTAATTCTATGATTCGCTGACAGAAAAAGAATTTCCTCATATCTGTCCTAAATGGATGCGTTCTTATTTGTGAATGATGAGCCCTCGATTAAACCAGACTGTTGGAAAATTTCCTGTCTAGTTTGATCCAGACTGAGCTTCTGATCCCTTACCTTTGCCATAGTGTTTAACTGACACTGACACCTGTGGGCCATTCTGCGCGTGAACTCATTTGGGAATGCATGGTTCCAAGCATTTGTGATGTCATGCGCGGACACACCACTGAGCATGTGCAGGGACGGTCACGCCATTTTGAACTGGGAATCGGTGATGGAGGGAGGGTGCGCTGGATGGGGAACTTCCCCAGAGTGAGATAAGAAGAGGACCAAGAAGCCAGGAGGCCATTTCCCTTCCTCCTTCCTTCCAGTTCTCTCCCCACGCTCCTCATTTCCACTCTAGCTCTGACTCAGATCCTCTTCCTCCCACCCACTCCCTACCCTTCCAGGGTCTTCCTGTGTCGGTTCCTTTCCATCCCCATCTTGATCTTTTATTCAAGATGGCGGCAGAGCGTTTTGAGCCTCGGTCTCATCTGCTTTCGTCTGCTTTCTTTGTTTTTCTTTTCTTTTTAGTTCTGCTCTTTTTCTTTCTTTTCCTTTCTTCTGTTCATTTTTCTTAACTTTGGAGCGTTTAGTGGCAGGATAATTGGCGGCAATGGCATGGTTGTGTGCAGCATACCAGAAGCCTCCTGGCGGACCCAGGCAGCAGCAGATATGGTTCCTCCCAGCAACTGGAGGTGGCGGCAGGGAGAGCAAGGACTGTCCTCTTGGCGTTCGGGGCCAGAGGCAGCAGCAGTAGCAAAGCTCCTCCAGTGATCGGAGACAATGGGCTATTCAAGATGGCGACGCAGGCAAGGTGACACCTCAGAGGAGGGCGGCTGGAGCGGGAGTCTTGGTGGCGGCCTGGCCTGGCAACAGAGCCAGTGACTCGTCGTTATGCTCAGTCCACAGTGGGGACGCCTGGTGTCATTGAGGAGGCAGCGGAGCCAGGGAACTCCTGGTTGTTGGTAGGCCCAGAGCGGGGAATCTGGTTGTTGGTGAGGCAGTGGTGGCAGCTCCCGGTTGCGGTAGTCCTGGAGACTGGAACACCTGGTTGAGGGGCGATTGTGGGTTCAGCACAGGACCCGGCATCGGTTATGGTGTTGGCGAAGTGCCCAGCAGCGTAGTGATGGTGGGTCCAATGCAGGCAACGGTGAGGTGGTGGAGGAGGGGGTGGTGGCACAGGTGTTGTTGGTGAGCCAGCTCAGGACTCAACACTCATGGCAGGGGACAAATATAGACTCTTTCTGTTGTATATTTTTATTCTTAAACCATTCAAGATGACACAGGATTTTGGCTTTTCACTGTATTTGACTGTATTATTCACCGTAAGGTGCGAGTGACAATAAATCATTTCAATTCAGTCTCTTCTCACACTGTCCCACGGTGTCCCTCTGAAACCTGTGCAACTGGGATTTAAAGTAGTGAATAGTCCACATGTCCATGTGCATAGATCACTGAAAGTTGCTCCATGTGCATAGATCACTGAAAGTTGCCACCCAGGTTGATAGCGTTGTTAAGAAGGCGTACAGTATGTTAGGTTTTATTGGTAGAGGGATTGAGTTTCGGAGCCATGAGGTCATGTTGCAGCTGTACAAAACTCTGGCGCGGCCGCACTTGGAGTATTGCGTACAGTTCTGGTCACTGCATTATAGGAAGGATGTGGAAGCATTGGAAAGGGTGCAGAGGAGATTTACCAGGATGTTGCCTGGTATGGAGGGAAGGTCTTATGAGGAAAGGCTGAGGGTCTTGAGGTTGTTTTCGTAGAGAGAAGAAGGTTAAGAGGTGACTTGATAGAGACATACAAGATGATCAGAGGATTAGATAGGGTGGACAGTGGGAGCCTTTTTCCTCGGATGGTGATGGCTAGCACAAGGGGACATAGCTTTAAATTGAGGGGTGATAGATATAGGACAGATGCCATAGGTAGGTTCTTTACTCAGAGAGTAGTAAGGGTGTGGAATGCCTTGCCTGCAAAAGTAGTAGACTCGCCAACTTTAAGGGCATTTAAATGGTCATTGGATAAACATATGGATGATAATGGAATAGTTTAGGTTAGATGAGCTTCAGATTGGTTTCACCGGTCGGCGCAACATCGAGGGCCGAAGGGCCTGTACTGCGCTGTAATGTTCTATGTTCTATGTTCTATGTTCTATGTCGGTGTCAGAAAACATAGCCTATGTCTTCCATGAGTAAGATTAGATATCCCACTTCCATTACGATGGTCTTCACCCAGCCTCCCTTGTAGTGTGGCAGAAATCACCCCTGCCCTGGGTTCAAGCCTTACCCAGGGACTTAGTCAAAGAAGGTGTGTTAATAAAGTGGCAAAAAGTGGAGTGTCAACCTGCAAATGCTTCCAACAGACTGTAGCAGTGGGAGAGATCCCTGGTCTACCATCTGTTGGAAAGACGGTTGGAGCCTGTTCCATCACTCTTCACAGCTCCAGACTACAACATTTGTGTAAAGTGCATGTTACCAGGGAATCAGGGACTGTCCGTGTGAACTGTAACATCATCGCCCCAGTTTCAGTTCATCTGCCACTGAAACACTCATCCATGTCTTGCAAACTCAAGACTTGATTACTCCAATGCTGTCCTTTCCAACCACCATAATATTAAGTTTATCCAAACTTCACAATCTACCAAACACCAACCCTGGTCTTTGCTGAATTACTTTGCCTCCATTGGTATTTATGCCTTTGGTTGTAAAGGGTATTAGTATTGCAATTCTCTCCCTAAACTCCCCAACTCTTTACCTCATTTTCCTCCTTTAAGATGTTTCTATGACTCTTTGACCAAGCCATTGGTCACCTATCCAAATATTGCCTTTTTGGATCAGGTCCCACATTTTGTTTGTTAATAGTTTGGAGTGCCTCGTGACACCTTGCTAAGTGGTAAAGGCTAACTAAATGCAAGTTATTGTTAATTAATACTCTCCATTAATTTTCAAGATTCTTTGAAATTCCACAAGAGGAGAGCAGCATATGATAACTTTTAGCAATTATATTGGTGAAAAATTCCTCTCTTTAAAACAAATGGGCTGTGAATAAAGTCAATTAATACTCTCTTCAGAATCAGGAGATTGTGGGTTCAATTCCCTTGCTAGGAATTGTGTGCATAATGTATCTGATATTGCTGTACAGTATTGAGTGAATATTGGGGTTGTAAACGTGTCAGAGAGACTGCTGGAGAAAATCAGGAAAGGATTTAAATTCAAGGTTGAAAATCTTTATTAAAATGATCGAAACATTGAAAGCAGGAGGAAACTATTTGACTCTTTGAGCTTCTTCCATCATTCAATATGATTATGGTTGATCATCCAACTCAATACCCTGTCCCACTTTCTCCTCATACCCTTTGATCCCTTTATATATCTAACTCCTGATGAAAACATTCAACGATTTGCCTTTAACCATGTTCAGTGGCAGAATTCCACAAGCTCACCACTCTCTAAGTAAAGAAATTTCTCCTCATCTCAGTCCTAAATGGCGTGCCCCATATCCTTAGACTGTGATCTTTAGTTCTGGACTCCCTAGGCGTCAGGAACATTCTTCCTGTGTTTAATCTGTCTGATCCTGTTAAAGTTTTAAAGATTTCTATGAGAGCTCCCCACATTCTTCCAAACTCCAACGAATATAGTCATCACTGATCCAGTCTCTCTTCACACATCAGTCCTGCCATCTTAGGAATCAGTCTCGTAAACTTTCATTGCATTCCCTCCATAGCCAGACACCTTTTCTCAGATGAGGAGACCAAAACTACTCATGTTACTCCAGGTGTAGTCTTGCCACGGCCCTGTACAATTGCAGCAAGACATCCCTGTTCCTGTACTCGAACCTCTTACTGGAGAGGCTGATGTACCATTTTTCTTTTTCACCACCTGCTGAATCTTTGCTTTCACTAACTGGTTAGGGTTAGTGTACAAGGTCTTGTTGCACACACCCCCCTTCTCCAACCTTTTGTGATTCAGATAATAATATGCCTTTCTCTTTTTACTTCCAAAGTTGGAGACCTCAGGTTTATTCACATTTTCCTTCATTTTCCATGTATTTACCCACTTATTCAGCTTGTCTAAATCACACTGAAGCACCTCTGCATCTGCTTGCAGTTCACCCTCCTACTCAACTTTATGTCATCTACAAACTTGGAGACATTTCATTTAGTTCCCTCATGTAAATCATTAATATGTACTGTGAATAGCTCAGACCTATGTATGGATCCCTGTGGCATCCCAATAGTCACTGTCTACTATATAAGATGGAAAGTCGGAATTGAGAGAGGGACATGGAGAGAGAGTCCGTAAGCAGGAGGTAGGATGGGGGTTGAGAGAGGGACACAGCGAGAGAGTCCGGAAGCAGGAGGTAGGGTGGGGATTGAGAGATGGACACAGTGAGAGAGTCTGTAAGCAGGAGGTAGAGTGGGATTGAGAAAGGGACATAGTGGGAGAGTCGGGTTGGGAAAGGTTCGATGTGAGAAGGTCAGTGAACTGGAAGGAGACTGGGGATTGAGAGAAGAAATCAGCAAGTAGGAGGGAATGAGAACATCAGGACAAATGGTGAGAAAGGCAGCAGTTTATGTAGAAGAACATATTTAGAATTAGTAGTTCAATTTGACAGCACATTCAGCACAACATTGTGGGCTGAAGGGTCTGTTCCTGTGCTGTACTGTTCTACGATCTAGAACAGACTGAGGATATGCAGTTACAATGTGTTTCTTGGTGTGAGCACAGTAATCCTGTTAAGACAAGAATAAAGCATTTGCAACCGTGAAAGAATTTCATTTAACCAGTAGAATGTGCTTTAAACAGGTAAATATCAACTCTAAACATTTTAAAAATTAATTAGAGATAGTAGGAACTGCAGATGCTGGAGAATCCGAGACAACAAGGTGCAGGGCTGGATGAACACAACAGGCCAAGCAGCATCATAGGAGCAGAAATTAATTATTTTAGTTTTGGTGTGAATAACATAGAAGAGGCCATTCACTCCCGTGGATCTATTCCAGCTGTTTGAAAAAGCTATCCAATTATTTGCATTCCACCTAACCCCCCTCCCCCACATTTTCCCTAGAGCCCTGCCAATTTCTCTGGTCATCTATTTATCCAGTTCCCTTTTCAACATTAATACTGA
>NC_063345.1:9610790-9631144 GCF_021869965.1 Rhincodon typus
AGGTTAGATGGGCTTCAGATTGGTTTCACAGGTCGGCGCAACATCGACGGCCGAAAGGCCTGTACTGCGCTGTAATCTTCTATGTTCTATGTTCTATGCTGAACTCATACAATTGTTCGGTTCTTGTTCACAATGTATGAGGAAGCTTGAAGGTCTCAGGGATAAAACCTTCTTTGACTTGAAAGGACAATAGTAATATCGGTGGAAGCAAAAGGAACAGGTGGACAAACAGCAGGAAGCACAGAAAATAGGAGCATCAGTAGGCCATTCGGCCCTTTGAGCCTATTCTGCCATTTAATATGATCATGGTTGATTATTCCACTCAGTACCCATTCCCACTTTCTACCTACACACTTTGATCCCTTTAGCCCTAAGAACTGCAGCTGACTGCCAAGTTATTTTGCACTTACGTTGTTAGCTTTTTAAGGAGATCAATGTAAAAAATTACCCAGACTAATTTCAACGCATATTGTATTGTAACATCGTGACATATTATAATGTTATGACATCATTAAACACAGCTCATATTTCGTGGTACAGGAGTATTGTACACTTTAAACGATCTTAGCAAATCTCCATCAATCCACAACGATCCTCTAACAATGAGTACAAATAGGAAAGAACAAAGCTCTGTAGTATTATAGTAGCTGTTAAATTACAAGTGAAAAAGCATTGAATGGTTTCTGTTTGAGTCATTGCTTAAAAATGCCCCTGTAGAACAGGGAAAATATTTTATGTGGTTTGTACACATTGTGCTGTACAGTACAGCACATGTATTGTACATATTTTGGTTGCTAGTGTGAAATACAACATTTCCCTAAGTGATAGTCTCTCCTTACCTTAGTCCATTGTTTCTTTTGGGAGAAATTGCCTTGATACAAAATGAAAACATGACTTTAATGCTTTTCCTGTCCCTACTCTCCTCTATTTCCATTATTGTCATGAGGAAAAAATTCTCATTGTAAGTCATTTCAATATAATTTGCTCTTTTCTGGTACATAACCCCAGCTTATATTGAGGGCTCCCTGTATGTAACTTTTGAAACACTCAATATTTTGGCCTCAACCACTTTATTTGGCAGAATATTACACAGGCTAAAGGCTCTCTGGGTGAGAATTTTTTTTCCTCTATCTCAGTCCTAAACGGCCAATCCCATATTCTTCAGTCTGTCTTCACATGTTAGTCCCACCATTGCAGAAATCAGTCTGGTAAATCTTCTTTGCACACCCTCCATAGCCAAAATATCCTATCTCAGGTTGGTGGGGGGGATAGGATGAGTGAGGATGGTGCTGTTGTAGGGCAGTGGCAATGCCCCTACCTCTGGGCCAGGAGGCCCAAGTTCAAATTCCATCTGTTCCAGAGGTGTGTCACAAATAACATCTCTGACAAGATTGATGAGAATTTTTTTTAAAAAAGGACCAAAACTGCACTTAATAAGCAAGAGATAGTAGGAACTGCAGATGCTGGAGAATCCGAGACAACAAGGTGCAGAGCTGAATGAACACAGCAGGCCAAGCAGCATCATAGGAGCAGAAATCTGAATACCACATCATATGGATCGGGGGTGAGCTCATGTTTGGGGTTTGGTTTTGGAGATTGAAGGGAAATAGACATGGCATTGAGTGATATGTTAGTGAAATTCAGGAAGTCTCCTTCTTGACCTGAAATTACTTGGTTTTTTTTATATATATATATAAAATATAAGGCATCATTTTATTCATTATATCCACAGTTCCCGAGGAGTCAGACATCGTCAAGAGATAATAGCCTCTGATTCCAGAGTCTGTGAATTTAATTGTCTGGGTATCCTGCTTTGGAGAGGATGATCTGATAAACATACACACACATGGAAGCACTGAGGACCATTTTGAAGGATTCAAGACATTTCAATGACAGGGGTCACAGTGAATTGTAATGCCATTGTCAGGACAAATGTCCAAGAGTGAGAAAGGAAGGTGGTGGGACAGTGCTGTTGTCTCTGCTCTAATAGAAAAGTCGAGGCTAACATTGTCAGGGCATGGGTTCCATTTCCACCAAGGCAGCTGTTGGAACTAAATTCACGTAATACATCTGGAATTTGAGCTCATTTCAGTGGCGGTGACCGTGAACCTAACATCAATTACTGTAAAGAAACCCCCTGGTTCACTGGTCTGGCCTCCATGTCATTCCATACCCGCAGTGAGAATGTGGTTTGATTCTCAAATGCCCTCTGCAATGATTTGGCAAGTCACACAACTTAGAGAATGGGCAGCAAATACAGACCTTACCAGTGACACCCACATTTCATGAAGGAATAAAAATAAGACAAACACAGCACAACACAAGCTGGAGTGGGGAGCTGCATCTGCAACTACCTATATGCTTCCAGACCAGTCAGAAGATGCACAGTGGATAACTAGGACAATGACCCACAGTTCTTACAGAACTATTTGGTGGAATTTGACCTCCGAGTTTTGTAAGTTGTTATTATTTGAGGATCCAAATGACATCATGTCTACTGTACGTATATTTGCTGAGCATTCTGATCCAGGACCAAGAACTAGCGATGTAACAAAACTCTGTTTTGTTCAGAGATAACAAGGTGTAGAGCTAGATGAACACAGTAGGCCAAGCAGCATCATAGGAGCAGGAAGGCTGATGTTTTGGGCCTAGATCCTTCATCAGAAAATCTACACCTTGTTATCTCAGATTCTCCAGCATCTGCAGTTCCTACTATCTCTGTTTCCTTCAGGCCATCTTTTCTCCTGATCTTTACAAAAGGCTGCTTAGGTAGCATAACGTTTGTAGTGGTGATGCGGACTGTTTGAGGAATCCACTCAGAATTCAAAAGACCTTGAGCACAGGTCAGTCCAAGCAGTTACCCAACATTGTTGTGCAGTCAAGCATCACCATAGTCCCTCGTCTTCAGCTACTGCCTTTCTGAATAACTAGAGTTGTCTTAAAAAAAAGCTCAAGAATTCACCAGGGTTAGGAGGCACAGGCGTAAGAAATTATGAAGACCGGCATAGAAGTCTGTCAAGTTTGTGCTGGATATCTGCAGGAAGAATTTTGGAATCCTACTCCTTGCTCTTTCCCTGTAGCCCTCTGTATTTTCCTTTCAGGTTACTATTCAATTCCCTTTTGAAAGCCACATTTGAATCTGTCTCCAGCACCCTTGCTAGCTCTGCATTCCAGAACTTGGCCACTCTCTGTGTTAAAAATATTTTTGTGTTGGTATTTCTGACAATAGATGGGTGTAAATCAGTGATTGGAAATTGGGTTCCTTCAACACTCCTTTATTGAACTACTTGCCTCTCAAGAAGACCGCTGCTTCAATATCATTCAGGAGCAGTGATAAAAGGGTGTTTCCTAGTTGATTACCTGTTACTCATTCATATCTTTTATTTCTCTGTAATTTCCTGGCGCAACCTCTCTTATTCTGTCTCAGTTATGACAACGTGATTGGGAATGTGATTTCTGCTGTTAGAGCCCTGTGATTGAAGAATGGGAACTAAAAGATTTCCTGACCTGAAACTGTTAAAAAAAACAAATGCGCAATCGTTTTCCACAGATGAAAAGATATTTTTCTGGTCCTCTTGTTCAAAGATGATGTTCCTGGTGACATATCTGGACTCAGCCATTAAAACCTGTAGACCCAGCTGCTTCCTGGTTTGACAAGTCATGCAGGAAATGTAACCTCACTTTGCTGCAGGCTTAATTTAAATCAGCTGTAATTCCCAAGTATTTGTGGACAAGTCTGAAAAGTAGCTTTTCTGTCTATCTTCCTGGTATTTGCATGATAATACGACAGACTCACAAATCCTGCCAAATGTTAATTGTATTTGCATTTACAACGTCTTTGAAATTGGCTGTAACGTGGTTTACATCCCAAATTCTCACCCCCTCAATCTCAAATTAATTCAAAATAGATTTTTTAAAAAAACTACTCTATCCTTGCACCACAAAAGGAGGTCACCAGCTGATGAGCAATTTTTCTCACGTCTTCAATTTCCATTTTACTTTCTTACAATGACTTTGGGCAGAATCCGATTCTGCAAAAATGGGTGGATTGTGGTCATTGAAAAAAATTCAACCCAACTCAAATTCTACCGCCCTACTTTGGGACAAGGGCTAAGTAGCCACACGGTCTCAGGATGCAGTTTGGAAAATTAAACATTAAGCCTCTGACTAAGAGATAGTAAAACTGCCGATGCTGGAGTCAGAGATAACACAGTGTGGAGCTGGAGGAACACAGCAGGCCAGGCAGCATCAGAGGAGCAGGAAAGCTGACGTTTCGGGTCTGGACCCTTCTTCAGAAATGGGGGAGGGGGAAGGGAGTTCAGAAATAAATAGAGAGAGAAAGGGTGGGGCTGGGGAAGGTAGGTAGGATGGTGATAGGTGAGTGCAAGTGGGAATGGTGGGAATTGGTCAGTGAGGTGGGAGGAGCGGTGGGAGAGAAGATGGACAGGTTGTGTCAGGTCAAGGAGGCGGGAATGAGAGGGAGGGTCAGTCATGGGACGAGGCCGGGGATGGGGAGATTTTGAAACTGGTAAAGTCCACATTAAGACCATTGGGCTGCAGGATCCTGAGGTGGAATATGAGGTGCTGCTCTTCCAGCTTGCGGGTAGCGTCATTGTGACACTGGAGGAAGCCCAGGATGGACATGTCACCCAGGGAGTAGGAGGGGGAGGTAAAATGGTTCACTATCGGAAGGTGTTGTCGTTTGTCGCGAACAGAGTGCAAAGCCTCTGCTTGGTCTCACCGATGTAGAGGAGGTCTTTGATTAAAGTGTGGGTTTAGTTGCAGCCGACACGATTTCCCAGGCTTTGGGGAGCTTTGCAGTTGAAAGGACGAGATGGATGCTTTAGGGACAAGCTACATGCTTTTAAAGTGCTGCTTATGGGAGGAGGGAAGGGCGTTTTTTTTCCAAGCTCCACCTCCCCCATCAGATAAACGATCTGGGATCAGGAATCAGACTTCACATCTTCCAACCCTCCACCTACTGGATTTGGCAATCAGACACCTCCCAGGATCAGAACCATGTCCCCTGGGGTGAGATCTACCCCTTTTCAGAATAGGGCATTACGACCTTGGGATTGAGACCTCATTTCCCAGGCGTTTTGAATCAGACTCACTTAGTGTTGTCTTCAAGTGCGTTCTCCACCTGACTGGAAGTCAAGCCTGTCAGTTAGACTGACTTCTCAGTAGGGAATCCATCAAACATACTGACATCAGTGTTAATTATATATGAACTATTATTAATGTATATTGGAGTATTAATTCTACATTATGTAGGAAAACCTGCATTTTTCAGCTCATTTTCCCATTATGTAATACGCTCCTGTGAACATCCAGGCTCATGTCTAAATGACACTTTACTGACTGTAAACTATCAGTTGAAGGCTTTAAAAGATGCCGTACAAATACAGGATTTTCTGCTCACTGTGAATGGAACTGCACCATTCTACAACCAAAATAATTCAGATGTCAAATGGCCTGAATGGCCTGGACAGAGTGGGTGTTGGAAAGATGCTTCCATTGGTTGGAGAGTCAAGGACCTGACGGCACAGCCTTAGCGTAAAGGGAAGACCTTTCAGAATGGAGATAAGGAGAAACTTCTTCAGCCAGAGAGTGATGAATCTATGGAATTCACTGCCACAGAAGGCTGTGGAGGCCAGGTCATTCAGTACGTTTAAGACTGAGATAGATAGGTTCTTGATTATCAAGGGAATCAAGGGTTATGGGGAGAAAGCAGGAGAATGGGGTTGAGGAACTTATCAGCCATGATTGAATGGTGGAGCAGACTCGATGGGCTGAATGGCCTAATTTCTGCTCCTATGTCTTATAGTCTTAAAGCCCATTTCTTGAATATTAACTACTTGATACCTATTTTCTTCCCTCTAATTTGTGCAGAACCGTGGCACTCCTTTCTGTAAACGAGTTTTAGCAGGATTCAGTGCTTTGTCCTGCGATCTTCCAACAGATTAAAATAATCACAGCCACGCAGAAGATATTGCTGATGCAGGAGCACCTCAAAATACAAAGTGCAATTTCATGAAACTTTTAATTTGCATACAGATTTTATGTGAGAGACAAGGGCAATTATCCAGAGACATTACTCAGAAATGACCACCAACAACTGGTGAATCCTTAAATTTCCCTACGGCTGTTTCATTTTTAAGTGTTCACTGAAATTCAGGTTTGCACTTGAGACATGGTTTGCAAAGGGTAGTAATAAACAATAGACAAAACTATATATAATGTGAAGAATGAGGAGAGGCCATGGTAAGTAAGTTGGACTGTTTTAAAGGCGGCACAGGAATGTGGAAATCCGGGCTGTATGTACTCCCGACTTGGGAAGTAAGAAGTCTTTTAAAAGGACGCACACAATTCTGGCCTTTAGAAACAAAGGCGCGTACAAATAAAGCAGTTAAGAAATGCTAAATATTTACAAATCACTATTTAGGCTTCAAGTGGGAGATTGTGTTCAGTCCTTGGACTGACACTTTCGAAAGGGTTGGAAAGCCTCAGAGGGGGTGCTATGAAGATTTAATGGAATGGTAGCAGGGATGTGCGGCTTCAAGTATTGAGAGACAGGAGAAGCTGGTCTTCTTAATGCAGATTTGGTTACCAGGAAATTCTTAGGTGCTTGCACAAATTGGAAAGGATTTTATGAAGATAGATAGGAAGAAATTGATTCCATTGGCAGAGGGCCAGCAATGAGAGGACATTGAGTTGACATAATCGGCAAGAGAAAAAAGATAGGTGAATTCATGTTTACGTTGAGTAGCCATGAACGAGATTACACTACCGTGATAAAGTTGCCATAGTCTCAGATGACTATAGGAGTGCACTCTCATTAGAGAGACATGACTGTTTGAGTTTAACCTGAGGGTTACCACGCCCCAGGTGAGTGCCGAGGGTGAGATAGCAGGATCTTCACGATAACCTGCGCCAGTGCTGGAGTTGAACCCCTGTTGTTGGTGTCTCACTGCCTTACAAACCAGCCATCAAGACAATTAAAAGGATACACACAATTCTGGGCTTTAGAAATAAAGGCACACGCAAATGAAACGGAGAAGTAATGCTAAACATATGTTCAGATGAGGCCAACTTCAATAAGGGAGCCTCTGAAATGTCCACCTTCTTCCTCAACTGAGGATTCCCCGGCACCATTGTTGACAGGGCCCTCAACCAGAGCTGACCCATCTCCCGCACTTCCGCCCTCACCCCCTCTCTTCCCTGGCGTAACAGCAATAGGGTTCCCCGAATCCTTACCTATCATCCCACCAGCATCAACATCCAAAAGATCACTAGATGCCATTTCCGCCACCTCCAGCAAGATGCCACCACCAGACACACCTTCCCCTCTCCTCCCCTGTCCGCCTTCCACAGGGACCATTTCCTCCGGGGCACCCTGGTCCACTCTTGCTTCACCCCCCAATAACCCCCAACAGCCCCACGGCACCTTCTGCTGCAACTGGTGAAGGTGCAACACCTGCCCATCTACCTTCTCCCTCCACAGTATTCAAGGGCCCAAACACATCTTCCTGGTGAAACAACACTTCACCCGCACGTCCCAGAATCTAGTCTACTGCATTCGCTACTCACGATATGGTCTCCTCCACATTGGGGAAATGAAGCATAGACTGGGTGATTGCTTCACAGAACATCTGCACTCTGTTCACAAAAAAGACCCTGTTGCCTGCCACTTTAACATACCACCCTGTTCCCTGGCCAACATCTCTGTCTCAGGCTTGCTGCAGTGCTCCAGCGAAGCTCAACGCAAGTTGGAAGAACAACACCTCATTTTCCACTTGGGGACCCTGCAGCCCTCCGGACTCAATATCGAGTTCAATAATTTTAGGGCCTAAACTCTCTCATGTCCTAACCTCATACCCCATGCACCAGGCCTTGTACCACATAGCTTGCCATTACACACTACCTGTTGTTAGTCACTAATAGTCCCCATTAACACCTATTCACCTTCCCAGCCTGATCGTTGTCAACTCCTTTGTCTATCCAACTGTTCTTCTCTCTCTTCGGGCTCTATCCTATTGTTTACTCCCTGCCCCATCCCCCTCCCTATTTTCTGCTTATAAACCAACGTTTTCACATCTACCATCAGTTCTGAGGAAGGGTCACTGGACCTGAAGCATTAACCTGATGTTTTCTTCATAGATGCTGCCAGACCTGCTGAGCTTTTCCAGCAACTTCTGTTTTTGAAGCCAATTAATGCACGACTCTAAGGATGGTGGAAATAAATTCCGTACAGACTTTCAAAAGGAAATTATATATTTGACAAGAAAGACTTATCAGGACTACACGCAAGAACAGGGGATGAAGAAATGTTTGGATAGTTCATTCAGGAGCGATAGAGCAAATTATACAGTAGTGCAGCAAGGAAACAGACGCTTCAGTCCAATGCATCAGTGCTGACCAGATATCCTAAATTAATCTAATCCCATTTGCCAGCATTTAGCCCATATCCCTCTAAACCCTTCCTATTCATATACCCATCCAGATACCTGTTAAGTGTTGTAATTGTACCAGCCTCCACCATTTCCTCTGGCAGTTCATTCCATACACATACCACCCTCTGCTGTGATAAAAGATGCCCCTTAGGTCTCTTTTAAATCTTTCCCCTCTTACCTTAAACCTATGCCCTGTAGTTTTGGGCTCCCCTATGCCTCGTTTTGTAATGGAAGGAATAGGACTGTCAGTTATTGATTTATTTATATCATGAGATAGGGACACTGCAGTCAATAGCATTTTTTTCTCTAACCTTAACTGCCCTTGAAAAGGTGGTGATGCGTTGCCTTCATGTTGTGTATAATGCAAATATTATATCATGAGATAAATGTTTTCATTTAAAAACATGATGTCTATGACTAGTTATTTTGACAAATTGCAGGCAAGTCCCATCATCATAAACAAAACATAATAATGTGTGCTGTGATCCACTTGCAATATTAGTTTCTTATTTTCTTATTTCAACCATTATGTAAATTAGGCCAAAATTTGACATCTTTTCAGAAAAATCTTTCGTAGTAGAGATTGATGGACACGGAATTTCTTTGAGAATCTCTTATCCTCACAAAGAGTGAATTGCTGACTTCTCCCACTTATCATCCAACCCACCCTGTACTACTTGGCTGACAGGACATTAATCAACTTCCTTCAAATCATGTGGCCTTACCACAGACAACCTTCAATCCTATCATAGTGCATTGGTTGAATTACTTTGTGTTTTCTTCCATGCCCTTAGAGTTATTTGTCATTTCAATTCTTCAAAGGCCCAATTTCACAAATTCATTTCCGTTGTCACTGTAACCAGTAGCTTCCATTGTTTATGACATTTATGGTACAATTTTCTTGAAATATATTCAGGGGAATTTTTTTTGTATCAATATGTAGAAGGCCCAACAAGGGATGGCACAGTGATGTGCCAGAGGATGACTAATGTAGCTCCACTTTTCAAGAAAGGTCAGAAGTCACATGATGCCAGGTTATAGTCCAACAAGTTTATTTGAAATCACAAGCTTTGCAAGCGCTGCGCCTTCATCAGATGAAGCCACATCACTTGACGAAGAAGCAGCGCTCAGAAAGCTTGTGATTTCACATAAACCTGTTGCATATAACCTGGTGTCATGTGACCTCTGACTTTATCCATCCCAGTCCAACACCAGCACCTCCACTTCAAAAACGATGGTGGGGATAAACCAGGAAAATACAGACTGGTGAGTCTGACATCAGTGTTCAGGAAACTATTAGAGATAATTCCAAAGAAGAGAATTAATATCTACTTGGAAAAACATGGGTTAATTAGGGATAGTCAGAATAGCCTTGTTAGAGGGAGGTCATGCCTAAAAAAAATTAGAATTTTTCAAAAATGTGATCAAGGGTGTGGATGAGGGAAGTTCAGTTGATGTAGTTTATAGAGATTTTATTAAATCTTTTGACAAGGTCCCGCATGGGAGACTGATTAGAAGGTTAAGGCAAAATTGACAAGATGGATCAGAAACTGAACAATGAAGAGTTGAAAAGAATAAAGAAATTGTCTGAGTCAAAATATAAAACTGGCCTTCCTGGGTATGATGTCATAAAAGTGAACGTGTGGGTCAAAAATATCAACAGATGATGCAGAATGTCAAGTTATAGAGTCATTATGTTCTGAAAAGCATTTTGGCCTATCGAGTCTGGTGTGTATTGGTGATGTTTTTTCTAACATCACTTCTCAAAAGTAAAGATCTAATAGGCAGTTTGACTCTCACTTATAATGGATCATGGAATTTCTCATTCCTCTCTGTCTTACTTATATTTTTATTGTTATTGCCTTTCCAACCATTTCTGTTGCTCATGCGACATCTATATCTTACAAAAACAATATTCAATATTGGGGATTGGTGAGATCAATTATCTGGTTTGCAACATAGAGTGATGCCAGGGTTCAATTCCCATACCGGCTGAAATCACCATGAAGATCCCACCTTCTCTACTTGCTCCTTTTCCTGAGGTGACCCTGATGTTAAATCACCTCCAGCCATCTCTATGGTCGTCTAGGGCAGTGGCAATTTTACCTTTTTATCATTTGTATACAATATAGATATGAGCAAATTAAGACATAGATGTAAATACTTGTCAAAATATGTTGTGAGATGTTATAGTCTGGATTGGATCAACTGTAAGGACTAGAAGCGGGTTCGATGGTAATATTCAACAGGGAAGTGGCCTCTACCTGTAAAAATAAGAGCAGGCTGAGGGAAAGAATAGAGAGTAAGAAAATTTTTCCACATTATGGATGTAGCAATTACTTTCAGTATTGTTTGACTCTATGAGTGAAATCTTCCGAGTTAGATATGTGATTTAAACACAAGTCCACAAAAGTGACTCTTGGGAGGAAGGTCTGCCATATCTTGTGCCCTTCATGCTTCTTAGAGTCACAGAGCTGTACAGCATAGAAATAGACCCTTCAATCCAACTAGTCCATGCTGACCAGATATCCTAAATTAACCTAGTTCCATTTGCCAGCATTTGGCCTATATCCCTGTAAACCCTTCCTATTCATGTACCTATCCAGATGCCTTTTAAATGTTGTAATTGTACCAGCTTCCACCAATTCCTGTGACAGCTCATTCCAAACACGCACCACCCTCTGTGTTAACCCTTATGTCTCTTTTAAATCTTTCCTCTCTTACCTTAAACCTATGCTCGCTAGTTTTGGACTCCCCTCCCTTCAGAAAAAGACCTTGTCTATTCACCCTATCCATGCCCCTCATGATTTTATAAACCTCGATAAGGTCACCCCTCAGCCTTCGACACTCCAGGGGTAAAAAGACCCAGCCTTTTCAGCTTCTCCTGATAGCTCCAAATCTCAAACCTTGGCAAAGTTCTCGTAAATCTTTTCTGAACACTTTCAAGTTTCACAACATCTTTCCTATGGCAGGGAGACCAGAATATAGTATTCAAAAAGTGGCTTAATCAATGTCCTGTACAGCTGCAACATGACATATCAACTCCTATACTCAATGCACTGACCAATAAAGTCAAGCATACCAAATGCCTTCTTCACTATGCTATCTACTTGCGACTCCACTTTCAAGGAACTATGAGGACTTGTAGCATCCTCTGGTCTCTAAGGAGGGAGCTGCAGTGAGGGGCCTGTTACATATTGTTAGACTGTGTTGGGGGGTCTCGCAGAGTGGAGGTTGTGGGGATATAGAGCCATGGGGGTCAGAAGCCAAGAAAGTGTGTTGCCTTTTGGCCATCCCAATCTACCCACATCCATGCTCTCAATCATGCAGAAATTATGGCAGATCGAAGGAACCCTGCCTTAATTAACGCAGCCCTCAGAAAATTACCTGTGATGTGAGCTGCCTTTCATTTGGCCCAGTTTGAGGTGAGACAATTACAGCTTAGATTGAATAGGAAACCATTCATGGGTCTTAACTGAAATCATTCTGGGAAGGTCAGCTATAAGCCTATCTGCCTAGAACATACTTAGGTGGGGATGGAAAGGTTTTAGGTATATATCCTGTTGACATTCCCCCTCTTACTAAAAGAGTGAATGTACTTGGAATAAAAAACCTCACCAGATTTCCTCAAATACATTCTTGTCAACTAATAGGATTTTGGGTCATTAGAAATGCACCAAAGCAATATTGTAGATTAGCTAGTTGAATGGACTAAAGGCTTTCTCCAGCCTAGGACTATTGAATTGCTATAGTGTGGAAACAGGCCCTTTGGCCCAACAAGTCCACACCTGACTGTTGGAGCATCCCACCCAGACCCACACCCCTATACCCCACACATCCCTGGACACAATGGGGCAATTTGGGATGGCCAATTCACCTAGCTTGCACATCTTTAGACTGTGGGAGAAAATTGGAGCACCCGGAGGAAACCCACGGAGACACGGGGAGAATGAGCAAACTCCACACAGTCACGCGAGGCTGGAATCGAACCCAGGTCCCTGGTGCTGAGAGGCAGCAGTGTTAACCACTGAGCCGTCATGCCGCCCCAACTGTTCCAATTTGGACAGTCGAGTTGTTTTAATTCGGACATTCGCCTGTCCTGTGAAGAAGTCTGTAGAGCAGAAATATTGACTGACTCCTTCACTGATTCATTATGTTTCTTCTCAGCCAGTAGTTTTCTTCAACTGTTTTCAGCATCTCGCAAAGAAGGTTAAAGCTTGATGCACTCCAGAGTGAAAAGAAGGCTTTGTTATACAGGAGGTTTTCTCATATGCCAATTGCACTCTCAATATTTCCAATCTCATGGCTTTGAAGTGATCATAAGCATTTCTTTTTAAATTATGTATTTGGACATGAATAATCATTTGGAATGAGAGTATTTAACACTAATCAAAGGATTTTTACATATCAGCACAACATTTTCATGAAAGTAGCAAATGGTCGAAATAAGGCGCAGCCTAACTTATTTCATTTACTGCTTCTGGCCAATTCAAGTTGTTTGCAGAATGCTCTGTTGGTTTTAAAGGACATACTTAATGAACAAAAAATTGGCACCCTTAGTTTTTTGCTAAAACTATTATTCATATACTCAAAGAAAGTGTTACATTTGACTGGAAACAAATCTGTGGCAATCTTTTTGAGAAATCAAAGCTGGAAATGGGCACTTAAAGGTCAGGGATTTTTTTTTCTCAAGGTAGGATGTGTTTTTGGGATTAGATAATATTTGGCTGAAACTTCTGTACACACTCTCCTCTCCCATCCCAACATCCCCATGGTGCGTTTGGTAACGGATGGGCATTTAACTGGGTGGGGAGCATGGCGGATGGGCACCTCAATTCTGCCTGTGACAAGGATGAATTTCCAAATGGATGGCATGTTGCTGAGAATGTCTCCCAATGTCCTCTGCAGCAGAAAGTGAACATTGCAAGGTCCAGCCTTTATATAATGCTCAAAATCATAGAATCCCTACAGCACGGAAAGAGGCATTCAGCCCATCGAGTCCATGCCGACACTCCAAAGAGCATCCCATCCAGACCCAGCGCCCCACCCTCTCCCTGTAACTCCACACGTACCATGGCTAACCCACCTAGCCTGTATCTCGCTAGACACAATGGGGAATTTAGCATGGCCAATCCACCTAACTTGCATATCTTTGGACAGTGGGATAAAACCCACGCAGACATAGGGAGAATTTGCAAACTCCACACAGACAGTGACCCATAGCTGGAATCAAACCAGGGTCCCTGGCTTTGTAAGGCAGCAGAGCTAACAACTGAGTTACCTATGCTGCCCTTTGCCAAATTTATTCCCAATTGGAATGGGGAATAATTTAAACACTATGCCCCAAAATACAGTCTCGCATTGTTAATGGGGGAGCAATTGACAATTAGCTGATTGAAACTTTCTAGGAAGTCTCCTGGAGCAAACTTCAAGCTTTGCACTAAGATGGCTAAATGAGCTGAAACAGTATTTCCACTCAAGAGACCCATATTGGCCATTTCAAAAGCTCTTCAGCTCCTAAACCATCCAGGGAAAAGCATTTTTTTGAACCAGATGTTTTTATATTTGCCTTAAATGAGACTGTTTTGTTTAAATAAATAGTTCTTGAAACAGATTGTATGATGAAGCAAAGCATTTCGAATAATTGTGATCTATGCATATTTTCCCATGGTTTAATTCTTCCCATATGGAGCAGTTTGAATACAATTTTCCTTGAATTTTGTGGAGTTTGCTGAGAAGGAAGGATACCAGTGCTGTAGTAATAGCAGTTGAAAAACAGAGTCCAGCTCCTTGTGCTTTATCTGAACAATGTCCTCTAAATCTAATCTCAGAAAATCCACACCAATTTGATCAAAAGTGCCAGTGTGACTGCTGAAGTCCCTGTACTAGTTGTTCTGCTCACTCCCAATAAAATGGCCCATTTACTGTCAAGTTGTGCTGAATTAGGGCCAGCTCTATACCACTGTTCCACATTCAGCAGAAATTGTGATCGGATTGCTGAAACAAAATGAAACACACTGTGCTCTATCTTTCATCAAGGAAAGAAGCAAAGCCTTGTCTCACTGGAGTCTTGGGATACACAAAGTTCACACCTCATCGATCACTTTGACTAACACATAATTTATGACAGAGAGGTCCCTGTTACAATAACTCGCAGAAGGTATAGAGAATGGGTAAACTGGGAGATGGCTAACACAGAATTAAAACCAATGCATCAAATATTTCACTGGCTACTTCTTTTAAGACCCTAGGGTGCATTAGTTTGGAACAAATTATTACTAAAAGAAGCAGGAATGATGCCAGTGGAATATCGTGGAAGAGTTGTTGAGTACCTAAATTCTGGAATAGTCTATTGATAATATATTAGTTATATTGTTGAGGAGCATAGGCAAGGTCAATGTTTAATGAAATGTTTAAAGACAATGTTAAGTGTTCGTGTGGTGAAGTGTTAGTGTCCCTATCTCTGAGCTGGGAGAGCTGGACCAAAGTCCCACCTGCTAAAGAGGTGTGTAATAATATCTCTGAAGAAATCAATAAGAAAACATTAAAGTAAATTTCCACACGCATTGGGCATCATAGGGGTTGTGTGGATGATAACTCTTAATACTTTGAATTAAAATGAGGTTTTAAGTTTCCTTTGAGACTTTGTCATTAGTTACATTTCCAAACCTCAATAAGATCAGCGCTCACCTTCCAATGCTCCAGAGAAAATAGCCCCAGCCTATTCAGCCTCTCTCTGTTGCTCAAACCCTCCAACATCCTTGTAAATCTTATTTGAAACCTTTCAAGTTTCACAACATCTTTCCTAAAGCAAGGAGACCAGAACTGAACATGGTATTCCAAAAGCGACCTAACCAATGTCCTGTACAACTGCAATATGGCCTCCCTACTCCTATACTCGATGCACTGACCAATAAAGACAAGCATATCAAATTCCCTCTTCTTTGCCCTGTCTACTTGCAATTCCACTTTCAAGGAACTATGAACCTGCACTCCGAGGTCCCTTTGTTTGGCAACACTCCCCAGGACTTTACATTAATTGCGTAAGTCCTGCCTTGATTTGCCTTTCCAAAATGCAGCGCATCACATTTATCAAGATTAAACTCCATCTGCCACTCCTCGGCCCATTAGCTCAACTGATGTGAAATTTCCATGAAACTCAAAAATGACACAACCAAAATATGGTAAGATTCAGGCCAATGAGTTCAAACGTGACAACATTTAAACAAATTGAAGAGGGAAGATTTACAAGGACATTGGAGGGTTTGAGCAACAGAGAGAGGCTGAATAGGCTGGGACTATTTTCTCTGGAGCATTGGAAGGTGAGCGCTGATCTTTTTGAGGTTTAGAAAATCATGAGGGGCATGGCTAGGGTGAATAGCCAAGGTCTTTTCTCCGTGGTAGGGGAATCCAAAACGAGAG
This sequence comes from Rhincodon typus, assembly GCF_021869965.1. Lineage (NCBI taxonomy): Eukaryota > Metazoa > Chordata > Chondrichthyes > Orectolobiformes > Rhincodontidae > Rhincodon > Rhincodon typus. The sequence goes on from NC_063345.1 coordinate 9,626,666, forward strand.
CATGTAGTTTTAAGATGAGAGAGGAAAGATTTAAAAGGGACCTAAGAGACAACGTTTTCATGTGGAGGATGGTGTATGGATAGAATGAGCTGCCAGAGGAAGTGGTGGAGGCTGGTATAATTACAACATTTAGTCGGCATCTGGATGAGTGTATGACTAGGAGGAGTGTAGCGGGATATGGGCCAAATGCTAGCAAATGGGCCTAGATTAATTTAGGATATCTGGACAGAATGGAAGAGTTGGACCAAAAGTTCTGTTTCCATGCTGTACATCTCTATGACTCTATGACGCTCAATGAGAGCAAATGCATTTTCTCTTGTTATCTTCTCAAACCTGCCTCATTGTCTACCTACCCTGGCTTTATGGAATCCTTGATATCTGATGCTAGACCAATTCTTCCACTGTCTGTGGCTGGGACAATTTGCCACCACCAGTATATCCCATAACAGACCATCAGTCTGGACGCTGGCACCAACTTTAAAAGGCTGTGGTGCACCCAGACAAGCATTGGCAGTCTGGGTTTGCACCGTGTGGTTTGCAACACTTACACCAGACTTGACGGAGAAGGGGAAATTGATGTCCTGCTTTCCAGACAGGGACCTGGAGGTCCGAGTGGATGACGTAATGTAGAGGTCCATCTCTCCATGTCCTGCCAGTGGAGGCGATGGGTTCAGACCATGCCAGCCTGGTCTGATGTCATCACCCAAGTTAGTGCAGTCTGGAGAAATGCATAAAACTACAGTAATAAGGTCAATGACCTTCTCCTCTCCACCAATGCAGGGGTATCCTTCTTCTGTTCCTTACCCACCCTCATGCTATCTCTGTTACTGTGCCTACCTCTCACCAAGAATCATGTTCTACCACTCTCAGTATTGCCTGCAACATCTTCCCTCCCTCCCTCTCAGGCACCCAATCCCCCACACTACTTATCCGACATAGCCTCTATGTTGCCCTTGTCACTCGTGCAGGAGACCTTCATAGGTATTTCCCATCTGCACCAACACTGGCATTGTGCCAGCCACTTTCATCTCACTCAGTCCCTCTCTTTCTCTCATTCCAAGCGAAAGCAGCCCCCCATAGTAGGGCAGAAAGAGCCAGGGTGCGCGGTGCAGTGAGGAGAGTGTCCACATCCTGACCATTCCCAAGTAACTGTCTGATCTAACTAAAAGATGTCTCCCTTCACATAACAAAGCACAACAACTTCGAGTCATGGCCATTCAATCAAAACACATGCAGTGTGTCCTCTATATCGGTTGCTATATCAATTGGTGTCACTGCAACACTTGAAGATTTGTTTGGGGTTTTCACAGTTATGTGCAGGCTGGATAGAGCAGATAGGGAGAAGTTGCTCCCACTCATAAAAGAAACAAAAATGGTAGGGCATAGATTGAAAGTTTTGTGCAAAAGAAACAATGGTGGTATGAAAAAAGAACATTTTTTTTCACACAGCAAGTAGTTCGGTTTTGGAATGCATTACCTGGAACTTCGGTGGTGGCAGGTTCAATTGAGACATTCAAGAGGGCATTGGATGGTTACTTGGATAATGATGGTGTTCAGGGAGATGGAGAAAAAGGCAAGAGATTCACTAGAAAATACTACCATTGCAGACACAATGGGCCAAATGGCCTCCTTGTGCCATAACAATTCTGTGATTCTGCGATGCCCACCTGCTTAACTGGATAGGGTGAATAATCAGGGTCTTTTCTGCGGAGTAGGGGAGTCCAAAATTACAGGGTATAGATTTAAGGTGAGAGGGGAAAGATTTAAAATGGACCTAAGGTGCAACTTTTTCACAGAGAGCGTGGTGCATGCATGGTACGAGCTGCCAGAGTAGATGGTACAATTACAACATTTAAAAGGCATCTGAATGGATACATGAATAGGATGGGTTTCGAGAGATTTGGGCCAAATGCTGGAAAATGGGACTAGGTTAATTTAGGATATCTGGTTGGAATGGACGAGTTGGGCCGAAGGGTCTGTTTCTGTGCTGTACAACTCAATGTCTGGTGACAACTGGAAACATGGCAAGCTGCCTGGTTTTTGTGTTTGAGCTAAAAGGCAGGTCATTGCAAGGGAAGACAGAGATACTGTGGGCAAGTGGAATGTGCCCGAGGGCAGTGTGAGAGCAGCCCTGAGATCCAGCTTGGTCCAGTCTATGGGTTGGGTCATTGTACCTGCACAGAGAGTGCCTTAAAGCCGCATTGCAATGAGAGGTGCAGAGTGGACTCTAAACTGCAGCACTGAAGTGCAGAATGCCAACTGTAAGTAGATCACTGATGTGCCATGAGAGAGGGGAGAATTCTTACTGTCTGGTTTCTCTGCCTGACCCTTGCAGGTTAGGAAGCTGCATGTTACGGGGTGAAATTCAGTGTTAATGTGGGTGATTACACCAATAATCCCCATTAATTGGCTCGTTAGTAAGAATCGTGTCTCAACAGCATCACACTGTTGGGAAATGCAGCTTGTTGCTCCCAGTGTCAAGAAAGGTCTCACCGGACTTTCCAAGGAATTGTCCCAGATTTCACATCATAGCACATGTTGTTCAGGCCCCTGTCGGGTTCTGTCCATTGATTTAACTGATTTATCAAAATATTATAAAGAGGGACTGTTGAAACACTGGTGAATGGCAGAATTATGTACAGCTGCGTATTTTATTAAAGAATCAAACCACCAAGAAAACAATTTGCATCTCATTTCATACTGTACCTTTTAGCTTGGGATCCATTTATCATTGTCCACTCCGAATTGATCAGCAACGTAGGGTTTGACCATACATATCAGCAGTTTTCATGACTGAACTTGCAGGGAACATTCTAACTAGCTCTATGTACCCATTAGAGAAACTAATGAAGAAAACGAAGACCATTTTCATCAGCTACATGAATAGAAAGTACCAATCCATTTGTATCTCTTCCCTAGTTTGCAGTTAATCAGAAGGTTAAAATTCTGTAAACAATATTGCTGAAAATATCATAATTTGTTGAAGCTTTCCATCTTGCACTTATCAGGACAATTCAGAGGAAATAACAAAGTAAAAGGAAAACAACATTTAAACTATATGAGAGAAGACATGATTGGTATTTCTTGCAAATTATCCTGATGAGTCCAAGACAAAAAGATTCAACAAAATGTCTTTTATTCAGCAACACTCAAGTTCTGTATTACCAAATGACTATTTATTTTACCAATGAGTCTTGCTCCTCTCAATCATTAACTATATCACATAAAGACAGAGCTTTCAAGTCAGCACATTCTTGGACACTATGGGCAATTTAGCATGGCCAACCCATCTAATCTGCACATCTTTGGACTGTGGGAGGAAATCAAGGCATTGGGAAGAAACTTAGGAAGGCACAGGGAGAATATCCATACAGCCACCCAAAGGTGGAATCAAACCCAGGTTCCTGGCACTGTGAGGCAGCAGTGTTAACAACTGAGCCACCGTGCTGCCCTGGAAAGGGATACCATTGTCTTGAATTGTTGATCTATAATTTCCATAATGTAGCAACAGCCGGTGACTGATGAGGATGGCAGATTGCTTAATCATGCAACAGGCAGAAATAGAGGAGGAAAAAGCTGGCAACTGCTGGCATTTGTTAAAGGAAAGAAATATGGAAGGCACTTTCAGCATCTACATCAGAAAACTGATTCCATGATACCTGAAGGGGTGAAAACTTCATACGATTATTAAAGAAGGATTACTCCGCTCAAGCTAACAAGCAAAAAACCGGAAATATATCTTTGCAAATATAAGGAAACTCTGGCCAAATACATGCAGCGAGCATGTAGAAAACCACTAGAGCATGTAAGTGGTCCCAATTATAAGTGACAAATGACATTTTCTGTGGGTACACCATCCTCCTTACCTTACTAGACCTCTTTGCTGTCTTTAACATGGCCAATGATGCCATCCCCTTGGTTATCCACTTGTAAGGCGCAGTTCTTGCCCAGATCCTCTTCTGCCAACAACTGAAGAGAATGGTATCCCTTTCCAGGGCAGCACGGTGGCTCAGTTGTTAACACTGCTGCCTCACAGTGCCAGGAACCTGGGTGTGATTCCACCTTTGGGTGGCTGTATGGATATTCTCCCTGTGCCTTCCTAGGTTTCTTCCCAATGCCTTGATTTCCTCCCACAGTCCAAAGATGTGCAGATTAGATGGGTTGGCCATGCTAAATTGCCCATAGTGTCCAATAATGTGCAGGCTAAGTCCCACAACTATGATCACATGGACCAGGAAGATTGCAAGCTAAGTACTATTTGGAAGCGACAAGACTAGAGTGGAAGAACATAAAAGTACAATATTCTTAGTCTGTTTGTGATGCAAGAGAATATTTAGAGAGTCTACTGAGGTGAGGAAAACGTTAAGTTTATTTATCATAGATAACAAGGTGTAGAGCTGGATGAACACAGCAGGCCAAGCAGCATCAGAGGAGCAGGAAAGCAGACGTTTCGGGTCTGGACCCTTCTTCAGAAATGCC
>NC_063345.1:9631644-9643185 GCF_021869965.1 Rhincodon typus
CTCTCTGCTCCTATGATGCTGCTTGGCCTGCTGTGTTCATCCAGCCCAAGCAGCATCATAGGAGCAGAGAGGCTGACGTTTCGGGCCTAGACCCTTCATCAGAAAAGGCCCTATGATGCTGCTTGGCCTGCTGTGTTCATCCAGCCCTGCACCTTGTTGTCTCGGATTCTCCAGCATCTGCAGTTCCTACTACCTCTACATATCACTATTCCTTCACTGTTTTTATGTCAATGTGCTCAAATTTCCTTCCCAACATCACTGTGGGTCTGTCTATACCAGTGAAATTCAAGGGTTCTCTAAAGTGATTTGCAATCACCTTCTCAAGGGGATTTTATGGATGAACAATAAATGCTATTCTTACAAGTGGTGCTTACAATGAAACGTCATGTATTTTTTTAAAGTTGTGAAGTTTTTAAATCACACATGGGACATGGTTGTCGCTGGCCAGTCCAGCATTTATTACCCATCCCTAGTTGCCCCTGAGAAGGTGCCTTTTTGAACAGCTGTGGGTTGACCCATAGTGCTATCAGGGAGGGAATTTCAGTGACACTTTGACCCAGCAACAGCGAAGGAACGGCGATATATTTCCAAGTCAGGATGGTAAGTGGTTTGAAGGGGGACTTGCAGGTGGTGGTGTTTCCATATATCTGCTGCCCTTGTCCTTCTAGATGGATGTGGTCATGGGTTTGGAAGGTGCTGTGAAGAGACCAGACAGGTCTCTGGTCACTTATTGTTTGAGGCTGTCTAGCTCAAATGCTCAAAAGGGGGACAATGATTAATACTCGGGGTCCATACACTAAAAGGCAAGGAAGGGGTATCAGATGTGGGAGGGAAGGTGGTGAACTCAGTTGTGGGGATTGGAGGCAGCGCACTGGGATGCAGAGAGGATACAAATTGTGAAAGGAAGTGATGGCAGCTCAGTGTATACAGGGGAAGTGACCAAGAGACGGGATTGAAGAGAAAGGTGTAATGCAGCAGCAAATGTCCAGTCAAACAGTGCTTTTCAAAACAGCAACTCAATTAGCATGAAGAAAATTATTTCTGGCAGAACTACATTTGTTTCTTTTTTAAAGAGGCCTTGCCTGGCTTTGATGATATATCTACTCCAAGGGCAAAACGTAACCTTGTGCAATATCAGCATTCCTACTTTTGATGAAAGTTTTTTTTTAAATAATTGAAACAGTTTGTGCTTGGGCTCTCTCGCTTCTGAAGTCAAAAGTTCAACTGCAATTCGAAAAAAGCACAGAACATTCCTTCCCCACACCACTCTTTGGACCAATTAAAGATCTTCACATTGAAAAATGTCTCTTGTTGTCACAGCCTTTAAAGATCAAATTGAAAGTGGCTACTACCAGATTGATTCAATGTTCAGATCAGTGTAGCTATGGGGCAAAATGACAGGTAAAGTTGATTTCACTTTGCTTGACGAGTTAGAGAAAAGAAATCTTATTTACCTTCAAGAATTTAGTTTGACTTCCAAGGTACATATTCTTTTAAAAAAATTCAAGAGAAATCACAATATTACTTAAATTGCAAACCAAAGTTGTTTTAGAATGACTGATTTGCTCCTGTTAAGCAAATTGTCGTGGAGTACATCGACACTAATTACATTAGCACTGAACTGTGCAACCAAAACAATAGTCAATGCTATCTATGACCTGAAGCATCTGCTTGGAAAAGCATGGTCTGGGATTTTCAGTGTAGGTCATGGGAGGCAATCATGCCATGCAAAGCCTGGAGGGTCACTCTGGGGAAGCAATCAGCATTTACCAGGGCCTGAAGCATTTCGTAGAAACTGCCAATGATCACTGGAGGAGGGGAGAGGGAGGTGGGTAGAAATCAAAATAAAATACAAGTAAAAGTTGACGTCATCCAAGACTGGCAGCATTTACATATGGAAATGTGCCCAAAGGGTCTGCCTTTGCCTACACGATAGCCTGAACTAATTTAAAAACAGATGGGAGAGCAGGAGCCAGGGAGAGAGAGAAAAATATTCAAACCTAGGTTAACCTAGGTCATTAGTAGCGGTACAGACTGGAACTTTTTTTCCCCTATAGGCACATCTTCTCTTACATATACAGAAATTTGCTGTTGTAGGACAGAGGTCATTTGGCTTAACAGGGGGAGCAATTTTTATTCACTTGTGTTTAACTTCCTTGCAAAACCATGTATAGAAATGGTGTGTAGGAAGACAGGGAAAAGGCAGAAGATTTGCACAACGAACTAAAATCAGAAAAAGCTAGATGATGCCTCCTGCGCCATAACAATTCTAGGATTCTGTGACTTGACCCGCTTCACCCAAGAATAGAATCAAAGAAAGATTATCGCACAGAGACTCCATTGTATTTCTGCATCTTTGATTCAAATCTACCATTCTAATCAGAATCTGGAAAACCTCATTTCGACCATCTCAAAATATCGTTTTCTTCATGGTAACCAAAATCAACTTTTGCAACTTTGACAGATATCAAAAGGGAATTGCCATAGGATGAGATAAGGCATTAAGCGGAAAGTTGAATGCTCCTTGGCTGGTTCTGTTCAAACTTTAACTAAACGCTATAAATCTCACATCTATTTACTCACATCTGAACCAATAATCCTGTTAAAGAGTACACAATTTGCCCAGTGAAAGAAAACACATCACAAATTCTGCAAAACAAGTAATTCAAGATGCGCTAAATTATGTTATAAAAATTTCACAGTTTGTCAGGTCATTACTATTAAAAAGTAACATTTCTTATCCCAGTGAGTTTATAACAAATGACTAAAACTTTGCAAATGTTCAAATGTGATGTGTATTCAAATTTGTCTGTGGTGCACTGCGAATCACACAAGTATACAAAACAGAAACAGTGAACTTCTTGTGACTACAGAGAGAAACTTAGACAATATTTAGAGATCTTAGAGATAATGCAGAGGAAAATAGATAAACTTAATCATCCTGCATTCATTTTACCTCGAGGATTCCAATCTTTCATAAAAGTAAAAAGGACAGCTATAGAAATGGCAGTTTGATGCAAATTCCTTATTAATATTCCATAACAAGAAGTGGGCTGTCTAGGATGGGCCGAAGGACAAAAAGTTAATGATGATATTCAACAGCTGCATGAGAAGATAGATTGTATAGGATGGGCTGAAGGGCTGAAATTGTTCATGATACTTGACAACCTGCATGACCTTAGATGAGCCCTGTGAACATTCCTTTAAGGGCTGCTGCCTGCACAATTAAAAAATGTGTCTTCTGTATAAGCCAGCAGTTTTGTCTATTGTACCTGCTGTTTCTTGTACTGGTTGTTTTGATACTGTATGAGAGAGAAAGAGTTTCATTCCAAGCCTGATGGACTTCACCTCGTGAATGGTGCCAGGAACGAACCTAAGCCTCCAGATCAACCTTCGATCGAGGGGTCCCCGAAGGGCAGAGGGACATAAGACTTGTTGCTTTTTTTTCTCTTTTTCTCTTCCGTTTATTATTACCATTAGAATCATTTATTATTACTTAATAAGCATTCATATTTAAGGAAATTGCTGTTGTTGAGCCTTCTCTTAATTATAAAAACCAAAAGAACTGTGGATGCTGTAAATCAGGAACAAAAACAAAGTTGCTGGTTAAGCTCAGCAGGTCTGGCAGCATGTCTTCTCTTAATTGTATTTATCCAAATCTGAAAAGAACTGCTTGGATACACGCTGTGATCCAAGACACGGGGTTAAATGTCAACCTCCCATGTTTATCACAAAGAAGTAAGTTGTACACAGGAAGTGATATATCAGAAGAGGATTTTCACTGCTGCAGACAGGATGGGCCAAATGGCCTTCTTAATTCACTGTAACGATTCTGTAATGTTCTGATTTTTGTTTTAAATTTGGTCTTGGGAACATGGATGTCACTAGTTCAACCAATGTTTGTTTCCCGTCCACGATTGGCCTTGAGAGAAATACCTTGGAGAAGGGAGAACATAGAAGGCCCAGATTACCAAGTTATCTTATCTCAAGCATCTGCTAAGGTATGGCAGAGGTCGGTGCATGAGGTGGAAGGTTGAAAGATTGCAATCAAAAAGATTATAACCAAAGAGAGTGTGAACAACAGTAGTGAAGATCACTTAATAATTTCACTGTGTATTACACAGCAACACCTCAGAAGTCAAACTTCTTTTGTACCATTTCAATATATTTAACTTGCAATGGTGTCAGATTTACCTGGGCTATGTGCAGCATAAGGGTTTAATCGTGCCATATTAGCTTTTTGAGGTATAGCACTGACACTAACCTTACTTTCCTTACCTCAGTCTAAGGGTCTAAAAACGATCCATGGTAGAGGGTAGATTACTCGTTAATTAGATGAGATTCTTGCATTACATAACAAAAGGAGGTTTGTTATGAATAAGTAACAATACATTAACTAGTTTGACATAATTACTTAAGACTATCAGCAACCATAGATAGGATGTGCCTCTCCATCAGGACCCCTCACTAGACTGTCTGATTCTATATGCAAAGACTGTGTGACATCATCAGATTGGGTGGAACTTAATACGACTTCAACCATAACTCTTTCAGAACCATTCTCTTATCCAACAAGTAGCTGCTATTCCAATAGCTAGAATGCATCATCATTGATGTCAGATCACATGGAAAACTGGGACTGAAGGGAAGAAGATTTGAACGAAATTCTGCTAAACCATGTGTGGTAAATGTCTATTAGTTTACATGAGCGTGTGGCTCAGTGGTTAGCACTGCTGCCTCACAGCGCCAGGGACCCGGGTTCAATTCCACCCTTGGGCGACTGTCTGTGTGGAGTTTGCACATTCTCCCTGTGTCTGTGTGGGTTTCCTCCGGGTGCTCCAGTTTCCTCCCACAGTCCAAAGATGTGCAGGTTAGGTGGATTGGCTAAGTTAAATTGCCCGTAGTGTTCAGGGATCTGTAGATCAGGTGGGTTATAGGGGGATGGGACTGGGTGGGATGCTCTAAGGGTCGGTGTGGACTTGTTGGGCCGAAGGGCCTGTTTCCACACTGTGGGATTCTATACTTAATCCTGATCTGCATTATGATATTTGTACAGTATATGCCATTCAATTCTTCAGATTAGTTGCAGGTTTAACCCACCAGTAAAGGCTCTTCCCAAAGAATCAGACAGTGTACTGTGAGCTGCCACTCTTATTGCATATTCTGTCCATATCTGCTGGATGTTTTTCATAACAATGTAAAACACTTTACAATATCCTGAGAATGTAAAAAGCCCAACATCAATTCAAATGTTTTTAATTGGGTTAAAATACTGATTTAGGTTTTTATTCAGATATGTTGTAGAGGTGCCGGTGTTGGACTGGGGTGGACAGGGTCAGAAATCTGACGACACCAGGTTATAGATTTTTCTAATCATTCATGGGATATGGGTGTCACTTATTGTCCATCCCTAATTGCCTAGAGGACATTTAAGAGTCAACTACGTTGCTGTGGGTCTGGAGTCACACATTGGCCAGACCAGGTAAGGATGGTAGATTCCTTCCCTAAAGGACATTAGTGAACCGGATGGGTTTTCCCCAACAATGGACAATGATTTCATGATCATCACTGGGCTCCTAATTCCATACTTCTTTTTATTGAATTCAAATTCCACCATCTGCCACGGCAGGATTCAAACCTGGGTCCTCAGAGCATTACTTGAATCTCTGGATTAACAGTTAGTGAAAATACCACTAGGCCATTGCCTCCTGTTGTGCTGTAAAACAAACTCCATTAGCACAAGCCAGTGAAACAGATAAGGAAATCATAATTGCAAATGTGAAGACATTGGTATGAATTGTGCAATTGGAGTCACAGAGAAATTTTCAACATTTTCTGTCATTGCTGCTTTGAAAATGGCAGCAACTCCAGGAACCTGTACATGTGTAGTTAAACAAGAAAATCCAGAAGTTGCTGTTATGATTCTACAATTCTCCACTGAATGCATCATTGAGTTTACTTCACAATTAAATCAATTCAAAACTATGAATCTGATGAAAACCTCCACAAACATTGCCAGTCTCGCCTTAACAACCCTTGAACATGCTAACAGGAATTTGAACAGAAACATTCAAACCCATCACTCAATATGATCATTACTAATTGAACATTTTGATATCTTTAACTCACGTCATCCCCATAACCCTGCATGCCATTGGTGACCAGTAATCTATTTATCTCTACCTTAAGCATACTCAAAAACTAAGTCTCTGGCACTCTTTGTGGTAGAGAATTCCAAAAGTCTGCACTTTGCAACCTCTTATCATTGAAGGAATACTCTGCACATCTACTTGTACCAAAATGCATAAGCTTTCATTTTTCTATTTTATATTCCATCTGCCATTCACTAAGCCTCTCCAAATCTGAAAAGATTGCCTCTTTTTGAATGATGAACTGGTGTACTTCTAATGACGTACAGAGCTCATATATTCTGTTAAACACCCTTTCCAGCTCTGAAAGCATGATTTTGTTTTTTTTTAATTTCCGCCCATCCCCACCGACAGGTTTGTAAGTAGGTGGCAGATTAAATCCAATGGCCACCCTGTCCACCTGATGGCCCATCCAGTCTTCCCTCCCCCTCAGTTACAGCAAGAGTGGCATCAAGCAGCTTTCCTGAAAGTGAGCCAATCAATGTCCTTAAGTGGACAATGAAGGGCCTAATTTCACTGCTGCCAGGACTTAACTGGTGGAGAGAAAGAAAGCTATGGTTCATGACCTGGTAGTGGGCAGGGTATTCCTAATTAATTGGTCCCCACGACACATTGTGGAACCACCCCAACATTTTTATTCCTCCAGGCTACTCTTTCCCCATGGTCTCTCAAGATACCCAATGTCTTAAACAAATCACCATCCAATGCCACACACCTCTATCCCAAAATCCTGGAGAGAAATCAGTCACTGATTAGGCAAGGGCTCTCTGAGATGGGACTTCCTGATCTAGATGGTTTATATTCTGTTTCTAGTATATTATGGGGCCACTAACAATCAATTGAAGGCTATCAGGCAGGCCTACAATGTGGTTCACTTATGTTTCCCAGATACAAGGCTTTTCCTCTACAAAGAGCAAAATAATACCTAGGCATTGTGCCTTTTTCAACCAAACAAAAGTAATAATTGTTTCCTGGTGTATTCCTTGTAACAATGCCTCCGCTAAATCAGTGTCAACTTGGCTGTTCCAAAAATTTAAACACGAGCTTTGGTGATAATTGTTCCATGGTTCTCAGTTGCATTATCCATGGCAAATGCCCCCACCAATCGGTCAATTTGCTAACCAATTGGGGCTGTTTCTCCTGCAGTGTAAATTGTTATTCGCTTTGAGATTTAGTTTGTTCTGATGAGTGCAAGTCAAAATATCTCAACAGCATGTTCTCATTTTATCAGTACTCAAGTTCTGTCCTCCCAAGCGACCATTAATGTATATGTTGAACATCAATGTTTTACATTATAGTAAGAAATTACACAGATATTTGAAAAACAGCAGTTTTAAAAACTGAACAATTTAGCTTTTACTTCAGTGCTGTGTATATGTTCAAGTCATTAATTTCACTGTCTTGTAGAAGTAAGGTTCAGTGGGTGCTTTTATAGCCTAGTTTGCTGTGTGTGATAATACTTAAAAATGATTTGTTGCTTATCCTACTTCTGGACACCTTGATTTTGGCTCCAAATTCAAAGCAACTGTATTTCTTCACCACTGAACACAAAATCCACCATTAACATTTGAGAAAGAAATCTGCTCTGGAGATGTGTTTTCAGTAACTACAAAACAGTTAACGCTATTTCTGTACAACACAGTTTAACCTAAAGCAACATCTTATGAAAGTAAATCCCATCCATGCCCAAGGAGAATATCTATTATTTATGCCACATGATTTCAGATTGTGTACTGAGAGTTGAAGATGTGATGAACAGCATCATTTTGACTTGGTGATGAGGGAGTAAACAAAATACTAACATAAAACAAAGCCTGTGACCTTTGATCAGAAATGTTTCCACAGATGCAGACAGACCAGATTACTTTTTCAAGCATTTTGCGCTTTCATTTTTGATTTCCAGCATCTGCGGTGTTTTGCTTTTGTTCCAACTTACCGAATGATCTTAAAGATATCTAAGTTTGCATCAAGCATCAATGGACTTGGTCTTTTTGGTAAACTCTAGATATAGCTATATAAAGAAGTGAATATTTTAATACATTCTGCTGATAATACCACAATGTTTACATTGCCATTATACTATTTTGTCAGCTCAGAATTCTTAAGAATGTTTTGCCAGCTTATTTACTCATTTCCTGCATATTTAGAAGCAGAATGCAGTAATAGATATGTATAACAGAAAATAATCACAAATCGATCTGATTGAAATGTTCAGATGCGTTTGATATAAACTCTGGCAGTGATGTTCTTGGGGGAGGGAAGTCACAAAATTTGTTGATTTTGGAATGCACTCAATGCCTTTATCTTGTTGAATTATGGAATGCACCCAATTTAAGACAGAGATAGACAGGTTCTTGATTACTAAAGGGATGAAGGGTTCTTGGGAATGCACAGTAGAATGGATTTGAGGAACAGATCAGACATGATCAACTGGCAGAAAAGACTTGATGGACCAGATGGCCTTATTCTACTCTGATGTGTTATGGTCTTATAGCCAAATGGCCCCTCCTATTTCCACTTATAACCATGAGGTTAACATATATATTGTTCATGAGGCACCAACGAAGTTACTCATTTGTCACAACAGGTTGTGTTTCCTTCGTCTATACCAGTTTTCCTCCTCCATCTCATGAAAGCATTGACAACTTGATGAACGTTGGAGCCAAGGGCATGCACATCAAATTGAAGTCAACATTCTTTTAGGCAGGGAATCTTGGCTGGCCGCTTTTGAAAAAAAAAGCAACTGCAATCACAAAGATTCACGCAATAAAAGTGCATGTTTCTAAGCTGTGAACCACTTTTTCAACTGTCAGCTGATATTTACGGGAGACTGTAAACCTGTCATTATTTGACACATTAGTGGGTGACACGAAAGATGCACAGCTGTCATCAAATGCTAAGCAGGGCACATCACAGGCATCGAGCAACAGGGTTGAATCTACTCTACCAATAATATCTATTTAGCTATTTAAAAGAGTCCAAAGTAGTAAGAAAGACACAAATTTGATCATAATTCCCAGCAGGATATTTAAATTTCTGCACAGATTTTATAGGCTGATAAAAGAACAATAAAACAACCACCCTGGAGTAATTTAAATTGCTTAAGGGTTAGTTTTCCTCAGCAGGTTCCTCTTGGGAGGTTGTTTTTACTCAAGGAAAAAGACATTTGTGGATTAAAAGAAATTCTCAGCATGACTCGTCCGGAAACACGAAATAAAACTCAGCATGCGCAAGAGGTTTGAGACTCTTTGAATAAAAATAAATCATTCTCCATAAAACAAGCTCATTTAATTGTGTGGAACTGAGCAAGGACTCAACACATGTTGCTACAATTTTTCATGTGACACATTGCCCCAGTGCAGCTACCCGAAAGACATTCAACGACGATAATTGCATGCGTTTAAAAATGAAATCACTACTGATATTTTTTGATGAACTCTGAACGTGTGAACATAAGATCCAGGAGGAAAAGGCCACTCAGTCCATTGAACCTGCTCTGCCATTTAATGAAATCATGGCTGATTTTCTATTTCAACATAATTTTCCAGGACTATCCCCATGTCTCAGAATGTTTTTAAATATCTAGTAAACTGTTAGTAAAAGACTGAGCCTCCGAAACAACCTGGGGTCGAGAGTTCCAAATTGACATTACCCTCTGTGTGAATAAAAATCCTCCTGAGTTCAGTCCTAACTAATTTGCCTCTTATTCTGAGACTGTGCCCCCTCCTTCTAGACCGTCATCTTCTGACTGCTGTCAGGGGAATCATCCTTCCTGTATCTGCCATAAGGAGCAGAATCAGGCCATTCAGTCCATTATGCCTGCTCCTCCAGTTGATCATGTTTCTCAACCCCATTCTTTTGCCTTTTGGGAGGCATGGTGGCTCAGAGGTTTAGCACTGCTGCCTCAAAGTGCCATGGACCCAGGTTCAAATCCACCCTCAGGTGACTGTCTGTGTGGAGTTTGCACATTGTCCCCGTGTCTGCATGGATTTCCTCTGGGTGATCTGGTTTTCTACCACAGTCTAAGGATGTGCAGGCTGGGTGGATTGACCATGCTAAATTGCCTATAGTGTCAAACAATGTGCAGACTAGGTAGATTAGTCATGGAAAATGCAGGGATAGGGTGGGACGTTCTTCGGAGGGTCTGGGTGGACTGAATGGTCAGTGCCCACACTATGGGGATTATGTGATTGTATGCCTTCTCCCATAACCTATGATCTACTGACTAAGCAAGCCTTGTAAGAATTTTGAATATTTGGAGGACATCACCTCTTGATCTGCTAAACCCCAGAAAATAAATGTCGAGATATTTAATATTTCTTCATTGGACAATCTCTCCACCCAAAAATTAGTTTGGTGGACCTTTAATCCTTTGTTGTACTCCGTCTAAGGTAGAGACATCCTTCCATAGGTAAATAGATGGAGACAGTATGTAAATGTGCTCTACCTAATTGCAGCAAGACATTTGTCACTCTTTTGAAAATTGATGCACGAGCAAGGAAATTGACTTTTGAGGTCTTGCTGATTCCTGTGAACAGGATGCTGGTGAGATTTAGTTATGGACATGTTGATTTAATTAAGTGCTTAGTAACATCGCTAAGCCAGCATCTGTTGAGAGAGAAACAGTGCTAAAATTTCAGTTCCATGGTCTTACACCACCTATGCTGCCATTGATGCAGAGTATTCCCACCATTTTCTGATTTTTATTTTAGATTTTGCTTTTGCATCAATTTACAGGACTTACTAAGCTGTGCCATGCCTCACTGGGATAGCATGCTGGAAATCAAGCCCAGTTGTTTCTGAGTTGTCTCAAAAGTTAAAGATTTTATTAAACTTTGCCAAGTCCCCAATTTACCTTTCCTTTTAGATCCAGGCTAAAAGAAACCATAACAAAAACAAAGTTGCTGGAAAAGCTCATTCGGTTTTTAAAAGAAACCATAGATCAGGTTTCTAAACTTAACAAGAATTACTATTAATTACAAATAAATAGCTACAGGTAAACACGATGAACTGTCAACATACAAATCTTAATAGTTAAAACCCTAACCACCTCATAAAACTCTACCTATGCAAATGTTCAGACAGACAAGACAAAGTAAAACATTGCTCTTATGGGTGGAGGGAGAAACCGAGAAGGAACTCTAATGGCCCTTGTCCACAGCGTTCACTGAAATGATCCTTTTGCTTGTCAGGTCTTGTTGTTCCTCATAGGATCACAAAATCCCTACAGTTGAAAGCAAGCTATTTGGCCCATCAAGTTCATACCAACTCTCCGAACAGCATCCCACCCAGACCCAAACCTCCCGCCCTCGCTCTGTAGCCTTGCATTTCAATCTCTCTTCTCCAGCTATTTCCTTACAGGAGACAGAGAGCGTCTTGTTATAAATTATAA
>NC_063345.1:9643685-9654166 GCF_021869965.1 Rhincodon typus
AAGGCATACGGCATGCTTGCCTTCATCGGCCGGGGCATTGAGTTTAAAAGTGAAGGGTAAAGTTGCAGCTTTATAGAACCTTAGTTCGGCTGCATTTGGAATATTGTGTTCAATTCTGGTCGCCACACTACCAGAAGGATGTTGTGGCTTTGGAGAGGGTACAGAATAGATTTACCAGGATGTTGCCTGGTATGGATGGCATTAGTTATGAGGAGAGGTTGGAGAAACTTAGGTTGTTCTCACTGGAACGACAGAGGTTGAGGGGCAACCTGACAGAAGTCTGCCAGATTATGAAGGGCATGGACAGAGTGGACAGTCAGAAGCTTTTTTCCAGGGTGGAAGAGTCAGTTACCGGGGCCATAGGTTTAAAGGTGCGAGCGGCAAGGTTTAAAGGTGATGTACGAGGTAAGTTTTTGAATAGAGGGTGGGCTGTGCCTGGAACTCGCTGCCGGGGGAGGTAGTGAAAGCAGATGTGATAGTGACTTTTAAACGGTGTCTTGACAAATACATGAATAGGATGGGAATAGAGGGATACGGTCCCCGGAAGGGTAGGGAATTTTAGTTGAGATGGGCAGCATGTCGGTGCAGGCTTGGAGGACCGAAGGGCCTGTTCCTGTGCTGTAATTTTCTTTGTTCTTTGTTCAAATCAGCTGATTATTGTATAGACACCACTTTTAGTTGTTAATGTTCTCAGATACTGAGAGCAAGAAAAGTCATTAGGCCTTGATATGACCAAGTGAGGAGGGTTAGGGTCATTTTCCTTTGTTTTCCCACATTACGTTTGGCCACACTAGATTTTCTTTGAAAAAGATTTGTTTTGCCAATAGCAGCAAGTATTTAAATTTTCCTGTGCTGTGACTCTGAAAGAAACAGACTGCATTCTCTCAGTGAAACTTTCCCTTAGTGCTCTGGCATGAGGAATGGTGGGAAAGGTGGAAAAAAATGGTGTGAATGGAAAAAGAAATCAGACCTTGATGTCCAGAACTGTGATTTTCCCCGTAAGGTTTAAGTTGCAACTTAGAGTCTGGCCATTGTTCGGTGACTGTCTTATTTCCATGCATTTGAATTTCATTAAAACCCCAAACAACCTTATTTATGATGTCACTTCCCCAAGAAAATAGACAGTGTAAATTCCTGACATGTAAATCAAAGCAGGACCCTGGTGGTTGTATCTTGCCATTTGATTGTCCTGGGCCATCCTGCATATCTTTCATCACAGGAGCAGCCTTCCATGCTCCATGGCCACTCCTCCTCAACCCTCCATTCACAAGTCGCAATTGGCCGACCACAAGCCCTGCCTTGTCATTGTACCCACTCCCAGAGAAACTCTTACACCATCTCAGCTCCTTGATACTTTCCTTAGGAGCCCAGGAACACCTGCAACTTCCATATTCACTTTGCGCACCGGGAACACACACATCGCCAGCATTTTCTGGCATTTAGCTTGCTCTCTTAGTGCTCACTCACTTCTTGGAGGCTTCACCTTGCACACTCACTGACTTCAGCACTGATATATGGGAGGGTGGTCTTAGTGTGGCCAGCATTGTTTACTCAGAACACAGTGTCTGTTCTGCTTGGTTACTGCCTGTCCTAAAAAGTCAAGGGGAAGCAGTTTGGGGATCATGGGTCAGTCATTCAGGGAGACATCATATGAATAGGGCAATTTTTCCTGCATTCAGACAAAGGGAGGGATTGAGTACGATGGGAGTGGAGGCTAGAACTGTTAGTGCTGATGCTCAGTACTGAAGAGGTATTGAGGTGTTCCCAGTGAGTGAGTAGGAAACACCAAGGGCAGGCAAGATGAGTCGCTTGGGACGGTGAGACAGAATTGAGTAGACATGATGAATGTAATACTGAGCGCAGTAGTCTGAGAGAAATGGCAAGATGTGTGATGGTTAGAGTGAATGGTGATCCTGTGAGTGTGAGGAAGCGGATAGAAGATGGTGGCACTTACCCTTGCAGAGCAGTGAAGATCATTTGATTTGAGAGTCACACAGTGTAGAAACAGGCCTTTCGGCCCACCATGGTCAGGCCACTTTTGCAGTTCTGGTCTCCCTGTTATTTGAGGGATGTTGTGAAACTTGAAAGGGTTGAGAATAGATTTACATAGATGTTATCAAAGTTGGAGAGCTTGAGCTATGGGGAGAGGCTGAATAGACTTGGGCTATTTTTCCTGGAGGCTGAGGGGTGACCTTATAGAGGTTTATAAAATCGTGAGGGGGATAGAGAGGGTAAATAGACAAGGTCTTTTCCCTGTGGTGGGGGGGTCCAAAACTAGAGGGCTTAGGTTAAGGTGAGAGGGGAGGGTTGTAAAAGGGACCAAAGGGACAATTTTTTTCACACAGAAGGTGGTTGATGTATGGAATGCGCTGCCAGAGGAAGTGGTGGAGGCTGGTACAATTACAACATTTAAATGGCATTTGAATGGGTACATGAATAGGAAGGGTTTAGAGGGATGTTGGCCAAATGCTGGCAAATGGGACGAGATTTATTTATGATATCTCGTCGGCATGGACTAGTTGGACCGAAAGATCTGTTTCCGTGCTGTACAGCTCTCTAACTCTACGACTGTATGTCTATGTCAACCAACAAACACCAAACTGCATGAATCTCATGTACCTGCACGTGGTCCATAGCCTGCTATCCTGTGGCATATTAAGTACCCATGCAGATGCCTTGTTTCTTCCTGCGCCACTGGGTATCCTGGACAGAGTACTGACCCAGGTGACAAATTGTGTCCAAGCTGTCTGAATCTGGTGGCGTGGCCCCTTCCCTTGGCAATCAGCTGGAGAAAGGGGTACCCTCCCCTCCACTACCCCCTATTCACCATATGTCCAGGAAACAGATTTCCTTTTGTCTGTGCCATATCCAGAATGTAGAAACTCAAGTACTACAGGGTGATGGCAGTCCCTGGCTTACAGCATCTGAAGGTGACGTGGTGCAGCCGGAGTTTAAACGTGGCACCTATGGTGTCAAAACTGAGAAGTCCCAGCCACGATGAGCACTTCCATGGTGCCCTGAGAGAGGTGCCCAAGTTGCATAATTAGTGAGGTGGAAAGCAGAGGTGTGCAATGCCATCAATCTCACTCGATTAAAATCTTCCACTGAAAATGTGAAGTTCTGCTCTTTGAGTTTTTAAAAAAAGAAGGTAGTGTTTATTGTAGTTAACCCAATCTAAGGAACAACAATAAAAATGCTCCAACTTTCACGCATAGACTTGAGGTACATGCACTCACCCACAACCTGCCCCCTCCCCCCACACAACGAGTTCCAGAATGAGAGAAAGATTAGCCGTGATCATATTAAATGGCACAGCAGGCTGGGTGAGTTCCATTTCCTTCTCTGCTCTGAGTTGCTATTTTCTTATATTTTAAAGTTTAAGTGGAATATTTCTTGCATCCAGGTTGAGCTCAGTTGCCCTTCTGTTTTCAGCATCAATATAGTTTAAAGACATGATGGGTGATAAGACCATAAGATATAGGAGCAGAAATTGGGCTATTCAGCCCATTGAGTTTGCTTCACCATTCAATCATGGCTAATAAGTTTCTCAACCCCGTTCTTCCGCTTTCTCCCCATAACCTTTGATCCCCTTGACAATCAAGAACCTATTTACCTCTGTCTTAAATATACTCAATGCTCAAATACTCAATATACTCAACTCCTTCTGAGGCAGTGAGTTCCGTAGATTCACCACTCTCTGGCTGAAGAAGTTTCTCCTTATCTCCATTCTGAAAGGTCTTCCCTTTACTCTAAAGCTGTGCCCTCAGGTCCTAATCTCTCCTGCTAATGGAAATGTTTGCCCAGCGTGCACTCTGTCCAGGCCACTCAGTATTCTGTAAGCTTCAATTAGATCCCACCCCTCATCCTTCTACACTCCATCAAGTATAGACCCAGAGTCCTCATATGTTAAGCCTTTCATTCCTGGGGTCATTCTCGTGAACCTCCTCTGGACTGGCTCCAGGGCCAGTACATCCTCCCTGAGGTATGGGGCCCAGAATTGCTCACAATACTGTAAATGTGATCTGACCAGAGCTTCATAAAGCCTCAGAAGTACATCCCTGCTTTTATATTCTAGTCTCTCAAAATAAATGCCAACATTATATGTATCTATTCTTCTGGAGATAGCAGTTGCTGAGTTGAGTTCTTTAAAAATATCTCTGTCTGTGCCACAGAGAATTCGTACAGAGTGGAAAGAGGCCATTTGACCCATGCAGTCTGCATCGACCCTCCAGACCCAGCCACCTACGCTATTTCCATATCCACCATGGCTAACCCACCTATCTTTAGACTATGGGAGGAAAGCGAGCACCCAACAGAAACCCGCATAGACACAGGGAGAATGTGCAAACTCCACTTGGGACAGTCACCCGAGGCTGGAATTGAACCTGAGCCCCTGGTGCTGTGAGTTGCCATGCCACCCATATGGATAGTTTGAAAACAATAGATAGGGTTCAAGCTTGCAGGATGGGTGGAGAGAGAGAACAAGACCCACACAACTGTTTCACTATCTTCCTAAAGAAACAAAAGACGCTGAGCAGAAGATTCACCTCGCCACAATCTAATCAAATTACAGCGAAATTCCACTATCCATGAATAAATTTAAATAACTGGTCATTTGGAAATGGAGAGTCATGTAACAAGTTAGACAAGTACACAAATACAAACAGATTTTTAAAAACATAACTACACACAAGATATGGAAGTGGAGGGCATCATCTGGAAACCTGTGCACTCAACTTTCATATACATGTGATCTGATAATACTATGACATAGCTTCCTTTACAAATGCTCAGTAGCTTTTCTTAGAGTGAAGTGGTTGTGTCTAAAGCTTGATCTCTACTCAGTCAAGCCCAGATAAGCAAAGAGTAGAGGTAGGAGCTATTGCTTATTCACATTTCCCTGACATCATTGGCTTTGAGGGGTTCTTGGCTACAGTCAATGGCTTTGGAAATTGTCAGGTTCGGTAATGCCATCTTAAGAGCTGTGGTTTCAATCATTGAAATGTTAGCGACGAGTTTTCTAAAAACTTCAATCAGTGCTCTTGTAGACAAGTTGGCTGTGGTCAATGATTTTGGACTTTCAGGTTCAGTAATGCAAACATTCAGCCATTCTAAATGCTGTGGCTTGAGGCTTTAACCACTGAATTGTTACCAAAGACTTTTCAGTGTTTCACAGTCAATAAATCCATTAAGTTACTGTGTATTTCTATCACATGACTTTGTAACAATCTAATTTCAATGCAAGTCATCTTTTCTTTTCAAAGAAACAAATGTAATTTTTTTGTAACTTGATAGCTGTAAGAGTTAAAATGGAATGCGGTCCATTCTTTTCAAAGATATTTTGATGACGACTTGAAAACACAATGGCAAAATGTGTGGGTTGAGTGAGCAGGAAAGTGGAATAGTTTTGAAAGGATAAATGTGCTGTTAGATTCTGCGGTTTCCATTTACACATCCAGTTCTCAAAATGAGCGATGGGAGAATGGGACAGGAGACTGACAGCAAGAAGAGGTGTTCTGGCTCCTGTTCATCAGTGATTTTTGACTTGAGGGAAGTCTCTGGTTAAAATGGCTCATTATTTACTAAGTATATAAGCAGGGACCAATATACGTGTTTAAAAAAAAAGACATGTCTGGCTTGAGGGAGAGTGTTTTTGGTCTAACAGAAACTGCAGTCACCAGAATGGGGCAGGAAAAGAGTAATATTCTAGTTTTTTCCATCTTAACTTTGTGCATTACCTCTCCTGGCTCATACCACTCCACCTGACGAAGGAACAGCACTCCGAAAGCTTGTGATTTCAAATAAACCTGGTGTCATGTGAAAAAGTTGCCCACCCCAGCCCAACACCAGCACCTCCACATCATGGCTTATATCGGGAGAGTGAACAGATGAATCATCGTTCCTTAAAAAGATGTGTATAACATCTATGACAGCAGAGTGAAACATAAAAGGTGACTGAAAGAGAATGCAATAAAGCCAGATTTTTTATACTGTGGAAGCTAAGAACTTAGAGCGATGGTCTCAGAATAACAAGGTGCTGATATGGTTAGGTGTGTGATGCTTTACAAACTGAATTTATATTTCTGTTCATCTTTCCAAGTATCAAAACTCATTGGAAAATCATTCAGACAAGCATCTTGTCAGAGCTGTCATTACTTACCTATTACATTGAGGCACAAATGACAAAACAAAGTGTCCCATCTGCAACAAAAGCAAATGCTAGTGAATATATAGCTTAAGAAAAAACTGTGCCAACGTATTCTCATTCAACATATTTGGAAATCACAAGAAAGGAGATGGAGCTTTTTTTCTAGCTTCCAGAATTGGCATTCTTCTCATTAAGGTCAACCCTATTGATGTAACGTGGTAAAAGTCAGACAGGAATCATAGAACAGTGTATTCGATACCTGCAGGGTTCCTTCAGTTCATTACTTGAGGGAGCGATATTCCAAAACGAACGCAGGAGATGATGAAATTTAAAAAGGTTACTTGTCTCATTAAAATTGCTTCTAATGTGGGCCATGTGTTATCCAGAGTTGTCATTGACTTTTTGGGGTATGGTACCACCGTGTCTATGTTAGTGGATTGTAAAGCTGAGACTTGAACTAATGACCTTAACACTTGAGCTAAATCCCTTTTGTGGCATCAGCAGAACTTAAATTTTGTTTATTAAATGCATATGGAATAAAAAACTAGTAGCGGTAATGGTGACCATAAAACACCTAGATTGTTATAAAAACCCTTCTGCTTCTGCTTTCATGTTGATATTGGAGGATGGACTAATATACATGCTTCACCAACATTTTTATGGGTAACTAGCTCACCACACTAACTCATCTAGCTCACCTAGTTCACTCATGTCCATGAGGAAAGGAAATCCGCCATTTTATTTGCTGTGGTCTGTATGTGTCTGAAGATCAATAACAACATGATTGACAGTAAATGTTCCTTTGAAATGCCCACATAAGCCAATCCATTCTACATCAAAGGAAAATAATTGCTGGTCTTGAGTGGTGTCCAAGTTCCTGCGGATGAATAAGGCTAAAAAAAAATCCATCTGCCTGTTTAATCATGTATATTGAAGAAGTGACTCATCACTATATTAAGCTCTTGCCATGCCTCAGCAGCTACCTCAAGTCAACCATTGATGAGAAGGTCTAATGCTGTGCTAGCTGAGCCTTTTACAAACTGTGGAAGTTGATGTTTGATAATTCATGTCTGCACAAATCAAGAAAAATCATCGTGTGCATAGAAGTTGTCATCACCATGGTACAGTACTGCTTGGATCAACACATAAAAGCACCAGGTAATTCTTTCAGTAATGATTTCATCACATCCTCAGCATTTAATGAGAAGACTGGCAAGGGAGTGTCCAGCTTGAAGTCAGCCCCACAAACATTCCAGTAAAACTTCTATGAAATCAACTTCAAAGGATTGGACACCCCATCGGAATGGCTGCAAAATCATCTTCGCTGCCACTCCACAACAATCCAAAGCAAAGCAAGAGGAACATTTCAGAAACACTCTGAAGTTCCTCTTGAAGCACAGCGGCATTGATCTTACATAGGAGGAGCTGCTACCAATCGTTCAGAATGGCCACAAACTGTCTATGACAGTCAGTCACAACATCATAATGCTTAGATAGAGCAATGGCAGTTGGGTGGCACAGTAGTCAATGCTTAGCACTGCTGCCTCACAGGCAGGGGACCTTGGTTCAAATCTACGTTTGGACAACTGTCTGTGTGGAGTTTTCACATTTTCCCTGCATCGGCGTGGGTTTCCTCTAGGTGATCTGTTTTCTACCCATGGTCCAACGAGGTGCAGGTTAGGTGGATTGGCCATGCTGTAGTGTCCAGGGATGTCCAGACTAAGTGGGTTAGCCATGGGAAATGCAGGGTTACAAGAATAGGGTACTGGGGGTGAGTTTGGGTGGGATGCCCCTCAGAAGGATGGTGTGGAGTTGATGGGCAATATTGCCTGCTTCCACGCTTTAGGAATTCTATGATGTCCTTCTTCATTCTCCATTGAACCTTGTTTGAGGTTTCAGATTGTGTTTGGATGCAATTCTGCTACTGCTAATGGCCAGAGAGGTTCATGGATAACAAGTTGTAGATCTGGATGAACACAGCAGACCAGGCAGCATCAGAGGAACAGGAAAGCTGACGTTTCGGGTCTGGACCCTTTTCTGAAGAATGGTCCAGACCTGAAATGTCAGCTTTCCTGCTCCTCTGACGCTGCTTGGCCTGCTGTGTTCATCTAGCTGTACACCTTGTTAGACCTTGTTAGACCTTGTTATCGCAGATTCTCCAGCATCGGCAGTTCCTACTATCTCTGAGCGAGGTTCATGGATGCCCAGTTTGAGTTGCTAGATCTGCTAGAAAGTTCCATTGAACACAGTGCTGGTGTCACACCACGTGATGGCCTCGCGGTATTATCGCTAGACTGTTAATCTAGAGACCCACATTAATGCTTTACAGACCTGGGTTCAAATCCTGCCATGGCAGATGGTGGAATTTGAATTCAACGAAACATCTGGAATTGAGAATCTAATGATGACTATGAATTGATTGTTGGAAAAAACTATCTCATTCACTAATGTCCTTTAGGGAAGGAAACTGCTGTCCCTACCTGGTCTGGCCTACATGTGACTCCAGACCCACAGCAATGAATTTCACTCTGAACTGCCCTCTGGGCAATAAATCTTGCCTAACAGTGACACCCTCAACCTGTTAATGAATAAAGAAACAAAAAAAAGGGGACTACTATCAGTGTGAAGACTGGACTTTGTCTCCACAAAGACTTTTTGGTGAGGTGAACAAAAGAACATAGAATTTGGTTTGTGGTTCAACTCAATTTCTGTTGACAAAATGTTCCATATTAGCATTTTGCAAATTCCCACATTATTTACTTGTTATCTAGCTCTATCCGTCTGAAAACGGATATTACCCGCAATGATTAAGCTGAGAAGTTGGAATCCCCTTGATCTCTAATGCAGGGCTGGCTGTCTTTCATGAAGATGGGTTTTTCTCTCTCTCTGACTCTCTCTCACACTCACTCACCCACTCGTCCTCTGTCACACCTGCGTTGTCTCACACCCGCTCTCACTCCCACCCACTCTGTAACAGTTTCTCTCTCTCACCCTCACTCTCTCCCTTTCACTCTCTCACCCTCTCTCTTACTCTCTCTCTCACACACTCTCTCTCATACTCGCTCTGTCACACCCGCACTCTCTCACACCCGCTCTCACTGTCACCCACTCTGTCACAGTTTCTTGCTCTCTCTCTCTCTCTCTCTCTCTCTCTCTCTCTGTGTGTGTCCAGGTGGTCAGTGCTTTGCTGCTGGGACAGGCTGAGTCTTCACTGAGGGGGTGGAGCCCAGCAGTGTTCTTACCCCCTCTCACCCCTGGTCTTTTGGCAAGGGGGTCATGAGCTGGGTTCAAATCATCAAATGGTGTCACGTCAGCACCCTTAACTATTGTCATGCTGGTAGGAGTAAAGTGCACACTTTCAGGCAGCCAAGCCTTGCACCTTTTCTGAATTACCTGGGACCTTGGAGACCATATAATTTCATGGAGCTTTCTCCATGACAATGCCTCAGCTGACCAGAGTCACTACTTTTCCCCCGCAGTATAAATTAATGTCACTGTTTCAAATTTGGCATTCTTCGTCCTTAAGTCCAAGATGAAAAGTTTTGGGAATATGTGTCTCTTCCCAGCAATGTAGGAAGTATGATTCAGTTTGCAAAATAGTCCATTTGTTCATCAATTGAACTGTGTCTAAAGATGAGAATAGGTTTGTTGAGGGCATTGTGAGACACTATATGACAATATATGAGCTATGTATAGCAGAGATTTATCAGGGACTCATCTGATAGACGAGTTTCAATTTTCCTAGGAGGATCAGAGAGGTATTCCCCATTGTGTAATAAACTGGGTCAGGTTTTTTTTAATCTTTATTTGCTTCTGGTTTGAGATGTTGCTGCGCAGGTGGTGTGGGGAACATATTCATTTTTCAGAGGAGTGGATCTTTTTGTGTCTTAATTATTTGCATACTTGTAAATTTGTATCAATCATTGGGTATTGACATGTTTGCTGGCTTAATGATGCAATTATGATGTAAAGAATCAGTAGATTTCATTTTTTGCACTGTTTAGCCTCCCGAAGATTGATGTATTCGTCAACGTCTGTTCACCATAATCAGTAAGTGCTTTGATATGATGACAATGCATCAGGGAGACATCTTTTCACTAGAGACACCGTTTGTCTCAATTATCAGTCTTTACACTATCTGGCTTTATTATCTGATGATTCTGCAATATTAAGATCGGGCCAATATGTCCCTATCTATCGACAGAACTGTTGTATTGAAAAGCAAGTCAATGAAATGACAACAATATCAAATAGCTAGAATTGCAAACTAACCTGTTTTGCTGACTAATCAAAGGAATGGAAAAAGAAACCAATGTGGGGGATTTCATGTAAA
>NC_063345.1:9654666-9715538 GCF_021869965.1 Rhincodon typus
ATCTGTAATAACTCATGAGTTTAACAAAATTGTTTCCTCATGTCAACACAGTGGCCTGTGGAAAATGCACAAGTGGACACAACATTGAAATGTCACTATCAAAGTAGGGCTGAGTGGAAGAGTATAATGTCTTGACTTTTTCTGTTGCATTATGTTGAACCCAATCTAGCCCTTTCTTCGGTATCTGTCGGCAGAGATGTCTGTTTTATTGAAGTAGCCAGATGTACAATTTTACAACTAAATGATGCTCCAGCAATTGCAATCCATTCCAAGAGTTTCACAATTTGAGGTAAATGTAACTTTTAGGGAAGGATCGCATTCACCAGAGAATGAGAGAAATGACTACATTAGTGAAAAACAGAATACTGAGCACACTGGAAATTTCAAATAAAAGTAGAAAATGCTAAAATATTAAGGCAGCATTTGTATAGCTTCTGATTCACGCATCTTTTCTGAGCTGACTGTCAGCAGAAAATGTTTAATGCAGCCTTGCATAATTTGATTGTAATACAAGGACTTGGAGACTGTGTGCATTGGCCCCTGATGACTTGCTGTTCCATGTTGAAGGTGCAATGTGGCCACACAATTCAACAGAATGAGGACCACAGAAATGTATTAGATGAAGACCACTTTTCTGACAACTACTGATTACTGAAAGATTTTGGCACAGACTAGGTAGTGGGTGAAGTTTGGACTACAACAGCAGGGACATATAAGGCTTTGGTGAGACTAGCAGTTTGGATCCTATACTGAGGGAAGGATATGCTGGTCTTGGAGTGGGGTAGAGAAAGTTCACAAGCATGATTCTGGGAATCGAGGTCTTGTCATTTGAGGACTCTGGGTTTGTGCTCGGAGTTTAGAAGGCTGAAGATTGAAGCTTGCAGGATACTAAGAGGTCTGGATAGAGTGGATGTGGAGATGATGTTTCCACTACTTGAGAGACTAGGACCTGGGGGCATAGCCTTCTAGGTAAGGAACAACTGAGATGAGAAATTTTTTTAAGCCAGGATGTGGTGAATTTGGAACTCATTGCTGCAGAAAGCTGTACAGGCCAAGTCATTTAAGACATTAAGACAGGTTGGTTCTTGATTAGTGAGTCGATCAAGGGTTATGGGGAGAAGGTAGGAAAATGGGGCTGAGAAATATAT
Organism: Rhincodon typus; assembly: GCF_021869965.1. Taxonomy (NCBI): domain Eukaryota; kingdom Metazoa; phylum Chordata; class Chondrichthyes; order Orectolobiformes; family Rhincodontidae; genus Rhincodon; species Rhincodon typus. The sequence continues at coordinate 9,655,815 of NC_063345.1, forward strand.
CAGCAGTCATTGAATGGCAGAACAGATGTGATGGGCTGAATGGCCTAATTCTGCTCCTGTATCATATGGGAGCCAGATTCCTGTTTGCTTGGTTTTTCAGCCTTGATACATTTGACATGCTTACAGTTTACAAATTTACACTTGTAAACAAATAGTGAAACCAAAATGCTAGGGGGAATGTTAAAGCCCAGAAAGTTAGGCAGCATCTCTGATGAGAGAGAATTTCAGAGCAACATTGATCTGATGAAATGTCACAGATTTGAAACATTAACTGTATTTCTCTCCCTGCCTACCCTAATGTGTATTTCCAGCATTTTCTGTTCTTATTTCAGATATTCAGCATCCACCCTGCTATGCTTTTCACTTTGTTTGTAAGCACACAACTTCATTTTCTTGAACTCTACGTGGTTTTAAATTTGGTTACATCTTCTAATCTGACTAACTACTTCGAAAAGCATTTTGGCTTAAGGAAAGTCTGAGTGGAGAAAATAGCTTTAAATGTTTGTACTTTTTAAAAAGAAATCAAATGTTGATAAAATAAATTCCTTCCCTCATGTACTGTTTTGTATCTCCTTTGCTCATGTACTGACAGTGAGAGGTGAAGCATCTGTACCATATAATATCTCCACTTATCTCTTATGGAATTTTCAACTGTTGGGCTGAATTGGGAACAAAAGCAGAAGTTGCTGGAGAAATGCGGCAGGTCTGGGCAGCATCTGTAGAGAGAAACACAGTTACTGTTTCAAGTCCAGTCATCCTTCATCTTCACAGACACTTCACTGTTGTAGGAATGATGGCAACCAATTTGGAGACTGCAAATTCTCAGGAGGAGTATTGTGCTGATGGCTAAGAAATCAATTTTGGTGATGTTGATTGAGTGATTAGCAGTACACAAGACGATGGGGAGAAGTCTGCTGCTTCATATTGAAACAGTGCCATGGGGTTTTTAATGTCCACGTGATGTTTTATCTTAAAACTCATTTCTTTGATGGTAGCAGCACTCTACTGTGGTATGTACCTGGATTTTCGGTTCAAATCTCTGGGTCTACACTCAATATTCATCAATTCAGTAACTTGTCCTACAGGCTTAACCAAGTTCTTGGTGTTAAGAAATTACAGGTCACAAGGCTCCTATGAAATAGACACATGGCATATAATCATAATAAGGGGGAAATGTGCAGGGGTATGGGTCTCATTATATGTGGCTACAGAGAGAGGGCTGGAGAGTAGGATGAGCTGGGTATGTCGTTTGGGAGCCAGTACTGACGTGATGGAACGAATAGCCTTCTGTATGATTCTTTTTAGTGGAGATGATACCATTGCCTGAAGGCTGCAGGTTTAATATATTCACATCAACACTATAAAATCTTTATCTGTTCTTGACAGGTCTCTACCTCGGTAAAAATGTCAGATGATTTGTATGGCAAGTTCCTAGCACCAGATGAACCATTCCCCTTGTTACCACAAAGGGGACACACAAGTGACGTTGCCAGCCTTGATATTAGTGATTTTGGCTGTCAGCTTTCATCATGCCACAGAACTGATCCATTGCGTAGACTCCATACCAACAGGTAGGTAACATCAAGCCAAGTATCCGGTATTACCTTTACTCATGACAAGTCTTATTGCTCCATTTGTCCGTAATGTATGTTTCAAGATTAGATGATCGTGTAACCTCCCCTTTGTGCATTTTCTATCCTACAGAAGAGGCAAGTGTTTTCTGTTTAATATTTACACGAGAAGCAGATTTGCAGAACTTGAGTTTGACTAAAAATGTTCTATCAGACATTGTTATTTGGTGAATTACATGGAATAGTTTTCTCTGGTTGCCCCCAAGTTTATTTTCTTACTATTGGCCCTTCAGTACATGTTTGTGACAGTATTTTAATTTAGATGAGTTTTTCTCTTGCCTTTTCCTACTAAGTTAAGCTGCTTTTATAAGTACTAATGCTCTCACTACCACCTTTCTTTTATTCCTTCCTGAGTGTGGGTGGCACTAAGAAAGAATGCATTCTTTGGTCCATCCCTAATCGCCGTTGAACTTCATGGCTTGCTTGGCTACTTAAGAAGGAAGTTAAGAATTCACTACATTACTGTGGCTCCAGAGTCACATGTTGGCCAGAACAAGTAAAGATGGCAGATGATTTTATGATGATCGTTCAAACTAGTTTTCAGTTCCAGATTGTATTAATTAAGTTCAAATTCACCAGCTGCCATAGTGGTATTCTTCCTACCAAAGTGCATAACCTCACACTTGCCTCCATTGTATTCCATCTACCACTTCTCTGCCCATTCTCCTAGCCTGTTCAGGTCCTTCTGCAGCCTCCTATTTCCTCAACAGTATTTGTTCTTCCACCTATCTTTGTGTCATCTGTACCTCCACCTCATGAGCAGTTAAGGAAAGGGCAGCAGATGGTGGTTTTGCCCAGGAAAGAATTTTAAAAATCAGCACTTTACACTTTGTTCTTCCCTTGTCTGTTTGCAGCTGTGTGTGGGTAAGACAGTATTGGAATATATTTGTGCAATTTAACACATCGCTTCTTTAAATAAAAAAAGTCTTTTTTTGAAGTTGGGTAATGCATAAGGCTCATAGATTAGAAAGCAAACTAAGCAACAGACACAAATACAGTGTTCAAAATGCAGGTCCCTTTAACTGGAGATCAATCAGAAGATACCTGAATAGGTTGGATTATAGAATGACACACATCTGGGGCAGGTGGGATTTTGACTGCAGACCTTCTGGTCCCAAGATAGGGATGCTACCACTTCACCGCAAGAGCCCTCGAAGGTCAATTGTAATATATTTTCTAATCAGTCTGTTTGCAGATATTGTTATATATTTCTGAAGCAGATGTGATGTGAACAAAGGACTCAGGGTTTGGAGGTAAAGGCCACATAGTTTTGAATCAACCTGTTCAGAAACATTAGGACACATCTCTGAAGCAAGTAGGACTTGAACACAGGCCTCCTGGCTCAAAGGTTGGGGCATTGCCCCTGGACCACAAGAGCCCTTAGATCAACCAGAAACTATTTTTCTAAACAACCTGTTCAGTGATGGTATTGCACACCTCTGGAGCAGGTGGGACTTGAACCCAGATCTCTCGGTCTAGGGGTAGGGATACTACCACTGCAAAAAAAGAGCCCTTGGATCAACCAGAAAAGCTCCAGAGTTGATTGATGCTCATCAGAACTTGTATTTGAGCAGAGCCTCTTGTAGCACAGTGGTAATATCCCTTCCTCTGAACCAGAAGTCCCACCTCCTCTAGAGGTGTTTAATGACGTCTCTGAACAGACTAAATGTCTAAGAGATGAATTCAGTAGGTCTCTTATAGTGCTGTAATGTTGTCCCTATCTCTGACCCGGGAGACCTTGGAGTTCAGGTGGCACCTTGCTGAGATGGGGAAGGAGGTAGAAGTTTGCTGCTGCTTGGTCTGGAGCTACTGAAATCTATTGCTGCTTGGCTTGATCTGTTTGAAAGTAATTGCTGCTTGGACTAGGGAAGTTGGTATGCCTTGCTATCTGGACTAGAGCTTTTGGAAATCACTGCTTGGACCAATAACTGTTTGGTAGTCATTGTTAATTATACTAACAGGTATTAAGAAGCAACTGCTCTCTGGGCTGTGTCTGCTTGGAAAGAACTCCTGTTTGATTCTGAGTCACTCTACACACCTGGTTGGAGCTGTTTCTTTAAGGGTTAGGCAAAGCTCTCTTCATAATGGTGACTTCCATTTCCACACCAAAGTCACTGGCGGCAGCTGCACTTCCTTGGCCCCCACTGTCTTGGCGGTTCTGTCACCATTTCAGTTATTTACAAAAAGCCCCTACTCAGCCAGACATGAGCATCGAGATGTGGCCCAGGGCAGTGGCTGCCTTATTCGGCCTGTCTGCCGTTGTTGCCATGTTGAAAATGTATGGCCAAGCAGTTTTCTTTGAGCACGAATCAGGTGATGCACCTGGCCCTTGTGAAGGTGCTCACCATGAGTGGGACTTGCTGGCCGACCCTGTGGAGGCTTCCACAATGGGCTCTGTATTGTCAGTGACCTCCTTCTTCTCACATTTGCACCAGCTGAGAGAGGTGAAATCGGGGATTGCACTGATCCCACTAAATCTAAAGAAGTGCCTCCTTCACAATGTGTGTTCCTTCCTGGCATCAGGTTTTCATGAGCCTGGCCCTGGAGGAGATGACCAGTTATCCATGAGGGGGCTGCTTAGAAACAAAAAAAACTGCAGACGCTGGAATCCAGGTAGACAGACAAGAGGCTGGAAGAACACAGCAGGCCAGGCAGCATCTGGAGGAAAGGACTAGTCAATGTTTCGGGTATTACCCTTCTTCAGGACTGAAGGAATTCAGGGGACTGCATACAGCACCTCTAGGATGGCAGGTGGAGTATTGCAGTATTTGTGTTGGGAGGTAGAAAATGTCTGCAAGAATTACCCCATCTCTGAGACTGCCAAGACAACCCCAGCAACTCCCAGAGTCATCCCCTGTACCAGCCTATCCCCAACATCACTATCAGTACCTAGGACTCTACAAATGGGCCCTATGCTGGCAGGCACTGGGGTGAGAGTCCAAGCAGGAAGGAGGCACAGCACAAAACTACAGACCTGAAGGCGATGTCTGAACCCAGACCCAAGCTTTAAACAGCCTGAGACATTGGCAGCATTTCCTGAACTCGCCAGTCCCACAGACTAACCCCAGCCTTTCGTGTTTATGGAGAAGCTTGGGAGGCGGGAGGCAACAGGGTTGCAAGATCGGGGGAATGGATGGCATTCCCAACAAATGGACCTTTTTTATTTGAGGGTTTAGGAGGGAGTGGGATGCAGTTTGACAGGAAATCCTGAGTTCCAATTCCATCTGTTTTCCATGAAGGTTGCAATTCTTGGAAGCTCTGTTAGTCACTGACCACCTGCATTTCTTCTGCCAGTTTTTGCCCACTCACCTAATGTACTGCTTTCCCTATGCAGCTTTATTACCATCTGTACTACTTACGGTGCCAACTATCGTGCTGTTGTCCATATGGTCACAGTATGATCAGCTGATGGAAAGTTTTTTTTATAGTATAATGAGTGTCAGTTCTGAAAAAGGGTCACTCGACCTGAAACTTTATCTCTGCTTTCTCTCTGCAGGTACTGGCAGACTTGCTGAGTCTTTCCAGGAATTTTTTTTTGTTGTTAATGAGTGCCATGTTGTTCTGCTGAATGTTCCTTTACCTGGCAACTGCGCTGCTGTTTGCATCTGTAATTCTCATCAGATGTGTGCAGTGGGTATATACACAACCATACAGCTGTGGAAATTCTGCAATTTGTCCTTTGTTTTAGCTTCAGACAGTGGTGTCTTAGTTACTGTATCCTTGAGTGTAGCATCCAGCAATTTCTGGATTGGTGTGAATCAGTGAGGGAGGAGAGTAGTTTGTTTGAGTAATAGTGACAAGGAATTTCCAATTTTTTTTCATCTTCCAGTGGGATAACTAGCTTATACGTTCATTTCTATGACTCCTCTCCAAGGAGAAATGAATTGCCAACAGAGTTCAGAGCTATTTGTTTGAGCTCCTGACTTAACCAGCACTGATCTAAATATGTATAAAATATATATTTAAGGTACTTCTATTTTAAAATTGAGTAATGCGGCTGTTACTTTTCACCAGTAGTTCAAGAAATTGAAACATTTTTCTGCTCAAACTTAGGTGGAATTTGACTTCCTGTGGGACAAGTGTAGCAAGCTCTGAATGCAGTGAGGAACTCTTCTCGTCTGTTTCATGTGGTGATCAGGAAGACTGCTATTCCCTGCTGGATGATCAGGAATTCACTCAGAATGCATCCTTTGACCTCTTTCCAGAGGGTAGTGTCTGTAGTGACGTATCTTCTTCAATCAGTACCTATTGGGATTGGTCAGACAGTGAGTTCGAATGGCAGGTGAGCCAGAACGATTTTTTTTTGCCTGCAGTTGTAGAATTGAATATTCATACAGCTCGGAAAGTAGCCTTTAGCCTCTTTGCATCAGTGCTTTCTGAAGGAGTTAGCCAGAACTATTTCCTTTTCATGGTTCTATTAAGTCTGTTTTGAGCACTCATTCAAGCAAAGCATCATGATATCTGAATATATCTCAAATTTAGAAGAGATTAAGTACAAATTTGCTAAAGTGATCTCAAGAATTTGAAGTTATGAAGAAAGAAAATTTTGCAGAGCATGGAGGTCTGTTAGATTTTTTTCTTTTTGGTTTAGAGGGAGTAGATAGTGAAAGCATTCTTGAATTTGTTGGTAAATCAGCAGTTAAGACATAAACTAACAATATCTAATAAACTCACCACCGGGAGAAAGCAGCAGACTGGTTTCACGCTCACATGGTATATGAATTGGTGCTGCATTATTTAATCCACTGTTTCTAAAATGACTGACTCACTGCCTACCTCTCTCTGTTGGATGCAAAAACTCAGCAAAGCAGGAGTTCTCCCAATATTTTGACCAATGTTTATCACTCAGTAGCCATCAAAACCAGATTATCTGGGTGCTGACTTATTGTCGTTTGTGAAATCTTGCTGTGCTCAAGTTTGCAGGGAAACACTTTGAGACATGCTCTGATCATTCATTATGGTAGGTACTTTTTCCATCCCTTAAGATGGATTTGGATGAGAATTTGAAAATAAAGAATATCAGTGAGAAGAAGAAATTTGGTCGTGTGTTGAAAAGCTAACAGTGCATACTTGAAACCATTTGCATTGTGATTCCTTTCATTCTATGCCAATATTTTCATGGAGGTATGACTTTGCGTTTAATGTTTTCAAGCAGAAAACTGGTTTCTTGTGAGATTTAAAAGAATGAGTGTCCCAGAGTCAATACTGTATAAACAGTCCAATTCATCTGAAGCATCTTTTCCTTACTCCTGTTTTCAAATGTAGGTTTGATTCAAATTTGTTTTCAAGTCAGATTCAAACAGCATGAAAACAGACCCTACGGTCTAACTCCACCTCGCCGACCAGGTACCCCAATCTGACCTAGTCTCATTTGCCAGCATTTGGCCCATATCCCTCTTAAACCTTTCTTATTCATGTCCAAATCCAGATGCCTTTTAAATATTGCAGTTGTACCAGCCTCCACCACTTCCTCTGGCAGCTTGTTCCATACACACACCACACTCTGCTTGAAAAAAGTTGTCCATTTCATATCTTTCACCTCTCACCTGAAACATATGCCCTCTAGTTTTGTGCTCCCTTACCCTAAGAAAGAAACCTTGGCTATTCACCATATCCATGCCCCTCATGACTTTATAAACCTCTATAAGGTCACGTCTTCATGCTCCATATCCAGAATAAGTCAATTACTGCCAATTTTCCTCGTGCAAATTTGGGCTTAGGAATGTGTGATTAATGTATTTTTTTCCATAAAAGATTAAACAAATAAGAATATTGAATTCTTAACTAAACTCTCCACATTCATGACGAGTTTTATTGCGTGAGCAGCCTAGATCAACAAGGTCCAAGATACAATCCCAGATCTGTTGAGATCAGGTTGTTTTTAAATATAAATTGTTGCTTCTGTTGAAATTTGTTATTCTTGCATCTGTCCTGGTGAGTGCAAGATGAAAAGCTTCAACAGCTCATCTCTTTGACTTTCCAACAATAGTCAGTTGCTTATTAGAACAAGAATTTCAGGTTACTTTGTAGTGTGGATTGGCAGATGTCTTGCTGCCAACGTCCGTCATGTACAAAAAGCTAACACATGTTTTTGTGGATATTTTTGCCCTCGTTCTCTCTCCACTTAAAATAACCTATTAAATGAACTGCTGGCAACCTGCGATCCTGCAGTGGTCCTTGATTTGGAGCAGTGCTTGCCAGCCCGTCTCAGATCATGTTTGCTGCCTGGACACCCTGGATTAGCAAGAGAACATCATTCAGACTTCCAGCTACTGGCTTCTGCTTAAAATTCCTGCTGGAAGATACACATCTCATTTAGTGCTGCAAAGCTCCCTCGGTGGAATAGCTGGCTGACTTTACTGTCAAAGGTTGTCAGCAATGTAGCAATAGCAATCAGTACCTTCAAAAGATGGATGGGGAGTGTGGGGTTGTTGTTATGCAGTCTCTTTAAAAAGTAAGTGAGTGTTAAAGCAAATTGTCAGTGTCCTGTGACTATGAAATTATTTATTGAGCATGTTCCTGTACATTGCCACCTTAGCCTTGCCTTACTGACTTGGAAAATTGAAAGGTTTCAAAAGTTCTTTTCACCGTATGCACAATCCATAGTTTTGTCTTAAGTAGAGTTTGCACTTCCTGAGATTGTATATTCAACTTAAATGCTGACACTATTCTGAATCATAAACATAAAAAGTGACAAGTCTTGACTCTAGGTTTTGGTGTATCATTTTCTATAACTATTTCATATTAATTTGATCTTGAGGTTTTTTGTTTCCTTTCAAAGCTGCCTGGCAGTGATTTTGCAAGTGGAAGTGATGTCTTGTCTGATGTGGTTCCTAGCATTCCAAGTTCTTGCCCTGTTTTAAAGCGAAGAAGCAAACAACACAGAAGTTTAGATGAGCTTCCTTGGAGTGCAATGTCTAATGATGAGCAGGTATTTCTGAGGGAGGGGTGGTTGATCTTAATTTTAAAGTTTATTGTTTAATGTGGAGATTACTTGGTTATATGCTAAATTGACCCAGCTGTACTTCATTGGATGAGAACAGCGAATTCCACTTTATAAAAATACTGGATCAGAAATATATAAAGTATAACAATAGAAGATATGTATTTAATATTTTATTTTCTGTGTGAATATCACAAGTGCAGTAATGTAATCTGATTTTCTTAAAGTACTACTTTTAAAATTAATACAAACCGAATTCAAACACCTTTCTCATGCAAATATTGTAATTTTTGTTCAGTTAGTGGTGCAGTTTCCAAAAGTGTTACGAATTGTGACTTTTCAAATCAAAACTATTACTGAGGCCGACCTGAATGGTGCCCAGAAAAAGCTGAACTAATTAAGTCTGAAAGTTGCATGACTTTCAAGAGCAAGCAAGCTCCCCCAGTGTACTGGCCAGCATTTCATCCCATGATTTAAATCTCAAATTATTTGATCATCAGTTTATTACTGTTTACAAATTGTTTGCTGTGTTCCCTACGTTATAGCAGTCACTGGTCTTCTAACGTACTTCATGGGAAGCCCTGGGGTCATGAAAGAGACTATAGAAATGATTTATCTTGTTGTATATGAAAGCTCAGCAGAGATCAACAGTTCTTCCATGTTGTATAAATGAATCCAATGACTAAGAAGCTGGTATCATTGACAGGCCAGTGGGTCTGCATATCTAAATTATTTGATTTTTCCTTTCTTGTGCCTTTATCCTCCACCATGTGACCCAACAATATAATTAGGAGAGACTGTGTGTACTGAAATATTAATATTAATGAAATACTTGTCAGATAGTTTATTGTGGGAGCAGAAATAGGCCATCCGGTTCATCAACTTTGCTCCACATTTGATGATTTCATGGCTGATCTGATTATCCTCAACTGCACTTTCCTGTCTTATTCCCATCACCCTTAGTTCCCTTAATACTCAGAATTCTGTCTATCCCAGCCTTGGATACACTTAGCAACCCTGTTTCCGTACCCTCTGTGGTAAAGAATTCCACAGCTTCACTACCCTCTTGAGAGAAGAAATTCCTCTCATGTCTCATAATCCCTGACTCTGAACTTATGCCCCATGGTCCCACACTCTCCCACAAGGTGAAACTGCTTTCTGCATCTATCTTGTCAAGCCCACTAAGCATCTTATATATTTCAATAATGTCAACTTTCATTCTCCTAAACTCCAATGGATATAGACCTAACCTACTCCATCTTTCCTCATAAGACAGTCCCTCCATACTTGGATCAACCCAGTGAACCTTCTGTGCACTGCCTTCAAGGCCAGTATATCAGTCCTTAGGTAAAGGGACCAAAATTGTTCACAGGTGTGGTGCGACCAGTGCGTTATATTTTTTCAGCACGTTTTCTCAGTTTTCATACTCGATTTGTTTGAAAGAAGGGTAAAGGCAACATTCCATTTGCTTGTTGCTTGCTGAGCTTGTATGCTAGCTTTTCATAATACATGAACGTGGACCCCCAAATTCCTCCTCGCTTCAGCTTTCTAATGACTTTCTCCTTTTAAATAATATTCAGCTCCTGTATTCTTCCTGCCAAAGGGCATACTTTACATTTTCCCATTATATTCCATCTGCCAAGGTTTTACCCATTTGCTTAAGCTGTCTATATCCTTCTGCACTCATGCATCATCCTCACCAATTGCCTTTTTGTGTGATAGTGCATTCACTTCGCTCAACTAAGTCATTAATATATATTGTAAATAATTGTAGCTATTTTCTATCTGCTTTTTAACTTCCACTTTTTGTAGGGATTTGTGTGTGCTGTTTGTTTATGTGTAGAATTTAGCTTCTTACTGCTCCAGTTCAAGTTCAAATTCCTGCAATATCCTGCTTACAACTATGTACATTTTGCCATTCTACTGACCGGTGCAATATTGTATAGAATGTCTTAAAATGCTTTAATAGGAATGTTACACAAGTTAAACATTGCACCAGTTCTGGAGCTAAACGTTGATTGTGAACGTTATTTGCTATTTATCAACTTCAGTTTCTTGCCTATTTTCATTAATTCGGGCATTGCTCAAACAATGATAAATGTTGTATTCAGAAATCAGACAGTTCCCAGAACTGATTTTAAATTCAAAAACATGACTACAAAGAGAAGAAAGTAAATCATAAAAATGAAATTTGTCACTACATGACTGAATGCAAATAGAGCATGTATTGAACAATTTATCTTAATTGCGAGTGATTGTAAATGTTTACCTGCTTATCATTTCTGCTCGTTTTAGGTTGAATATATTGAATACCTGAGTCGTAAAGTCAGTACAGAAATGGGTCTGCGGGAACAGCTGGACATTATCAAAATTATTGATCCAAATGCTCAGATTTCCCCTACAGACAGTGAATTTATAATTGAGCTGAACTGTCTAACAGATGAAAAGCTAAAACAGGTAACTATGAAGATCAAATTTAAGTGTATTTAATGAAAGCCATAAGTGTATATCCCTGTCAGGATTAATGCACTTGTGGATGCTGGGTTTTTTTATTTCTCTATAAAGGTAACAATCTACTTTTATTTCATTTGTTTTCTCTGGTTCTTTTATTCGATTCTGTAATACAAGTTTAAGTTTCATGGGGTTGTAGCCAATATTGTCCTTGTGCTTGCAATTTACAATTAAACTTTCTATTAGCAAGTGAATGTTAATTGTACATCACAGTTTGCAGTTATATCCAATTAGAGCCATAGAGTCATACAGTATGGAAACAGACCTTTTGGTCTAACCGGTCCACACTGATCATGTTCCCAAACTGGGCTAGTCCCACCTGCCTGCACTTGGCCTGTATCCCTCCAAACTTCCTATTCATGAACTTATCCAAATGTCTTTTAAACATTGTAACTGTACCTGTATCCACCACTTTCTCTGGCAGTTCATTCCACACACAATCCACTGTCTATGTAAAAAATGTTGCCCCTCATGTCCTTTTTAAATCTTTCTCCTCTCTTCTTCAAAATATGCCCCCTAGTTTTGAACTCCCCCACCCTAAAGTAAAGACCCTTGTCATTCACCTTTTCTATGCTCCTCATGATTTTATAAATGTCATTAAGACCACCCCTCAACCTCCTGTGCTCCAAAGGCAAAATGTCCCAGCCTACAACAGCTTGTCCTTATAATTTAAACCCTCCATTCCCGGCAATATTCTGGTAAATCTTTTCTGAACCCTCTCTGGTTTAATAATATTCTTCCTATAAATTATGTACATGACCCCTTAGGTCTCTCTGTTCTGAAACACTACCCAAGGCCCTACCATTAATTGTATAACTCCTGTCCTTATTTGTATTACCAAAATGCCTCTCATTTATCTAAATCAAACTCCATCTGTTGCTCCTCAGCACATTGACCTAATTGATCAAGATCTCTTTGTAATCTTAGATAATCTTCTTCACTGTCCACTATACTATAAATTTTGGTGTCCTCTGCAAACTTACTAACCAAGCCTCCTATATTCTCATCCAAATCATTTACATAAATGACAAACAAAAGTAGACCCAGTAACGATCCCTGCTGGTCACAAGCCTCCAGTCCAAAAGACAACCCTCCACTGCCATCGTCTGTCTCCTACCATAAAGCCAATTTTTTACCCAGTTGGCATGTTAAACAGTTGTATTAATGATGGAGCAATTGCAGTAATCTAAGTTTTATGTAAACCTTTGGAGGAGTGTTTGAAAATGTCACCTAGTACCTTGTATTGTTTTAACAAGCCTTCCCTATTTTTACAATCCATTGCCTTTGAAATAAAGATGCATTTTGGGGTCTTTCCATTTGCTTTTCTATTACCTGCTGAACTTGTGTACTAATTATTTATGATTCATGCACAAGGCCCCTAAATCACTCTGTGCTGCGGCCTTCTGCAGTCTTTCCCTATTTAAATAATATTCAGCTTCCCTGTTATTTCTGCTACATTGCATAACCTTACATTTTCCCATATTATTATCCATCTGTCAAGTTTTCCCCACCTGTCTGTATTCCTTTGCAGATACTGTATCAGCCCTACCACTTTCCATCTATTTTTGTCATCTGCAAACTTGATCACTTGCCTCAACCAGATCATTAATTTGTATTGTAAATAATTTTAATTGTTACAGAATATAGAATAGAATCCCTACAGTGTGGAGACAGGCCCTTTGGCCCAACAAGTCCACACCGACCCTCAGAGCATCCCACCCAAACCCATCCCTATAACTCACCTAATCTACACATCCCTGAACACTACGGGCAATTTAGCATGGCCAATTCACCTAGCCTGCACATCTATGGACAGTGGGAGGAAGCCGGAGCACCTGGAGGAAATCCATGCAGACACGAGGAGAATGTGCAAACTCCACACAGACAGTCACCCGAGGATGGCATCAAACCCAGGTCCTTGGTGCTGTGAGGCAGCAGTGCTAACCACGAAGCGACCGTGCCGCCCCAGATTTGTTTTTGAACTACCCCTTTTTGTAAAGGTTTGTGGGTGCTGTGTTTGTTGGTAGAATTAAGTTTCTTATTACTGCAGCTCCAGTTCAAATTCCTGCAATTTTCTGCTTACAAATTTGTGAAGTCTGCCATTCTACCGACAATTGCAGTATTTTCTAGCATACCTCAAAAACATTTAATAGCAGCATTGCACAAGTTAAACATTGCTATAGCACTGATTTAACTGGACCACTTTCATCTGAAACTGAAGTAAAAACAGAGAATATTTATGATTGTCTTAAACAGGGTGCTGCACAAAGTAGAACAATGCCATTGTTCAACAATCCTTGTACTGTTCCCACAACCATTGTTACATTAGGCGCAATGGAGTTGCTATGACAAAAGACCAGGGTCCAACTTGTCCACGTTATACCACCCTGAAGGTTGTATAACAATGATTATGGATGTATTCTGCAGAATTAGATGTTTATGTATAATATAAGCATTTTAGAAAACATTAACTATAATTCAACGACATATGGACGCACAAGCTGATCAGAATTACGTTAGAAAGCACTCATTACAAAACACTATCCTAGAATGAAGTTATCTGTTCTCAAATTGCAGGCTGCTGGACAAGAGTCTGGTGGCGTTGTGCCTTCTAATTGTCTAGTGCTTTTAGGAGAATACACTGGTATGTTCAGTTGTTGCTGCAAATGCGTGTGCACTCTGGTTGATGCTTGTTTAAGAATTTAAGCAGTTTTTGTTCTCTTTCTCCAGAGCATTTGGGCAGGTGATTAAACTCTACCTGTGCAACCTGATGGTTCAAAACTCTATCTGTATCAAAGTTGCAAGAACAAAACTTGTATTCCCCCATTGGTGGAGCACTTTAAGTTGGTGGAATGGAGGTGGCACTGGTGTAGAGGGGCAGGACCTGTGTTTTTGGGGGTTTATTGGGAGTTTGTAGAGCAGTTTGTAACTTGTGAGAACCTGCAGGAAGGGACTCAGTGTTATTTGTTCTGGAGCTGAATCTCAACAGTTCAAGTTGATATACGTTATAGTATTTCACTGTAATTTATTGAAAATATTTTGTTTTGTAGAGATTTTTAAGCTGAAAGCTATAGAGCATTTCCACCATGATTTGAAAAGAAATTGATCTAGAAATTTGTGGCACTGCTATCCCTATCTGGGCTAGCATTTATTGCCCATCCCTAATTGCCCTGAATAAGGTGATAGTGAGTCACTTGAACCACTGCAGGCTTTGGAGTGCAGGTAAATACACAGTGTTGTTAGGAAGGGAGTTTCAACATTTTAACCTTGTGACGATGAAGGAATGGCAATGTAGCTCCAAGTTGGGGTGGTGTGCAACATGGAGGGGAATTTGCAGGTGGTGGTGTTCCCATGCATCTGTTGTGGTTTAGCATGTGATGCAGACAAAAAGCACTTCCATTCAATTGATGTTTTGCTGAGCTAACAGTGATGGAAAACGCTGCTTCGAAAGTGAAGCTGCAAATCAGCAGAAAAGTTAAGTTGAAAGCTTAGACACCTTAAATGTAAACACTGACTTTTGTGTAATCAACAATGTATCTGAATGACCTGGCAATAACAATGTGCTTTGTGTTTAAGGTGAGAGGGGGAAAGTTTTTTTTACGCAGAGTATGGTAGGAGTCTGGAATGGGCTGCCAGGGAGGTGGTGGGGGCAGATACTTCAGGTGGGTTTAAGGGACTTTTAGATAAGCACATGATTATACAAGGAATGGATGGTATGGACCAAGGGCAGGCAGAAAGAATTAGTTTAATTTGGCGTCATGTTTGGCATATAATCATGGGCCGAAAGGCCCATTCCTGTGTTGTACTTTTCTATGTTCCATTCCTATAATACTAAAATGAAATGTACCATTTTAGCGGAAATGTATTTCTTTGTTTATACATCACTGGTATTTGAAATGCTGTCTGTAAAATATACATATACATCAAAAGAATTTGTGTCTTGATTCTTTACTTGCACAACAGTTATTATGTGAAACCTTTGAAATGTGAGTAGTTTGGCGATGTTCAAAATAGAAGCTATTGTTTTGTTTTAGAAGCCGCAGCAGATGGTTAAAATAAGTGTAAATTCTGTTTGTGACCATGATAATAAATGACCTGTTCCAATTAATGGATTGTATCCCGTTCAGGTAAGAAATTACATCAAAGAGCATGGTGCCCGCCAGCGCTCTGTACGTGAAAGCTGGAGAAGAGGTAGTTATACTGGCTGTGGGGTCAGCGGTTTGAGTGGAGCCAGTAGTAGCAGTGGCAGCATGGTAAGCTCAGCCAGCAGCACTGGATCCAGTGGTTGTAACTCTGCATCTGCTTCAAGTGCCAACATGAGCCGAGCGCACAGCGACAGTAACCTGTCCACAAGTGCAGCTGAGAGAATAAGAGACTCAAAGGTATGGGGTTCATTAATTCCAAACCATCATTTTTACAAGTTTAAATGTTGCTCATGGGTCACCTGTGCTTTTGATTTTCATTGGTGCTGTATGTAATCCAGTTTGTCTTTTTGTATCGGTGTAAAGATGAGTGCATTGTACAGAACTGTGCAGTTTCTGACACTAAATTCTGGCCGAATAAATTTAACGTTTCACTGCCTTTCTTGCATATCCATACGTTGGGAAAAATTGTAAGCGATCCCAAGTCTTTGTTTAAAAAATATATTTGTACTGCAATATTGCTAAATAGATAATTGTTTAAAAACTGGACTTTTGTCACTGAGTTAAAATGATGACTGTGAGCAAGTTGGGAAAAACATGCAAATGTTCCCACAGGTTCTTTCTCCCTGATTGCACAAGTAATGCAGTGAAGATCCATCAGGAAAGCTGCTGCGAAATTTGTTTCATCAGAAAAATCTGAATCAACACCCTTCTTCCTTTGGCACCGAACTCAAACGTGTGCCAATATCACGAAAATCAAAGCACTGCACTTTTGAGTAGCAGGAGCATATCATGATCTCCTTCGGATGGAGAAATCAGATTTGTTTATCAGTTTATTTCAGAAGAAGAATACATGGGGTTTGTACTCTCCAAAAGTGAGAGTTGTGTGGTGCGACATGGAAGAAGTGGTTAAGAACAGCATGTTTTCTGAGCTTTGTCCGTCACATTGGACTATCGAGTTTTACCTGCCGCGCACGGGAGCAAGTTGATCAATGAGATACTCTGCTTTTTATTACCTTAACTCTGTGGCTTAAATAGCTGACTACCTGTTTTATTAAAAAAAAGGATGAATGTGGTGAGACGACTCGTACCTTTCTTCCTACCTTTTCTCAATCCAATCCTTCCCAATTGTTCAACAGAAGCGATCCAAGCAGCGTAAGCTGCAACAGAAAGCCATGCGGAAGCGTCAGTTGAAAGAGCAGCGACAAGCAAGGAAAGAAAGACTGAGTGGCTTATTTCTAAATGAGGAAGTGCTCTCTGTGAAAGTGGCAGAAGAAGACCATGAAGCAGATGTGGACATCTTAATGTGACCAAGTGTAAAATAGCATTGTATGTTGAATTTAAAAGATAATCCATTATAACACTAGCCAGCCGCAAGACTGGAACTGAAAGCTTGAGATAAAGAGGGATGATTTCCGTTTACAACTTAACATTCTATACCTTATTTCGTGTTTTTAAGACATCTCAGTAATTTTATTGAAGCTGCTGAACACTGATTTGTACAGAAAACTAATGTAGCCAATAACGTATCTGAATGACCTGGCAACAACAATGTGCTTTTGAAACTATATATACTCCCATAGCACTATTTTAGTGGAAATATATTTCATTATTTGTGCATCACTGTGGTATTTGAAATATTGCCTGTGAAATATACATGTGTATTAAGATAATTCATGTTTTGATTCTTTACTTGCAAAATAGTTATTATGTGAAATTTTTGGATAGTTTGGCAATGTTCAATAATTGTTGCCACCAGTGGAGTAATTACCTGCCATTACCAAATTGCATGATTAGCTCAGTCAGCTTTTGACATTTTTATTGAATGATGCATTTATCCATATATGGGTCCTGGTGTATGCAAAGGCTATGGCATAGAAATTCCTTACAAGTCCAATGATATTTTTCAGAGTAGACTTAATGGAGAAGAAAAGTCTAATAGGAATATTTATATTATTGAAAATACCCCTCTCACCTCATGCTTATAGAGGGGGAAAATATAATAGTTGGAACAAAATTTTGTTTACAAAGTCTCATTTCCTTTTGACACAAGACTTTCAAAGTCAAGTTTCCCACCAAGCAGACCACTTGTGATATTGTCACTGGGGATAATCTGAAGAGGTTCTGTTGAAGATCCAGGCCTTCCTCTTGGCCTGATGTCTGTTTCACAGCTGTGGTATTCATTCTTCATCGTTGACGGGAGTTGGGCTGAAAGTTCCTCACAGCCTGCTTCCCAGTATTACTTGAGCTCTGCAGCGAGAGAAGATCAGTTGGAAGTTATAACTCCAGTGAACCACCACTACATGTGTGGAATGTAACCATACATGCTGAGAATGGAGACCAAAGTGAGATGGGTCCCACCTTCCAAGACAATGTCAACATTTTTTTTTTAAATGAGAAAGTCTTTAATTTGCCATGAAGATCACTCCCTTTCCTCTAACATTGCTATCTGGCAGCGTCTGTGGAGGGAAAACAGTTAACCTTTTGACTCCAATGACTTAGTCTAACCCCTTTCCCCTGAACCAACCCCCTCTCCCATGTCTCCCTGGACCCCAGATTTCCTTTTCTTTGCCGCAACAATGCTACGTATGCTGTACAGTAAAAGGGGAAATAGCTGAATAATATGCTGTGTGCAATATTTACTGTAAATCTGGTAGGTCAGTAGATTTCATGCAGAGCAAAAGAGAGGAATTGTAAAGTAGGTTAATATAAAATGAAGACCTGTGGAACCTGGAGATCTGAAACAAAAGGTGCTGGAGAAGCTCAACATGTCTTGCACCATTTGCGGAGAGGAAATGCATTTTGAGTCTAGTGACTAGAGTTTCTCCAGCACTTTCTGTTTCTGTAGGTTATTGCGTTCTTAACAACGTGAAGGAAAAGTGTCAAAACAAGTGTTTTGCATCTAATATTAAGCACAAGGGAATCAATTATTTTTGCACACCTTCATGTGTAAAGGAAAAATGATGGAGAAGCATTAATAGATCACATCAGATTTCAATTCAAAAAAAGATAATTGCTGTGCTCCAAAGAGCAGACGTTGGTGGCCTTTTTCCAAGTTACACTGTTGTTGAAACCTTGCGGCCTTGTTGCTTCTGGTTCAGTTGTAACTGATTACCTTTTGTATGTAAAAAAAAATGACTTGGCAATGTGTTGAATGTTTTAGATGAGAAAGATAAAACAAAACCCTTTTGTTTTGCACATGGATTTGTCTGTGCTGGAATTTCTCATCTAGATGTATGGGAAATTAATTATCCCTAACGGTGGAGTTATTTTTTGCTTGTTTTGAAGAGTTGGCTAATTTAATGTTTTCTTTGAACAGTTCTGAAGGTGAAGCTTGGGACATGAATTGTGTGTAAAATCTCTGTGTGAGAGAGAGTAATCTGATAATTTGAAAATAATAATTTGCATATCAGAGTAGAATTATTTCCACTCACAGCTCTATCAGAAGAACCGACAATTATGTCGGTAGGTGCCGCACTATGGCTGATGTTAACCCATGAGATATATTCATGAGGCTGGTGTCTTCAGGGAGCATTGGATATGAAAGTTTTGCTCCCAGCCTCAAGCACAATAGTGTGTATCAAAGTTACTTTGTCCAGTAGCAGGAATAATGCGTGTTCTGACTTGTGGGATTGCGTTTTAAAAGCCAAACCAGTACTACTTGAATACTGCTGGAAATGAGAAACATTTTGGCAAAGCTTTGTATCTTGCACTCATCAGGACAGAAGCAAGAATACCAATTCTCAGTGGCAACTACAATCTATAATGCTCAAGTGGTTGATAAGGAATCCACTTTGTTGACTAACCATGCTGTGCAGTCTAAAATGTTGTTCCTTTTTGAAATTTGGCAATCTTCTGTCTTGAGTGCAAGTTGAAAATCTTCAGCATGTTTCTTTTCTTTAGGCAGTACTTAGGCTCTGCACCACCAATTAACTACTTGAATACTGCATAATCGTTGTTGTAAAAGTCATGTCTTGTGGTATAAAATATATTGGCATGAAACTTCCATCTTGCAGGGCTGTACATAAGTTTGCCACTTGATATTTTAGTGTAATTTTTGTCACCCTATTGAATATACGAAGATGTGAAAATAGTGGCAATGACTGATTTCTGTAGCACTGTGTAACAGTGGGTCATTCCATTTTACTATATCTGCTGCTATGTCTGTTCAGAATTGTACAGTGATCATAGTCTTTAAAAAAATGCAGGTTTTGGATTTATTTTTTGCATAGCAGAATCTTTTATGAATTCTGCAGGTTGCTGTTTTCTATTGGAGTATATTAAAATTATTTACGTCAATAAAGGCCGTTGTTTGTTATTCATTATTTCAAAGAAATTTAAGGCATATCAGTGTTTGAATTAAAGCCAAGAAAGTGCAACTGTAATGATAAAGATGACCTTAAGCAGTTTATTGATCATATCTGATTTGAAACTGATGAAAAATGTTCTGTCAAAGTGTTCTGTCTGGGTGGTGGTATACAAAGACAAAACCCCGTGAATGTTGGAGATTTGAAAGTACTGGAGAAACTCGGCTCGGGCAGCATCTGTGCAGAGCAACTGTCTCCCTGTCTCTCTACAGATGCTGTCACACCTGGATGGTGTGATACTTGAGATCTGAGATTAGTTTGAATGATAAAAATTGATTTTTTTTTTAAAACAATAATTTGCAAGTGGTAACTGTGATGCATCCCGAACCATCACTGGAACTAATTTAAACCTAAGAGTTTAGATCTTTGTGAGCCCCAGTGTTTAGCAGCTTGATTCCCCAATTTTAACTGCTCCATCAGTGGAGTCCAAGTATTAATCAGCCTTAACTCTGAGCTTTTGAACTGGGTCCCTAAGCCTCTGTCTGTACCTCTCTCTTCCCTCCTTTTAAGTTGCACCTTCAAACCTACTGCTTTTCAACAAGCTTTGGGCCATCTCCTTTGTGTCCTTCAGTGGCTTGGTGTCAGCTTTTCACTGGCAACGCACTTGTGAAGTGTCTTGAAATGTTTTGCTATGTTAAATATGCAAATTATTTTTCCCCAGAACAGCAAAGAACAGTACAGCACAGAAACATTTAGCCCTCCAAGTCTGTGCTGACACATTTTGCTCTTCCATGCTAAAACTGTCTTTAGTTGCAGGATCCGTATCCCTCTCTTCCCTCCCTGTTGATGTATTCATCCAGGTGTTTCTTCAATGCTGCTGTTGTGTCTGCTTCCACCACCACCTCTGGCAGCACGTTCTGGGCACCCAACACCCTTTGTGTGTAAAACTTGCTTTGCACATCTTCTTTAAACTCTACCACTCCTCCATATCGAACCTGTGTCCTGTAGCAATTGACCGGTCCATCCTGGGGGAAAAAATCTCATACTTTCCACTCTGTCCACTTTACAATCTTTTAAACTTCTATCAGCTCGCCCCGATACACAGTTCTCTATGTTAAAATAAGTTAGTATTCTACATAAATAGTGCATACGGTGATGTTTATTTATAAAACGTTTTCTGGCAAAACACTGAAGCTGAGATTTTAGTGACGTGATTTGTTTATTTACAAACAGGCAATTAAAAAGTTTAAAGTGAATGCTTTCCAAAAAAAAAACTTTCAAATTTTGCGAAGTAATTTGTGAGGAATTAGAGATTGATAGACTGAAACAAGAGTTATTCCTTGAAATTTTATAAGCTAATTTACATTTTATAAAACATGGTAGACATAAATTACAGTATTGGTGTCAACAGTAGTTACAGGAAATTAGGAATTTACAGTATCTAGGGAGTGTGATGGATGGCAGCTGAAGAGTGAGAGGTAAACTGAAGATAAGTCAGGTAGATGGGTGACCTCCGCGAAAGGTAGGAGAGGGAGGCAGGTCATGCAGGAGTCTCCTGGTAAGGCAGATAAACTCAGGGCATGGTTAGGAATATGGGACTGGGATAACAGCAATTACAGAGAAGTGGCTTAGTCATGGACAGGGTTGGCAGCTTAATATTTCAGGATATAGATGCTATTGGAAGGATTGAAAGGGGGTGGGGGTGAGGTTGTGGCGTTTTTGATTAGGGATAACATTATGGCTGTATTTAGGATATTCCTGGGAATATGTCCAGGCAAGTTATTTGGGTGGAACTGAGAAATAAGAAAGGTATGACCACCGTATTGGGATTGTACTATAGACCCCTAAATGGTCAGCGGGAAATTGAGAAACCAATTTGTAAGGAGATCTTGGTTATCTGTAAGAATAATAGGGTGCTTATGGTAGGGTATTTTAACTTTCCAGGCATGGACTGGGCCTGCCATAGCGTTAAGGGCTTGGATGGAGAGGAATTTAAGTGTGTACAAGAAAATTTTCTGATTCAGTATGTGGATTACCTACTAGAGAAGGTGCAAAACTTGACCTACTCGAGACATAAGGCAGGGCTGGTGACTGAGGGGTCAGTGGGAGAGCACTTTGGGGCCAGTGACCATAATTCTATTAGTTTGAAAATAATGATGGAGAAGGATAGACTGGAACTAAAAGTTAAAGTTCTAAATTGGAGGAAGGCCAATTGTGACGGTATTAAGCAAGAACTTTCAAAAGTTGCTTGGGGGTGAATGTTCGTAGGGGACAGCTGGAAAATAGGAAACCTTCAAAAATGAGATAACAGAAGTCCCTAGAACTCTGTGGGAAGGTAGGGAAGTGATTGCTGAGCGCATTGCTGAGACATTTGTATCACCGATAGTCACGGGTGAGGTGCCGGAAGACTGGAGATGGGTTAATATGGTGCCACTATTTAAGAAAGGTGGTAAGATCAAGCCAGGGAACTATAGACAGGTGAGCCTGACATTGGTGATGGGCAAGTTGTTGGAGGGAATCTTAAGGGACAAGATTTACATGTATTTGGAAAGGCAAAAACTGATTATGGATAGTCAGCATAGCTTTGTGCATGGAGATTGTTTCTCACACACTTGATTGAGTTTTTTGAAGAAGTAACAAAGAGGATTGATAAGGACAGAGCAGTGGATGTGATCTATATGGACTTCAGTAAGGCGGTTGACAAGGCTTCTCGGTAGACTAGCAACGTTAGATCACACAAATTGGAGGGAGAGCTAACTATTTGGAGGGAGGCAATAGCCTAGTGGTATTATCCCTGGACTGTTACTCCAGAGACCCAGATAATGTTTGCAGATGCTGGAGAATCTGAGACAACAAGGTGTAGAGTTGAATGAACACAGCAGGCCGAGCAGGAAAGCTCGAGGCCCGAAACGTCAGCTTTCCTGCTCCTCTGATGCTGCTTGGCCTGCTGTGTTCATCCAGCTGTACACCTTGTTGTCTCTAATGTTTTGGGGAACTGGGTTCGAATCCTACAATGGCAGATGGTGGAATTTGAATTCAATAACAATAAATGGAATTAAGAGTCTAATGATGACCATGAATCCATTGTCGATTGTTGTAAAAACCCATCTGGTTCACTAATGTCCTTTAGGGAAGGAAACTGCCATCCTTACCTGGTCTGGCCTACACGTGACTCCAGACCCACAGCAATGTGGTTGACTCTTAAGTGCCCTCTGGGCAATTAGGGATGAACTACCTAGCCGGCGATGCCCTCATCCCATTAATGCATAAAATAAAGAGGTACAGAACTGGGACAAAGGTAGAAGACAGAGAGGGGAGGTAGGGAGTTGCTTTTCAGACTGGAGGCCTGTGACTAGTGGTGTGCCACAAGAATCGGTGCTGGGTCCACTGCTTTTCGTCATTTATATAAATGATTTGGATGTGAACTTAGGAGATATGGTCAGTAAATTTGCAGATGACGCCAAAATTGGAGGTATTGTGGACAGTGAAGGAGGTTACCTCAAGAGTGCAACAGGATCCTGATCAGAAAGGCCAATGGACCAAAGAGTGGCGATTGGAGTTAAATTTGCATGCTGCATTTTGGAAAGGCAAATCAAGACAGGACTTATACACTTAATGGTAAGGTCCTGGGGAGTGTTGCTGAACTAAGAGACCTCAGGTTCATAGTTCCTTGAAAGTGGAGTCATGAGTAGACAGGGTAGTGAAGAAGGTGTTTGATATGCTTGCCTTTATTGGTCAGTGCATTGAGTATAGGATTTGGGTGGTCATGTTGCAGCTGTACAGGACATTGGTTAGGCCACGATTGAAATACTGCATGCAATTCTGATCTCCCTGCTTTTGGAAGGATGTTGTGAAACTTGAAAGGGTTCAGAAAAGATTTGCAAGGATGTTGCCAGGGCTGGAGGCTTTGAGCTACACGGAGAGGCTGAATAGACTGCGGCTAATTTTGCTGGAGAGTCCCAGGCTGAGGGGTGACCTTAGAGGTTAATAAAATCATGAGGGGCATGGATAGGGTAAATAGACAAGGTCTTTTCCCTGGGGTGGGTGTGTCCAAAGTTAGAGGGCA
Source organism: Rhincodon typus (assembly GCF_021869965.1). NCBI lineage: Eukaryota > Metazoa > Chordata > Chondrichthyes > Orectolobiformes > Rhincodontidae > Rhincodon > Rhincodon typus. The sequence goes on from NC_063345.1 coordinate 9,679,415, forward strand.
TAGGTCTAAGGTGAGAGGGGAAAGATTTAAAAGGGGCCTAAGGGGCAATTTTTTCATGCAGATGGTGGCGCATGTATGGAATGAGCTGCCATAGGAAGTGGTGGAGGCTGGCACAATTACAACATTTAAAAAACATCTGGATGAATAGGAGGGGTTTAGAGGGAGATGGGCCAAATGCTGGCAAATGGGTCTAGATTGATTTCGGATATTTGGGCAACATGGTCGAGTTGGACTGAAGGGTCTGTTTCAGTGCTGTATATCTCTTTGACTCTCAAAACTCTAGAACAGTTTGCAAGTTGTACTTTAATACACTTTCATGCTGTCTGAAATCTTTGTGGTGTGAATTGATCAACTTTAAATGAGTTTTATAACTCATCAGTAAATGTGTAAGTAAAAACTGAAATATGCCCACTATGCATGCAGCTTCTGTATGTGAAAAATGTAATGCATTTAAAGGGAATGCATTAGATAGAAATTTGAGAAAGGAAAAGGATAGAACTGATGTTGATGTGGTTGGGAGAAGAAAGGTAAGAGAAGGTGTGTGCAAAGTATAAGCACTGGCATGGACTTGTTGAGCCAAACTGTTTCTGAACAGTACATTGCTTATAGTTCTGTATGAAAGCAAGATTTCAAGGCAGTTATGGATTGGAGAGGCCACTTATTCCATCTCATTTCACCCAATCAGATAGACTATACAGTTCATTCCTCTCCATTGTAGCTTTGAATTATCTCCAAAATTGTTCTAAACTTTTCTCCTGCAACCCTCCATTCCTTTGAGAGCAGTTGACATCAAGCTTCAAATGACCTTTTTTAACCCTGTATGGTATTACTTTAGATTACGTTAGTCCATATTTACTTACCTTCATTCCTTAACTATTTTGCATATATAGTGTGGTCAGGTTTCCAGTAAATCCCTTTTCCTGAGAAATCCAAGTTTTTCTTTTGTTGCTTTTTGATAACTCAACTCAAACATTTTACACTAGAGGTCAGCTTAATGGTAATTTTCCACACTGCTTCGGGTGCTTGAGTGTGCTTGTTACTTGGTGACCAGCATGAATGCATTGCTCGATGTGAGGCCTGACCAGACCATTCCTCAATTTAATTCATCACTTTGTCTCTCTGTCCTGCTTTACTTTTACTGATTCTGTGATAATTGAAATTAACAGTGGATGTTGAACAATTTAAGTGCTTATTTTTAAAGAAATCTCTCTATATCTGCATTCATAGAATTTTCTGGCCTGTTTTTGAATCATCAGTATTATCATTTGTATTGTGGGGAGCCAAGTTGTGAATGGATACCCTATAAAATTGAGCTAGGTTGCCAAATGCTCTGTCTGCTGATGTTGGTTGATGGATCCCATGTACCTACAACACCAGGAGAATTCACCTTGCCTTTGTATCATGCCATCTTCTAAGCCCACTGGAGAGGATGGAGTTGGCCTCAGCTTAACATCTTTTTCCAAAGGTTGCACTTTCAGCTATGCAGCATTCTTATAGTACTGTACTGATGTAGTCAATCTAGATAAATGTTCAAGAAGTTTGTGGGACTTGAACCTTCAGTCTAAGATGTAAGTGTTGCCAGGCTGTTATGCAGGCAGCCGGGATAAGAAAGGAGGCCTCAAATAAAAACAAAGTGCTGCAGAAACTTAGTAGTCCAGGCGGCATCCATGAGGAGAGAAACAGATTTATTTTGAGAGGTCGAGAACACAAGAGCACTGATATGCAAGAGGCTGTCTAAGGCTCTGGCCAAATTGCATTTGGAATATTGAGAGTTGTTTTTGGTACCATATCTAAGGAAGGATATGCTGTCCTTTGGGGATGGGGGGGCGGGGGTGATGGCATTGCAACGGAGGTTCACAACAATGATCCTGGAGATGAAAGCCTTGTCATATGATGAATGGTTGAGGACTCTGAGTCTGGATGTGATGGAGTTTAGAAGGATGAGGGGCGGGGGTGGGATCTCATTGAATCTTACAGAATACTGAGAGGCCTGGATAGTGTGGATGTAGAAAAGATGTTTCCTATAGTACGAGAGACTGAGACCCGAGGGCACAGCCTCAGAGTGAAGGGACAACCCTTGAGAACTGAGGTGAGGAGGAATTTCTTCAGCCAGAGGGTGGTGAATCTGTGGAACTCATTTGCCACAGAAGGCTATGGAGGCCAAGTCATTGAGTGTATTTAAGACTAAGATAGACAGGTTCTGGATTACTGAAGGGATCAAGAGTTACAAGGAGAAGGCAGGAGGATGGGATTGAGAAACATTTGTCAGCCATGATTGAATGGTGGAGCTGACTCTGGGCCAAATGGTCTAATTTTGCTCCTATATCTTATGGTGTTTTGATTTCTTTTTAGTGAAGAGTCCTTTCAGACTCTAAATGTTAACTGTTTCTCTCTCCACAGATGTTTGCAGACCTTCTGAGTTTTTCTAGCACTTTGTTTTCATTTCAGAATTGAGAATGTTTTCAACCTTAAATTATGATGAGCCTGAGTACTTCAAGCTGCTACTATTGGAAATTATGACTGTGACTGTTAAGGTCATTTAGCTTGAAATCTGTTGTAAAGAAAGTGTTAGAATCGAACATTAAGAGGACTAGTCACTTGGGGGGTGGATGAAAAATCAAGGTTATCAAGAAGAGTTAGTTTTGTGAAGGGGAAGTGATGTGTAATCAGTTCATTGGAGTTCTTTGAAGGAGTAGCATACATTTTGATAAGAGACACACGAATTGAATTTCCAGAAGGCATTTGACAAAGTGCAAAGTTTTTGAGCAAAGTTGAAGCATGTGGAGGAGGTGGTAACTTACAAGCAGAAATAAAAGATTAACTGGCTTCCAGAAGAGACAGGAGGCATAAAACATTGATTTTCTGATCGACAGGGTATAATCATTGCGGTCTGTGTTTGGGGCCTCAACCTTCTACAATACGTACCAATTGCTTAGATGGCTAGAGTGAAGGCACAGTGATTAAATTCAAAGGTAACACAAAGATAGATAGGCAAGGGTGCAGGGAAGAAGATACTAGAAGGTCAAAGATTGATAATGGATAGGCTGAGTGGGCAACAGATTGATAAATGGAGTACAGTGTGGGAAAATGTGAAGTTGCTTACTTTGGAAAGAAGGATTTAAAAAGCAGATTAATGGAGAACAACTGCAAGCTCAAGTGCATAATATGCAAGGTAAAGCAAGTGGTTAAAGCGGTTAATGGAATCCTAATCTTTCTTATGAGGCGAATTGCACACAACATTAAGGATGTTATGTTTCAGTTATACAGGGCATTAGTGAGACCACATTATTCACACTGTGTTGTTTTGGTCCACTTGGAAGCATGTGAATGTGATGGAGAAGGTCCAAATGAAGCAGGAGTGATGTGAAGACAAAACCTTCTTCACACAGCAAGTAGTTAGGAGATAGAATGCAATGCATGGAAATAGAGTGGAGGCAGATTCAATTAAGACATCCAAGAGAGCGTTGGTTGATTATTTGGATAGTAACGGTGTACCAGCAGATGGGGAAAAGGCCAGGATATTGGCACTTGATCCAGTACAGGCTTGATGGGCAGAATGGCCAACTGCTGCACTGGAATAATTCTGTGATTATCAGGTTTACAAATTTGCATGAAATGAATGGGTTGTCGTATGAGGGAAGAATGGACTGACTAGGCTTGTTTTCACTGGAGAAGAGTCTCATTAGGCATCAGTTTTGTTTCTCACCGCACCGGTACTGCCAGTCCTGCTGGGTTTCTCCAGCAGCTTATTGTTTTTCTTTCAGATTTCCAGCACCCACAGTGTTTTTGGCTTTTATTTGTTTTTACTGAAGAAGTAGGGGTGACTTTATGAAGTGTATAAGATCCTGAGCTTTATTGACAAGGTGGATGTGGAAAAGATGTTTACTGTTCTCAGTGAGTCCAGAACTGGGGAGGACAATTGTAAAATTAGGGATCACCTTGTTAGGACAGAGATAAGGGGAATGTTTCTCTGAGTGTTTTTGGACATTGCAACTCTGACTCAAAATGTGATGGAGGTGAGGTTATTGAATATTTTTAAGGAGAAGATAAATCAATTTTTGTTCAGCAAGGGACTGAAAGGGTTTTGGGTGTAAATTTGAATGTGACAGAATGTCTACTTCGGAAGCAGTTGGCAAACAGCTTTGAGCTCCCTCGATGTTTACTTTGCTGGACAAAAGAAGCATGAGTGGGTGGAGTCAGGCTCACACGGATTCAGGATTTTAATTTTGCTTTTTGTTGGGGTTTGGAATGAGCTGTTGAAGCTGACAGATATAGCTTGCTGTCTCAGTTGCAGTAAAAAGCTTGAGTTCTCTCTCTGCTGCTAGATTGTTTGTTTTGGTGTTCCTTTCTCCTGAACTGGAATAGCATGTGAGAAAAATCTGTTTTGCCAAATTTGCCTTTGCCAAGGGTGTGTTTATGGGATGCTGCAATGTTGGAACAGTGATGATTAATAGTTAAATAATATTTTCTTTAATGTTTCAATAGAGTTAAAGTTATAACAGTTCTTTTTGTATTTTAACTGTGTTGTAGGAATAAAGTATGTCTTGCTTAAAGCCTAATGACTAATAGAATCGCATCTGGAACACTGCCTTACACTTGCCTTTCAAATAAATAAAAAGGCTGTGTCCTTGAAGTATTTTGAGGGGGTTTGGTCTGGGAGTGGGTTTGGGGGAGGGGTGCTATTTGGTGGGTCAGTGCAAACTTGATGGGCTGAAAGCCATGGGAGGTTTCAAAAGAGAGCTGGATATATACTTGAAGGTGATGAAATAAGATGGTTATGGAAAAATGGCTGGGGAATGTGACTAGCTGGGTAGCTCAGGCAATACAATGATTCTAGGGCCTATAGATATTGGATCCTAGGTTCAAAGTCAGCTAAGACCTGCTGGGGTGTGCATTCTAATAGTGTGGAATGTGTAGAAGGTAAATATAAATGACTTTCCAAATGCAAATATAGAACTCAAAAATTATGTTTAATCAGTCTTTTCAGGCATGTTGTGTCACATCAGCAGTTAGGTAGAATGTCAACATAGACCTTCTGGCCCAGAGTTATGGGCACTACCACTACCACGGATTGAAAAAAGCGCAGTCAATAAGATTTTTATTGATTTGATTTACTATTGTCACATGTACCTATGTACAGTGAAAAGTTTTGTTTTACATGCATCACAACTTGCATGGAGAAATCATAATCAGTTTCCAGTCAATTGCTGTAACCACCCAGCCTTGGTAAGAGGTTCATTTAAAATTTGAAATGCAACTAGCCCATGGCAATCCACATGGAAAACTGCTGTATGTGAATAATTCAATTGTTCTTGAGTGGACTTCACTGCTGAGACCATCAAAGTGGCAACAACATATTTATAATGAGTCTTAAACATAATAAAACTCTGAGGACTTTTATAAACTAAAATATGCCACTGAACCAAATGAGATAAGTTAAATAAGGTGGATTTTAAGGCTTGAGAAGTAATGAAGGACAATAAAAATCATGGCTTATCTATAGCCTAACCCCATTTACCCACTTTGATTCAATAACCCTCAATCTAACAATGGTATTGATCATCAGTCCTAGCCTTGAAAATCTCTACTAACACCATGCCCCTCTCCCTCTTAATCTCAACCTCTCTCTCTTTTTCTCACACATGCACTCACTCTCTGTCTCTTTTACATACACACACACATCAATCAACCTGAACAGTTGTTTTGGGGAAAGGACATTCCAAATACTCGCTATCTTTTGTTGAAAGAATTACCTCTTCACATCACCCCTTTACACCCTAATCTGTTGTAGGTATGTAGGTAGAGAGAAACTACTAAAACCTTTAATCATCTGGAAACACTTCAATTGGACCGCATATTAATCTTCTGCGCTTCAGGAAATGTACGTCTCCTTTCTCTTTGCTGGTGAACTAATGCTGCAACTCCTATCTTAAAGTTTCCTTTCAATGATCATCGATTTTATATTTCATCACCAAGGTATATGTCTCAAACAGCCGCAGGTACAGATTCCTAAGACAATTTAATGTGACAAAGGCAATGTTGCAGCCCACGAAAAGTTCCAACCTATCACAATGTATGGCTATTGACCCTGAGTGAGAACAATTGTCTGTTTATTTAGCATTGACTACAACAACTTTCATTTCGGCAGCATGGTGTCTCAAGTTGCTTCACGTGAGTGAAATCTCAAAATGTGATCTTGGGTCATTTGGACAGGTAACAAAACTTTGTTAAATGTAGTTGGTTTAAAGAAGATTTTAAGGCAATTATACTGGAGATGCAGGAAGTGATAGGAGTGAATTCCACAACTAGGGCCCAGATAACAGAAGGCAGGGACACCTTTGGTGCAAAGATTAAAACTGAGGGTGCATAAGTGGTCAAAATCAAAGGAATGCAAAGATTTTGGAGGGTTATATGACTAGAAAAGACTTTAAGAGGTAAGAAAGGACAAGACTATAGAAGGATTTGAAAAGAAGGATGACCATATTTACCTAAGCAATCTTTACTCAAAGACAAAACAAAATTAGTCTTTATTTGAATATGAATGCAGGCCTGCACACCAAAGTAATCCTAATGTTTTTACAAAGTCTAAGAACACAATTTTTGTTGGAGTTGCAACATAGATGGTGATAGAGCAGGTAACAGCACCCACCGCGATTATTTAGCATTGCGATCTCTTGATTTTTATTCTGTTTGGAAAGTGTTCAGGAGAAAAGAATAGTGTGATGTTACAAAGCATCAAGTTTATAATGACCTGTTTTGCCTTCACTTTTATCTGTAATGAAATACTTGAGAAAAAAGATGTGAAACGAATGTGCTGTTTTTTTTAAACTCTGAAAACCTTTGCCAGCTCTGCTTTTCAGTGAATCCTAATTTCCCTCAATTACAGAAAATTCGGAGATTTAGGAGCAGCTGTTGAAGTTAATTTTAAGAAATAATAGATATGTAAAAGACACTTTTTTTTGCTCTCTCAGCTGCAGTAAACAGAAGCCAAGTGGTAAGTAACTATGCCAGCCTTCAACTTTTTGACCAAATTAGTGTTATTTTTTTAAGTTGGAGTTCTGTGTCCATATTATAATTACTTAAGGGAAAACATTGGTTTTGTTGACACATTCATTGATTAGAGAAGACATTCAGCATTCAATGCCATTTGTTAATTATTTCTTAGCTTTATCTCAGTTATGACAGCACATTAAGCATACTCTTTCCCAATTTTAATCTGAAATACCATCTGATAAAGTAGGAATCATTTCAGATGAGATTGTCAAATTGTACTTTCGTCATCCTGGGAAACGTAATCACATTTTTTTTAACCGTAATCTGCTGATAGGCTCAATATACAGCAAACTTGTCCTTCAAATTGCTGTAATTTGTCTTGAACACATGAATTCATATGTATATTTGCACAGTAGCATGATGGATGCTGAAAGTGCTCGGATATGGATCGTGAATTTTTTTTTGCTTTATTGCACGCAAATTTCCTGTGTACTTTGATAGTTTATGTTTAGATTTGTAGTCTAGAGATGACATTAGCTTGAATAAATCCATTATTCCTCTGAGCCCTGTTAACCCAACTATTTTTTGTAATGGAAGCTTGGCCTTTAGGTGTCACTTGGTAACATTGATTTTTGATCAGTCCTTATGAAATTCAAAGCCATGACTCATTCACCATTAGTACTATTATGAAATGACATATCTCCCATCTTTGTTTAACTTCATTGACCCAGTATATTCTATGTGCTTATTTCCACTATATAGAAAAAAGTAAAACCTCTCTGACATAATTATCAATATTAATAGACTGTTTTTAACTTAGCTTTTTTTTAAAAACAGTGAATCTTTGCTACATTTCCTTTCTTTTGTCGATGCTGGAAACATCATCACAAATTGCTAAGGACTTTAAGTTGCAGTATCGCAGAGTGTAAGCAATGTTTGTTTCAAAGGAATGGTATTCTGTTAATAAATGTGTTTTAATTGTGTTTCAGAATTTTTGTAAAAGACACACTGAGATAATTTATACTTTAGAAATCCTCAGTCTGTTCAATTTTTATGCTGTGAATTGATAAATTGTGTACTTGCGATATTTCCATGTCCAGCACTTTCTTATAAAGGTCATATAAAGACCCCCACCGCCCCTCCTCTTGATTCCAGTATAAGATAAATGGATAGGTCTGTTGCTTTGAGGGAGGGGAGAATTCAGTTGATCAAGAAGAGTTTATGGAGCAACAGAAGTAGGCTATTGAGTTCATTAACACGGTAATGCTGATCAAACAGTTCAATGTCTTTTACCTACACCATCCCCATATCCCTGTACATTATTAGTAGGACCGTAGGGCATAGAAACAGAATTAGGCCTATTGACTCTGCTTTGCCATTCAATCATGGCTGATAAGTTTCTCAACACTATTCTCCTGCCCCCTCCCTGCAAGCCTTGATCCCCTTCCTAAGCAAGAACCTATCTATGTCTTAAATACACTCAACAAATTTGCCTCTACAGCCCTCTGCGGCAATGAGTTCCACAGATTAAGCACTCTCTGGCAGAAGATATGAAGATTTGATTTCATGTTTACAGATTCCTGTAACATTACCACTGTACCATCATCTCTCCCCAACTCACTATGAATCATGTAGGGGGACCGTGTACCAACTGAGTCTCATAGGTTAGGTGGATTGGCCATGCTAAATGACCCATAGTGTCCAGGGATATGCAGGCTAGGTGGCTGAGCTGTGGGAAAAACAAGGTTACAGGGTTAGGGTAGGGTGTAGGTCTGGATGGGATGTTTTTCAGAGGGTTGGTGTGGACCCAATGGGCTGAATGGCCTACTTCCACACTGCAGGTATTCTATGATTCTATATAGGTGCTGTAAAGAAGACAAGTTAATGAAAGAATGAATTACAGAGAGAGTTTGAGGAAAGATGGGAGGAGACGTAACTAGAACATAAACATGGCATGGAGATTTTAGTCTGTTTTGAATGTGCATTCCTAGATTTGTACTGACTATAGGAGATTGAGTGGTGCAGGTTGAATGGCATATTTGACATCACAGTCTGCCTACAGTAGTGGGAACCATCTCACTTTCTTACCCAGTTAATGTAACTCTGTAAACAGCTGCATGCCTCCGCTGAAGTTTATGACCTTTGTGCTTGAGTTTATTTATGAATTGCGTTTGGTCCACTCATAAATAATGCAGTCACTTATGAACAATGCTACTGGTTTTTCTCTTTTGCAAGAAGACATTTTATACAGGTAGCAGGGCCTGGACTTTCCTGAGTATTATTTTGTTTCCAAATATTCCCCATCACTATTTCTGCTCAGGGAGAATGCAGCACAGGACATCAAAGATTATTGGCATGGTGACTCAGTGGTTAGCACTGCTGCCTCACAGTGCCAGGGACCCAGGTTCGATTCCACCCTCGGGTGGCTGTCTGTGTGGAGTTTGCACATTCTCCCTGTGTCTGTGTGGGTTTCCTCCCACAGTCCAAAGATGTGCAGGTTAGGTGGATTGACCATGCTAAATTGTCTGTAGTGTCCAGGGGTGCATAGATTAGGCATAGGAACTGCAGGGTTACAGCGGAAAGGTAGAGGGGTGGGTCTGGGTGGGATGCTCTTCAGAGGGACAGTGTGGACGTGTTGGGCCAATTGGCCTGTTTCCACATTGTAGGGATTCTATACTGATGTTGATGTTAATCCTTGTTCTGACCACAAGGAGGTATGTGTGAGCTGAAAAGATTATGACTGACCTATTCTATATTGTGCTGCACCTTGCAAGCCTAGTCTTTAAAGAAATATCAGAAAAGAGAGGGACTTGAATCTTGGAATCTTCTCCTGTCTCAATCACTCCTCACCTGCGTGTCTGATGTCCTGGCCAATGTTTAATCCTCAATTGGCATTATTAAAAGGCACAAATGACCACAAATGTATAGCCGTGCAGTAATATTAATTAAAGGATAGGCTGGGACATTTTTCACTGGCGTATAGGAGGTTGAGAGGCAACCTGATAGAAATTTAAACAATGACAGGTAAAGGTAGAGTTAGTAGTAGTTATCTTTCCCTGGGATGGGGGATTTCAAGAGTAGAGCGCACATTTTTACGGTGAGAGAGGAGAGATTTAAAAAAGACATGAGTGGCAAATTTTTTACACAGAGGGTGGTTCGCATGTGGAATGAACTTCCTGATGAATTGGTGGATATGGGTACAATCACAATGTTTAAAATACATTTGGATAGATACATGAATCGGAAAGGGTTGGAGGGATATAGGCCAGCAGCAGGCAGATGGGACTAGTTTAATTTGGTATTATGTTCAGCATGGACTGGTTGGACCGAAGGGTCTGTTTCAATGCTGTATGACTCTATAACTCTATGATAGGATAAGAATCATCACAAAATCCAGGATACAAACCTTCAGCAAACCAAAATAAAAACCCTATGGCAAACAGAACTAAACACTCTTTGAGTCTGTGGATACCTTTCTAACTAGAATTGACTGATGAAGATGTTAACAGTGTTCAGAGTAATGTATTCAGGTCATACAGAATGACATACAGCTTGTTAGTATTCACAGTTCCCCTGGCAGTTTTATATGCCTCAGTTGTCAAACTCATAAGCAACAATTACATGTACAGTTTAGGTATCCTGTTATTAAGACCTAACATTGGTTTTAGAAGAACAAGCTGATTAGATGTGTGTATAATTTTATATTGTGCCTGTGCCAGTTACTTGTCAAAACAATTATTTGATTAATTAACCATATCAGCTTTATTCACACAGATTTACTGTACTCAGTTTTTTGACATTTCTTACTGCTAAGCTAATCATATTTGAATTGAAACCAATATGGTCTGTTATTGGGATCAGGAAAGTAATGACTTTTATTGTACGCAAAGATTGGCTATGATTGTATGAATGATTTGAACTGATTCATCTGATCATGGTATTTCTTTTTAATTATTATTCTTGAGTTGTAAGCATTGTCTGAACAGTCAATAGTTAAGAAAGATGCCAAAATCCTTGACAGTCTTCAAAAGAGAACTTCCATAATGGTATCACAGGGTCATAGAGATGTAGAGCACAGAAACAGACTCCTCAGTCTAACACGTCCATGCTGACCAGTTATCCTAAATTAATCTAGTCCCATTTGCCAGCATTTGGCCCATATCCCTCTAAATATATATGGCAAGATGGCAGCAGAGTAAGATCCTCCTGCCAGAACTCTTCTGCTCTGCCTGTTCTTTATCTTGTTTTTTCCTTTCTCTCTCGTTTTTTCTCTTTCTTTCTCACTCCCCTTAGCCCCGAAGGCCAATCTTGGAGCAGCGGGCAGCGGGCAGCGGGCAGCGAGCCCTGGAGCATTGTGTGGGCTGCAAGTCCCAGGAACAGCGGGCAGCGAGCCCTGGAGCATTGCGTGGGCCGCAAGTCACCTGAGCAGCACGGGCAGTGAGCCCCGGAGCATTGCGTGGGCTACAAGTCCCCTGGAGCAGCACGGGCAGCGAGTCCCGGAGCCTTGCGTGGGCTGCAAGTCCCAGGAGCAGTGGGCAGCGAGCCCCGGAGCATTGCGTGGGCTGCACGTCCCCTGGAGCATTGCGTGGGCTGCAAGTCCCCCGGAGCATTGCGTGGGCTGCACGTCCCCCTGAGCATTGCGTGGGCAGTGAGTCCCGGAACAGCACGAAGGGAGCAAGTCCCGGAGAAATGTGCAGGCAATGCTGTCTTATTTCCAATTTATTTTTTAAACTTTGTAAAATAGTGCAACTACTTTTTAATTCCTGTTTTGTATGCAAGATTTGTACCTAGGTACTTGTACCTAAGACTTGTACCATAAGAGGCAGACGTTATAAAAGTTTTTCATTTTACTTCTATAATGGAGTACATGTGACAATAAAGGATATTCTATTCTAAACCCTTCCTATTCATGTCCCCATCCAGATGCCTTTTAAATGTTGCAATTGTACCAGCCTCCACCACTTCCTCTGGCAGCTCATTCCATACATGCACCACCCTCTGTGTGAAAAAGCTGCCCCTTAAGTCCCTTTCATATCTTTTCCCTCTCACCTTAAACCTATGCCCTCTCGTTTTGATCTCCCCTCCACTGGGAAAAAGACCTTGTCTATTCACCCTATCCATGGCCCTTGTGATTTTATAAAACTCTATAATGTCATGCGTCAACCTCTGACACTGCAGGGAAAATGGCCCCAGCCTGTTTAGCCTCTTCCTATAGCTCAAACCGTCCAACCCCAAAAACATCCTTGTCAATCTTTTCTGCACCCTTTCAAGTTTAACATCTTTCCCATAGCAGGGAAACCAGACCTGAACGCAGTATTCTAAAGGTGGCCTAACCAATGTCCTGTGCAGCCACAATGTGATATCCCAGCTCCAATACTCAATGCACTTAGCAATAAAGGCAAGCATACCAAATACCTTCTTCACTATCCTATCTATCCGTGAGTTCTCTTCCAAGGAATTATGAACCTGTACCCGAAGGTCTCTTTGTTCATCAACACTCCCCAGACTTGCCCTGATTTGCCTTGCCAAAATGCAGCACCTGACTTATCTAAATTAAACTGCTCTAGGCTGTGTTTTCTTGTGAATTACAAGATTAAGTTGGAAAGCTATATGTTGTTCTACTTTGAATAAAAGGGGTTGAAAGGAAATTTGATAGACGTATGCTAAGATGGGGTATATGGAGAAAAGCTATTTTCCTTAGCTGATGATACAAGGACAAGGGGACACAGATTTAAGATTTTGGGCAAGAAATGCATGGTGAAGATATTTTTCTTTTACACAACAAGTGGTAATGACCTAGTGGAAGAAGAAACCGACAAACGTATGAATTAGGAGGAGGCCATTCGGCCCCTTGAGCCTGCTGATCTGTTTGTGTTTCAAATTCCACAATTCCACCTACTCCCGATAACCTTCAATTCTTGTTAGACAAGGGAATCAATCTATGCTTGCCTTAAAAATATTCAGTGACTTCACTTCCACTGCCTCAAGGTAGAATGGATAGCCCAGGCAATCACGAAAGCCAACCTTCCAACCATGGATTCTATTAACACGGCTTGCTGCCGCGGAAAGGTGGCCAACATCATCAAAGACCCATCACACCCTGGTAATGACCTCCTACAATCTCTTCCATCAGGCAGAAGATACAGAAGCCTGAACACACGCACCAGCAGGTTCAGGAACAGCTTCTTCCCAGCTGTTATCAGACTGTTGAATGGACTCTAGCCTCAAATACCGTAACCTGTATGCCTCTAAGTCTTTTTGATCTGTATATCTTTTGCTTGCTGTGATCTGCCTGTACCACTCATAAACAAAGCTTTTCACTGTATTTCAGTACATGAATCAATCAATCGAAATCACAAACACAAACAGAAATTGCTGAAGCAAATCAATAGGTCTGGCAGCATCTGTGGAGAGAAAAGCTCAGGTTGTTTTCTCTGGAGCGGCAGAGACCGACGGAAATGCGTAGATAGGGTTGATGGTCAGAATCTTTTTCCCAGATTTGAAATATCCAAAACTAGGGGGCATGCATTTAAGGTTAGAGGGGGAAAGTTCAAAGGAGATGTGAGGGTCACGTTTTTTACACAGAAACTGGTAGGAGTCTGGAACACATTGCCTGGGGTGATGGTGGAGGCAGATGCGATAGGGGCATTTAAGAGACTTTTAGATAAGTACATGAATATGCAAGGAATGGAGGGATAAGGACCAAGGGCAGGTAGAAGGGACTAGTTTCATCTGGTGTTGTGTTCAGCACAAGATCATTGGCCAAAGGCCTGTTCTTGTGCTGTACAGTTCTATGATCTATGTTCTGGAAAACAGTTAATGTTTCACACGAGGTCAGTGGCGGCACGGTGGCTCAGTGATTAGCACTGATGCCTCACAATGCCAGGGACCTGGGTTAAATTCCACCCTCAGGTGACTGTCTGTGGAGTTTGCACATTTCCTGCTGCGTGGGTTTACTCCGAGTGCTCTGGTTCCCTCCCACAGTCCAAAGATGTGCAGGGTAGGTGGATTGGCCATGCTAAATTGCCCCATAGTGTCCAGGGATGTTTAGGTTAGGTGGGTTAGACATGGAAAAAATGCAGGTAGGGGAATGGGTCTGGGTGGGATGCTCTGTAGTCGGTGTGGACTTATTGGGCCGAATGGCCTGTTTCCACACTGTAGGGATCCTATAATTTCCATGATTTCTTCTGTATTCTGAAGAAGGGCCACTGGACTCAAAATGTTAACAAAAACAAAGTTGCTGGAAAAGCTCAGCAGGTCCGGCAGCATCTGTGAAGGAAATATCAGTTAATGTTTCGGACCTAAAATGTTAACTCTGATTTTTTTTTTCTTCACAGATGCTGCCAGACCTGCTGAGTTTCTCCAGCAATTTCTGTTTTTCTTTGTTTCAGATCTCCAGCATCTGCACTCTTTGTTTTCATTTCACAGAATCATTACAGTGTGGAAACAGGCCATTCGGCCCAACAAGTCCACGCTGACCCTCTGAACAGCACCTCACCCAGAACCACCTGATCCCTGTAACCCTTTAATTCCCATGGCTAACCAACTTGGCCTGCTCATCCCTGGACACTTTGGGTAAGTTTACAAAAGTTTTATTTTATTTTACAGAAAGTCACAAATTTGCACAACCCTCTCCATTCTAAAAGGTCAACTCCCAATTTTTAATCAATCATTTCAACTGAAAATTTGAATCGTTAAATAGTTGTAACACAGAAGGAAACCATTCAGTCCATTCTCTCTCTGTGTTGTCATCCTTTAAAAGCAATTCATGGAGTTTAGTCTGTCAACAAAAATTATAAAGGGAGTGGCTTAGTGAGCCATTAAAAATATTATCACTTTGTTGGAGACTGTTGCCACATAAAAGTCCAGCTGGAACAGCATATTTCTTTGACTAAAGTACATGATCAAGAAGTTAGGTTTTTATAATAATTGATGGTCACTTTTAGTTTAGAATCATAGAGTCCCTACAGTGTGGAAACAGGCCATTCAGCCCAACATGTCCACACCACCCCTCTGAAGAACATCCCACCCAGAACCATTCCCCATGTCTAACCCAAACATCCCTGGACATTATGGGCAATTTAGCATGGCCAGTCCACATAGCCTACACATCTTTGGACTGTGGGGGGAACCCAAGCAGTTACCTGAGGGTGGAATCGAACCCGGGTCCCTGGCGCTGTGAGGCAGCAATGCTAATCACTGAGACACCACGCCACCCCTGTTGCTAGATTACTGTTGCTAATTTTTATATTTTGTTAAATTTTAAAACTTAACTCAAATTCTCAAAGTGGAGTGTTATTTGATGTGCTGTCTACTGTTTACAAGCCCAGTAATGTAAAGACTTCATTACTGGCACCTTATGTGTAAACACGCAATCTTACATTTCGCAATGTCGAAATTAAAACGTTTTAATAAATGGCAGCATGTACTATCTAGAAGAGGAAGAATGTCACTTTTTTTTTTGGAGTTACGCAAACAGCTGTAAGTTATTACTTGACAGTGCTACTTTCCATACGGCAGGTTATTATTTTAATGGGTTAAGAGCTGAGTATTCTTTGGGGAGAGCTTGTGATGTAAAGCAGTTAATGAGGTGCTGACTGAAAAAAGAGCTCACAGTATGACTGTGATTAACATTCAGACGCTCAGAATGTTCTTCACAAAAAGGATGACCACAAACATCAGGCTTCAAATACTAGTGTTGACAAGGCAAGAATCCACTTACTTAAAGCAGAGTATAATATATATATGCTCCAGCAATGTAAGACAAAACAATTGACTTAAAAATGAATGGTTTCTTTTCAGACTACTTCTATTTATTTTTTAAACAATAAACTGACTTAATCTTCTGCATACTGATGAACCATAGCAAAAAGGTGGGTTGCTGTAGCTGTCGTGTTGAAAATGAAATTGCTGTGAAATAGTGTCCTTTGTCCACCAATGAAGATTTAAATGGTGAAAGACTAGTGCTTACTGCTCATCCCTAACTCCAGCTTCTAGCTAAGCCAACTTTCAATGCAGCTCAGTTTGCCAAAAGTGAATTTAGTGATGGATTCGTGATCAGTTAGTTTGCTCTACCCTATTTTCCGAGGCAAATTATTTGAGAGTAGCAAGTTCACAGCGTGTAGGAAGTTGGAGAGTGTGAAATGGGGTCTGAATACTGACTCCTCGATTCAGATTCTCCTGTTATAATCTTCAGCTCACCAGTATAATGATTGCACTGTCCTTCCCATTTCCCGATGTCTGTTCGAGATTGACTACAGAAAAAGATTAAAAATAAAGGACTAAAGAAGAGTTCTCAATGCACAGTCTTCTACTCTTGCTGCTACATAATATTGATCAGTTTCAGTTCTGGGCTGACTCATAAATAGGTCTTCAATTTTTCTAAAAAAGAATTTGATTGCATGATTTTACACAAAATAAACTAGACTAATATTTTGATCTGGAATTTGGCGATCTATAAAATGTCCACGAAAGAGACAAAGCCAACTTTAAATATACAAAATGAGGAAGGCGGTGGCATAGTGACATTGTCATTGGTCTAGCAATCAGGGAAACCCAATCTAATGTTCTATGCGTAGGAGTTCAAATCTCACTGTGGCATTGGGTGGAACATAAATTCAGTAAAAATCTGGATTTAAAAGCTGGAAACCATGTCGATTTCGAATTTTGAAAAAAATCTGGTTCACTAATCACTCTTGAGGAAGAAAATTTGCCATCCTGACCTGGTCTGGCCTACATGTGACTCCAGACCCACAACAATGTGGTTGACTCTTAACTGCCCTCTGGGCAATTAGGGATGGGCAATAAATGCTGCCCTACTCAGCGATGCCCTCATCCTGTGAATGACAATAAAAATTAGGAAAGGGATGAGGGGCCCAAGACGAAATCTCTTTCGCTCACGTGTTCAGTGGGGTGAATGGTTTCCCTTCTGTGCTGTAAGATTCTCTTTCTTCAAGCGCAGCCTCCAGAAGCAGCAAAATTCCTGAGTATTCGTAGGGTTAAAGAAACTGGTGACTGACTAAGACTTGAAGTCTGGATGTTTGATCTCCGAGATGAAATATGAGGATTTGTTGCAGATGCTTCTAATTGCAATAGATCAACTTAAACATTGCAGAAGAGGTTGCTTTTTCTGATTGTCAGTATCAATTTTACATTCTGTTCAGACAAAACAAATACAGATTGTTTGTTCATTTGTCCAGCAGCCTTTGACTTCAGCTATTTCTGAAATTGATGATACGGTGAAAGAAATAAGTATTTATCTAGCTGTAATCCAGGTCACCATGGTGTTTTACAAATTGCTGCAATTATGTTCACCACGTAAGTTGCCGCTAGCAACAGCGACAACTAATAATATTGCTTTGAACTGAAGGTCAGCACATTGAATAGCGATAGTCTCTATTAACCAAAAGATGTGCAGAATGGAAACGTTTTGCTGCTATTTGGTGAAAAGCCTGAATTTATATATATGAAGCTTAGTTACTATTATCAAGAATTCGTATATACTATACATAGAGTTGTAATGTTGTAATGTCCCAGATATATAATATATAGGCACACGGCTTGAATAAGAATGATAATGTAACACTATGCATTTCAACTTCTAAAATTATGTTTGATTATTTTTTTCATATGTTTTTCAGGTATTTTTCTGGTGTAGCTGTATCATAGTAATCCATTCATGGGATGACGGCATCGCTGGCCAGGCCAGCATTTATTGCCTATCCCAGAGGGCAATTAAGAGTTAATCACATTGGATCTGGAGTCACGTGTGGGCCAGACTAGGTAAAGATGTCAGTTTTCTTTCCTAAAGGGGATTAATGAATGGATGGGTTTTTCTCAACAGTTGAAAAAATGGATGTGTGGTCATTAGTCACTGTGTCATCATTGCAGAGGAGGCAATGGCCTAGTGGTATTATTGCTGGACTGTTAAGCCAGACACCCTGATTACATTCCTGGGACCTGGGTTCAAATCCTGCCATGGCAGATGGTGGAATTTGAATTCAATAAATATCTGGAATTAAGAGTCTACTGATGACTATGAATCCATTGTTGATTGTTGGGAAAACCCATCTGGTTCACTAATGCCCTGTCGGCAAGGAAACTGACATCCTTACCTGGTCTGGACTAACATGTGACTCCAGACCCACAGCAATGTGGTTGACTCTAAACTGCCCTCTGGGCAATTAGGGATGGGCAATAAATACTGCCTGGTCAATGACGCCCTATCCCATTGATAAATAAAAATAAACAGTAGATTCTTAATTCTAGATTTTTACTGAATTTAAATTCCACTGTCTGCCATGCTATTCATATATCTGTCCAGATGGATAGCTCCAGCCAATTCAGTTTCTCACTATAGATCAAACCCTCCAACTCCAGCAAGATCCTTGTAAATTTTCTCTGAATCCTTTCAAGTTTAACAACATCTTTCCTATAACAGGGAGACCAGAGTTTATCATAGTTTATTCTAAAAGTTAGGGTAGGAAATGTGAAGAGTGGTGGAGCCATGTTCAGGTGAGGCATTCAAGGGGATTTTTGGATGATTATTTGAATAAACATAATGTGCGAGGCTCTGGGGATAAAGCAAGAGATCGACACTAGTCATGATGCTCGTTTAATGGGCTGGTGCGAGCGCAATGGGCCAAATAGACTGCACAATGGGCCAAATAGTCTGCTGTTGTCCCATTATGTTTGTATAACTCTGTGATTTAGCTGTTATGTTTTCCACAACAGTGGCTGTACTACTATTGGTTTTAAAGCATTTTGGGATACCCTGTGATGCGACAGGTACTATAAAAATGCAAGTATTTCTTTTTATTCCTTTATATATCTGAAGCATTACATTTTATGCTTACAAACCTTCCTGGACGGATCAGTTACTTTTCAGCTGAACTGACAAACAAACAAATTGACTGATTCAGTACGAGCTTCAAATTAGATTTCTGCCCTATCTTTTAAGATCCAAATTTGGCGAAGGTTTGTTATTCAGAAGAATAAATATGTCTTTTTTTTTATTAGGTTTGTTTTCCAATTCTATCACCACATCAGCCTCAATCTTTTTATGACCTGCTTAACTAGCAGTAATGGTTCATCTTGTGTGCACATACATGCAGTGATGTCCTCAGTGCTATCTCAGCAGCTGACATGTTTAAGTATGTCAGAAGAAAGGCATTCTGTTCCGCCATTCTCTCCAAGACCAGCAGGGAAGTTGTGCCCCTTTTAACCATGGGGCAATTTGAGTGCAAACTCCAGCCAAGTATTTGCACTCCAGCCTTTTTTGCACTCCGCAATTGTAACTTCTGGAATATTAATTATGGCTGCTATTGCTGACAACCAGGAACATGAGCTATTGCAGCCAAATCTTCAAAATAAACAATGTTAAAAAACTGACAAAGTCTCAAAAATGAAAACAAAATTGGGAAAGCAGAAAAAATATCCCTGTTTAAATAATTAAGCTAGAATTTATTTTGATTTTTGAAAATCAGCTTTATATTCTGCATACTATTTAAAAAGAATTGGAGGTGAGCATTTGCTATTGGAATTTATCAGATGACTATCAGCAGACACTCATTAATTACAATATACAACCTGTGTATTATGTCAGTTTTTTTTATTGCGCAGGTTTCTTGCTGTTGGAACATCATCTCACCAAAAAGGAAAGACACTTTAGAAGCACCTTTAATTGGTCTAAATGTTATGATAAAAAAATAGATTTTGACGGGGTAATGCAGCCTAGACAGGGTCAATGTGCCAGGGTGAACAAAAAGCCCAATAAAGTCAAAAACAATGGGTTTCAGTCACACCAAGTTCTTGGGAAAAGTTATTAGGGGAATATTGCATTGCCTGGCCGCTAATGATTGTCTGAACATTGCTTGCAGAGAGAGCTCTGAAGAGACTACAAGAGACTTGAACAAACTTGGGCAACTTTAGGCCTTATGCATTCTCCAGCACCTAGCAACAAAAGCAAATAATTTCTTATTTGCCAAGCTTTTGAACACTTTCTTCACTTATTAAAGTTCTTTCTGCAAGAATTGACCTTTGAAATCGAAATCCCTGTGAACCAAGTACAAGAACTGTTCAACTTCAGAATAGCCCTAATCTAAGTTTAATAACAATTTGATTTAACTGCCAGCAAAGAGTGCTACTTTTACTGGACAAAGAATGATAAAATCCAAAAGAATTATTTCACAGATGATAAGTAACAGTTTAATAGCTGGCAGCTGCACATAGTGTCCCCCAAATTAATTTAGACGTATCTAATGTTCTGGCCAGAAGTGTATGCCAATGGAAGAAAGATATATATATATGAACAGTCAAAGTGTTGTCCCTCCCAGTTGTAAAGAGAAAGCTGCTATTTGTCATCACTGCTGAGTTATGAGCTGTATTGGAAATTTTCTTATGAAGGACAATTATAGGGTTACGAATACGCTCTCATTTTTTTTATAAAAGTAATAAATTTGGAGTGTCCCAACTCTTAGTTACAAGGTTCGGGGTTCAAGTCCCACTCCAGTACTTGAGAAAAAAAACATAAGACTAATACTGCAGTACTGTACAGTATATGTGCTGTGCTGTGCTCTGCTCACCTGTCTCTATCAGGTGCACATTAAAACTGAGGTTCAACTTTATTTAGGACAAGTTTTCAAAGGAATATGAGCAATTTGTCATTGTTATGTGCTGAGTAGAAGCGTATTCAAAAGTAACTTTCAAGAGAGAGTCTGATAAGTTCCTGAAGTGCTGAAACATACACAAGTAAAATCACAGAACAATGGGGAAGCAGCAGGGTAGTGGGACCAATAGCGCGACAGGCCAAATGGCCACTTTCTGTGCTATATCTACAGTTCTGTAATAATTTGTTGGGACTTCAGAATTCCATTGTGAGCCAATACAATTGAGAATGAGCAGTGATTAGGCTGGAAAACTATTTGGGAAGAAACAAATCCAGATAATAGAACTGTTCCTCAAATAATGTAGAAACGGGAAAAATAATAAAGGAAGCTGTTAAGTTTTTCAAAGCTCCAGAGAGCCTAGAATTAGCTCAAAAACAATGCTAATCTTTTGGGAATAAATTAGAGATGGAGCAAAACAAGCCAAAGTACATCAATGAAGGAAATTTCTATTTATGTTTTTTAAAAAAATCTATGTCCCAAGACTGGAAAATTTCCATGGCATTATTTTAAAATGGTATGAAATTGTAATGTCAAAGTTGTCATTTGCTTTCACTTATTTGCTGTTGGGAGTTTGCAGAACAGATCATTTGATTAAGCATAAGACCATAAAAAATAGGAACAGAAGTAGAGACAACAAGGTGCAGGGCTGGATGAACACAGCAGGCCAAGCAGCGGAACAGAAGTAGGCTGTTTAGCTCCTTATTGCTCTCAGTAGGATCATGGCTGATCTGACATTCCTCATATCCATTTTCCTGCATTTCCCCATACCCTTGATTCCCCTACTGTTGAAGAATCTGTCTCAGCCTTAAATATTCACAAAGACTCTACCCCACAGCTCCCTGTGGTAAGGAGTTCCAAAGACTCTCAACCCTCTGAGAGAAGTAATTCCTTCTTATCTCAGTCTTAAATTGGTGCTCCTTTATTCTGAGACTTTGCCCTCTGGCTCTAGACTCTCCTCCAAGGGGAAAACATCCTCTCAGCATTTACCCTGTCAAGCCACTTAAGAATCCTACATGTTTCAATGAGATCACCTGTCATCCTTCTAAACTTCAGTGAGTACAGTCCCAACCTGTCGAGCCGTTGCTCATAAGACAGCCTCTCCATACTAGAGATTATCCTAGTGTCTCATCAAGAATGTCTCATTCTTCTAAATTCCAGTGAGTAGAGTTTAAACCTGTTTAGCCTTTGTTCATAAGACAATCCCTCCATACCTGGAATCATCCAAGTGAGCCTTCTCTGAACTGCCTCCAATGAAACAATATCTTTCCTCAAATAAGTGGACCCAAACTGCTCACTACTCCAGATGTGGTCTCACCAGCACCTTGTATAGTTGCAACACAACTTCCCTACTCTTATACTCCAACCCCCTTTGAAATAAGGGCCAACATTCCATTAGCCTTCCTGATTACCTGATGCATCTTGTGTGCTCGCTTTCTGTGTTTTATGCAGAAGTACCCCCAAGTCCCTTTGTGTTGCAGCTCTCTGCAGTTTCTCTCCATTTAAACAATACTCTGTTCTTTTGTTCTTGCTTCCAAATTGAATAACTTCACATTTTCCCACATTATACTCCATTTGCCAACTTTATGCCTACTTATTTAACCTATCAGTGTCTCTCTGCAAGCTGTTTGTATCCCTCTCACAATGTGTCTTTGCTCCTGTTTCTGTATGGTCTGCAAATTTAGTTACAGTACATTTGTTTTATTCCTCTCAGTCATTAATATATATTGTAAACAGTTGTAGTTGCAGTATTGATCCCCGTATAATCCCACTGGTTACAGGTTGTCAACCTGAAAAAGAACCCCATATCCCCTATCAACTGTTTCCTGCCCAATCGCCAATTCTCTATCCACACCAACACACTACCTCAATACCAGGAGCTCTTGTCTTATGACTTAACCCGTTGTGATGCACCTTATTGAACGCCTTCTGAAAGTCTAAGTACAACACATTTACTGGTTCCTCTCTGGTTGAGACTTGATTGAAAAACTCAAATAAATTAGTCAGATATGATTTCCCTTCCATGAAGCCATGTTGGCTCTGTTTCATTAGATGATGATTTTCCAAATGTGCTGCTATTACATGCTTAATAATTGTTTCCAACATTTTTCTAATAATAGATATTAAGCTAATCGGCCTGTAGTTGCCCACTTTATGCTTTCCTCCATTTATTGAATGGGGGTGTCACATTGGTAGTTTTCCAGTCCTCTGATGCTTCTCCAGAATCCAAGGATTTTTGGAATATTACAATCTATGTGTCCACCAACTCAAGCTACTTATTTTAGGATCCCAGGATGGAAGCCATTAGGGCCAGGGGTCTTATATGCTTTTGCTTTGTCTAATACTATTTCTCTTATGTTAGCAATTGTACCTAATTCCTCTCCTGTATTCTTTAGGTATTAATGAGATGTTTGAAGTATCCTCCTCCATAAAGACTCATGCAAAATATTTGTTTAGCTCCTCTGCCACTCATTGTTCCCCATAACTATATCACCAGATTCATTTTCTAAGGGGCCTATGTTCACTTTGATTTCTTTCTTCTTGACTCCCTCCTGACTCCCCAAAGGCTGACTCCCCATCTACAAGGCACAAGTGTGATGGAATACTCCCCACTTGCCTGGATGAGTGCAGCTTCAACAATACATAAGAAGCTTGATACCATCCAGGACAATGCAGCCCACTTGTTTGGCACCCTGTCCACTCCCTCACCCATTGATGCTCAGCAGTAGCACCTTCCAAACCCATGGCCACTTCCATCTCGAAGGACAAGACCAGCAGATACATGCACCACCACCTGCATGCTCCCCACCAAGCTACTCACCATCCTGACTTGAAAATACATCGCTGTTCCTTCACTGCCACACCCCTCCTCTCTTCCACTTTACATTTCTCCTCCACCTGGATTTCAACAAACAGACAGAGCTAAACGATCCCACAACCAATGGATCAGATCTAAGCCCTGCAGTCCTGCCATATCCAGTCGTGAGTGGTGGCGGACAATTAAACAACTCACTGGAGGAGGAGGGTCCACAAACATCCCCATCCTCAATGATGGAAGAGCCCAGCACATCAGTGCAAAAGATAAGGCTGAAGCACTCGCAGCAATCTTCAACCAGAAGCGCTGTATGGATGATACATCTCAGCCTGCTCCAGTGGTCCCCAGCATTACAGATACCAGTCTTCAGCCAATTCGATTTACTCCACGTGATATCAAGGAACAGTTGGAGACACTGGGTACTGCAAAGGCCACGGGCCCTGACAACATTCCGACAATAGTACTGAAGACTTGTGCTCCAGAACTTGCCGCTCCCCTAGCCAAGCTGTTGCAGTACAGTTACAACACTGGTATCTACCTGACAATGTGGAAAATTGCCCAAGTGTGTCCTGTACATATAAAGCAGGACAAATCCAACCCGGCCAATTACTGGTACAAGTCAGGAATGTGATGGAATATTCCCCACTTGCCTGGATCACTGCGTCCCCAACAACAGTCAAGAAGCTTGACACCATCCAGGACAAAGCAGCTCGCTTGATTGGCACTACATCCACAAGAATTCACTCCCTCCACCACCGACGCTCAGTAGCAGCAGTATGGACTATCTACAAGATGCACTGCAGAAATTCACCAAAGATTCTCAGACAGTACCTTCCAAACCCACAACCACTTCCATCTAGAAGGACAAGGGCAGCAGATATATGGGAACACCACCACCTCCAAGTTCCCCTCCAAGTCACTCACCATCCTGACTTGGAAATATATCACCGTTCCTTCACTGTTGCTGGGTCAAAATCCTGGAATTCCCTCCCTAATAGCATTGTGGGTCAACCCACAGCAGGAGGAATGTAACGGTTCAAGAAGGCAGCTCACTACCACCTTCTCAAGGGCAACTAGGGATGGGCAAGAAATGCTGGCCGGCCAGCGACGCCCACATCCCACAAAATGAATAGAAAAAAAATCCACCATGGGCCCCAAGAGTATCCCTGCTGTCACCAGACCCAATACGCCCTGCCTCCCTGGGAACTGACAGCCACTGAGATCTGACATAATCCTGCGTGTCCTCATGGAACCTGCTACTGCCATATCTTCCTGGATCTGATATCCCCCATCCATTCCAATATACTCTCAACAATCTGTAACATTCCTGGCTCCCTTCCTACTTTGTACCTTGGCACCCTATGCACCTGGCATCCAATCCCCACTCTGAAATTACACACTTATCCTTTCACAGGAGCCTTCAAAAAGGTTCTGTCTGATGCTGGACATTTGAATCACCAAAATAGGGCAACTATTACCATAAAAATGGGCTCATGGTTTGAATTCCCCTGAGCACCCAGCACTACAAGAGACCTGTGCGCTTTAAAGACTGCCCCGCATTTCTAGTGGACCTATGATTGGAATCTCCCATCAGAAATGTACAGCTGTCACCCACCTCACTGTTCTCACTGGAGGGCAGCATGGTGGCTCAGTGGTTAGCACTGCTGCCTCATAGTGACAGGGACCTGGGTTCGATTCCACCCTCAGGTGACTGCCTGTGTGGAGTTTGCATGTTCTCCCTTTGTCTGTGTGGGTTTCCTCTGGGTGCTCCTTCCACAGTCCAAAGATGTGCAGGTTTGGCCAATTTAAATTGCACATAGTGTCCAGGGATGTGCAGGCTAAGTAAAATAGCTATTGGAAAAGCAGGGTTATGGGAATAGAGTGGTGGTGTGAGTCTAGAAGGGATCCTCTTGGAAGCATTGGTGTAGACTGCTTTGACACTGTAGGGATTCTATGATTCAATAATGAAGCTTCAAATTGGCTTCACAATGGGAACATATTTGGTGAGCCCTTTGTTAAGGTACTTGCTGACTTGATTTTTACAACATCGAGAGAGAGAGATAGTGAAAAAAAAATTGGTGAAGCAGCTGATGATGGGCGGCATGGTGGCTCAGTGGTTAGCTCTTCTGCCTCACAGCGCCAGGGACCCGGGTTTGATTCCAGCCTCGGGTGACCGTCTGTGTGGAGTTTGCACATTCACCCCGTGTCTGCGTGGGTTTCTGCTGGGTGCTCCAGTTTCCTCCGACAGTCCAAAGATGTACAGGCTAGGTGGGTTGGCCATGCTCAATTGCCTGTAGTGTTCAGGGATGTGTCAATTAGTGGGTTACAGGGAAAGAGCAGTGGGGTGGGTCTGGGTGGCTTGCTCTGAGTGTCAGTGTGGACTTGATGGGCCAAAGGACTTGTTTCCACACTGTAGGGATTCTATGATTCACTGGTTAGGCCAAGGACACAACCCTGAGGAGCTTCTGCAGAGATGTCCTGGAGCTGAGATGTCTGATTTCCAACAACCACAACCATCTTCCTATGTGTCAGGTATGACTCTAACCATCAGAGTTTGTCCCCTGATACCCAGTTATTCCAGTTTTGCTAGTTCTCTTTGATGCCACACTCGGTCAAATGCTGCCTTGTTGTCAAGGGCTGTCATTTTCAGTCAACCTCTGGGATTCAGCTCTTTTGTCCCTGTTTGAACCAAGGCTGTGATGAGGTCAGGAGCTGAGTGAACCCGATGGAACCCAAACTGGGTGTCACTGAGCAGGTTATTACTGGGCAGGAGCTGCTTAACAGCAGTATTGATGACACCTTTCATCACTTCACTGATGGAACAATAATTGTCCAGGTGGGATTTGTCCTGCTTTTTGTGGACAGTACATACTTGGGCAATTTTGCACATTGTTGGGTAGATGCCAGTGTTGTAACTGTACGGGAACAGCTTGGCTAGGGGAGAGGCAAGTTCTGGAGTACAAGTACTATTGTTGGCATGTAACCTTCATAACAATCGAAAGAGTAGGTTTATGACATAGAAATCAAAAATATTGCTTTCTGACTGGCAAATATCCACTATGCTTCAAAGTGCAAAAATATTTAGTAAAAAGAAAGATTTGAACTGATTTCTTCCATAGTGGAACCAAAATTTTAAAAGAATGACCAGGCTGCTAATTATCTTCAGTTACAGTTTATCTCTGCAGCATTCATACCTATCAAACTGAAAGGAAAAAAAGGACAGCATGTATATGCTTCTTTTTGGATGATGTATTTGTATTGCATATTTACCAGATTATGAGGAAAGAGCAGTGGACTGAGGCTACTTAAGTTCACAGAATCACTCGCAAAGAGATAGCCTGTGCATGAGAGGTGCAATGGCTTCATTTTGCTGTGGTTGCCTATGTTTTGATTTACCACAATCATTTCCACAGGTGATGGAAAACTATGGATGTAGAATATGGATATATCCAGATCAATTCCAATGTTGATTTTTTTTTTACAGATTTCTATAAGCTTGGACAGCTGCACTTCAGTTTTTATACAACGGTGCAGTCCATGTGAAAAGCTTTTTGTGGAAGAAAAATCTTCCATTTACGAAAAGTGGGAGACTGCATATTAATTTGTTGCAAAGATAACAAGCAATTTTACTTTGCAACAAGAGAATCTGGGGGTAATTAAGAACCTTTCAAATGGAAACTAGTACATTCATGTTAGCATTAAGCCAGCCCACTTACTCACTAATTGGTCTTTAAACTGTTCACTTTTGGAATAAAACTCTTTTCATAATCTTGCTCAAGTGCATTTCACAAAATCACAGCTCTCTGCTCAAAGATAATTAAAATCAAGCCCTTTTCAAAGAGAAGTGACATTGTAGTGCATATAATTGAAATTAATGTAATAGTGTGGATAAATGTCATCATGCAGCAGGCACTTGTAATTTTCACTGGTCAGACAGGATCTGCACAATAAAAAGTACAGTTGTGACATCAACTGACTGCTTGAGCTGTGACCGTTAAAGCCATTTGCTGATGAAGATTTTGAGTATTCTGCCTTTACCCTACTGTCACGAACAGTTTAATCACAGGAATATAACCACCTCTACCTCCCCAAACTAACAGGAACATGTGTTTAGCCTACTGCAATGGTGGAGTCAGAAAAAAAGGCACCTCTAACCTTTTTCCATGATCAGAACAAATTGCAACTGTTTTAAAGCCATTTTGAAATACAAACAAGGAATACCTATTGTTGGAGTCTACGGTAATGCTTTATTACTTCTTCACTGCTTCTGAATAGTGTTAGGACTGAGGTTAGAGGAATGCACTGTCACTTTCATCTCACTATTCCATGGGTCACAGCATCATATGGGCAGCACTGTGGCTCAGTGGTTAGCACTTCTGCCTCACAATGCCAGGGACCCAGGTTTAATTCCACCCTTGGGTGACTGTCTGTGTGAAGTTTGCATGCTCTCCCTGTGTCTGTGTAAGTACCCTCCCACAGCCAAAAACGTGCATGTTAGGTGGATTAGCCATGGAAAATGTGGGGATGGGGTGGGACTGGGTGCGATACTCTTTGGATGGGTCAGTATGCACCAAATGACCTGCTTCCACACTGTAGGGATTCTATGACCATATGAACAAAATGTTTTCCATTTACTAAAGTGACCATTTAAATATCTACATCAGATTTTAAACAACAAAGCGTATCAACTGGGTTTCTTAAGAAAAACATTTATTGGTTCATTATCAAACAAAACCAATTCAATAAAGATGTGATATTAAAAAAAAACACTCAGTAGTGTCGAATTATAAATGTTTATTCTTTTAAATATACCAAAAACACACGCACGCAACAGTGGAATTAAAGTGACTCTTTGGGGAGAAAAAAAAGCCAGATTTCTCTGTAGAAGTTGGCTTTCTGACACAAAAAATACTTTGGTCAAAGGAAAATTGTTGAAGACAAAAATGTAAAGCATAGAACATTCTGGATTCTATTGATTTTTTTTCATTCAGGAGATGTGGGCATCACTGGTTAGGCCAACATTTATTGCCCATCCCTTATTGCCCAGAGGGTAGTTAAGAGTCAGCCACATTGCTGTGGTTCTGGAGTCACATGTAGGCCAGACCAGGTAGGAACAGCAGATTTCCTGCCTTAAAGGCCATTGCTGAACCAGGTGGATTTTTACAACAATTGACACGTGGTTGCCACTGGACTAGACTTTTTTTTAAATTCCAGATTTTTTAATGAAATTCCAGTCTCACAATCTGCCATGGTGATACTCAGACCTGTGTCCTCAGCACATTCGCCTGGGTTTCTGGATTAGAAGTCCAGTACCATTACCATTACACCACCAATATACTCAATGAATGGCAGGACACTAGGAAGCTCAGAGAATCAGAAGGAACTTGGGATTCTTGTCCAAAGATTCCTGAAGGCAACAGGTCTAATAAATAGAGTATAAAAGAAGGCATATGGGACACTTGCCTTTATCATTTGAGAGATAGATTACAAGAGCAGGGACGTTATGCTGGAGCTGTAGGACTTTGGTGAGGCCATAGCTGGAGTACTGTGTGCCGTTCTAGTTATCACACTAAAGGAAGGATATGATTGCACTGGAGAGGGTGCAGAGGAAATTCACCAGAACATTGCCTGGAATGGATCATCTTAGCTATGAAGGGAGGCTGGATAAGCTCAGGTTGTTTTCTTTGAAGCACAGAAAGTTGAAGGGAACCTGATAGAGGTGTCTAAGATTGGGGAGGCTTAGTGTTATTATCACTAAGCTTTTAATCCAGAGACCCAGGTCTCTAGGGACTTGGGTTCACATCCCACCACAGCAGATAGTGGAATGTGAATTCAATAAAAATGTGGAATTAAGAATCTAATGATGGCCATGAATTCATTGTCAGTTGTTGGAGAGACCCATCTGGTTCACTTATGTTCTTTGGGGAAGAAATCTGTCAACCTTACCTGGTCTGTGACACCAGCAATATGGTTGACTCTGAACTGTCCTCTGGGCAATAAATGCTGGCCAAGCCAGCAATGCCCACATCCCATGAATGAATAAAAATAAAGAAAAAATTATGAGGGGCATGTACAGAGTGGATAGAAAGCAGGTGTCCCCCTTAGTTCAAAGATCAGTGACAAGGGATATAATTTTGAGATGAAAGACAGGGGTTTGGAGGGGACTTGAGGGAAAAGATTTTGACCCAGAGGGTAGTGTATGTCTGGAATGCACTGCCCGAGAGGGGAGCTGAGGCAGGTAACCTCACAATCTTTTGAAGGTATTTCGATGAGCATTTGAAGGCTATGGCCCAGTGTTGAAAAGTGTGACTAGTGTAGATTTAGTATATTTTTGGCAGTATAGAATTGATGGGCCAAAGGGCCTCTTCTGTAAGCTATGATTGTATGATTTCTATCTCCCAATCACATGGTCAAGTCAATACCTCCTCCATGATAATACTCAACACCAGTGCCCCGCAAGGCTGCATACTCAACCCCTTACGATACTCCTTATACACACACGCCTGTATGACCAAATTCAGATCTAACTCAATTTCGTAACATGCAGATGATGCCACTGTAGTCGGTCAGATGTCATACAACCTTGCAGCAGAGTACAGGAAAGAGATAGTGAACTTAGTGCCATGTAGTAAAGACAGCAACCCCTCAATGTCAGCAAAATGAAGGAACTGGACATTGATTTCAGGAAGCGGAGCGGAGGACATGCCCCTGTCTGTATCAATGGTGCTGAGGTGGATGTGGTTAAGAACTTCAAATTCCTAGGAGTAAAAATCATCAACAATCTGGTCCATCCATGTCAATGCTACAGTCAGAAAAAGCACACCAACATCTCTATTTCCTCAGAAGGCTAAGGAAATTGACATGTCCTCAATGACTCTTGCCAATTTTTATGGGTGCACCATAGAAAGTATCACAACTTGGTATGACAACCACTCTGACCAAGACTGCTGAAAAAAGAAAGTTGTGAACACACCCCAGTCCATCACGCAAACCAGCCTTCCATCCAT
Source organism: Rhincodon typus (assembly GCF_021869965.1). Lineage (NCBI taxonomy): Eukaryota > Metazoa > Chordata > Chondrichthyes > Orectolobiformes > Rhincodontidae > Rhincodon > Rhincodon typus. The sequence continues at coordinate 9,709,894 of NC_063345.1, forward strand.
TGGCTCCATCTCTACTTCCTGATGCCTCAGGAAAGCAGCCAACATAATCAAAGACCCCTCCCACCCCAGTTATACTCTCTTCCATACTCTTTCATCAGGCAGAAGATACAAAAGTTTGAAAATACATACCAACAAATTTAAGAGCAGCTTCTTCCCTGCTGTTATCAGACTTTTGAATGGACCTCTCATCTATTAGAATTGATCTTTCACTGCACCTTCTCTGTAGCTGGAACACTATATTCTGCATTCTATTTTATTACCCTGATGTACTTATGTAAGGTATGATTTGTCTGGTTAGCACACAAAACAATACTTTTCACTGTATTTCCGTATATGTGACAATAATAAATCAAATCAAATTTTTGGCTTTCATTGGCAGGGGAATTGAGTTTAAGAGCCGTGAGGTTATGCTGCAGCTCTATAAAACTCTGGTTAGACCACACATGGAATATTGTGTTCAGTTCTGGTCTCCTCATTATAGGAAAGATGTGGAAGCTTTAGAGAGGGTGCAGAGGAGATTTACCAGGAAGCTGCCTGAACTGGAGGGCAGGTCTTATGAAGAAAGGTTGAGGGAGCTAAGGTGCTTTTCATTGCAGTGAAGAAGAATGAGAGTGACTTGATAGAGGTGTACAAGATGATGAGAGGTATAGATAGAGTGGATAGCCAGAGACATTTTCCCAGGGTGGAAATGACTATTACGAGGAGGCATAATTTTAAGGTGATTTGAGGAAGGTAAAGGGAAAAGTCAGAGGTAGGTTCTTTACACAGAGAGTCGTGGGCGTGTCGAATGCACTGCTGGCAGTGGGAGTGGAATCAGATACTTTACAGACTTTTAAGCGACTCTTGGATAGGCACATGGATGATAGTATAATGAAGGGTATGCAGGTTAGTTTGATCTTAGTAGGATAATAGGTCAGCACAACATCGTGAGCCGAAGGGCCTGTACTGTGGTGTACTGTTCTATGTTCCTCCAAGCCATCTCTATTCAAACAGCGCCAGCAGGGTTTACAGCAAACCAAGCCATTAGTCATGTGATCTGTAAGAAGCCAAGCTAAGGAAAAATCTCTAATATCCACAGAACTTTTGAATAGAATCAAACCCAGGTCCCTTACACCGTAAGGGAGCAGTGCTAACCACTGCCCCATCTTTTAAAGAAATCACTCCAGGTATTTCCACAAACCAATCCACTATCCATAAACCTTTCATTCCTCCAAGCAATATTTAATATTAAGCATCTTCATAACTATAGAAATATTAAACACTAACAAAATCTACTCATGCATCATGAAAATAAAATTTATTTCTTGCTTACATTGCATGTTGGAGATATAACTATAAAGCAGACCTTCAGAACAATTACATAAAGAGCTTGTCTGGGAGACATCTGTATATATGTTTGTGATAGACAAAAACCATTCAACCTATCTTCCCTGTGCTGGCTCTTTGAAAGAGCCACAGTTGCAATTGGAATTTCTCGGGCAGAATGTTTGGTAGAAAATCACTCAAATATTTAAATTGAAGTTTCCCTTTCAATATGAAACGATGTAGGATGTTATTCTTTTTTACAGTTGAGTCAGTGACCTTTGGAGCTGAGGATGCTAGAAAGCAATTGTCAAACTGTATGCGCAATAATTTCTAGTCAATGGATATTTTGCTATTTCTTAATGATAATGTCACTGTGTAACATACACTGGTTAATGGCTTATGACACTTGAGAGTGATTTATGTAAATTGCTCTGACAATTTAAATATATGTAAGAAGAGATTTTTTGTGTTGTGCATTCATTCTTAGCCTGGACCTAGGAATTTACAGTTACGTTCTGAACTATAAACACTATTCACCAATAACAACAACCCTCCTTTTTTTTTGTCAGGCATTGTTCACTAATGGACAGATGGTTTCAGCACAGAAAGAGGTAATTCAGCCCACATTTGAGTGTTGGTATTTTGCAAGAGCAACTGGGCTTGTCCCATACCCCAGCCATTTCCAAAAGCTTGGTATCTTCTCCTTTTTTGCTTATTCTATTCTCTTTGAGAAAAACCCCAAGTGAATCTGCCTCCACCAGGATCCAGACCCCAATCTCGTGCTGTGTAAGATCATTATTCCTCATTTCCGTTCTTTTATCAATCACCTTACATCGATGTCACCCAGCTTTCAACCTTTTTGCTAATGGGAACAAATTCTCTTTATCAATTTTCTCAAGACCTCTCACAATTTTGAACACCTATATCAAATCTCGTCTCGACATGCTCCCTTCCATGGAGAACAACATCTGCTTCCCTGATGTATCCTTGTCACTGAGTCATAGAGATGTACAGCACGGAAACAGACTCTTCAGTCCTACTCGTCCATTCCAATCAGGTATCCTATATAAACCTAGTCCCATTTGCCAGCATTTGGTCCATAAACCTCTAAACCATTCCTATTCATATATCCATCCAGATGTCTTTTAAATGTTATAATCGTACCAGCCTCCGCTACCTCCTCTGGCAGCTCATTCCATACATGCACCATCCTCTGCATGAAAAAGTTGCCCCTTAGGTCCTTCTGCAATCTATCTCCTCTCACCTTCAACCTATGCCCTCTGGTTTTGGGCCCCATCATCCTGGGGAAAAGACCTTGTCTATTTACCCTATCCATGCCCCTCATGATTTTATAAACCTCCATAAGATCACTCTTCAGCCTCCAATGCTCGATGGAAAATAGCCCCAGCCTATTCAGCCTCTACCTATAGCTCAAGCCCTGGCAACATCCTTGTAAATCTTTTCAGAACCCTTTCTAGTCTCACAACATCCTTCCTATAAGAGGGAGACCAGAATTACACGCAGTATTCCAATAATGGCCTAACCAATGTCCTATACAGCTGCAGCATAACCTCCCAACTCCTATACTCAATGCACTGATGCAAGCATACCAAACATCTTCTACACTATCCTACCTACCCGCAACTCCACTTTCAAGGAACAATGAACTGCTCTCCAAGATCTCTTTGATCAACTACACTCCTCAGGACCTTACCATCAAATGTATAAGTCTTGCCCTGATTTGCCTTTCCAAAATGCAGCACCTCACATTTATCTAAATTAAACTCACCTCTGGAACCTTTCTCAAAAATCTCTCTCTAAAGAGTTCACATCCTTCCTGAAGGGTGGTGTCCTGAATTGGATGCAATAGTCTAGTTTAAGCTGAACAAGTGCTTAATATTCATCCTGGGATTGGGGGTATTGTATTGTATTGGATAGAAAATTGGTTAGCAGACAGGAAGCAAAGAGTAGGAATAAATGGATAATCTTCAGAGTGGCAGGCAGTGATTAGTGGGGTACAACAGGGGTCAGTACAAGGATCCTGGCTATTCACAATGTATGTTAATGATTCAGCTGATGGCACTAAATGTAATATCTCTAAATGTAATAAAATTTGCAGATGACACAAAGCTGGGTGGATTGGTGAGCTGTGTCGATGCAGAGATGTTATGAGTTGGACAGGCTGAGTAAGTGGGAAAATGCATGGCAGGTGCAGTTTATTGTGGATAAATATGAGGTTGTCCACTTTGGTAGCAAAAAAAAGGAAAGTGGATTATTATTTGTACGGCTGTAAATTGAGAGAGGGGAATGCTCAACTAGACTGAAGTGTACTTGTACACCAGTCACTGAAAGTATGTGCACGGGTGCAGTAGGCAGTAAAGCAAACAACCCATTTTGTTATAGAGGGAATGCAGTAAAGGTTTACCAAATTGATTCCGGGGGTGGTAGGATTGCAAATGAGGAGAGATAGGGTCAGTTAGGATTGTATTCACTGGAGTTTAAAAGAATGAGGTAGTATCTCATAAAAACATCTAAACTTCTAACAGGACTAAACCGGTTACATGCAGGACGGATGTTCCCAATGGTGGGTGAGTCCAGAACCACGGGATAGTAAAAGGATAAGGGGTAAATCTTTTAGGACAGAGATGAGGAGAAATCAATTTACCCAGAAAGTTGTGTGCCCGAGAATGCACTACCGCAGAAAGCAGTTCAGATGAGTTAATTAAGTGTCTTTAAGACAGAGATAGATAGGTTCTTGATGAGGAAGGGGATCAATGATTACAGGGAAAAGGCAGGAGAATGAGGCTGAGAAGCATATCAGCCATGATTGAATGGCGGCAAAGATGTGATGGGTTGAATGGCCTAATTTTGCATCGATATCTTATGTTTTGATGGAAGCTCAATAATCCTGGGTTTAGAAGTTTCACATACAATAAGGGGATATGTAAGAGAGGTGCATTATTGGTAAAGGAAACCATCACTGCAGTAATGAGGGAGGATGTCCTAGAAGGGTCTAGAAACGAGGCCAACTGGTCATTGAGACATACAGCAGGAAAACAGACCCTTCACTCCAATGTGTCCAGGCTAAGCAGGTTTCCCAAACTAAACCAATCCCACTTGCCTACGTTTGGCCCATATCCCTCTAAACCTTTCCTTTTCATCAACCTGTCTAAATGTCTTTTAAATATTTGAACTCTATCTGCATCCACTTCCTCTGGCAGTTCAATCCACATACAAACCACCCTCTGTGTGAAAACATTGCCCCTCAGGTCCCTTTTTAACCTTTCTCCTGTCACCTTAAAATTATGCCCTCTAGTTTTGAACTCCCCTACCCTATTCACCTTATCTATGCCCCTCATGATTTTATAACACTCTATAAGGTCACCCCTCAACCTCCTAAGTTCCAGGGAAAAAAAGTACCTCCATCCAGTCTCTCCTTATAGCTCAAACCCTCCAGTCTCAGTAACACCCTTGTAAATCTTTTCTGCAGCCATTCCAATTTAATAATATCCTTCCTATTAGCAGGATGACCAACGGGCAGTTACCTTTCTGGGATTATACAACAAGCCTCTCAACAGTCAGAGGGAAATACAGGAGTAAATATATAAGAGAATAACAGAAAAGTGTGATATAATCAGGATTATAGATGGAAGGGATTCTAACTTTGCTAACATTAACTGGGATTGCCTTAGTGTGAAAAGGGAGGAAGTTTTAAGCTGTGTCCAGGAGAGCCTCTCGTGCCAATATGTAGATAGTTCTCCACAGATGGGGCAGTGCTAGAACCAATCCTAGGGAATGAAGGTCGAAGTGGTTTAAGTGTCACTGAGTCAATTTGTGGATAGTGACCGTAACTCTTAGGTTTCACAGTCATTATGGAAAGGGATAAGGATGGTGCAGAAATTAAGTGTCTAAATTGGGGGAAAGTTAATTTCAATATCGTTAGGACAGGATCTGGCAAATATAGACTGGGATCAGTTGCTTTCAAGTAAGTCTACATTTGGAAAGTGGCTGTCTTTCAAAAGTAATGCAGAGTTCAGGGGCTCTAAGAGTGAAGTGTAAGGATTGCAAGTTCAGAGAGCACTAGATGTCAAAAGATATTGAAATTTGATGAAAGAAAATAAGGAAGCATAGGTCAGGCACAGTGTATTAAAAACAGGACGATCCCTTCAAAAGTATAGAGAGTGTAGGGTGCTGTTTAAAAAATAAATTAAGAGGGCTATGAAATATCTTTGGCAGATAGATCAAGAATACCCCTGATTGTATCAGAGATAGTAGGAACTGCAGATGCTGGAAAATCTGAGATAACAAGGTGTAGAGCTGGATGAACACAGCAGGCCAAG
>NC_063345.1:9720538-9888173 GCF_021869965.1 Rhincodon typus
GATTCGGTACATTTCTGCAGCAGAAAAATCACTTGGAATCAGTGGTGATGATAAAGATGAAGCATCTTTCAACAGAAATCTGCACAACCTTTATCAACTAGAAGGACAAGGGCAGTAAATGCATGGGAAGGCCACTGTCTACAAGCAATGCTTCCCGAAGCTGTGCGGTTGCATGTGTGTGCTATCATGCCAATGTTCCAAGCATGATGATTGGCATCAATACGTTGATGGCCTAATTGACTTCCAATTCTGGAAGTCACTGTCCCACTTGAGCCTCAAGAGTTCTGCGCAGCTGGTAAGAGGTAATGCTGTCTGCAAGTTCTCCTAAAAGCCACACAACATTTTGACTTGTGGTAATATTGCTGTTCATTCACTATTTTGAGTCAAAATCCCACAACTCTCCACAGCAGTTTATCATCACCTTCGCAAGGGCATTTAGGGATGAGCAGCAAATGCTAAGCATGATCACAACCCAATAAAAGCAATTAAAATCTGCACAGTATTTGAAATCTCCGCACTCCATCTTACAACCTGTAATTGTAACCGTGAAGGTGCTCTCAGCCTGGTCTTTGTCCACTTCCTAGCCCAGAGGCTTGACTGACAATTGCTGCATCCTGCTACAGCCCCAGCTGAGGAAAGCAAGGACCCCTATTGCATGGGACATTTGCCCCATTATGTTAAATATACTTGAGAGACTTCCATCTGTGAGTAGCTTCAGATCCTGAAGACGAAATGTTGTTTTTAAAATTATGCTTCAGCCCCTGGTACTGACATTTTGTTTTGTTAAAGGATCTAATAAAAATGTTGTGTTAAGGAGCAAGTATCAATTGTTGTGAATAATTAAAAGTTGAAGTAATTGCTGTTATTGGCTGTTTAACACCACTACATAAAAAAAGCGAGAATGCCAGCATTAATTACAATTTTTGTCAGAATCTGGGTGCTGTAGACTCAGTCATTTATTTTAATTGCTCCTCACTCTCCTCTTTCTTAAACACTGTTCATCCATGATAATCATTGGGTTGTTGTGACTGCTGGTCAATTACATAGAGAAGCAGGGTTCCTAGTATTGAATTCACAAGCATCACCGTTCCTGCTCCTGCCAACATGATGTTTCAATGAATGTTTTGACCTTTGACAGAGGGCATAATGCCTTCAGTAAAGCACCTGCAAAATCTTACTTCTTTTTGCTTTCCAGCTTTCTTTCAATAAGAAGGATACTAGCACACACGCACTGTCTTGCTTTGTGACACTGTAATGAAAACCCAAAGCTTTTCAATCTCCTTTCTTGTACTTTCCTTTATTCAAGTGAAAGTTAAAAACCTTGGTGCCGCTACTGTGAAGCTCAGTCTTATCATACTGACATCGTGTCTATGTCTTTGTTCTAAGTATGGGAAGCAGCCACAATACTACCCTACCTATAAAACTTATGGCATCATTCGTAATTATCTCTCTGAATCCAGTACATTTCTGCTTACTGAGTAGCAGCACGATATGATATTCGTGTTGAAGGATAGGATACCCTCAACAATTTACACATCATGTTGATAAATAGTACCAGAGGGCACAGTTTTAAAATGATTTGCAAAAGCAGCAAATGTGAGAAAAAAAACATTTTCGCACAGCGAATATTGAGGGTACGGTTTGTATTACCTGGCAATGTAGTGGAGGTAGATTCAATTGAGGCATTGAAGAGGGCATTAGATAATTAATTCAAATCCAAACAATGTTCAGTGCGATGGGGAAAAAGACTATTTTAAAATGGCAGGGTAGCCAGCGTGGGTATGATCAGCCCAAAAAAACTCTGTGATTCTATGAATTATAATTAGTTTCAGTGAAAAGAGAGATGTGTTGCAAAGATATTAGGAACTGCTGATGCTGGAGAATCTGAGATAACAAGGTGTAGAGCTGGATGAACACAGCAGGCCAAGCAGCATCAGAGGAGCAGGAAAGCTGATGTTTCAGGTCTAGACCCTTCTTCAGAAATGGGGTAACTTTTGGCCTTGCACTCATCAGGACAAACACAAGAATGCCAAACTTCAAATGATTACAAAAGGTTAACTACAGGAGAAAAAGGTATTTATTTGTTGGCTCAGCAGGTCTGGCAGCATCTGTGAAGGAAAAGAACAGAGTTAACGTTTCGGGTCCAGTTCAGAACCTGAGGACCCGAAACATTGACTGTTTTTTCCTTCACAGATGCTGCCAGACCTGCTGAGCTTTTCCAGCAACTTTGTTTTTGTTCCTGATTTACAGCATCCACAGTTCTTTCGGCTTTTATTTGTTGGCTTTTTGGTTAAGGCACTGCCTTTAAGAAAGCCATGGCTAACTATAGACTCCAAAAATACCTGGGTGATTCAAAAAAAGATGCAAGGCTTGAACATATTCCATTTATTTACAGTGAACATGGTCCTGAGTTTGAATGTATTTTGCAAGCGTATAGGAGTCACTTCATGACCTCAACTGATTCTCTACCGTTAATTGTTAGAGTAAGTATTAGCACACTCAAGATTGTTCAAAAAGTGTTGGTCAGTCACAAAATCACATCTAATAGTTAAATTTTACTTGTAAATTTGGGCTGGTTATAATGCTGTGCTTACTATGAACAACCAAAGGAACACACCTTTGTGTGATTCAATCAGCCAATCTTTGAGATGTTTGGTCATTGCATCTCACCAGTGCTGAAATTCATACATAATATTGTTCAATTGTATGAGAAGCAACATGTCTTTATTAGTATTATTATTTCAAGCTCTGTATGGACATTTATGACACTTGATGTTTAAATGTACAAACAAACAATAATACATATATTCAGGGAGATTCTTGCAGCAGTTTTCATTTTCTTACAAGTGCTATCATTTTAGACTGAATTGGTTTAAAAGAAATTTAAATTCTCCATCAAGGATCTAAGTGCAGACACTTATCATGAGATGATTCATTTACAAAACTATGACATGTTGGATCCTGAACTCCGCTGTTGAGTCAGGTCATGACAATCTTATTTTAGCAGTGACATTCTTGATAGTAAAGTCATGGATGCTACAAAGTACTAACAAGCTCTGTTTTATGCTTGTACATATTCAAAATAAAGCAAGGATTGGTCATTCACACTAATTTCTCAGTCCTTTTCATATGTGGCATCCTTGCTTTATTTTGAATATGTACAAGCATAAAACAGAGCTTATTAGTACTTTGTAGCATCCATGACTTTACTATCAAGAATGTCACTGCTAAATGTCATTGTGGTAAGTGACATTCCATTTGTTAAAGCACCGAATGAACTCTCCAATGCACAGTGCGTCAATAGACAAGATGATTGAAATGAATACGCACAGCAAGTTGTGTCTGAACAAGATCAGTAGAGAATTGTTACTGTTTAGTCCATTATAGGTATAATGTGTTGCATTTTGTGAAAATTGTCTGAGTGCGAATTTGGCCCCTTCAGCTTGCTTTGCCAATCAATAAAATGTTGCGATCATAGTTAAAATTTTCTATCAATATTCAGCTTTCATCATTGACTTTAATTCCTGAGATGTTTCATGGCCTACAGGAAGACTCAAAGGAGGACACAACAGACATAAAATGACTGCTGTGATTACCTGACAATTCCAGCGACCCACATGGAATATATGACACCAGCTGCCTTGGAATTAATCAAGAAACATTGAAATTCAGGAAGTGTCAAGTTATTCAGATCTCTTGTTTCACTCACAAACTTTCATGATAAATTCACATATTGAGAGATGAAAGTTTGCCTACAACTATCCCCAAGATGGAATGAAGCAATGATACAGACACCAGAATCTGAAAAGGAACTATACATCAAAGCAGTCTTTTAGCATCAAAAGAGAGAAAGCAACATAGATTGATAACAGCAAGGATACTGAAAGCTCTTCTATCTCCTGCTCTCTCAATCTCAGAATCCAGGCCAGTGAAAAAGCAACTCCATCCATTGAGAAATCAAAGTTGTTTGGCAGCTTAATCTCTTCTGAGGAAACAGAACAATAGCTAAACTGATGTGACTCGGATTATACTCGCAAGAATGCTAAAAACTTTAAACTGCAACTCCTATTTCCTGACTATGAGACAGCTTTAAGACTATTTTAAGTGTGTACCAGTTAGCGCCAGACAGAATAAAAACAGAACGTGCTGGAGAAACTCAACAGGTCTGGTAGCAGCTGCTGTAGAGAAACAAGTAGAGGTAACATTTCGAGTCCAGTGTGATTTTTGTTCAGAACTCCAAAGACGCCGGCACAATAATGCCATAACCTTAAGAATCAGCCTGTCTAGGCAGAGAATAAGTACAGCTTAAGCAGTCGCTTTTGACAAGTAGGTACAAACACTTAAGACAGAGGCCAACTATGAGAATCTTTGTGAGATAATAAACATGTGAGTTCAAAAACCATACCCTTTCTGATTTGGAGTCATATTGAGCTGAGGGTATCAGGATCCAAGCAAGCAGCAAATCTGACTGATGAGTGAGTTATTGCACAGATCCATAAACTCTATGAAGCTGCTACAGCCTGGAGCAAGGGAAATAACATGGAGAAGAACTGGAGAGAAAATAGTTGGAGGTCTAGACAAAGAAGACCGAACTGTCTCTGACTGTTAACAGAAGAAATCAGGATAGAAGGCAGGAAGGAAACTAACCTAAGAGTGGGATGTTTGGGCAATTCAGGGAAAATTGTTGGTTTCAGCATTTCCCAGAAAAGTCAAACTGTAAGACCAGTGTTAATAACATTAACGGTAGTGAGCATCCAGTCAGACATGGTGGTCGACCAGGATAGCTGTTTGTATTAGTAGAAATAGTGACACTAACTGCTTTAAACAGCCAGAGTGAGAAATCACCATTCCTTAAATATTGGATTCTTGCAAACCTTGCTAGTGGGGCAAATAAAAGATTTTCCACCTGGAAGCAAATTAAATTCCAGCTTGTTGATCAAAAGCTTCATGGTAAAGATTAAAGTGGTATCACTGGTTAAGGTTTACTTTAACACTGAACCTGTTACAACGCTAGCAACAATGGGGCCATCTAGATGGACCATTGAAACTATTCTGTCCAGGTGCATAATAGCCTGGTATGGCAACTGCTCCACCCAGGACTGTAAGAAACTTCAGAAGGTGGTGTGCACAGTCCAGACCATCATGGAAACCAACCTAACATCCATGGACTCTATTTACACGGCTCGCTGCCGCGGAAAGGTGGCCAACATCATCAAAGACCCAATGCACCCTGGTAATGATCTCCTACAACCTCTTCCGTTAGGCAGAAGATACAGAAGCCTGAACACACGCATGAGCAGGATCAGGAACAGCTTCTTTCCAGCCATTATCGGACTTTTGAATGGACTCTAACCTCAAATAATGTACCCTGCAATGTAAACTGTATGCCTCTAAGTCTTTCTGATCTGTACATCCTTTGCTTGTTGTGATCTGCCTGTACCACTCGTAAACAAAACTTTTCACTATTGCGATACATGTGACAATAAAATCAATTAAAAAATTAAAAAGTCACAAGCTTATCAATGCCATGGACGGATATTTTAGTGGGTAATGGTTTGTCTGATAGTCAAATGTACCCTTCAAACAGAAAATCGACAGCCCAGAAAGGCTTGGGAGGCTCAAGAAAGCCATTATTTAGCAGTGGGAAAGGCAGATAGTAAAAAAAATTCAGAAACTCTACAGGCAGCAGCAAAACATATAAAAATTGGACTGGCTAAGGAATGCTTGGTTGAATTAAACTGTTAGGAAGAAGCAAAGAGGCCTGGAACTCTGAGGGGCTCATAAGCTTTACAGAAGGCAGTAAAACCACTGAGCTCTGTGACAGACCAGTAAAAATGATTTGATATAAATAGGACTGAAATCAAGCCAAAAGATTCAGAAAGAGTCCAGGCAGGTCTGGAAGGAGGTAAAAGGATCAGAGTCAGACCAATTGCCATAGAAGAAGGCAATAAATGCCAGGAAAATAGTGAAGATGAAGCCTTACTTAGTTGAATAGCTACAGGGGTTTATATCTTTCAATGGATGTCTCCCTTTCCAAACTTTATCGCCATAGCAACATTAATCACATGGGCTAGGTTAAGCATCTTTGTTAAGCAAAGGCATTAAGGGATATGGGATTAAAAAAAGTGTATGGAGTTAGGCCATAGATCAGCAATGATCTCATTGAATGGTGAACAGGCTGCGGTCTGAATGGCTTACTCCTGTTTCTGTGTACCCTGGTAGAAATGTGAACTTGTTATCCTCTAGACCCCAACACCATTAAGTGTTTTTGTCATTGTCTACGTTTTCTCCAGGTAAACAACCCCATCCCCCACCCCAGCTTTAACAACTAAAGTCACCCAAGCTTATTAAATAAGAACAGAAAATGCTGGAGAAAATCAGCAGGTCTGGCAGCATCTGTACAGACAAACAAGGTTAATGTTTTGAGTCTGGTAAGACTTTGGAACCCTTATTATTGTTCATAACTCACATCAGGTCATATTCCTTCATTTTACCCTAAATAAAAGAAACCATTCCAAAACAAACAATCTTATAAACTTAATATTTGTACCTATCTATTAATCTCCAAATTCAATAACCATAATGACTAAGCATCTTCAATTCTCTGGGGTAGAGAATTCCAAAAATGGACTTCTTTCTGAGTGAAGAGATTTCTCCTCAGTTTTAAATGGTTGATGCCTTATTAAAAGTATAAAGGTGTTGTAACTGTACAAGGCATTGGTGAGACTTCTTTTGGAGTACTGTGTATAGTTTTGGTTCCTTTACATGAGGAAGGATGTAACTGCATTAGAGGTAATTCAGAGGAGGTTCATTAGATTAATTCCAGCGATGAAAGTTTTGTCCTTATGAGGAGAGATTGAACAGTTTAGGCCTATATTCTCTGGAATTTAGGAGAATGACAGGAGATGCAATTGAGATGCTGAAAGGGATTGACAAAGTGGACACAGAGCAGATATTCCTCTTTGTTTGGCAGTCTAGAACAAGGGGTAATAATTTCAGGCTAAGATGTGGCAGATCTACAGTAGACGTGAGGAAGAGTTGCCTCTTTCAAAGGGTTGTGAACCTGTGGAGTTCATTACCCCAGAGTATGTTGGATAGAGAGACACTGAATAAATAGTGATAGAAGAAGATAGACATATTTTTAATTAATAATGGGTTGAAGGGTTATGAAGTGTGGGCCGCGATGAGGTCAGGCATGATAGTATTAAATGGCAGAGCAGGTTTAAGGCCACTTTATTTTAAATGCCTCAATGAGATCACTTTCGTTCTTCTAATCTCCTGAAAGTATAGACCCCTTCACTCAATTTGTGCTTATACAACAACCCTCTCTTCCCACAAAACAACTCAGTGAACCCTTGTTGGACATCTAAGTCAAACCTCCTGTAATTTCGGTTCAGGTTCACAATGCACAATAATCCAAGTGCAGGTTTCACCAAATTCCCATATAATTGCAGCAAGACATCCATACTCTTCAACTCCAAACCCATTTCACTAAAGGCTGACACAACTTTTCCTTCCCAAATTGCATGCTGTACGTGCATGTTAATGTTCTGTGATTTCCTTCAAGGACACACAAACCCCTCTGCCCACTAACAATACTTGTCTCTTACCTCTGAAAAAAACATTCTCCTTTTTCATACTTCCTTCCAAAGTAGATAATTTCACATTCCTCACACCAACTCTACCTGCCTTTCTCATGCTCACTCATTTAGAAACCTTTAGATATACCTGGGGGTAGGGTGGGGAATAACTGGAGCAAAATGTGCAGATACAATTTGGCCTTTATTTATAAGTCTGTCCTTATTTTATGTAATATTTTATCATGATATGTTATCGAACAAATAAATTCCAGGATTTGTGGGACCTCAGAATGCATGTGGTCTATGAAATTATTTATTTGCAGTTCTGAGGAGTGCTGAACTGGAATTTCAGATGAGGTATCAAGCCAAAGACTCCTTTTATCCTTTCATGTAGGTGGCAAATATCCCAAAGCACTACTTCATTTGCTATAAAGCATCTTGCAATGTTCTGTAGTTGTGAAAGGTGCCACTGAGTGCACGTCTTCCTTTCCTGTTCTTCACTAAAGAATAGTAGACCTGGTTAAGACACAAGATGTATGAATGAAGACCTGTTTAGACCCAGACATGTTTCTATTTGTGAAGGAATCCAATACGCAAGCTGATAAATCCAATGGGAAATTCAGAACAACACTCATTGATCTGAGATAGTAAGAACTGCTGATGCTGGAGTCTGAAATGACACAATGTGGAGCTGGAGGGACACAGCAGGCCAGGCAGCATCAGAGGAGCAGGAAAGTTTTCCTGCTCCTCTGATGCTGCCTGGCTTGCTGTGTTTCTTCAGTTCCACACTGTGTTATCTCATTAATCTGAGATTGGTGAGAATGTGGGACAAGACCACAAGAAACAACTGAAATGACCAGCAAAAGGCATTAAGAGGAAAACAAGATAACCATGAGACAGGGTAAGGAACAGAAGGTGATGCTTATAAACTAGGATGACATAAGTGAGGGAGGAGGTTGGTGTGAAGCTTAAAGTTGGCAAAGGCCAATTAGACCTGTTTCCTGTGCTGCAAATTCTATGCATTTTGAACTATTTGTCCTTGTTACTTCATCCAAATCGTCTTTCTGCAAAGCATCCTTTTACTGGATGTTTATGTACCAGTGAATATTGTTCACATACCATGAAATTTATGACCTCAAGATGCTGTTGGATATGTTTGCATTATACTTACTTTGGTTCTAGTATCTATATACAGCAAGCTACCAAACTGAAAAACCATATTGATTGATCAAAAGTAAAGGGAGCATTGTAAATATGTAGCAAGGTTATTGATATTCTGAGAGTGTATTGTACAAACCTATGTGCTTGAAAGGGATTCTTTCATGTTAGAAACATTTCCCCCCACAATTATCTCCATGCTTCCTCTCCATTATGGATCCTTAAGTCCAAGACTAACTCTTTAATTGAAATATCATCCAAGTGAACCATAAAATCACCAGTGACCTTTCATTCAGTATATGGAGCACTGGTTGTGACAGGCATCCATGAGATCAGTATTTGTCAGTCAGAATGATAAGATCCACTGCAGCATTTTGAAAGGGCTTCTTTGACAAGAGCTTGCAAAACCACAATACCCATCACTTGAGGAGGGTGAGGGCAGCAGACACAAGGGAGCGCCATCAGCTCCAAGTCTCCCTTAATTTCATATATAATCCTAACTTGGAAATTTATCACCGCCATTTCATTGTTTTAGGGGTCAAAATCCTGGAACTCACACACTACTACAGAACCACAGTGGGTCTGAAGACTGAAGATACTGAGGAATGGTTGAAATATTCAAGGCTGTGATAGAAAGATAGTTTAGCTTTAGGTAAGGGCATCAAGAGCTATAATGTAAAAGAGAGTGCTTAAGCACAAAACTGCCATCACCCTCTTGTCAATAGGTAAAGTCACCATAGTCCAACTCTGTCATTTAGAGAAAGAGAGAGACAACTGGTGGTGACTGTAACCTGAGGTTTACCAGACGGCAGGCGAAGGACAATGTTGAGAAGGCAGAACCTTTGTGGCAACCTCAGCCAATCAGGAATTGAGCCCATAGTGTTGGCATTCCAAGTCAGCCATTCAGCCAACTGAACTAATTCAATCTTTTGTCAATGCATCAGTGAGGGCTAACCTGTAAGTGCAGTAGGCTAGTAAGGAAACTCATGGTAGGTTTTATTACAAGACAATATGAGTACAGGGGAAGTGACACCTTGCCTCAATTGTATAGAAGGTTAGAAAGACCACACCTGGGGTACCTTCCCATTTACCTTGGGAAAGATAGTATTGCCATCGAGAGAGTGCAAAGAGTCCAAAATGGCGAGATTGTGCCATAGAGAGAGATTGGACAATTCTCTGGAATGAGGCCTATATTCTCTAGATTTTCATAGAATGAGAGGTGATCTTGTTGAAACTTACAAAATACTCAAAGGGATGGACAGGATGGGTGAAAGCATGGGGGTCCCTGAGATACAACGCCTGACTTATGGACATGATCCATTTACGGTGTAATTTTAAAGACCTGAGATATGAACATTTCCTGTACTGATGATCAGCTGTTTTACATTGCCCTGAATTGTGTTTTGACTTGCGAACAAATCGCCTTGAAATTGGACTCCAGAACAGAACCCGCACACAACCCAACAACTGCCAGTAAAATGTATCCTCTGGGTGAGGAGTCCAGAACTAAGAGTCAAAACATCAAAATAAGGGGAAAGTCACATATGGACTGTGACAAGGAGATTTGTTTTTATTCAGTGGCTTGTGAGTCTTTGGAAGACTCAGGAAGCTCACTCATTGATTATATTTCGAGTAGAGATTGGCAGATTTCTAAATACCCATGTCATGAAGGGATACAGGAAAAGTGTGGGAAAATGCCTTTTAAATAGGTGATCAGCTATAATTGTATTGAATGGTGGAGCAGGTTCAATGGGCTGAATGGTCTATCCTGTTTCTTTGTTTCTGTCTAACTGAATATAAGTATAAAATGCCCTACTTCTCTTTTTATTTTCCCATGCTCTTAATTATGTGTATTTCTATTTATTTTGTTTTTATTCCCTCTGTAGCAATAGATTATTTTCATTTTTTCAAAACAGATTGTAATAACTTCAATATTTATTTACACATTAATAAAATTTTGACAGGAGATGGGGAGGGTGGTGTGTGCAGAGGGCGGTGAAGTGCAAGTAGGATAGATTTTCCTCCCTATCTTTTAGCTAGAACATCTCTGATGATAATACACCTATTATCAAAATTAGTGTTCAACGAACTGGGAAAAGACGAGCCATTAAAGATGTTATGACTGAGCAAATTGACATCAACTACATCTTAACACACAACGCATTAGCTAGAGAACACCAATGAATGAGACATTTTCTGATGGCCCTGTCAATTTGTCACCTATGTGCAGTCAGGAATGTGTCCAAGTTCTGAATACAGGACTAAACAAATAAATAAATTACAATTTTATCTTTGTTGATTGCCCATATTGTAAATGCCGAGGATGTTGTTAGTATTCAGTAAGTGGTGTAAGGGGCAATTTGCTGATAGCTAATTCCTTTCTGGCCTCAGAATCACCTGTCTCAAAGTCATCTCCCGCAGTGCGGACAAATAGAACTATCAGGACAGAAATGAAGCATGATAATAGAGCAGGGTGGAAGAGCCAAGCAAAGTGGACCTAAATAGGGCATTTGTTACAAAAATATGACAACTGGGATGTTAAATATTTGAATTTACAGTTATTTTTAAGGCTTGTGCAACTTAATCATATCTAATTTTCTTTTCCACACAATCACTGTCTTGTTTAACTGATTTTTGTTAGGTTAATGAAGTTCAAAATATTTGCAGGGAAAACAGCTGGAGCCTTTTTAATGACATTTGAAAGTGAAATGGTAACTTATGTATTGAAAGAATGGGGCTATATTAATCTCAATATCGGTTGTTGCTCTGCATCATTGCGAATGCAATGAATATTAGAAACTGAGAAGTGGTCAAACTAAAGGAGTAATTTTGTGTCATTCAAACAAAGTGTTCCTACTCTTGATATGTGAATGGCACCTTTTTGCAAAAATGTCATTAGCTGTTTTTCCCCATAAAATCCACACTCCAAGCAAGCGGTCTCTGAATGATCGTGTTCAGGCAATGTTTTTTGAGATATTGTTGTCCTCAGTAAAAGCATTGACTTTAGCAAAGATGCTTGAAATGATTAATTTCCTTGAATTATGGAAATGAAGAGAATTCATGCTCGAAAAATTATGCTGTCTTTCTCCCAGATTAACTGTGACCCATAATCAAGAGAATCATGACTAGTTTATGTGATCAGTTTATCGAGGCTACATGGTCACCTCCTGACTGAACAAAGGCTATATCATTTGATAAAAAATGAAAGAACTGCGGATGTTGTAAATCAGGAAACAAAACAGCAACTGCTGGAAAAGCTAAGCAGGTCTGGCAGCGTCTGTGAAGGAAAAGCGTTCTGAGGAAGGGTCACCGGACCTGGAACATTAACTCTGTTTTTTCCTTCACAGATGCTGCCAGACCTGCTGAGCTTTTCCAGCAATTTCTGTCCTATATCATTTGATGGCTGTTTTTCTCACAAAGGGATGCTAAAATCCCTATCTTGTTTCTCACTTTATCTGTGAAAAATTGCCCTGATTTATCTTGAAGTCAAATCTGTGTAATCACTTGATATATGTTCTATTATCTTTGTAACTTAAAGTATCACCTGGGATATGGTTGGCACCACAAGTGCTTCAGTATTTTCGGCTGGCTTGGATTTTCCAATTGATCTCGTTTATAGCTGCTGAGAATTCATTGCCCTTGCCTTCAAATTGATGTCCATCTTAAAATCCAAGCAGAGTGGTTTCTTTCTTTTTTCTACCGCCCTCCATTTCTCTCTCATCGTCAAACAGTACTGTGGTGACTTTCCAATTTCTTACCTGAGTGGCTGAACTGAGACAGAGAGTGTGTGCCTTTGGGCTGTCTGTTTGTGGAGGCCATCCCAGTCAAGCTATTCTCTGTCGCCATTGACATTGTTAGCTGTAAAACCAACAGGGGAAGAGATCCAGCTGATATTTCTGAGGCAAAGTCTTTTCTATTGAAACGATTGACTTGACAAAGATACTTAAAATTGTTAACTTCCTTGAATTATGGAAATGAAGAACATCCATTTTGGAATTAATTATACTGTCCATCTCCCAATTTAATCATGTTATCAAGACAGAATTGATAGCTTTATCTTATTGTATCTTGGCTTCTGGCCTCCTGGTCCTAGTCAAGGGGACAGAGGCCAATTCCAGTTAGATGCTTTAGCTACAACACCACTAGATTTGGTGATTACAGCAGGGAAGGATTGCATTTGGTCAATTGTGTCTGCATTGGCACTCTCTAAGAGCAATTCAAATAGAACTCTCCTCCTCTTGCCCCACAGTGGTGCAGAATATTCTGTTCAGGTAATTATCAAATTCTCTTTAGAAAGCCAAAATTGATTCTGCCTCCACCACATTCTCTGGTCAAATCCTATCCATTCGTGTCATGAGAAAAGCATTGCTTCATGTCACCTTTACTTCTTTTGCAAATCACCAATTATGTTGGTATTTTCTGGTTCTTGATCTTTCCACCAAAGAGAACTGTTTATTTCGATCTATTCTGTGCAGACTCCTCATGGAATACCTTCACCAAATCTCTTCTTAACCATTTCTGCTTTAAGGAGAATGGACCCAGCTTTTCCAAATAATCTTCGTAATTGAAGTTTCTCATCCTAGGAGCCATCGGAACAAGTCTTTTCAATAGTTTTTTTTTATAATGCCTTCGCGTCTTTCTCTCATGAATGTTATAAGTTTTGATAATTTAGCAAATTCATCTACATTAGCCAAGTACACAAATATTGTAATGTCTTCACGAGATGTGGGAATTACTGGTAAGATCAATATTTACTGTGCATTTCAATTATCCTTAACTTTTAAGCAAACTTCACACCACTATTTAAGAAAGTAAGTCAAGAGAAAATAGGAAACTGCAGGCCAATTCGCTTGTCATCTGGAATGTGGCAGAATCTATTGTTAAAGATGTAGTAAAAAAAATCACTAAAAAATCATAATATGATCAAGGTGAACGGGAAATCATAATTCGTTAGATAGAACAGTAATTGCAGTAATACTTGGACTCCGAAAGTCCACGTGATAATGTGCCATATAAAGGAGTTAATATCTAAAGTAAGTATACATGGAGTTGGGGTTAATGTATTAGTGTGGATAAAGAATTAGTTAGTGGACAGGATGCAAACAGTAGGGATAAACTGAATACTTACAAATTGACAGATTGCAACTAGTGATTTGCCAAAAAGATTGGTGCTGGGACCTTACAAGTTACAACCTACATTCATGATTTAGGCAAAGAGAATAATGTGTCGAAAATCACTGTAAAAGCCAGGTAGGAATGGACATTCTGAGCAGGACATAAAGAAGCTGCAAAAAGGGATGTTGTCAGACAAATTGGCAATGAGGTGGTAGAATGTGTATAATGAAGGGAAGTGTGAGGTTCTTCACTTTGACAGTAAAAATATAAGAGGCAGGGTATTTGTAAATGTTGATGGTTAGAGGGTCTTAATCGTACTTGCACAAGGGACACAGAAAGTTAGCATGCAAGTACAACAAATGATTAGGAACCTAAATGGCATGTTGACCTTTATTGCAAGGGGAATGGAGCACAAGACTAAAGAAGTCTTTCTACAGTTGTACAGGGTAATTGTGAGACAATATCTGGAATACTGTGCACAATTTTGGTCTCCATATTTGAGGAAGGATATACTTACTTTGGAAATGGTACTATGAAAGTTACCTGGATTGCTCAACGAGATGATAAAGCTGTCCAATAATGAGCAGCTGAGTGAATTGGGCTTATAATATCTGGAGTGAAGAAGAATGAGAGGCAATTTAATTGAAAAAGATAGAATTCTGATGGGACTTGACAGGGTAGGCACTGCATGGATATTTGTTCTGACATGGAATCTAAAACATGGAGGCACAGTGATAGGGTAAGAGGCTGGTCATTTAGGACTGAGGTGAAGAGAAAGTTCTTCACTCAAAGTGTTATGAATGTTTGGATGCAATATCCTGGAGGGGTGTGAGTCCTCTATCTAAGTTTGATACCAGGTTTTTGGTCTCACAGGGAATCAGGGATTTAGGGAACAGATGGGAACATGGAGCTGTAGCTGAATATCAGCCAGATTGTATTGTATGATGAAGTAGGCTTGATGGGTTATAGGGTCAGCTCTTGCTACTGTTGCTTATTTCAGAGGGAAGTTCAAAATCAGCACAATGACATGAGTTTAGAGTCATGGCATAGGCATGGCTAGGTAAGGATAATAGATCCCTTTCCCTAAAGGCAATAATTGATACTCACATTCTAATTCCAGATTGATTAAATTAGCTGAATTAAATTTCCAAACATTTGTAGTGAGGAGGGGGCTCTGGCATACTTCTGGATTACTCATCTGATAACATAACCAGTTTGCTAACATCCTCCCATATTCAGCATCAATTTTCCAGTTTGGTTTGTTGTAGCAGAATAGGATTGAGCGCATGGAATTCTGTTAGGGAAAGTTACAAATTTAGCACTGGGTACTTAATTGTTCCAGGACTTACCAGATAGTGTGTGAACAATGAACTACTTTGAACAGTTATTCTAGTTTTATGCATTATAATGTATCAATTGCACCATGCTTATTTTTCCAATGTCTCTGCTTTTCTGACTTACTTTGTTGTTAATCAATCTGAGCAGTAGTTGATGCGAAATAACCTAGCATTGCAATTGTCTCCACCTCTTGGATTAATACCAGGTGCAGAGAACACCCTACATGAATTCTATTAAGCAGTAACATCATGGTTAACGGTTAGATTAGTGCTCCCATCACAGAATACAAGAATTTTTTAAAAAAATCAGGTTTTAGTGCATGAAAGCCTGAGTATACACTCATTTATCTGTTATTTTAAAAAGTCGATGATCCATGTATTTTAAATGGATGCATACCACTTCTCCCTGAAATTGATACCAGATTTTTAAAAAATTCATTCGCAGGATGTGGGTGTTGCTAGCCAGGCCAGAATTTATTGACCATTCTTAATTGCCCAGACGGCAGTTGAGAGTCAACCACATTGTTGGGGGTCTGGAGTCACATGTAGGTCAGACCAGGTAAGGACACCGTTGTCTCCCCTACTTCTTTTTTAATGATCTAGTAGGGGATAAACATCTCACGATGATGATTGTTTTCTTCCATCTTTCCTGTGACATGCTCAGTTACTTCTTGGCACCTTTTAGCGATGGATTGGGAACAAAATCTGCCACAGGATCAATTGCCAAAATCTCCAAAATTTAGTTGGAGGTAATAGCTGCTCAGTCAAGAAATGAAATATCCAACAGAACTGCACCATCTCTGCTAAACCTTTCAGTGTTTAATATGGCCATTTTACTCCCTTGTTTGTTTCTGATTGGGTCACATAGTCCTGCATAAAGATCCCCAGCTAACATCAGCATTCAAATTAATTCTCACATCTCCGTGACACCAATAGAATTACACAGAGAATTAAATTCAAGAGAAAATAAAATTCGATTGTGAGACAAGTATAATTTATATTAATGTGGAAGTTCGAAGCTGTAATCAAGTCAAACTTGCAATCTGATTTGCAGTGATTTAATTGAGTTTCTTCATGTTATCATTCCGTGGGTAATTTGTCTCCATTCATGTATCTCAATGTATTTGGATGCTGTTGCTTTATATTCCTTCCTTGAATTAAAAATGTCTTGTACTGACCTAGCAGGTGCAGATGAATTTGGCTTTGGTCCAGTGTACAAAATAAAAGCGCAATAGGGTTCCTTTTATGGTGATCTGTCTATTTCCAATAACTGTTCCTTTTGTTTAACAAGTTGCCAAAAGAAAAGAGGGTTGATCACTAATCTGCTCTGAAAAGAGCCAGGTTCAAACTGCTTACCTCTAAAAAAGAAGTAAATTCTGCTTGAAAACATCTCGGCGGCTGCAAATTTTCTCATTTTAGGTTATCTTGCTGTGTCTAAAACCCTCACAGACACCTGGCTTCATTCTCTTCTGATTACATTTTCTATCCTTTTTTTTATTTATGCGATCAATGAAGCGATTTTTTTCAGAGTACTTCAAGGCTATACACTTTGAAAGCTAATTTAGTTCAAATGCATGAAATGTCCGAAGCAGCATTTCATGAAATTCTGATTAAACTCTTTAGTTGGACTTGTCTGGCCTTCAACAATTTAATACTGTAGCCACATTACCTTATGGTAGTTTATGAATACATACTCTTAATTTGTAGGAGATTCTGGAACCGGGGATAATGGTATAAAAATAAGGCATAGCCCCTTTAAGACAGGGATAAGAAATTTTTTTCTCACAAAGGCTCATTGGTCCTTGCAACTCTCTTAACAGTCAGTGGAAACAGTCTTTGAATATTTTTAGAGCAGAGGTGGATGGATCCTTGACAATCAAGGGGATGAAAGGTTATCAGAGGTACACAGAAATATGGAGTAAACAGATCTTATTGAATGGTGGAGCAGGCCCAAGGGACTGATTGGCCTACTTCCGTTCCCAATTTGTATGCTTGTAATTTTAAGGAGATGTTGTTAGGTGTAACAATGTTCATATATAGTGTAGGAACAGGTATTAATACTGACTCATGTTTAATACATTTGCAATCTAAACCATGTCATTGTTTTCTGGATATCAGTCTTCTCTGTTGAAACAGAACGTCATGGAATCCAGCTCCCCCAGTACAAAATTGAACACCTAATCAAGGCTGACACTTCATTGTAGTGCCCTGAGTGAGTCCTGCAGTGTTGGAGACATCGTTTTTCAGCTGATGTGGATGCAAAAGATCCACTTCCACTATTTCAAGGAAGCACGGAGGCCACTGCAATAGTGTACAGCGTCAAGAAGTACTGAAGTTGGGAATTTGAACAAAAAAGGGACTGGCACACACAGAAACCTCAGAGTTGAAGTGCAGAGACATTAATTAGGTTAGCAGGTAATCGATTGTTATTGAGTTTTACCGTTTCCAGTTTTCTGTAAACTGGTATAGCATTGGGGAGATGAAAGTACTGTATAAAGCTTATATTTTAACCAACTAACCTGCTCAATATAACTACAAATAATAATTGAGTAATGTTTCTCAATTTTAATCCCAATTGATCAAAAGTCCAATGAAAACGACATTGATGTGTTGCAGCTGTAGCATGTAAGCACTGCTGGACACCTGTGTGATCCATGGTAACTACATTAACAGTAAGTATTTGCAGCTCAAGAAACCCTGGCCAGGTTTCATGAGGTGGAGACTCAGCATCAGACACTGCAAACATCTGGGAACTGGGAGGTCACATGACACTTTGTACCACAAAGCATTCACAACCCGAAGGTTAGGTACCTCAGATTTGAGAATGTGACAATGAGTGAGGCAGTTACGGGATCCACATAATAGCATTACAGGATTCTCAGCCCTTGCAGTTGACCAATATATTTCAGATTCTCGTCCAATGGATAGTACAGGGGCTACTGGGAAGTTGATCTATCTGATCATGGCTTCATGGAGAAAGGCCCATTCAACAAGGGAGTTAAAAGGATGCAGTTGTAAAAGAGACTGCATACTTACAGGGACAAATACTGTTTGTGTATTGCTTGCTTAGTTCCAAGATTAAGCACATCTCCTTAAGGATGAAGAGGAACTTGGACTGGTAAGGGATATTAAAACCGAAAGAACTGCTGATGCTGTAAATCAGGAATAAAACCAGAAGTTGCTGGAAAAGCTCAGCAGGTCTGGCAGCATCCGCGAAGAAAATGTTAGAGTTAATGTTTCAGGTCTGGTGACCCTTCCTCAGACCTTTCCTGAGGAAAGGTCTGAGGAAGGGTCACTAGACCTGAAATGTTAACTCTGATTTTTTTCTTCACAGATGCTGCCAGACCTGCTGAGATTTTCCAGGAACCTCTGGTTTTGTTGCTGGGAAGGGATATATCCAGTTGTTATAGTCCATGACGCCCTCAACAATGTAAGTAGGATTAGGAAGGAAGTTTTGCTAAGGGTGTTTGAACAGTTAGATTCTCATTTCTTTTTTTGAAAAAAAGAACCACAAAAGTATTAATCTCAGGACTGGGTAGACTGAACAGTAGTGTAATGGTAATATCACAGTGCTATTAATCCCAAAAGTCACCCTAGTGCTTTGGGGACACAAGTTCAAATCCCCCCATAGCAGCTGGTGGGGGAACTTGAATTCGATTTTAAAAGTCTGGAATTGAAAGTTAGTCTCAGGATTGGCGGCAATGAAACTGACATCAACTGCTGTAAAAACCCAATGGATAACTAATATCCTTGAGGGAATGAAATCTGCTATCCTTACCTGATTTGGCCTCCATGTGACTCCTAATTCAGGACAATGTGGTTAACTCTTAACTTCCCTCTGTAATGGTGGAGGAGGCCATTCAGTTCAAAGGCAGTTTGGAATAGGCAACAGATGTTGCACTTGTGATACCCACATCCCAAGAAAAATCATGAACAAATTGGCCTAGGATAAATAAACACAGCAGGCCAAGCTGTGTTCATCCAGCCCTGCACCTTGTTGTCTCGGATTCACCAGCATCTGCAGTTCCTACTATCTAGGATAAATAAAGTCAGGATGTTTAATGTGGGACAGAAAGATTGGGGTGGGAGAGATGGGGTTTCAATTCCTGCTGTTCTGGCACCATAGAATCCCTACAGTGCAGAAGCAGGCCATTCATCCCATCAAGATTGCACCAACCCTCCAAAGAGCATCTCACCCAGACCTATCCCCACAACCCTGCATTTCCCATGACTAATCCATCTAGTCTGCATATCCCTGGACACATTGTGCAATTTAGCATGGCCAATCCACCTAACCTACACATCTTTGGACAGTGGGAGGAAACTGGAGCAACCAGAGGAAATCCACACAGAAGGTGCATACTCCACACTTGCAGTTGCCCGAGGCTGGAATCAAACCCAGGTCCCTTGCGCTGTGAGGCATCAGTGCTAACCATTGAGCCACTGAGCCACCAGCACTGAGAAAAGAGGAAGCCACTGACAATTTTCATTTGATTTGCACTGGGACCAGTGGCCTGTGGAATCATATAACTACTGCAGGAAGCAAGGCTAAAAATAATATAGTGTGAGGGTGGGAGATTTCCTATAGTGAGAGGGGGAGGAGGAATTTGGAAATACACTTAAAAAAAACAAGGCAATGGAGCAGGGTAACAAATGAGAGAATGTTAATCAGATTGTGACAGGTAGCAAAAGAATATACAAACAGAAGACCAAGAAGACTGAGAGTTGAGAAAATATTGAAAACACACAATGAAAGGCTCTTTATCCAAATAAATGTGCAGTGTAACAAGATGGATATGTTGGTTGCTCAAATAGAAATAAATGGGTATAACAGGATAGCCATGCTTGCAACATGACCAAGAATGTAGAATGAATATTCAGGGATATTTGACACTTAGGATAGGAAAGGCAAGGAAGATGGGTAGCTCTGTTAATAAAAGATAAGATCTGTAAAGCAATGAGAACTAATGAAAATGTACAAAATGTTTCAGCGTGGACAAGAAGTGGCAAAGGAAAGAAGTCATTGGTGGGATTGGCTTCTGGGCCACTAAAATTGGCTACCCTGTAGGACAGAGCTTATATCAAGAAATAATATGGGCTGATTCCAAAAATTGTGTAATAATTATGGGTGATTTTAATCTTCAAATAGATTGTATAAAGCAAATTGATGAAGATAACTGAGAATGGGTTCATGGAGTGAATTCAGTGCAATTTCTCAGTAGACCAAATCTAAAACCAAACAGCGGAAAGACTATTTCAGACTTGTACTGCATAGAGAAACAGGATTAATTAATGACTTCATCTCCTAAGCAAGAATAATCATGACATAACAGAATTTAATGTTGAGTTTAAGGGTGAGGAATTTGGGTCAAGAATTAATGTCTTAAACTTAAAGGTAATTGCTCAGGTATAAAGCTGGAGTTGGGTACAATCGATTGGAAAAAAGCTTAAAAGTGAAGTTGGTAGAGAAGGAGTAGCTGACATTTATGCAGGTTTTACATAACTCTCAAGATATATTCCATGGAAAAGAAATGCTCTAAGAGAGGACTATAGCTTCCATGGCTAGCAAACAAAATTAAAGTTAGTATGAAATTTTAAACTAAGGTGTAACATGCTGCGAAGATTAGTTAAAAGCCAGCAGATTGGAAACATTGCAGAAATGAGCAAGGGATGACTAAAACAAAAGGAGAAATTAGAAGGTTTCAGTCTACTAATGTTACGCCTCACTGGTGTAATATGCTGAAGCACAAACCCTGGTATTCCTAGAGTGAGCACATAATTTGAAATTGTTCTTTTAAAATATTCAATGTTCTCCCGATTTACCTGCCTTTTAGAACCAGGTTGACAGAAAAAACTGAAAGAAAGCATTGCCCACTAGGCCTACTCCTGCTCCTGTTTCTAATGTTCTTACGATGCAGGTTTTGCAAAGGAACAAAGATAAGTTAAGTATTGAGCAAAAATTTGGTAGATGCAGTTTACTTTGGGAAAATGTGACATTGTCCATTCATGTGTGAAGAACAAATGAGCAGAACATAATGTAAATAGAGAGATACTGAAGAATGCTGTCGTACCAAGGGATCTGGGTAAAATGTCATTCTGATGTGATGATTGGTCATCATTGATACAGGTAGAGGAAAGCAGTAGATTGTCTAATGAGAAAAAGCACGATCAAGGTATAGTTTATTGCATGCTAAATCAGACACAAATGACAGTTGTTTGATTGGTACTTTTGCGAAGACTGTTGGGAGACTCAACTGCTAAGACTGTCTCCTTCAAGATGCAGAGCTGTACTCCCCATGCATGTCCTTATGAAATCATAATATTGGGTGGAGCTTCATGCAGTCCTCTATGCTAATTCATTCAGAACCATACACATTATGCAACAACAGGATAATTGAATATATTCAAGGCTGAGTTGGACAAATTTTGATCTACAAGGGTGTCAGGAGCATAAGAAGGGTGGGAAAGAAAATGGACCTAAGGCCACAAGCAGATCAACCATGGAGCATTTGGACTCGAGAGACCAAATAGCCTTCTCTTGCTCTTATTTCTTATGTTATTGTGAAGAGTAGAGTACTGCTCCTTGACCTAACCATTATCAATCCTTCAACCAACATCAAAAAAACAACTGACCTTGTCGTTATCCCAATGTTGTTTATGATGCTGGATTTTGGGTAAATTGACTGCTGTGCTTTCCAGATAACGACAAGCAACTACACTTCAAGGCATACTTTATTGGCTTAAAAACACTGGAGGTTTCCCGGGTACATGAATGGCAGTGTAGAAGTGTAAAGCTTTTCCTTTCCTTAGACTAGCAAACTTTTGATGCCTGCCCATGTATTGATTTCACAGGTCTGCTTATTCATTCATTCTTTCACAGGATGTGGGCATCACTGGTTGGATTAGCATTTATCACCCAACCCCTAATTGCTCGGAGAAAGTGATGGTGAGTTGTCTTGTTGAACTGCTGCAGTCCATGTGGTGTAAATACACACAATGGTATTCCAAGATTTTGATCCAGTGATAGTGAAGGAATGACAATGTCGTACTAACAATGTAACTTTGGAAAGGCAAATCAGGGGAGGACTTATACACTTAATGGTAAAGACTTGGGGAGTGTTGCTGAACAAAGAGACCTTGGAGTGCCCATTCATAGTTCCTTGAAACTGGAGTCGCAGGTAGATAGGATAGTGAAGAAGGCATTTGGTATGCTTGCCTTTATTGGTTACTGCATTGAGTTTGGAGTTGGGAGGTCATGTTGCGGCTGTACAGGACATTGGTTTGGCCACTTTTGGAATACTGCATGCAGTTCTGGTCTCCCTCCTATAGGAAGGGTTTTGTGAAACTAGAAAGAATTCAGAAAAAAATTACAAGAATGTTGTCAGGGTTGGAGGGTTTGAGCTATAGGGAGAGGCTGAATAGGCTGGGGCTTTTTTCCCTGGAAAATTGGAGGCTGAGGGGTGACCTTATAGAGGTTTATAAAATCATGAGGAGTATGAATAGGGTGAATAGGCAAGGTCTTTACCTGGGGTGGTGGAGTCGAAAACTAGAGGGCATAGATTTAAGGTAAGAGGGGAAAGATATAAAAGAGACCTAAGGGGCAACTTTTTCACGCAGATGATGGCGCGAGTATGGAATGAGCAGCCAGAGGAATTGGTGGAGGCTGGTACAATTACAACATTTAACA
Source organism: Rhincodon typus (assembly GCF_021869965.1). Lineage (NCBI taxonomy): Eukaryota > Metazoa > Chordata > Chondrichthyes > Orectolobiformes > Rhincodontidae > Rhincodon > Rhincodon typus. The sequence goes on from NC_063345.1 coordinate 9,743,416, forward strand.
GGCATCCAGATGGGTACATGAATAAGAAGGGTTTAGAGGGATATGGGCCAAATGCTGGCAAATGGACTAGATTTATTTCAGATATCTGGTCAGCATGGACAAGTTGAACTGAAGGGACTGTTTCTATGCTGCGTATACCTCTATGGCTCCATAACTATTAATGTTACTTATAGCCTTGATCTGCTGATAAAGGGAAGTAAACTGGTCAATCAACATTGTCATTGCAGATTTTTTTCCTGGAAGATTGCTGGACTGGGCTTTAGTTAATGGGAAATATAATGGGAACTGGCCGGGCACTGGACAAAGCCAGAACTGAGACTTTGTTTCGATTAGAGCCTGAGAAGGGTCAGGGAGTAACACAATGAGGAACAGCACAGCTGGAATATCAGTTTTGTTAACAGCACAGGAATAAAAGAACCGAAGCAGTTCATTCATGCCCTCAAACTTGGCTTATCATGCAGGTAAGTTAGGTCTGACATGCTCCTCAACACTCTCCAGGTGCCTTTTCTTCAATTTGCTGCAGTCTTTTACTTTTTAAAAATCTCAGCTTGGAAACTTTCAATTACGTCCAACTTTCACAGCCTTGTGGAGAGACAGAGTCCCAGATTTCATTGCATAGGTGTGGAAAATTTGTGGCTGTTGTTCCATCAAGCCCAGTCACCAGAATGTCTCTCCAACCTTCAGCTGCACACCAACTTTCTTCTCCTCATTTCATAGAACATAGAACATTACAGCGCAGTACAGGCCCTTCGGCCCTCGATGTTGCGCCGACCTGTGAAACCAATCTGAAGCCCATCTAACCTAAACTATTCCATTATCATCCATATGTTTATCCAATGACCATTTAAATGCCCTTAAATTTGGCGAGTCTACTATTTTTGCAGGCAGGGCATTCCACGCCCTTACTACTCTCTGAGTAAAGATTTCATGCCCAGCACCGGCTCTGTGCCTGATTGGGTAAGAAGGGATTGGTTCCAGGATATGCTAATGACCTTGGTTGACAAAATAAGGCTCAGCAATAAAGTCTTGAATTCTCCAATTCAAGTCAAACTTATTCTGCATGATGAGCAACAGCCATAGGAGCAGGGGCAGACAACAATCATCCCTCATATGTTTTCAAGAGATGCAAGGGAATTATTGCATGGAATCAATGCCGCATAAACTAAAAAGTCAATAGCTGTGTTGTCTAGTGTTATGCTGTTAGTGAGTTTCAAAGCTGAAGTGCTTTACTTCAAAGGTCTATCGTGTCGAATCCCTTTGTTGAAAGTGCAACAAGACCTTAACAACCATACTCTTGGCAGTATCAATAGTTATTATCTCTCCAGTATGTGATTACTTTTTAAAGGTGAAATTGATGGGAAGAACAGAACAACTTATCTCTGTTTGACAACTCTTTGCAATGATGGAGCAGGTTGCCCATTCTTTACCAACTCCCTCCCCCTCCAGGAGAAAGGGCTACTCATCTGTAAATTGTCTCAGAGAATTGGCAGCAGCACTCTGAAAGAAATGGCCTAAAAATAAAAATTATTACTCACTTTTTTGAGAACTAATCAGTTGGTGTTGGTGGGAATGAACATGTGTATCCATTTAGGGGTCCGTCCGTTGGAGGGTTGGAACCTATACAGGTAGGGAACTGAAAAGGTTGAATTATTATCAAACTCCAGGAAAATGTGCATCACATATTTGTTAGAATAGGCTAGATTTGTTTTCTATGATAAAAATACTTCTGTTTTTGTCTTTCTGTGCCGAATGTCTCTTTGAAGGTCACCACTTGCTCCCACAGGAAACCTCCTGTCGCCAAAGCTCCATCATCTATGAACCTCCACCACATGGAAGAAAGTCTTTGGAACTCCTTGCCAGGGAGAGCTTTGGGGGCAGAGCCCTTATGCATATCTAAGGCTGAGATACATAGACTCATGGTCAAAAGGGGAATCAAGGATTACAGAGAAAGGGTAGGAAAGTTAATGTGAGGAATGTCAGACCAGTCATGATACTAGTGAATGGTGGAGGGGCCTAACAGCTGACTACTGTTCCTAATTCTAAGGTCTTATGTTCTTATTAAATATATTAAGATTCAGAGCTCACTGAATAGCAAAACAGGTTCAATTGGCCGAATGGCCTATTCTTGTTTCTCATTTGTATGTTCAATGCAATTTTGCCTGTGAACCATTTGACTGATTAACTTAACAATAAACAGGTAAATGAACAATACTTGGTACTCCATTCTGAAGTGTCACTGGACTCAAAATATTAACTCTATTTCTCTTCCACAGATGCTGAGTTGCTCCAGTTCTTTCTGTTTTAATTTCAGACTTGCAGCATTCACAACAATTTATTTTTATCGGTACTTAGCAGAAGTGTGCTCAGTACAAAGTAATTACAAACTGTACTTTTCTCCATGCCATGTGAAAATACCAACAACATTTCACCTATTAACACAGAGATAGGAATGGGCCACTCAGTTCCCTAAGCCATACCACTATTTAATTAGATCATGGGTTGACTGTATCTAACCCACAACATGAAACTGGCCCCTGAGATATAGTTGCTTACCTATGTAACTGTCAGCTTCTATGGTATGTCTACAACTGCCACTTTTCTCTGTTGGCTTCAGACTGACTGCAATCTGCTTAGAATACAGTCAAGCTATCATTCAAAATTTCTTTTAAGAATAGAAGAATTCATAGCTGCATTCAGAGTGGCCAGTGTCTAAGTGTTGCTGCACTTTTCAACAAGATGGTCTGTACCTCTGTTTAGCCAAATGGCTGGTCGCCACTTTATGCCTCTAATTATCATCTCCACATCACACCCCCATTTCTGCCAGATCCTCCAAGTTGCTGGTTTCAAAGCTATGCTGCTCCCGGCATAACTCTGGCAAGCCTGATAGTTCAGGAATTTCAGTCTCATGTGCTTTGCGAATTCTGCTCAGTCAGTGCCATGGTGCAGGAGACATAAAATGGGATTTTAAGGCTGTGGCCTTGTCATTATGGGAAGGAAGCAGTTAATGCAATTTGTGGGGAACTGGAATCGATTATACTAAACTGGTGGACACTGACACTTTTATATAATGATCGTCATGAGCTACTTGAAAAATTGCACTGATACTTGAGCCCCACTACTCCTGGGATCACCACAAAAGTTAAAGATTTAATCAAATAACTTCAGAACATGGACTGCAGAGGTTTAAGAAGGCAGCTCACTACCATCTCCCAAAGGCAACTAAGGGCATGCAATAAATGCTGACCTAGCTACCAATGCCCACATCCCACAAGTGAATAAAAAAAGTCCCCGGTTTACCCCATGTCAGATGGACTCAGGCTAACAGAAAACTCTGACCAGTGAGTTCCAAAGTCACATTTCCGTACTGAGCAGGTTAATAGATGATGCAGCTTTGATGACAGGAGGTTTCATACTTAATTTGAAGTTACTATTTATTACAAAGAAATCAGTTCTAACCACAGGAAAACATAGTCTAATTTAATAACATGTAACTTTACTAGATTAAACTCCATCCCCTTCCTATAAATCTACACACACATGTAGACAGACACAGACAAATAAACAAACTTAGATGTTGTTGGTGAAAGGAAACGTATTGGGGAAACAATTCATTAGCATCTATCCACAAGATTTAGTGAAGTGTCACAATGCATTCTAGTAACTTGCTTTTAAAAGATCATCAACTCCTTCTACAGTCCTTTATTTAAAACAGGTCTTCTCCAATTTAGGTCAACAATCTAAAATAAAGAAAACTAAAAATAGGTTGTCTTTACATAACTCACTTCAATAATTGCAAATGCTGTTATTTTAGTTCTGAAACAATGATAAACTCAATATAAGGGACCAAGATATTAATTTATCTATAGTATCGTAATTTAGTATCAGGACAATGATGTTCCCTCTACATATTTAGTGTTAACAAAGTAATTTCAGCTACATCAGTGCATTTCAGGAGAAGTTTGATAAAAGCATGAGGGAGATATGTTGGAATGAAATCAAGTGAGAAGATGTTCATGTTTAGTATAAACATTAGCATAAGCTTATTGTTTAAGTGATTGACTATCGTAGTGTAAGTACTCAGTACCTAGAAATGAGCTATTTACTGTGCAATCTTACTGATGGAGAAAGAAGGGTTTGAATTCATTTACATTACATAACTTATTCCCCTGCAAATGAACAAAATTCAATTTCTTATCATTAAAAATGTAATACAAAGAATCTAAATCAATATATTTGAAAATTGTTTAAAAGATTTACAAAACTCCAAACAAGTGCAGATTTTCAAAGAATTAACTTAAAATGAAACTTTTTCTTCCTAAATTTTCAAACTGTCTGATTCTCTTCAATACTGTTCTAATGTAGATTCTTTGAGTCATCCTATCAGCTCAGCCCAGGCTTCTCGGTTGGAATCATAGAATCCCTACAGTGTGAAAGCAGAACCTTTAAACAGCATCCCACCCTATCTCAGTGGCCCTGCATTTCCCATGACCAATCAACCTAACCTGCACACTTTTGGACTGTGGGAGGAAACCCACACAGACATGGGGAGAATTTGCAGACTCCATACAGACAGTTGCCCAAGGGGGGATATTGAACCTGAGTCCCTATCACTGTGAGGCATCAGTATTAACCACTGAACTAACATGCTGCCTTACTCTTAAGCAATGTTTATTACTATTCTTGATGATAAAGCTCCAGAACAGCATGCATTATACAGGCTCCAATAGTCCAGCAGAGTATTTACATGTGACCGCTAAGGTTGCAGTCATACAACAGTTTATCTTAAAGGCACATCTAGGCATTCATTAAGACCTATCTCCAAACACAGGGAAGACCAGAACTGTAGAACAGTTGTGAAGGAGAGTCATACCAGGCTCGAAACATGAACTCTGTTTCTCTCTCCATAGATGTTGTCAGACCTGGTGAGTTTCTCCAATAGAACTGTCAGTCTCTCAAGGGAAACTATATTGGTTAATGGAGACACAAATGGAATGAAACCACAATCAGATCCTTTCTTGCCAAAGAAGTGTTCCATTTTCTTAAAGTTGTTGAAGTCTATTCAACAATGTGTGAATTGATCAGAGGCATCTCACTCAGCCCTAAAGATTGGTACTTGGACCTTCAAGAAATGAAGCAAATTTTCTAACTTCTACATCTCTTTTGCTTTTGGCCTACAGCTCTTAATTATTCACCAATTATCTTGAAAAAAAAAGACACGAATTAAAAGAACTATAGCAACAACAGAGAAAATGCTAATTAAGTAATTGTGTTTAGTGCTGCTCTGGTGATCTAAATTATTTCAAACGATTTGTGAAATATTAGTTGAATGTGTGAAAAAATTCAGTATTTTTCTGTTAATGTCTGTGAACAGTGGATATTTAACCCCAGCCCATGCTTAGTATTTGAGAACCTAATTGATATAAATATTATAAGTGTTAAACCTTCTGCAGTATCACAATTCTGTGAGTAGTAGAGAAAAGTCCTTTATTTCAATCTCTCGTGGATGAAATATAGAAGATAGGAGCAGGAGTAGTCCATTCAGCACTTTGAGCCAGCTCTGTCATTCAATATGATCATGGTTGATGACCCAACTTAATACCATGTTCCCACTTTCTCTCCATAGCCATTGATCCTTTAGCCTAAGAACAATAACTACATCTTTCTTGAAAGTCTTCAACGTTTTGGCCTCAATGGTTTTCCTGTGGCAGAGAAATCCATAGGCTCACCACACTCTGGGGAAAGGAATTCCTCCTTTTTTCTGTCTAAAAGGCTCACCCCTTGTCCTTAGACTATGACCCCTGATTTTGGATTCCCCAGTCATAGAGTCATAGAGTACAGAAACATATGCTTTGGTCCAACTCGTCCATGCTGACCAGGTTTCCCAAACTAAAACTAGTCCCATTTGCCTGTATTTGGCCCATATCCCTCGAAAATTTTCGTATTCGTGTCTGTGTCCAAACATATTTTAACTACTGTAACTGTATCTGCATCTACCACTTCCTCTGGCAGTTTATTCTATATATGAATCACCCTCTGTATTACCCCTCAGGTCCTTTTAAATCTTGGCTCTCTCACCTTAATTCTATGCCCTCCAGTTCTGAACTCCACCCTACGGAAAAGACCTTTACTATTCACTTTATCTATACCCTTCATGATTTTATAATCCTCTATAGGCGACCTGGACTGTATGGAGTACTCCAAAAGTTGCCTCACTAATGTCCTGTACAACATCCACAGGACCCAACTCCTATACTCAATGCTCTGACCATCAAGAGCATCCTTCCTACATTGACCCTGTCTAATCCTGTTAAAATCTGATAGGCTTCTAAGAGATCCCCCCTCATTCTTCTAAACTCTAGTGAACTGCTGATGTAACCATTGACTGGTATATTACAAAAGAACAAGGAACAAAGAACAATACAGTACAGGAACAGGCCATTCAGAATGCCAAGGCTGCACCGACACATTTTGCCCTTCCATACTAAAACTGTCTTTACTTACAGGATCCGTATCTCTCTGTTCCTTTCCTATTCATGTATTCATCCAGGTGCTTCTTGTATGCTGCTATTGTGTCTGCTTCCACCACCTCCTCTGGCAGTGTGTTCCAGGCACTCACTACCCTTTGTGTGAAAAACCTCCCTCGCACATCTCTCTTAAATTCCTCCTCCCCCCACCACCACATCTTCAACCTGTGTCCTCTAGTAATTGACTCCTCCAGCCTGGGAAAATCCTCAGACTTTCCACTCTATCCATGTCATTCACAATCTTACAAACTTCTATCAGGTCACTCTTCAACCTCCTGTATTCCAGTGAAAACAAACCCAGTCTATCCAACCCTTATTCATAGCTAAAATCCCCCATATTAGGCAACATATTGGTAAACCTTTTTCTGTACCTTGTCCAAAGCATCTACATCCTTCTGCCTTAATATTAAAGCTGAAGTCTGTCTGTCAGTTGAAATGATGATGGCATAAAGCTGAAGTATTTAGCTCATCATTTTCTGGATGTTCAGTGTGCAAAATCATTAGCTAATTATGTTATGCCAAATTTCTCAGTCCCTTTTATCTTTCTGGCTTAGTTCATATTGAAACTCATGCGAAGGCAGGTGTGCTGGAGCTTTCTTCCCTGCAGACCTGGGTAGAAGCTACTGAAGTATAAGGTAAAGTAAAGTACTTACTGCCTCAACTCTAGCCCAGAAGGCCCTTCTCAACCTCCAGCCTTGGCAGTGTGTTGCCCTGACCCTGCCCTGTGCCAGGCCATTTCTGAACTGATCTACTCCCTTTTGATGGTGTGACAAGAGGCAACGGGGCAAAACAGAAATGATGGAATTCAACAGATCTGGCAGCATCTGTGGGGAAAGAGAAAGCAAAGTTATTTTTTCAAGTCTGGTGACTACTGATGAAACGGTTTTTGTCTCAGACATCCAGCATCCACAGTTGTTTGTTTTGTAGAGAGTGTTTCTGTGTGTTTGTAAATGTGCAAATGGATGTGCGAATGAGTGTGTGAGTGAATGTGTGAGTGAGAAAAGTGTGAGAGGAGTGTTGAATCCTGAGACTAGGAGTGAACTTTTTAGAAGTGAAACAGCCACATAGACACAAGCTGCTTATTGTGGACAAAGACACACCCTCCCTGTCCTCTGCCCTCCCTTTCCACACACTAGCCCAGGAGAGGACTTTGGAGTGGAATGGTGGCTCAGTGGTTAGCATTGTTGCCTCATGGCACCAAGGACCCAGGTTCAATTTCCACCCTCAGGCAACTGTCTGTGTGGAGTTTGCACATTCTCCCTGTGTCTGTGTGGGTTTCCTCTGGCTGTTCTGGTTTCCTCCCACAGTCCCAAAATGTGCAGGTTAGGTAGATTGGCCATGGGAAATTGCCTGTACTGTCTAGGGATGTGCAGGTTAGGTGGAATAGATATAGGAAATGCAAGGTTACAGGGATAGGGTTGGGATAAGGTCAGGGTGGGATGACCTTTGGAGGTTTGGGGTGGACTTGATGGGCTGACTACCCTGCTTCCACACTGTAGGGATTCTATGATAATTCTAGGAGAAAAATCTAGACTTGAAAAGCAATCTGTTTTCAACACTGATTTTCTATGAATTCACTGAGGCCAGCTGGAGTGTACACTATCAGAGATAAATGGAGATTGTTATTTGTTAAATGTAACTCCTTAGTTTAGGTCCAAACACCACCCATTTCCCGCTTTGGAGTCTAGTCGTCTCTTTCCAATTCCACTTCTTAAGTAAAAAGGCAAAAATTGATCCAGCATTATGCTGTAGGTCTGGAGTCTATACCATTAAGGACATTAGTGAGGCAGATAGGTTTTTCCAGCAGTTGACAATGGTTTGATGGTCATCATTAGTCTATGTGGAGTTTGCACATTCTCCCCGTGTCTGCGTTGGTTTCCTCTAGGTGTTCCAGTTTCCTCCCACAGTCCAAAGATGTGCAGGTGAGGTGGATTGGGCATACTAGATTGCCCATAGTGCCCCGGGATGTGCAGGGTAGGTGGATTAGTCATGGGAAATGCAAGGTTGTGGGGGAGTAAGGGAATGGGTCTGGGTGGGCTGCTGTTCAGAGGGTTGGTGTGGACTCCAACTTCCATACTTCCATACTCAGGATTCTATGATGAGACTCTTAATTCCCAGGTGTTTATTCAATTCAGATTCCACTGTCAGTCATGGTGGGAGTTGAACCCAGGTCCCCAGGACGTGAGAAATGAAAATAAGAATTGCTGGAAAAACACAGCAGGTCTGGCAGCATTTGTGGAGAGAAATCAGAGCTAATGTTTCGGGTCCAATCTGTCTTCTTCAGAGTGGTGACCCTTTACATTACAAGTATCTCTAGATAAAAAGTTTAGTGATAATACCACTAGGCCATCTTTTGGATATTGCCTTTTTAATGGTAAATAAACCTGCTTCAAAAAAAGCAGAGCTGAATGCACGCAATGAACAACGAAGTTGTGTATAATCATCTGACACAGCCGTAAACGTAAAGTGTATCATACTGAAATCTGCACTTTAGATTACAAATAAAAAAACAAGATGTTTTGTTAAACTGGTACAAAATGATTCAACGTCACATGGAATATAGTTTCTAATTCTAGGTATCTGAAGAATTTAACGGGGTGGGCTATAGATGAAAAGCAGGATGTGGATAAAGGACCTCAAAATAGGAGAAACATCGGGACGCATGCTTTCTCTCCCTGGTCCGTTCATCAATAGAACCTTGCTATCAACTATAACTAAAATATCTAGGCCAAGATATAGAGTAATCAGATAGGAAAAAAAAACTTTGATATTGGTCTGAAATGTAGCTATCATTCTGATGTTAGAAATACTGCAGGCAATTTGCATATAGCAAGCTCCAACAACCAGCAGTTTGTCGAACGATGGATATTAGTAAGACGCCTATGGTCTTTTATCGCTACCTAGGGACCTTTTACAGGAAGGGACTGATTTTAATGTTGTCTGTACATATACATCCAACAGTACAATGCTCATTCATCCTCTAGAGATGGGCCTTGAACGTTTTGTTCAAATTTCAGGATTTGAGTGAGAATGCGACCTGTGAACTGGATAGGAACATAGGAACAGGAGAAGACCATTCAGCCCATCAAACTTGCCCTGACATTCAACTGGATCATGGCTGATTGCAATGCCGGTTACCTACCCTATCACCATAAACCTGAACACCTTTGGTAATCAGAAATCTATCAATCTCTGTCTTCAATGTACTTAAACACCAAGCTTCCATAGCCCTGAACTCCAAAGGTTCACAACCATCTGAGTAAAAATAAAATGGAAAAAGACTAAGTTCCCATAGCCGTATGATATGGAGAATTTCAAAGGTTCACAATCATTTGACTAAAAATAAAATGGAAGAAGTCGCAAGATTTCAACAGAAGTACTTTTAGAGAAAATGAAATAAGATATAATTCTTACAAATACATTATTGCTTTACCCTTTTGTTTCTTGCATGCAAATTTGAAATGGTTATGATATGGACAGGAGCAAGATGAAAGGATTTTTATCTGCCTGGAATGAGATTGGGATTGGGGGATAAAAGCTCGCTTTATTTGTTCTCTGTCGGAAGTCAAGCGCTGGACCCAGCCGCCAGAAATGAAGCTTGCACCGAGAAGAGGAAAATCAGAGCCATTAACTTAATTGTGTAATCAATTGAAAAAAGAGAAATAACAATTGTAATTTAAATCTCCATAAATAAAACCTTGATGTGTTGCACAATGAATTGATTAAAAATGCTTTTTGCTGTAAAATAATCTCTTATGCAATATTCATGAACACAGTCTAAATTGCCACTATGATCATTGCCTTCTCCCGATTTCATCTCTATTTATGTATTTACAACATGTTAGTGTGCCCTGCAGCTGGATTAGGTGGACCCCAAAGGAATCAGCGCTGTTATCATGGGATAAAGCATTTATAGGGAAGATAATTATTTTAAATGCTCCACCTGCAGAGCTAGCAGTTACGATTTGAATTGGGTAAATGAAGCATTGGAATAATATGGACCCACGCACATAAGGTGCCAGGCAAAAATGTGTGAAAATAATAGCATTAAAATTAGCTTTCACAGAACTGCACAACACCAATATTCAAATCACTCACTTGCATTTTACTTTGTATCGCCTTATGAACTCATATTACCTGATCATCCAGCACCTATTCATCATCAACATTTCTTCTATCGCTACCCGCACCTCTCTTTAGAGATGAAAATTAGCCCCATTCAATTTAAACTTCTTTTGGTAGACTGAAGCCCTTCTGGCCGAAGGATTATTCAGTATGTAGCACGGCCTTTCAAAGTTTTCTGTTTTCATTTGGATTTCCTCTTTCCCGTTTTTGTGTGCCTGCTTATAAATGTTTCCATTTTGTTTAATACTTCCGTGTCCTTACTTTCTTTTTATCCTTTCATGGGAAGTGGGCATCACTGGCAAAGTCAACATTTCTTGGCCAACCTAATTGTCCTTGAACTGAATGGCTTGCCAGACTATTTCAAAGGGCAGTTAAGGGACAACCACATTGCTATGGTTCTGGGCTCACTTGTAGACCAGACCAAGAGGGCAGCTTTTTATTTATTCATTCATGGGATGTAGCCATCGTTAGCCACAGCATCATTTTTATTGACCATCTCTACTTGCCCAGAAGATAATTTTTGGAGAACTGCTTTCTCAAACAGTAGCAGCCCGTAGGATATGGTTCCATCGACACAGCTGTCCCGAAGGGAGTTCAAGGATTTCGACGCGGATACAGTGAAGGAAAGGCAATATTATTCAAAATGTGGGAAGAGCTTGCAGTAGGTTGAGTCATAGAGTCATAGAGATGTACAGCACGGAAACAGACCCTTCGGCCCAACTTGTCCATGCTGACCTTATATTCTAAATTAATCTAGTCTCATTTGGCATCATTTGATGCAATTCCTTCTAAACACTTCCTATTCATATACCCATCCAGATGACATTTAAATGTTGTAATTGTACTAGCCCCCAACACTTCCTCTGGCAGCTCATTGCATACACGCACCACCCTCTGCATGAAAAAAGTTGCTCCTCAGGTCCCTTTTAAACTTTCCCCACTCACTTTAAACCTATGCCCTCTAGTTTTGGATTCTGCTATCCTGGGGAAACGAACTTGGCTATTCACCCTACCCATGCCCCTCATAATTTATAAACTGCTATAAGGTCACCCCTTAGCCTCCAACGCTCCAAGGAAAATAGCCGCAGCCTATTCAGTCTCTCCCCATAGCTCAAACCCTCCAACCATGGCAACATCCTTGTAAATCTTTTCTGAACCCTTTCAAGTTTCACAACATTTTTGCTATGAGTTATAGGGAGAGGCGGACTAGGCAGAGGATTTTTTCCATGAAGCATCAGATGCTGAGGGATGACCTTGTAGAGGTTTATAAAATCATGAGGGGCATGGATAGGGTAAATAGCTAAGGCCTTTTTCCTAGGATGGAGGAGTACAAAACTAGAGGGCATAGGTTTAAGATGAGAGGGTGAAAGATTTAAAAAGGGCCTGAGGGATAACTTTTTGATGCAGAGGGTGGTGCGTGTGTGGAATGAATGGCCAGAGGAAGTGGTGGAGGCTGGTACAATTACAACATGTAAAAGGCTTCTGGATGGGAACATGAATAAGAAGGGTTTAAAGGGATATTGGCCAATTGCTGGAAAATGTGGAATCAGCAGTTTCTCAATCAAATTAAAAGAGTGGGTCAGCAATTTCATGAAGAGAAAAGTAGACCTGTATGTAAATGGTAGTGACAGTGTCAGACAAAAACTGATGGTAGAGAGCCCCTTCACGTATCTTCTTCCTGTGAGACCTTAAGTGTGACATCACAGGAAAACAGGTATGTGATGGATATTTCTTCCATGCCTTTTGAGTGGCCAATTATTTAAATCAGGAGACTTTATTACAGTTAAAGAGTGCAGTTAAGAAAGTTAACTTTAAAATTTTTAACATCCAAATGAATTAATTGAATATCTTAGAAATTGGTGAACAGGTGATGTACTGCAGCTGTAGTATGTGGGTGCTCATGGAATCCAGTGTGATCCACAATTACAACATCTGCAGCAAGTGTTTGCTGCCTGAGGAAATTTGGCTCAGAGTTGATGAGCTGGAATCTGAGCTGCAGGCATTGCGATATACCAGGGAGAGGGTCAGGAACCTGGGCACTGTGTTTCAAGAGGCAATCACACCCCCTAGATTAATTGCATTAAATTTAGTCTGTGGCCAGGGACAGGAGGGTATGATTGTGAGTGAGATAGTTTGAGGATCCAAAATTTACTTTGGAGGAGTCTCAGCTGCTGCCCTTATCCAATAGATATGAGGTCCTTGTTCACAGTGTGGGTGAGGGCACAGACTGCAGGTAGAATGAATGAACTGACCATAGCACTGTGGTCCAGAATGCTATTCAAGTGGATGGTGAAAAGAGGAATATTGTTCTATTAAGGGATAGTATAGGTGTAAGGTAGTTACTGTACTGTGCAGACAAGACAGAGTGCCGAAGGCTGTGTTGTCTTCCTGATGCCAGGGTTCAGGACATCTCTTCAACAGTGGCGAGAAACTGGGACGAGAAGAAAAAGATCTAGTTGTCATGGTCCAGATAGGTACAACAATGTAATTAGGATTAAGGAAAAGGTTTTGAACTCAGAGCTAAATTATAAAGCAGAACCACAAAGGTAATAGTCTTTGAATTAATATCTGAGCTGCATGCAAATTGGTGAAAGATAAATATGATTATAGAAGTAAATGCATGGCTCAAAGATTAGTGTGGAAGAAATGAGGTCTCATTCATGGACCACTCATACCAGTATTCAAGAAAGAGAGGGCTGTTCCATTTGGATGGGCTTCACTTGAGTCATGCCACTGTCCTGGCAAATTGCTTAACCACATTTGTAGAGAGGGTTATAAATTAATTAGTGGTGATTCAGTTGAAGGCAAGTTTTAAAAAATTAGAAAGAAACGAGAGAGTCTTCGTTTAGGGAAAGTGAGAGGTGAATGATAATCAACATGTGACAGGATGTGGTAGAAAATATATGTAGCGGTGTGCAGCAGAACTTAGAAAAAACAGAATAATTATGATAAAAAGTTAGAACTTAAGGTTCTTTATCTGAATGCACATTGCATTTATAACAAGATAGATAAGTTGATGATGCAAATTGAAATAAATGAATATGACTTGATAGCTATTATGGGAATGTGGTTGCAGGGTGACCAAGACTGGAGCTCAACATTCAATGTATTCAACATTCTGGAAGACTAGACAAAAAGAAAAGGAAGTAAGATAGCTTTGTTTAAAAATGAAGGGATCAGTGCAGTGGTGAGTAATGACGTAGGTGTAATAGATCAAGACCTCGAAACAGTTGATGGCGAATTAAGGAATAGCAAGGGGAAAAAGGTCAGGATGAGGAGTTACATCACTGTAGGACGAAGTATAAATCAGGAATTAATGCAAGTGTGGAACAAATATCATGGGTAATTTTACTTTCTATATTGACTAGACAAATGAGATAGCAAGCGTGACTTGAAAGCAGAATTTCTAGATGCATTGGGGATTGCTATTTAGAGCAAAACATTGCAGAACCTACCCAGGAACAGGCTATTTTACATCTGCTGAAGTGTGATGTGGTCAGATTGAAAAGAGATCTAATAGTTAAGGATCCTCTAGAGAGTAGCAATCACACATGATAGAATTTCAAATTCAGTTTGAGGGTGAGTAACTCTGGTCTCAAACAAACATCCTTCGCTTAAATAATGGTAAATACAGAGGTCTGAAGATAGAGTTATCTAAAGCAATTTAGGAAAATAGACTAAATGAAAGGTTAGTGGATGAGTGATCGCAGACATTTAAGTAGATATTTTATAATGCTCAGCAAAAGTTTATTCTGAACAAAAAGACTCATTGAAAAGGATGAACCACCTGTGATTAACAAAGGTGGCCAAGGAGAATATCCAGTCAAAAACTAAAGCATGTAAAAACAGCAAAAACGAATTGAATTCCAGTGGATTAAGGTTTTTTTTTAGGAGCCAGCAACAGATGACTGAAAAGCTAATGAACAGGGAGAAAATTGATTAAGGGGCTGAATATGGAGGTAGAAAATATAAGGAATTTTCAGAAGACGTTTGATAAGATTCCACATAAAATGTTATTGCATGAGAGAGGTCATAATATTAGGATAATGTAATATCATGGATTGAGGATTGTTTAAGACACAGAAAACAGAGAATCAGGATGTGTCTCTTCAGGATAGGAAAACATAACTATTGGAGTATCACAAGGATCAGTCCTAGAGCTTTAATTATTTACAATTTAAATCAATGACATGGCGGGGGGGAGCGTGATGGTGGTGGTAGTGGAGAAATGTAATGTATCTAAAATTTACTGAAGATACAAAAATAGTTGGGAGGGCATGTTGTGATGAGGACATAAGGAATCTGGAAGTGGATATAGGTAGATTGAATGAATGGGCAAAAATTTGGCAGATGGTGTTTAAAGTATTGAAGTGTGAGTCATGCACTTTGGCAGGAAGAATCAAAAGACAGACTATTAAATGGACAGATACACCAAAAAGGTGCAGTGCAGAGGGATCTGGACATTCTTGTGCATGAAGCACAAAAAAGCTTAGCATGCTGGTGCAGCAAGTAATTAAGAAGGCCAATGGAATTTTGGCCTTTATTTCTAGGAGATTGGAATTTAACAACAGTGAAGTATTTATTACATCTTGCAGGGTTTTTGTTAGGTCATATCTGGACTACTGCGTACAGTTTTGCTCATTTTAATTTTAAAAATAGGATATACTGGCACTGGAGGCTGTTCAATGGAGATTCACTAGGCTGATCCGTGGATGAATGGGTGAATTGTCAAAAGCGATTAAACGGATTAGGCCTCTATTCATTAATGTTTAGAAGAATGATTGATTGTTTGATTGATTGAATTATTGTCATGTGTACCGAAACACAGTGAAAAGATTTGTTTACGAGCGATACAGGCAGATCACAGCAACCAAAGGATGTACAGATCAAAAAGACTTAGAGGCATACAGGTTACATTGACAGATTTAGAGTTTATGTTTAAGAGTGTAGAATGATCATAAGAAATGTTAGAGTTAGGTCTGCTGTAGGAGCTCACAAGGAGTAGTCCGCTGTCAGTTCCATCTTGCGTGAATGAGGGGTCATCTTATTGTAACATATGCAATTCTGAGAAGGTTGACCCCAGGGTGGATGCTGGGAGGATGTTTCCACTAGTGATGAATCTTGAACTGGGGACATAGCTACAAAATAAGGGGATACTCATTAAAACTGAGATGCAAAGGAATTCCTTCTCCCAGAGTTGTGAATCTCTGGGATTCTCTAACCCAGAGAGCCGCAGACGATAAATCGCGGAAAGTATTTTAAAAAATGAGGTAGATGGATTTTTAAACATCAAGCTATTGATGTCTATGCTGAGTTGGCATGAAAGATGAGTTGAGGCCTGGGGCAGATTAGTTTGATGTTTTTCAAAGGCAGCGCAAGCTTGAGGACCGAAATGACCTCCTCCTGCTCCTATTTCTTATATTTATATGTTCTTCTCATATAAATTAAGATGGATGGCTGTGAGGTGAATTTGCACATGATGGTGTTCCTATGCATCTTCTGCCCTTGTCATTCTAAGTGGTTTCAGTCAAGGTTTAAAAGTTGCTGTTGCAGGAGCTTTGATGGGCTACTGTGGTATGTTTTCTCGATAGTGCATACCGTTGCAACTGTGTGTTGTTGGTGGAGGGGGAGAATGTTGAAGATAATGCATGAAATGCAAGTAAAGGAGGTTGCTTTGTCTTGGATGGTGTAGAATTCTTTTAAAAATTGTTGGAGATGTCCTCGTCCAGCCAAGTGAGATCATTCCATCACATTCCTGACTTATAGATCATGGGCAGCCATTGAGGATAAAGCGTAAGAAACCAGATCTTTTTGTTTTTGGACTGTGAACTGAAATAAGAAAAATCAATACACCTTTTAAAATAGAGAATGTACAAGGAGTTGTTTGCAAGTTGAAAATCAAGTGAAGCTAACTGATGCATATGAGACATTGTTGCTTTTTTGGAAAATTGAGTCCAGACAAATGGCTCCATGCAATGTGGGATCAGTAGAGCTCAGCATAGTAACAACACTCTCATTGGTCCAAAGCAGCTCAACACAGATCTAGTGTAGGAAACCCTAACACAGGAGCGGGAAAATGCCCAGGAGCTAGCTGAATCGGAATCTCTCGCTGCCTCCTTTCGTTGTAGCATTGTTCGCTCTAATTCTCTGTCAAAAGAGATGATGAAAGAAGTAATTCTAAAACCAAATAAAAAGGCCAAACAATCAATGTTGATTAAAGACTGATCATTGATGTATGGATAATATTGTGAATCATTGAAGAATTAATGGGATCGTGAAATCCAATTCTCCAGTTTGTGATCGAGACGGTGGTGCAGGCTGTATCTCTGGCTATATTTTCTCCTCCCCTCATATTTTGGACTTGTCTGCTTCTCGTTGTGTGACTTTTTTTTAATTTACCCATTGGATGTGAGCATCACATTCTGGGGCAGTACTTGATTGCCTGTCCTTAGTTGCCTTCTTGAATTGCTGCTGTTGATACCCACTCTGCTATTACGGTTTTGACTCAATATCACTGAAGTAACAGTGATATATTTCCAAGTCATGATTATTGAGTGGCCGGGAGGGGAACTTGCAGGTGCTGGTGCTCAACTGTAGCCTGCTGTTCTTGTCTTCCAGGTGGTTGTGGGTTTGGAAGGTGTTGTCTAAGGTGCTTTGGTGAATTTCTGCAGCTTGGGCCTGTTTCTATGTGGTGTATCATTGAACGAGTCATCTAGAAATACAGGCTTAGGTTTTGGGGATGTGGGTTCAAATCCGACTTTTACAGCTGGTGGAATCTGAATTCAATACATTCTAGAATTGAAAACTAGTCTAATGGTGACTGTGTGACCATTGTCAATTGATGTGAGGCCCATCCAGTTCATGAATATCTTTTAAGGAAGGAAATTTGCCATCCTTGCCTGGGCTGGTCTATATGTCACTCCAGACCCACAGCAATGTAGTTAACTCTGAATTGCCCTCTGAAGTTGCCTAGGGAGCTAATCTATTTAAGAACAACTAGAGATTGGGTAACAAATGCCAGCAATGGCCATATCCCATATCAGGTTTTAGAAAATCAAAAAGGTAAAATTTAAATTGTGTAGACATAAATTAGCAATTAACTTTTGTTCTCCTATTCATTATGAAAATCTGTTTGTTTATAATGAACAACTATTTTCTTGGTAATGGCAAATATCTGCTCCGTATCCATCTTCAAACACCTAGCTCCCCCCATTGGTGGTGGGGTATGTGGATCCAGCACAGGACTGTTTTATCACTTCCGGACCCACAAGTCTAAGTGGTTGAAAGCCATCCATGCCACTGAGAGTCTGCTGAGAAGTAGAAGAAGGATATTACCTACTGGATTAAGAGTATGTAGGTGCTTGGAGCAACAGTAAAAGCATCCAGGTACTGAACCAATTCACAAGGGTGATTAATTGAATGGTTTGTTGGACTGAGTTGGTTCAGGGTGTTTATTTTGTGGTTGTGTTATTTCAGCATTTAGGTCAAAAGGATACAGTGACGATCGGTGACAGAGAGTTGGGAAGTTATGGGCATATGTGATGTGTCCCGGTGGCTCAGTAGTTAGCAATGCTGCCTCACAGTGTCAGGGACCTGGGTTTGATTCCAACCTCAGGTGACTGTTTGGAGTTTGCACATTCTCCTCATTCCAGTTCGGTTTCCTCCCATAGTCCAAAGAAGTGCAGGTTAGATGGGTTGTTCATGCTAAATTTAGCATGGGAGATGCAGGTCTCACCATTCTGAGCTGGAAATATATAGCACCATTCCTGCATTACCACTGGGTCAAAATCCTGGAAGTCCCTCCCTAATGGCATTGTGAGTGTAGGCACATCAAACGGATGGCAGCGGTTCAAGAAGTCATATCACCATCACCTTCTCATGGGAATCTAGGGACCGGTAATGACTGTTGGCCTAGCCAACAACTGCTACATCCCCTGAATAAATTTTTTAAAAATCACACAGCATGTCTCTTGTTTCAACCTGGTTAGACCCTGATCTGAAGAAATTCGGTGTCACTGTCTTCATGCAGGTACTGAAGTCAAATTTCTTGCTCTTTTCAGGACTGCAGGTCTGGAGACAATAATCCTTCACCTGCTGAAGGAACAGCACTCCAAAAGATTGTGATTTCACATAAACCATGTTGGACTATAACCTAATAAAAACCAAAAGAACTGCTGATGCTGTAAATCAGAAACAAAAACAAGTTGCCGGAAAAGTCTGGTAGCATCTGCGAAGAAAAAATCAGAGTTAACGTTTCAGGTCCCGTTACCTGTCCTCAGAACAGAGGTTCTTGTTGTTGTTGTTTTGCGTGTGTAGGAATATAACCTAGTGTCATGTGACTTCTGACTTTGCCCACCCCAGTCCAACACCGGCACCTCCACATCTCAATAATCCTGGTCAATGTGTAAATAAGAAGTGATTCCACAAGATGCTAGTTGGATATCTCTCCTCAGAGGAAAATCCCACCATCCCAGGAGTGATTCTGGAGAACCCTCCAACAAGGCAGCATTTAGCAAGCTGGCTCCCAACTGGACAAAGGCAATATTTAATCAACATATTTCCAGCTTACAAATAAAAGCTTTCTTCTAGAAGAAAGAAATCACACTCTGCATTATTAATGGTGATTCACTCATTTCCTTCAGAGCATAATTAAAAAACACCACAAGCAAACTATGAAAGGACACTAATCTTGTCAGTGAAAGTCATCAACAGGGAAGGGAGACAACAAATGGCTAAACAACACTTTTATTGAAGGAAGGCATCAGTTGGTGCTTTTCAGAGCTCAAAGCAAACGAGAATCAGTGGTAAGGAGGTTAGGGAAGGTGGCTAAAGTTATGTTTGAAGATGTAGAAATGAAGACGCCTTTGAAAGAGGGAGTTTTAAGAAAGACTTGTAAAAGCTGAGAAAGTCAATGTTTCTGTCATTGCTGCAGTCCCTGAAAAAACTATGTTTGCATCCAAGTTCCTTTCTCAGTTATCCTAATTTCCTTAATCATTGCA
Source organism: Rhincodon typus (assembly GCF_021869965.1). Classification (NCBI taxonomy): domain Eukaryota; kingdom Metazoa; phylum Chordata; class Chondrichthyes; order Orectolobiformes; family Rhincodontidae; genus Rhincodon; species Rhincodon typus. The sequence continues at coordinate 9,763,064 of NC_063345.1, forward strand.
TTGGTGAAGGGTTTTGGAAATTTTTCCTACATTAAAGGCACTGTATCAATGCACATTGTTGTTGTAGATAGTTGTATCTTGGCATTCCCATTATCTTTGTTCCAAAGAAACCATATTGGACACAAAACATTAACTTTATTTCTCTCTGCAAATGCTGCCAAACCATCTGAATTTCTCCAGCACTCTCTGTGCTTGTTTCAGATTTCTAGCATCCACAGTATTTTGCCTTTATTATTTAACTGAGAATCTGATGGACTGGTTTTGTGAAGAGGGTAATAAAGCATTGCCTATTTCATCAAGATGATATACACACTGCCTCATGTCTTCTGTTTCTGGTCGATGTGATACAATAAACATTTTGTAATTTGTATTTCAGTTTCGCTTCCTTGAAATTGAAAGGTAAATTATAAACTGAGTTTGCCTGATTGAGCAAAACAATCATTGCATTTTAAAACCCAACTACTGATGTGTTCCCATGTGCTGCATTGTCTGGCAGTTGCAGGGTAGACTTCCTGCCTGTATCATTTTTCTTTCTTTCTAAATGTACCATTGGTAACTGGCACATCTCAAGATATCTATTTAACAGTTAATGACAAAAATAATGACATATTTCAGTATTTGCCTTCTATTTCAAATCTGCCTTTGTCCTGTTCTTTAGTTGCAATATTAATCTTTCCAGAATCACTTCACTTCTGCTTGCACCTATGCTCCCACTCACTCCACCCTTTCTCTACTTTATAGACCCTCCTTTTGTCTGTGAACCTAATTTTGGCACTTACTGAAGTTCCAGTTGATAACAAAATGCCTAATGTCACAAAAAAAGCCCACTGGGAATGAAACCCTGAGCTGACTAATATTGTCCAGTATGTTATGTTTCTTTTGCAGGGAGACTTCCCAGATTCTGTAAATGAGATTTTGAGCTTGTTGTGCAGGCAAGCATACATGCAGAACTGTGTTCCACCAACCTCTGATCGTTTAATGGAAAGGGAGGACTAAATAACAGCGCAAAGAGGAAAGTGATAACAACACATTGAAAAGAGAAATGTGTTTTATTGAATTGATTCCAAATGTGAAAACAAAACTTGTTTCGTCACTTCAACTCTTTCAGTCACAAAACTTAGGCAGTGACAGGGATGACCATTTTGATTGAACCCGTTCTGATGAGACACCAAGAAGTTGTTGTAATAGAGATCAGAAAACTGTGAGTGGTGCACTTAATATCGTGCCTATTTCAATGAAGTATCAAGTTCATATCCCAATGCTACCAATCTCAAATTAGTGAGGGTAAACAATTTGTAATATAACTAATTTGAGTTAAATAAGGGCAAAAACAGCTCAAAAAACTCATCAGGCCTTGCAGCATTTGTTAATAGAGAAAAGGGTTAATATTTTAGGTCATAGCCTTTCATCAGAACCACCATAGGGCCTCATCAGGATATATTCTGGTCAATGGGAGATTCAGTAATGGCACTGTCGTTGACCATCAAGAATGATAGTTAGATTCTCTCTTGTTCAAGATGGTCATTGCCTGGTTCCTGTGTGGTGCCACAGCTGTAGATGGTTGGACCTATGGCATCACCCTGAGGAAGTCCTGCCACATTATCTGCATTAGGAGTGAGCTACAGAGTCATACAACAGACAAACAAACCCTTCGGTCCAACTAATCCATGCCAACCATAGTCCCAAACTAAACTAGCCTCACCTGCCTGCTCTTGGCCCACACCTCTCTAAACATTTCTTATTCATGTACTCATCCAAATATCTTTCAAACATTGTAACTGTACTTGCATCCAGCAATTCCTTTGGAAGCTCATTCCACACATGAACCACTCTCGGTGTAAAAATGTTGCAGATCAGATCCTGTTTAAATCTCTCTCCTCTCAGCTTAAAAAAATACCCCGTATTCTTGAAATCCTCCACCATAGGAGAAAGACTCCTGCCATTCACCTTATCTATAACCCTCATGATTTTATGAACTTCTATAAGATGGTGACTCAACCTCCTACCCTCTTGTGAAAACGGTCCCAGTCTATCCAGCCTCTCCCTATAACTCAAAACTTCCATTCCCAGCAACATCCTGGTAAATCTTTTCTGAACCCTCTCCAGCTTGATAACATCCTTCCTATAACAGGGTGACCAGAACTGGACACTGTACTCCAGAAGAGGCCTCACCAATGTCTTGTACAACCTCAACATGACTTCCCAATGAGTTTATTGACATCCAGCAACCATAACCATTTTCCTTTGAGCTGAGTATGACTCCAACGTGTGGAAAATTTGCTCATTGATTCCCATTAACTCTAGTTTTGTGTGGGACATAACGTACAAATTAGGAGTGAAAGTTGGACTTTGGAACCTTCATACCAGCTCCATCATTTAATAAGGTCATGACTGAGCTGTTTGGGTTCTGAATTCTACATTCCCATTTTCCCCCATAAGCTTATCCTCTAGCCTAACAATCAAAAAAATAGACTCCCATGACAGATGAGTGATAAAGGAGTCTTAAACAAAACTCTGGAGTGAAATAATGAAGAATTATCAGAAATGCACCTCCCAATCTATTTCTCTAGAAAATTAGAGAGATTGGTCAGGTAGGAACAGCTCCTAAAACCAAGCTAATTACTACTAATGAGGTTGTTTTCCTTCAAACCTTTCTCAGCTGTGTTCTCGCTCATCAGTTCCATTATTCTCCCAGTTACTGATGTGATGATTGGGTTCACAGTTACCTAGTTTCATTTAAGACCATCAGACCATAATTTCTCAAAAACATGGACCACAATTGCTCTGATCTCACATAATAGGAACTCTCCTGTATGTATTACCTCCCTCATGATTATATGCAGGACGTTTCTCTATTCCTTCTTGGAATCCTTGGATTTGTACTATTGATTCCTCAGCATTTATTTGTTTTCAGCCACTTCAACCTGTGTTGTTCTTTATGCAAATTGTATAAAGTTGACCAAGCTTAAGCTTCGCTCTAGAATTGCTGACAATCAATTGTACACTACCAGTGTCACCTCAAATGAATATATGTAAGAAACAATGATTTAATATGTTGATGATTTCTTGTTGATATTAGGTTCAATCTTATTTAGGTCATTTAAAATATTCTCGATTTTGTTTAACAACTCTCTTGCTGTTATAATCTGCAGAGTGCATATAAAATGAATATAATCCACATAACATATGTTAGAATTAAGTTACACAGATATGGCCAACATGAGAGTTAAATTTAAATCTCACAAAGGTCTTTTTAAAATGCAGTGAATCATGGTATCATTACTGTTTACGATTATTTTCATTGGCTTTATCAGTGACCTGTAATCATCAGCTTCCAGTTCGCAAAATAAAGAACAATTTAATTTTAGATTAGACTCAGTTCGCACGGCTAAGATAAAAATGTAAATCAAATGTAAAAACTGCAAGCTGGTTTCTATGTTGGACTAAGACATGTTTCAATTTGAAATGGCATGTTCTTTGTTATTAGCAACATAGAAGAGCCAAGTAAGAGAAGTTTTTGTCAAAGTATTATTGGACTATCAAATGCATTACTGCAAGTGACTATCGGGGCATGCAGGCAGAGACAGCAATTGACATGAAATTGCAATTTTTATTCATTCTTGGGATAGTGACGCTTGCTACCCATCCCAAACTAAATTGAAGAAGGTGGTGGTGAGTGGTTTACTTTTGCTGAAGAAATCCACGTGATGAAGTTGGTCTCCGAATACTGTTATAGAGAGGAAAATCCAGGATCTTGACTTAGTGACAATGTGGTAATGGCCGATATAGACCTGAATCAGGATGGTGTGTGCTTTGTAGGGGAACTTGAAAGTTATTGTTTTCCCATGTCTTTCTCGGTAGTAGTGGTCACAGATTTGGAGAAATGCTGTTGCGGAAGCCTTGACAAGTTTCTGTATTGCATCTCATAAATGCTGTAGCATTAAAACTTGAAAATTAGAAAAGATTAAAGTGTGGGGGAAAGAAAGGAGATGTCTTTGGAACAAACAGGTGGGATGAACTACTAATACATAAGAACACAATGGATGAATCCCCTATGCTGCAATCTCTGCCACCATTTATCATTAAATTGTGTTCTTTTTTCATTTTGATTAATTATATACTGTTTTGTAATAAATGACACATGCTACAATACTTACACCTACCCAAACCGGCCAATCACTAACTCTAAGAGACATTGGGTGAGCTTGTAATTATTGAAATGTACTAAAACTCAGTCAAAGTAAGAACAAAAAAAAATTTTCAAGACTTTTTTTAATTACTATTATGATGTAAGCATGTAATTATACAAGAGCTGTCATGTTACCATTCTGGAGCTTGCAATATGTGAAGAAAGTTTGATTAACAGTACCATTCCTGTAAAATATTCAACAGGCATCATCACCCCTCACAACCTCCTCGAAAGATGTCATTGTTGGGTATCTTTTAGCTTCTAAGTCAGAGCTAACAGTAGTTCAGCCCATTTGCAAGTAAATGATGCATAGAAGTTGCATTTATATAGCAACCATCAGCACCTTAGGATGTTTTGAGACCTTAATTTTGGAAGTGTAATTACTGTAGGAAATATTGAGGACAATCTATGTTCAGTAAGCTTCCAAACATAGCAATATGATCATAAGTAACAAATCTGAGTGATAGTGGTTGATATTGGAGAGAACACCCAGCACAACAGTTCTTTGAACTAGTGCCTGGGGATATTTTGGAGCAGTGAAAGTATTGTTTAATATCTGAGCAAGAAAACTCTTCCCTAGATAGTGAAGCAGTGGGAGTGTCAGCCTGTGTGCTGTACTCAAGGTTCCAGAATGGGGGCTTTATCCAAAAACCTTCATGAGCCTGAAGTACTGAGGCTGAACTGATCAGAATTAGGATCATAAGAACAGGAGGAGGCAATTCAGCCCCTGGAACCTGTTCCACCATTCAATGAGATCATGGCAGATCTGTGGCAGAACTCCAAATATCTGCCTCTAGCCCATATTCCTTTATACCTTTGCTTAATAAAAAAAAATCTCTCAAATTTAAAATGAGCCACTGAGCCAGCATCCACTGCCATTTGTGGAAGAGAGTTCCAAGTATCTAACAACTTCTCTGTGTAGAAGTTCTTGCTAATATCTCTCCTGAATGGCCTCACCTTAATTCTCAAACTATTTCCCCTAGTTCCATTACATCAGCATCGAACAGTGAAGGTTCAAAGGGCGCTGTAGTCTGAGAACAACACTTAGTAAAATCCCACCAATTGTACATCACTGCCCTTCTCATGTCCAACCATTGACTCTCCACTCTTAAAGGAGCAGAAATGGCTTGGGATGCTTTTTGTGACAAATAGTGGTATGTTTGTGTGTGTGTGTGTGTGCGTGTCCCTTTGTGTGTGTGTGTGTCTGATAGTCTGTGAGCGTGTGCGTTTGTCTGTCTCTCTGTGTGTGTCTGGTAGTCTGTGAGTGTGTGTATGTGAGGCAGAGCCCTGCTTTCATTCAATTTGTGATGGAGAAAACTCAGTGTTTTATCAGCTGCCGATTAAATCCTCCTGGAACGTCCAGCTCACTTTCTAAGCTTTCTCTTCAGAGACAGCACTCGATTAGTTGTAACGTGCTGTCTGAAGGAACCCGCTCAATTGGAAAGAAAGGAAACATAAAAAGCCCCAGCTCTGTTAAAATTCATCATGAAATAAACTTGCTGGCTCGACATTAAAGAGCAATTTACCGCTCAATCATTTCGATAAATACATTCATTAGCATCTTCCTTTGGGTCTTTACTTTTGTTAAATAATTGTTTGAGCTGTCAATTTTAGATGAAAGACAGGACTCGAACTCGGAGTTAGGCTCTCAGCACATTCCAATGGGTCTTATTAACAATTCATCGTCCTTTGTCTTAAGAAGATGCGGACACTATTAATAACATTTCCATCTTTAACAATCTGTCCAATTCGGCACTTCTGAAACAAAAACATCCCCAGTCATTTCCAAAATAATAAGCAGGCAAGGCGGAGAGACTTTAAAAGGTGTTTTCAAGTGAATTATAAATACGTACTTGCGATGCCAAGGCATAAAGTCAATTGGCCCAAGGGCTGGAAAATTGGATTTGAATAGTTATTTTCGACTGGCGCAGACTCGATGGGCCGAAGGGCTGTACATCTCTATGACTCCACGAATTGTTCCCCTTGAATCTACCTTTAGATTTGTTAGTGCTTTGCAGGCCGTCAAATTGGACTGCAGGTTAATGACAAGAGTTAACTCGTTCCCAAGAACAGCGCGCTAGTCATTGGGGTATCAATTGTGTTACTTAATGAAGTGTTACTTTTTTGTTTTGCTCATTGTCAAGACACAGTCCAACCCTGTCAGAAGCGGAACAGGATTCGAGGGGCCGAACGGCGTACTTCTGTTCTAACTTCTTGACATCTAAGCGCAGCAGTCTTTGAGGAAAATCTTGTAAATCAGTGCTTTCTTCTCTTGTTACTGAACCCCAACATTTCCCTGAATGCGGAGCAGATGAGGTGGTTCCAATGCAGAGAATAGCGGATAATCACCTGACAGTATCATTAAATACACTTCGCAATTGTATAAATCTCATAGAATAAGACGGGAGATACCACGAGACGCATTACTTAACGTTAAAATACTATATATTCTGTTACATCTGAAAGCCATTTTATAAATTACATAGATCATTTGTGAATCACGGTCTAAGTACATCTATCTACACTGTTACAGGTCATTAAATGCAGAAGTCTTTCAGGGTAAGGGCGCTACTAATCAGAATTGTAGCAGTTTTTTTTAGGAGGAAAGCGGTGGCGTAGCACATGACACTTGTTTGGCTTTGGTTTTGTTTGTTTACAATAAAATGTTGACAGCACAAGGCAGGTTTGTCACAAAAGGGCGAGTGACTTTCTTTTGTTGTTTTGTTTGCCCCGCCGACCAAAATTTCATCCATTTCATGGGCGCCAGCTCTCCGGAAACAAGAGTTTCGCCCCCAAAATCACGCTTCACTTGGGTTCCAAACGTTGTTTTCTCTTCAGCTGCCTCTGATCTGCTGCTGAGCGGGGTACAGTTATGTGCTCGGTGACCGCCAGGCCCTTTAATTGGGGGTTGACTGGATGGGGATTTGGAGGGGAGGTGGGAGGTGGTGAGGAGGTGGCTGCAATGTCTCTCAACACACCTCTTTCCCCGCACTTGCCAGGTTCGGGAGCAGAGCGACTGGGGGACTCGGTGCCGCGTGTTCTTTCGCTCTGAGTCTCAGACTGGCGATGCTGGAGGATTTCCTGTCTAAGGCAGCCGACTGCGGCTGGGCTGGAAACACACCGGAGTCCAGGTTGGGAATCGAAGGCTTTACAACCAGCGAGGCTGCCATCAGCGGGTTCACCGTAAAAAATCTGCAAAATCAATGGCAAAAAAAAGGCACATACTCACAAGACCAAGCAGCGTGTTGAATACCCCATGAAGAAACGAAGTGGCTTTAATTCTAAATTTGAAAAAAAAACGAGAGAACTGCGGATGCTGCAAATCAGAAATTACTGGAAAAGCTCAGCAAGTTTGGCAGCTCTGTGGAGAGAAATTAGTATTTAACGTTTCGGGTCGAGTGACCCTTCCTCAGTTCTGACTCGAAACGTTAACTCTGATTTCTCTCCATAGGTGCTGCCAGACCTGCTGAGCTTTTCCAGCAATTTCCGTTTTTATTTCTGGTTTTAATTCAAACCTTTCCCAGAGAACCAATTTCGTTAATGATTTAGAAAAACAAGACTGCAAATTAGTGCTGGAAATGGAAAGTAAACACTGGAAAACACAGAGATAACAAGGTGTAGAGCTGGATGAACACAGCAGGCCAGGCAGCATCAGAGGAGCAGGAAGGCTGACGTTTCGGGCCCAGACCCTTCACAGGTTTATTTGAAATCACAAGCTTTCAAGCGCAGCTCCTTCCTCAGGTGGAATGAACCTGAGGCACTGTTACCTGGTGTCATGTGACTTTTGATTTTGTCCACCCCAGTCCAACATCAAAGTTGGAGAGACACACACAATCCATGAACAATTATTTTTTATTCATGAACGGGATGAGGACGTCGCTAGCTAGGCAGCATTTATATATATATATATAAAGTAGGACAGACTTTAAAAAGAATTGAATATTGCATGATCGATCTCACTAAAAGCAGAATCACTCAGAAATGTCCAGAAAGTAGCACTGGAAGATTTATATGAAGTATATGAAAATGAAATGCACATGGGCAGAATCTGTCTTGTTTGCCGGAGGAGTGATACAACTAAGCCTCTCTGCTCCTATGATGCTGCTTGGCCTGCTGTGTTCATCCAGCCCTGCACCTTGTTGTCTCCAATATTTGCAATGATGGTTCAGACAGCAGCGCAGGATGCAAAACATTAGGATCATTTCAAAAAAGGGATTACCTTCGGGGAATGTGTTTGTGTTGTGGTGTTGGGTGGGTGCTGGTGAGCGCTGTTGAGCGGTCGTGAACAACGAAGAGTTGATCTTCCAGACGGCGACCATGTGCTATTCTTAGATAAAAGGAATGCACTGCGGATACTGGAGAAGTGGCTTGAAACATTCACTCTGCTTTCTCTGTCTACAGATGCTGCCAGACCTGCTGAGTTTCTCCAGCATTTTCCGTTTTTATAGAAGCGAAATATTGCGGAGGCTGGAAATCTGAAATAAAAACAAAAGGTTGCTGGAGAAACTCAGCAGGTCTGGCAGCATCTGTAGAGAGAGAAACAACATTAACATTTCACGTCTATTCAGTTCTGAAGAAGTCATATAGGACTCTAAACGCTGTCTTTCTGTTCTCATGCTCCACTCTCAACTTCGACCTTTTTTGTTGCTGAGAAATGTATTTCAACGAATCTCCAGCAACTTTCAGCCTTTTCTAGTTTCCCTAAATTATCTTCCGGTAGGAATAAGGGGAATGAAGCTATTGATAAAATTGTGAATTTTTCAATCGATACTGTATATTATAAGGATTTGACTATGACAAGATAGCTAGTACGCAGTACAGTATGACACCAATTACACGGGTTTAATTCCGACTGTGATAGTTTACGGGGACTGCATTCTCACCTCGGCCCATGCTTAATATGGAGTGATGCCCCTTCAACTTTCTAACTATTTGCGCCTCTCTAACAGAAAGATGTCTATCATGACTGACTCGAAATGACAAGTTATTTTTGGTCATTCTCCTTTGGAATGTGTTTCAACAGTTGCATTAACTTGTGATTCGATCTGAAATTGAATTGCTTAACAGCACCAGTATGAATGCCCGATACTTCTACAGCTTTGAGACATTATATCGCGACCCCTCCACCAACATCAGCAAACTTCAACTTGGATATCAGGATAAACTTGGCCAAGAAAAGAACTGGAAATATTCTCACACCCAATTGTTTTAAATCTATTCCGCCCAGGAACTGACAACCGTTATTCTTTCGTGGGGTGTGGTAATATTAGAATTTGTAGCCCATTCCTAACTGTCCTTGAACTGCCCGGCTTGCCAATTCACTTCAGACGGCAGTTCAAATCACCTCTAAGCTGTTTGGGTTTGGAGTCACGTGGAGCTCAAGATTTCCTTCCCGACTTAACTAAAATAAGCAAGTGATGTGCAGAATTAAGACAGCTATAAAACAGGACAATTGCTGAGCAGGTAGGTTGGGATTGAAAACAAAATTGTGTTACATTAATGCAGAAGAAAAAAAATGCTTGGATTTTAAATTCTCAGCGGCTCTGTAACGTTTGTGGGGAATAGTTATCGAATTGAACCGTTAAACGCTGTTTCTCTCCCCACCGACGTCGCCCAAACCTGTTGAGTACTTTCTACGGTTATTAATTTTCTTTATCAAAAGCATTCGCTTCTATATCCGATAGGGAAGACGTTCCGAAGCAGAGTCATATGGGACTAGGAGATTAACACTGTCTCTCCCTCCATCGACCTGCTGAGTTTCTCCAGCATTCTCTGTGTTTGTCTCAGATTTCCAGCATCCGCAGTACTTAGCTTTTATTAGGGAAGGTTCATGTTCAGATTTCTCTTCAATGCGTGAAAGCATCCGCACACGTCGTTTACAACTCACCTCCCGAAGTGTGGGCTGAGCAACGGGTGTCTGAAGAAAGTGGTCCCGATGAAAGTGCTGATACCTAGCTGGGCTGCAGGGTTATAGGCGTTCGCAGTTGCTGGAGCAGTGAACGGTGGGATGGCCGCTGACCTCCAGCTGGGCTCCACGCCAGAAGAATGGCCCACTGGTACATCCAAGTACAGCCCCAGGGGACTGGCCAAGGACAGAGCGTGAGGATGGCTCAGGTTTCCGGCCTTCTCCCGCTTCCTCCACTTGGCTCGACGGTTTTGAAACCAAACCTGGGGAGGAAAAGAGACAACAGACCAGTTTGAAAGCTTTGTGATCCGCCCACAACCAACCAGTCAATGACTCGAGCGGTATGCACGTTGCACGGCAGAAATTCGCCCAAGATCCTTGGACAACACCTTCCAAACACGCCTCCACTTCCATCTAGAAGGACAAGGGCAGCAGATACATGGGAACATTCCCCCACGCCCCCCCACCCCGCCCCTCGCAAGTTCCCCTCCAAGCCATTCACCATCCTGATTTGGAAATATATCACCATGCCTTCACTGGGTCAAAATCCTGGAATTCCCTCCCTAATGGCACCTACAGCACAGGGACTACAGCGGTTCCAGAAGGCAGCTCACCGCCACTTTTTCAAGGGCAACTAGGGGCGGGCAATAACTGTTTGCCCAGCCCAGATACACCCACATGCCACGATTGGATACAAAGACTGACTAGCCTATCCAAACTGAGCAGCAGCGATTATGAACAGCGGTGGAATAATCGCTGGTAGAGTAGATGTTTATAGATATTGGGATTATGCATGTTGCTAAACAATGGGGAAGGTAGATTTCTTTTTAAAAAAAAAGCACAACGGGAGCAGTTGTATACGCCTTGCTTCAATTTAAAACGAATTCGATTTTAGATATTATGATAGGGACGGCAGCGGTTCAAGAAGGGAGTTTACAACTACCTTCTTATGGGCAACTAGGGACGGGCAATAAATGCTGATAGTTGTAAAGAAGGGTCAGTGGAATCGAAACGTTAACTCTGCTTTCTCTCCACCTGCTGAGTTTCTCCAGCAATTTCTGTTTTTGCAATAAATGCTGGCCCAGCCAGCGACACACACGGCCCACGAATGAATGAAGAAAAAAATGAATAATAAATTAAGATGAAGTTGGCCCAGTAGTTGTATCTCACGCTAACTAAACCGAACAATCCAGACTGAGATCTGTCATTCTGTAGATTCAGTTAAACGTTTTGTTTTGAAACTGCCTTAAAGACTCTTTACATTATCGCACGTATCTAAAGAGAGTTCTGTGCATGTGAAACTTAAAATCATATACAAATATATAAAATCATGTATCCCAATGTTGCTAAAGAATCGGGTAGTTTTGCAACTTCCAATTTCGGATTTCCAACCCACGGTAGGGTGGACAGAAATAAATGTGTTAAACGGCCAAGGTCTTTAAGTTTCACTCGTCACTCACACTTTTTGAATTCGTCCTATTTTAATGATGTAACACACACAGCACCTCAAGGTCAGATAGTTAAGCTGGTCTACCTTTGGCACCGCTTCTATGTATAAAATAGCGACAGAAAAGTCCTTACGAAGGCTGGGGAGTCGAAAGCGATTATAGTTAAGAAATCATGAAGTGATTATAGTTAAGAACTACAGCCCATCAGGTAAAGTATATTCAGAAACCCCGTAGTTTGGTGGAGTCATATCCCAGGCAGTCGGCACTGAGGACAAAATTCTCAGCGTGGATCCGGTCTCTTTTCTACAGCAATCAGAAAGTCTAAACGGAACGCCCCAATTAATACTCCAGACACAACATTCGGATCAGACACGAATTAAACAAAATGTAAATGAGCGCTTTATCCTTGTACAATCGGGACGAGGAGACGCTCGCTTCCTATTTCAGATTCTGCTAGAATCAATGTTTTGGACAGAAAATGGTGCTCAAGCTCGGGAATTTGACATTGGGATATACATACATTTCCTTTACTATATAAAACTCCCAGACTCCGAGTTGCTGATTTGGAGCGGACTACTCGGTTAACCGTTTGAGATTGAATTATGAGCACCGTGCTTGAAAATGGCACATTGTTAAGGATAGAGTGGTTTTTGTTATTTTTAGATTAACGCACACAGGGCCACCCAGTCCCGCTGGTGTCCGCCATATGGTTTCTATTCATTGACACTCCCCAAGGCTCTTTGTAATTTCACCGGCCCCCAGAGAACAGAAACTTTTCAGTGCCGAATATACGGAATCTGGGCGATTTAACTTTGATCTGCAACAACCAATGATAAGGAGAACGTTTAATCCATCACTTTGGCAATGCATAAGCCAATGACTAAATCTAAATTCTGTTCATTTAATCTAAAAGAGGTTCTCTCCCTCAAACGCTTTCATGTGGGTTGCTTTGATTTAGAAGTTCAGAGCGCAGAGTGCAATCTGGTCGTTATTAGACCTTATTAAACCTCGCCTTCTGCCCCCTTCCACTCTCTGGGGCTGCCGATGGAGACCCCTGCCGAGAAACATACACATACCTGCACCCTGGCTTCGGTTAAATCCAGTCGCATGGCCAAGTCCTCCCTTGTGAACAAACACAAACCATTATTGACCAAAAACAAAAAGCTGAATTGAACTGGACATTTTTTTTTGCTGCCGTTGCCTCGATATAACGACGCAGAAAAAAAAAGGTCTGCCTTTTCTACAACATTTTGTTACTGGAAATAGATTTTGTTAAATACATTTGAAAGAAAGAAGAATGTCAGTATTAGCATTCGTCATAATTAACAGAACGAATTTCAGCTTTAAGGAACTCGAATTTTGGGAATATCTCAACAAAACGAGAATGCGATTTCGGGCAATGCGACTCCAGAGGAAGAGGGGTTATTTGCTTTAACATTTTGAAAGTGTTTCAACGAGGCGTTTTAGAATGGTGCTGTTTGTTTTGTTTTCAGCCCTAAATTTCTGAAAGAATCAGAAATATTATTTCTCGCCGCAGTGACATCGCTGTCCTATTTTCTTTGCTGTGCATTTTGGGTTGATAAAAGTAGGGCTTATTGTGGAACCTTTCACACTGACAACTGTTCATTCTAAATGACCACTCTTCCCTCTTTTATTTTAAAAGAACGTCTACTGAGATGGAGTTTAGATCCTTACAAAGCCTGAACGTTACTCACTTCAGGAGCTCCAGAAGAGACACTCAAAGTCCAAGTGATAGAGGGCTAGTGGCCATAGTTCGCTGCGAGAGTCTTACCTTGTGAAGACATCGGGGTAGTGTGTTTTCCTGAAAGCCCTCTCCAGTTCCTCCAGCTGGAAGTTGGTGAAAGTGGTTCTGTAGCGGCGCTGTTTGCGCTTGAATGAGCTGTGCTCCTGGTCCCCGGTACAAGAATAATACTGAAGGGTCCGGTTCTCTCTGGTACTGTCTTTCTGCACCGTGTCCTCACTCGGTTGGTCCTCCCTTCCTCTCTGTTCCAGGATTTGGTTGTCCGCCGATGCCTCTCTGTCCCCACAACTCCCTGCATTGTCCTCTCTGTCTGTTCGCGGAGGTTTCACTTGGTCTGGTCCACTCATCAAACCGGAGCTCGCATCGCTTTCGCTTGAAGCAAGTTCATTAAACCATTTCTCAGGCTCACCTCTGCTGGCTTCCTCTCGTTTGGAACGACTCAGCTGATACCATTCCAATCCGCAAACCCTCCCCACTTCGGATTGTCCTGAACAAAAACATACGCACACACACACGCATAAAACACTAAGGGACAACAAGTTCAACAACTATAACGCAAACATAACCTGACCCGATTAAAAACAGTCTTCTGTCTGAATTTAAAAAAAATATAAAGAACTGCCGATGCTGGAAATCTGAAACAAAAACCAGAAATTGCCGGAGAAACTCAGGAGGTCTGGTAGCATCTGTGGAGGGAGAAAGCAGAGTTAATGTTTCGAGTCCAGTGAACCTTCCTCCGACCCTTTCTCCCCACAGGTGCTGTCAGATCTGCTGAGTTTCTCCAACAATTTCTGTTGTTGATTCTGTCTAACTGTTGTTAATTTTTTTTGCCAGTTTCCCCATCGTTTACCAATTGAGTGACGTGTTTTGGCTCCTAATTAAAAAGAAATCCAGAAATGATTAAAAAATGTGGTTTTAGATTAGAATAGAAGATCCTTTATTGTCATAGATGAAGGTGTTAGAAATCTAAAACAGAGAATGCTGGAGAAAATCAGCCGGTCAGGTAGCATCTGTGGAGAGAGAAACACAGTTAATGTTTTGAGATTGATGAGTCAGAAATGAAGAATTTTTCAGTTCTGAGGAAGTCACACCGTTAACTATGGTTTTAGGTGGAGTTGCTACTGAGCCGTTAAACGCCTAAACAGAACAAAATGTTTTATTTTACAATGGACAGCGTCAAACTTTGTTCTAAATCAAACAATAAGGAGCTGCCACCTTACCCTCAACTTCCAACCTTTCAGAAGGTTTACTCCCCATCTTCAGTCGAAGAGAGGCAGCCTCTCCTTCGGGCTCCTTGCCCGTCCGTGCAACACAGGAAGGGACACCCTCACGTTTGATGGGTGGACTGCTGCGTCCCAAGATGCTGTCGATCAGATAGGAAGAGAGCCGGGGGAAAGGCGGCGATTTCTTGGGGCAGTGGGGCGGCGAACTCTCCCTCGGGGTCTTCATGGTGCATGGGTGGCTCCGACACGCACAACACAGCAACTCTGGGGCATCATCAACTCCAGCGAATGCATTGAAGACTTGTTGGAAACGGGCAGTCATTTGTATGCTCACTACTTTAAATAAACATGCCCCAGACATCCCATTGGTACGGGGGTTTGGAAGGAGTTAGACTCCGATACAGCGCAAAACCTGGTCTGGATTCCACCCCTGGCAAAGGATTCCAATTAAATCAATTTGAGAATCAGATCTAAATATAAACACACACCCCGCTTCCAAACTCCAAACCTTTCTCTCTGCCCAGAGCAGATACATTTCTCCAGCATTTTCTGCTTTTGTTTGCTTCAGATTTCCAGCCACCCCAGCGCTTTGTTTTGTTTTCATGTTTGGGTGAAATTTGTTTTAGTCTGGGGATGTTTGAAATTTTGTAGGCGATCAGAAACAAAATATAAGGCAACACTTAACAGTAGCCGTTCCCAAAACGGAGCTAAAGGTTTAAAGCGCCGCTTGTTAGCAACGATCAGAAAAGAAATTTGAATCTTTGGCAAAATAACCAGGAGATACCCACAATAATTATATGTATATATATATATATATAACAGAAAGCGCTGGAGAATCTTAGCATCTATGCAGAGAAGAACATATTTGAGATTTCAAGCCTAATATGACTTCTTCAGAACATAAGTTAGGATCATTTTAGATATTAAATCATCAACGGGCAATGCCATTGATGTCAGATTTTATCCCCCCACGCCCCCCACCCCCAAAAAAGATAGACGGTATTGTTTCTGAAAACAATCTTTCTCCGGTAGAAAGCCGACATTTGGAGTATAAAAGACGCGGTTCAGACCCACACTAGAGCGAGGAGCAGCTAGTCTGATCTCAGTTCGGTGTAGCGCTTTGACCTGATTGTAGACGTGCCTTTGGGAAAAAGATACGACCACTTCTACTTCCACACCTGTATCCCCACACATCTCTATGGCAGTAACACATGCTGAGGTGCTGTGCAGCGATGGGGAAGGAGAGGGATATAAACCAGCGTCCTGACACCGAGCCACGTTCGGACAGATGAACAGAAGTTTGGGGCTAAAGAGCTGGAGGCCTGTTTGGAAGTGAACGAACCCGTGGATTTGTCTCAATTCCTAACTGCCAGGTGGCAAATAAAACGATGCAGCGTTTGTCTATGACCTACTGACTAATCTCCGTCTCCAATTTATAAAGACTGTTGCTTGATTCGGAAGAAATTCCGACACTGTTTCAAAAACGTCTTGCTCTTTGTACGTCAAGCAAATGTTGCAGCATGCGGCTATGGAATAATTCTCTCGGTGTTCATAAACCTTTTTTTCCTCAAAAGGATAAAGGATATCTTTTATAATTCATTGGATTGCGTTGCGATGTGTTGTGATTTTCTTGTCAAATTATGTTGATCTCACGAAGCTGTCTCCAGTCTTGGTTTAATCGTTACAATTACGAAGTTCTTTCGATATGAACCGTCACACGGAAAGGGTTTCGCTGACCTAACCAGAATGTGTTGGTGTTTATTGCACAGAGCCGTACTTGTTATATCTGTACCCCCCAATGTTTCCTATACCATCTCACTATATAGATCAGCATCGTATCAGCATCATCCCCTTGTCTGTATAATTACCGCACCTCAATCACCAAAGTATCTGTATCCTCACTACCTGTATTATCTCTACATCTGCATCATCTTTGTATCTGTTTCATCATTGCCTTCTTTATCATGTGTCTGTCTCGCTACCTGTACTATCCATGTATCAGTACCATCCTTGTATTGTATCTGTATCCTCACTACCTGTACCATCCCTGTACTTGTATCAGTCTGGTCCTCACATCCCTTTACTCCCTCTCCATTATCCACATTACCATTGACCTGCCACTGATATTTGTGCATTTATATGTTATCCCAGGTGACAGGGCAAGTGCCAAAAGTGGGATTAGAATAGATTGAAGCTTGATGACCAGTCTGGACATGATGGGCTGAACACCTTTTACCATACTGTAAAACTGTATGACTCTGAAGCCTTTGTATAGATCCACCCACTTGTCTATAAGTGAGTATCTCCAGGAGAAAGTAGTTCAGTTACAATCAGTTCTGGTGGGTTTTAGACTGTAGTCTGACCTCTACTCTTAACAAACTGGTGAGCTAGGTTAGCTTGGTATCTCATAAGAGATAGACTATGCTAACTTGCTATTATATACTAAACTTTTCTTGTTACACAAGAATGAGCTTTTTCTCCTAAGACTTTGTGCGGCCATGCATATTCACTTAATATTAAAATGCCCCTTATCTAGTATGGACAAGAGAGGTGAATGGCTGCCTAGGTACCCGTATGAGGTCCTCTTTTAAAATGCATATTTCTTCCTATCCTTCATTAACTTTAATGCATTTACAAGTTATATTCAATTTATATTAATCCAGTGACCTCAGTTAATCGGTAAAATTTTGCGCAGCACTGTGGTGAATAATTGTTTGAAGTTAAGGTACAGCATATTGTTGGGATATCCACAGGTTAATGGAATGTCCTATTGTACTTTACTCTTTTGGCTTCATTCTAATTTCCATGTTGAGTACATACCATTACTGAATAAAATTGTCAGTTTTACCTTAAATGTAATAGCAATGCTGGCACAAAACCCACATAAATATTCTTTTGGTTGCTGAGGAGTGTTGATTTGGCTCCAGAGGAACATTTAAAGCTGATACAACATTCAAAATCCAATATTGATACAGATGTCTCAATGTCATGCACATTAAAGTGTCTTTTGCCTGCTATGAGTCTAACAATAACAACTGGCTCTTATGCTGCCCCTTTGACATAGTAAAATGCAAATAAAAAATGACAATAATAATATGCCTTAAAAGTCCTGATGTTCACCAGGAACACTAATAAAAAATTACACAGTGCCATATGAGGAGACTTTAAGAAAGGAAGAAATACTAACAGAAAGTGCCAGAGAAGTTGATTAGGTCTGACAGCATTTAATGAGAGAGAAACAGGGTTAATGTTTTGAGTTTTTCTTTGAAGAAGAGTCATAATGGACTCAAAGCATTAACTCTGTTTCTCTCTCCACATATGCTGCCAGACCGGTTGAGTTTCTCCAGTGTTTTCTGTTTATAATTTCAGATGTCCAGCCTCCACAGTACTTTGCTTTTATTTTAAGACAGGAAGAGATAGGTTTAAGGAATGCCTTAAAGGAAGAGAAAGAAGTAGAGAGATGGAGAGGCATTGGGAGGTAGTTCCAGAGCTACAGTCAGTGGATAAGTTTCAGGTATGAAGGGTTAAATTTGGCACTTGCCTTGCAATGATTACAGTTTGGGACTGTAGTATGGGTTTTGCCTCAACAGGATATTTTACCTGATGTGGCAATGCCTATATCATTTCTCGTAATGTAAGAAACCTGATATGGTTTATCCACCAGAAGTTTATTACGGATCACAAATACATACAAATATTCCATTCGTGGGCACTTAGTGTCTGGACTCATATTAAACTATTGATTTGCAAACTAGTATGCTTCTATTAGCATGTCAAACTTCAAGTAACTGAAATAAGATACAGTCTGACACCTTTATACACTCAGGTCACACGCTATAATAGCACGATGATATTGTGAGCATGTATTTTAAAGGTAGACTGACATGCTGACTGTGAGACATAACACAACAGACTGGCAATTCAAGAACAATGGAAACACATCATATTCAATTCATTAAAGCCCTTGGATTGTTCTAAAATCCCAAAAAGACTCATTAATGTCTGTCAGGGAAGTGAATCTATCACATACTTAAATTTTACCAATACTATGTATTATGGTTGAACATCAGAACAGCTACATGTACTATTCCAATTGTACTTTATGTGATTAGCCCTTAACACCATCTAAAATAACTTAGCAAGCACTTCAATTGTTAGTACTACAAGTGGTATCTTAGGGCAAATAAGAAAGGCTATAATTGCGATCTTTACTTGGACTGACAAAAACCCAACCAATAGGAACATAGAAACAGGGATAGGTCAGTCAGCCCCTCTGCCATTCAATGTGATCATGGCTGATCTGTGGTCTAACTTCATATGACTGCCTTTGGCCCACATCCCTTAATACTTTTGCTTAAAAAATGTATCTATCTTAGATTTAAAATTAACAACTGACCGCTCATTCCACTGGCACTTGTGGAAGAGAGACCCAGGCATCCACCACCCTATGTATATAGAAGTGCTTCCTAACATCTCTCCTGAATGGTTTGGCTCTAATTATCAGACAATGTCCCCTAGTTCTAGAATACTCAACCAGTGGATATAATTTTATCTTTATCTTCCCTGTCTTTTCTTGTTAATATCTTGAAGACTTCAATCACTCCTTAACCTTCTAAGTTTTAAAGGAAACAAGAAAATAAGAAAAAAGTTCATTGTTGACGCATATTGTGAGTGCCTGTTGACAGAAAGGAGTATCCAGGAGGAATGATGTGGCAGTACAAGTAAGATACATCCAGAGGAGGTGAGTACAGTGGCAGCATTAAGCACTTGTTATATATTTCAGAGGCTAGTGTTGTGACAGGGTATTAATAAATGCATGTTTCTTCTACAGTCTGTAACCTGCATACTTGTGATTACAGGTGGTGGAAGGATTTCAAAGGTGCATTGCAGTAAGTACTCAGTGTACTATACAAGGGAGCAACTGCCTTTCCATAGATTCATAGCAGAGTACATGATCTTCTGATTTTGATTCAGGGAAATGAGACCAGTTTCTTTTGAAAAGAGCAGACTGAAATACTTGAATGTGTACTTGTGAAGAGATAAGTTGCAGTGAGCCATGCAACAGAGACTTGGAATCATGGAATGACAATCAAAGTCCAATTGGTATTTTGCCTTCCATCTGACTGTATCATCATGATGAAGTGGTGTGTAAAGTTAACTTAGATATCAGAATTGTCAAGAACAACAAAAAATAATTTTAAATGACATACACCTTGTAAACCTCCCTTTTAACATGCTTATCATAGATTTCTGTGCCTGTTTCAGGTATTGGGCTTTTTGCAGTATGAATTAAGGGATTATTTTGATGTACCTAATAAAAGTTGAGATGGAAAAATTGTAAAAAGTATAAACTCCAATGTCTACAATGCCTTATGACTGTATGTTATGCTTTCTCTTAGGTAGTCAGTTGGGATCGAGGATGACTTTTATTCACCTTGATATCATGGACTCTGAAGTCATTTCTGGAAGGGCAAATCACTGCCACAGGAGGAGCAGGTGATGTTTGAAGAGGCAGGTGGGTGGGATACTTGGGTTTTTTGCTCAGGTATGTTGCTATGACTAGGTGCTGAGGTGTGAATCATTTCCCCTCTTTTCAAACTTTTTAGCTGGTCAAAATAAAGACTTACTATATTTTTTTAGCATGCAGCTACACCCCACTTTATTTAGAATTCAGTTTGGCAGAAAGAAATAAGGAAATAATTGCAATTTTTCTTCAACAAAACGCAAAGGAATGTTATTATTTTTCAGGATGTGCTGTCAAACACACACCCAAACACAAATATAAAGTAATAAGGATGGTAAATATAATTTTGACATTTATTGCAAAGGAATTTGAACAGACATGGTCTTTTTCTCAGGTTGGAGGAATCCAAAACTGGAAGGCATATGTTTAAGGTGAGAGGGGAAAGATTTAAAAGGGACCTGCGTGGGTAATGTTTTCATGCAGAGGGTGGTGCGTGTACAGAATGTGCTGCCAGAGGGGATGGTGGAGACTGGTACAGTCACAACATTTGAAAGGCATCAGGATGGGTTCATGATTCAGAAGTGTTTAGAGGGATATGGCCCAAATGCTGGAAAATGGGACTAGATCAGTGAAGGATATCTGGTTGACATGGACGAGTTGGACCGAAGGGTCTGTTTCTGTGCTGTATAACTCTATGACTCTATGAATAGAGTATAAAAGTAGGGAAGTGTTGCTGCAACTGTAAAAAACCACAACTGGTGTATTGTGTCAAATTTTGGTACCCTTATAGAGGAGGATATAGTTGCATTGGAGGCAGTTCACAGGAGGTTCAGTAGATTGATTCTGGAGATATTTCTTGAGAAGGGATATTGAGCAATTTAGGCCTATACTCTCTGAAGAATAGGAGGAGATCTAATTGAGGTCTATAAGATGCTAAAGGGAATTGACAAAGTAGGCATAGAGAGGTTGTTTCCACACATGGAGCAATCTAGAACGTAAGAATAGTTTTACAACAAGCCGTAGCAGATTTAAAACTGAGATGAGGAGAAATTACTTCTCCCAAAGGGTCGTGAATCTATGGAATTCACTGCCCCAGAGTTCAGTGGATGGCAGGACACTCAGTAAATTTAAGAAGGAAATTGATGTTTAATTTACAATAGGTTGAAGGGCGATGGAGAGTGGATAGGAAAGTGGAGTTGAGGCTGACTTGAGATCGGCCATGATCATATTAAATGGCAGAGAAGGCTCGAGGGGCTGAATTCCCTACTCTTGCTCTCAGTTCTTATGTTCTTACAAAGTGAAAAAGGGGATAGTGCCCAGTACATAAAGAAAGATGAACGAATCTGTGGTTTAAATTCCTTAGTGTGTTCTTAAGGTCTCAGGCTCTAACCTGACACCATAGTTGGTTACAGATGTTCCGGATCAAAATATAGTCGTAATTATTGGAAACATGTTTTGAGTTCTCAGTGTTTGAATGTTCTTCTCCTGATTACATTATCACTGTGTGCTTTGTTTTTTTGAGAAATTGAGGGAGCAATTGTACCTGCCTCCACCATCCCCTCTGGGAGCTCATTCCATACACGCACCACCCTCTGCGTAAAATGTTAATGATATTGGCCTAATAATCAGCTGCTTATCAGAAATCGTTTAATGCTGTGTTTCATTTACTAAACACAGTAAAACACTTTATAAGTTATGAAACAGACGTTACAGTGAACTAAATGATTTGTGTGTATATAGCATACACAGCCAGAACAGACTAAGGCCAGTAGGAATTGCAACATTGTATACACACAGCACATGGAGTCCTTCAAGGTGAATTCTCTTTATACAAGATACACATACAACAAGTTATTCATTTCATTCCATTACAAATCCATATCCTTTGCCTTTTCCAAAAACAGTTCTCTGTGAAAAAAATCACTTGGTTGTGTACTCTAATGTCTGCATTCCTTGTTTTCAGGCTGGATAATTGCTCATGTGAACTTCTCAGAAGGGTGTAAATCAAACAAGAAATATAGGTTGGGTCTACAAGTTTCAATCTCCTTTGACAGAAACATGTTAGTTTCAATTCAGAATGTTTATTAATGGTTTTAAGGCACTTGGCTTAGTCTGTGGTTACATGATTACTGAGGCCAATTTTTAGTCAGCGTTTTTCCTTTTTGAAACCAACTCAATTCATGAAAGTCTCAGGTACTGAAATCAGATCATGCAAGGTGAAAATTTATAATTCATATTTTATCCCTATTGTGTCAATGTGGAGATGTGGGTACATGGCTGGGCAGATAGAACTCTCGCCTTAGAATCAGAAATTTGTCAATGCATGTCCTATTCTAGAGATTTGAGAACTTAAACCAAGCTAACTCTTTGATACAATATTGAGGGCATACAAAACAGTAGGACGTGTTTTCTTGCAGGTGAGACACTGGGCCATGATTGGTATCCCATAGATTGGATGTAAAAATGGACTCAATAGCAGTATTTAAAGAAAGGCAGGTGAGAAGCACAATGACCTGTCCAAGATTTATGATTTCATCCATCTTATAGAAACAAATTTTCTGGTCATTGTTACATTGCTGTTTGTGGGATCTTACTGGGCATTTATTGGCTGCCAGATTTCCTACATTCGAAAAGTGAATATACTTTAAACACTTTTTTTGGCTGTGATAGAATGTGCTGAATTTTATTTGAAGAAAAATACAGATTTTTAGTGGTCACCTTGCTAACTTTCTTAACTAAACCATTGCCATCAAACCAATTTGGTTACAAATCCCTTCGTAGGTTAACCATAGGGGCAACAGTAGGCCATTCAGCCCTTCAAGACAGCACCTCCATTCACTATGATCAGCCTATTCCTTCTTTTCCCCCTATCCTTTGGTCCCTTTAATCTCAAGTGTGATATATAACTCTTTTTTGAAATCATACAATATTTTGGTCTCATCTACTTTTTGTGGTAACTAATACCATAGGCTCACCACTCTCTCATCATCTCCTCCTCGCAGTACTAAAATGTTTACCTCTTATCATTAAAATATGACTCCTAGTACTGGACTACCCCACCATCAGAAAGATCCTTCCTGCATCTAACCTGTACAGTTCTGTCTGAATTTTATAGGTTTCTATGAGATCCTCCACCACTTTCTTCTGAATTCTAGTGATTATCATCCTAACCAATTCAACCTCTCCTCTTATGTCAGTCTGGATGTCCCAGGAATCTGTCTGGTAAGTCTTTGCTGCACTTCCTCCATAGCAAGAACATCCTTCCTCAGATAGGGAGACCAAACTGTCCCTACACTCGAATCCTCTCGCAAATGAAGGCCAACATACCATTTGCATTCTTAAGTGCCTGCATGCCTTCCTTCAGCGACTATTGTATGAGGACTCCCACGTCTCATTGCACATTCCCCTCTCTCAATTTATAGCCATTCAGATAACATTCTGCCTTCTTGGTTTTGTTCCAAAAGTGGACAACCTTACATTTAGTATGTCATATATCATTTGCCATGCAGTTGCCTTCTCACTCAGCTTTCCAAATTCTCACTCAGCAAATCTGTATCCTTCTCACAGCTTTGTGCCATCTGCAAACTTGCAGATATTACATTTACTTCCCTCACCCACACCATTAATATATATAGTGACGAGCTGGGGTCCTAGCAACGATCTCTGTAGTTTCCCACTAGTTGCTGGTTGTCTCTTGGAAAAAAGACCAATTAATTCTTACTCTTTGTTTTCTGGTTAATGTATGAGATGTCGTTATGTGGAAATTGATTATTGTCTTTGCTCCTATAGTCACTAGAGCTGTAAAAAGTAACCCATGGATTGTAAAGAGTTTTAATGAAATCTTGAAGTGTGAAGTCCTTTCTACCCTCACTCCAACATGAAACCATGCAAGTTTATGATGTCAGCTAAGATGCTGTAGGAAGAAGTAATGCTTCATTGTCTGGCAATGACGAATGAAGAGAAGCCAAGGTCAATACACTGATGAAGGGTCCTGACCCGAAAAGTCAACTTTTCTGTTCCTCTGATGCTGCCTGACCTGCTGTGTTCCTTCAGCTCCATACAGTATTAACTCTGACTCCAGCATCTGCAGTTCTTCCTATCTATGAAGAGAAACCAAGTTTAGATTAAGCCAAGAGGAGAATTTAGGCAGAAGTCTGGAATAAAAACAAAGTTACCTGATAAGCATTCCATTGATCTTGTTAATAAATTCATTATCCATTGAATCATGGTTTGAAATAAAACCTTTTACTTTTTTTATGATTAAATTATTGAAGTTGCTGTGTTTGGCTGCTCTTAAGAGAAACCTCAACCTTAGAAATACCTCAGTTTGAATCTCATCATATAATGCAGCTCTTACATGAATAGTTAAATCTGCTAATTTTTCTAATAAGGTGACTAGAATTATAGCATTATCGGAAAAGGAGTCAGCCTCCATTGTGTGATGAGAGTTGATACTGAGTGTGCACTGATAAATTGTCCATGCAAGGCAACATTTTCCTCTGCTTGTTGTACACATATATTGGTAGAAAGATGGTTTTGAATTTATTGGCTCCTGTATAGTACACACCTTTTTACTTCTTTTATAATCCAAAATGGAAAGGACTAAATATGAAGAGATACTGGTTTAAACCAAGGAGACTGTGCAAAGGGATGGTTTGAGTTTTAAAAATCATGTTTGCTGGAACACATTGAGAGTTGTGTACAATCTTGCATTCTCCTGGAACAAAGCAATATGAGAGCAAAGCTGGAGAGAAGGAGAGAATTTAAGCCACACCATTGTAAGTAAGCAAATCATATCTGCTAACAGTCATTGGTTAAAGAGGATTTGTTCACAAACAGCCCAGGTTGATATAAACTAGTCTTGATGCTGTTCAGTTTTAGAATTAACCCACCAATGAGGTGGCAGTGCTAAAAGCAGACCTTTCCAAACCTTGACAACAATTACATCTACATAGTGCTCTAAATATAGGTAAATATGTTAAGGTTCTTCGCCTGTCATGGTACAAAAGTTAACACTGAGCCAAAATAGAGTTCTTAGGACTGAGCACTAAGATCTTGCTTAAAGAGATCAGTAGGAAAGTCTTTAGGGGAGTGGTAAAAAGCCTTTAGAAAGGAGATTCAAGAGTTGAAACTCTACATGTCTGAATGCACAATCCAAACAGTAGATTGAAGATAATGAGTGACTCAAAGTCAGCAAAAATCAAAGTGGACAAAGCAGCAAATAAAAACGTGCAAATAAAAATGGAACCTTGGTTTCAAAGGGATGGAAAATCAAGGTTTGGTAGATGTATCTGGTATTTTCAATTAGAATGAGACAACTAAGTAAGCCTGATAGTATTTGTCCAAATCTTCTCTTGAGTGTTGGAACCCCAATACTGTAGAGACAGAAAACTCCTCACACACCCGCAAATATGAAAAATGCCAGAAAAGCTGCCTCAGTGGAGGAATTGATGGAAAGAGTAGGAAGGAGGCTCAACGGAGAAGATAACCCCCTTTTCCACAGTACCAGTAACACTGTTCTGGTCAATGTTGAAACATCTCAAAGTTTCTCAGAGAGTCAGTGAGCGGGTATGTGAGTGAATGTATCAGCGAGTGGGTAAAGAGAGTTGGTGAGCGTGTGAATGGGTCAGTGGGTAAGTAGGTATGGTGGTAGGATGGTAGCTGAGTAGAATGGCAAACAGGTAGGGTGGGGAATGTGTAGGGCCTCAGGTGAGTAGGATGGCAAGTGGGTAAGGTGGTAGATAGGCAAAGTGCCAGGTGGGCAAGGTGGCAGGTGGGTAGAGTGCCAAGTGGGTAGGGTTTCGGGTGAGTAGGGTAATTGAGGTTGGTGACATGGTATGGTGGGTGACTGGGGAGGTTGGGAGAGTGGAAAAACTGAGGGGTTCTGGGCTAGTCATTAAGTGGTTGAGGGAGGTGTACAGGAGGGGTCTGTGAGTATTTGGGGTGAGTGGTGGTGGTTGATTGTGATGTACCCAGGATGGGTAGCTGAGGAGTTTTCTGTTTAACATTTTCTAGGTTACTGTCAGGTTACTCAGAACTGTCTGATTCTACCTTGAGCTGTAAGGATTGTTGGATGGCTATATGGAGTAGGGGAATTGCCCATCAGAAGTTCAAACTACCAAGGCAATTCCCACAATGAGGACACATCAGGATTTCAGTGGGGTTTTGATGGATCATGTGTCTATCCTCCAATAACCTGGAGACTAGAAGATCTTGGTCAATGTCTTGCTCTTCTCACTAGATTGATTTTCATTTAAATGTTATCTAACAGCATATATTGCATTATCTGACACTTGATTCATATCTGTGTAGAAGCTGTTCAGCTCTTTGCATTGACAAGGAAAGTAACATGCATGTACTGATCTTAATTTGTCTGCACCACCTAGTGGCAATTGGTGAAATGACCGTGGGAAGTTTAAGCTTTTCAAAAACGCCAAGTTTTTGGAGGAGGTGGAGAAGACAGAAAAATTCCCTCAGAATGCAAGGAAATATTTCCTCCTCATTCCATTTGTAATGAAGTTGTATACTACAATCTGAATACATTTTAAATAATAACAAACGGAGGAGATTATCCACCCTTTTAAAAGCAGAAATAAAGATGTTTTACAGGGAGAGGATTTTATACTCCGACTAGTTGCACAATTTAATGTGGACCATCTGAAAGTTTCCCTCCAAGTCATACACTTTCCTGATTGGAATGATATTGCCATTCATTCAGTACTACTGGGTTAAAATTCTAGAGCTCTGTCCCTAACAATATTGTGGGGGTTCCATGCGCTAAATGGACTGTAGCAATTCAAGAAAGACAGTTCACCAGCACATTATCAGGCCAATTAGAAATGGCCGTTAAATGATGGCCTAACTTCGCATCCCATGAAAGCAAAGGAAAGAACTTTTATTTGGACAGTCCAGTTGGGAGTGCTCGGACATTGAACTGGATTCAGACTCTGATCGAGTGCAAAAACCAGGCTGATGAGACAGGGGAGCGCTTTATAGCTGGGTGGCCTGTCTTTTGCATGTGCCTTTTAAATTAAGAGTCCAGTTGCTTGCTCGAGGGGATGTAAAAGATCCTGTGGCGCTTGTCAAATGTTGCCCTTGTTTCCTGTATTGGCTGTAACGATTAGCTAGTTGGTGTGGGAGCAGTTTCTGATGGAATGGTGTGGGACCAGTTTCTGGCAACATTCATCTTACTGAGATCACTTCCTGTTATTGCCAGACTCGCTTCCTAAGATGCTATCACTCTGGAAGGGCGGCCTTATCATTTACAGGGTCGTTGTTCTCTAGAGAGAGATAAGGGTCACATTCTTCATAAGAATTCTCATTAGACTGCCATTACACACAATTACCAAGAATCAAACCTTGTGACTGTGCTGGCTTTTTACACTGTAGGTGGCTTTATAAGAAATCATATAAGTTAATGAGAGGAAAATACTATAAAGTAAGAAGGTACCTTTGCACAATCCAGCAAATTACACTTATAAATTACACTGTTCTGAGGAAGGGTCACCAGAGTCAAAATGTTAACTCTGTTTTTTCCTTCACAGATGCTGCCAGACCTGCTGAGCTTTTCCAGCAGCTTTGTTTTTGTTCCTGCTTTACATCATCCACAGTTCTTTTGGTTTTTATGTTCTACCACAAAGTGCACACTTACATTGGAATCTCAAAATAGTTTCATTTGCATATGTGTGCATGCGTGTATGTGCATGCGTGCATGTGTGTGTGTGTTTCTGCATGTGCATGCACGTGAAACACCACCATGAAAAATTTGCCAAGTTATTAATCTAATCTGTAGGTTACTGATTTACATGGAAGTTTGAAGGCTATCAGATTATACCCACGTTTCACCCCCATTTGTTATTGTGTGTTTTTTTGAGAGTGGGACTATGTGGGACTTGCTTTGAATTCTTCCAGATGGCTGACGCTGCACTGACCCAGCTGGCAAACACAGACCAGGCTGGCATGGTCTGGTATAACAAGGTGTAGAGCTGGATGAACATAGCAGGCCAAGCAGCATCAGAGGAGCAGGAAGGCTGACGTTTTGGGCCTAGACCCTTCTTCAGAAAAATGATCTGGTGTTGTGACCTCCACTGCTCGTCTGGAGGAGAGGACATCCTTTAACGTCATCATCCCATCCACCAGAACCTGCCCACAAAGCAAGGTGCCAGTTTCCCCTTCTCTGCCATGTTCAGGGAAAATGTCAAGAAACATGCAGGGCAGCTCCAGACTGACAGTGCTTGTCTGGGTGCACAACAGCAAAAAAAGGTGGCACTGGTGCCAGGAATACCAGTCAATTCTGGGATATCCCAAGAGTGCTGAGTTGTTCTGCGTATGGCAAGTGGGAGAATCGGGGTAGAATCAGATGGGATGGGCATCATATTGGCAGGATAGATCATTAATGAGGTGGGTTTGATAAGATATGACAAGAAAACTCACTGGAACACGCGGAGGAAGAAACCTCCTTGAAACCTGACGAAATTAACGCTTCCCCAAAAATACAATAATCAGCCCAATGTTTATCTTTTGTTCACATTGGAATTCCACATTAACATATTTCATTTGTGAGAATGAAATCATAGAATCACAGAGCCATTGAGTCACACAGCACAAAAACTGACCCTTTGGTTCAACTCATCCATGCCGATTAAGTTTCCCAAACTGGCCTCACTTGCCTGTGTTTGGCCCATATCTCTCTAAACCACTCCTATTCATGTACCTATCCAAATGTCTTTTAAATGTGGTAACTGTACCTGCATCCATAAGCCTTGATGACTACTGATGTTGAAACAGTTTTATTATTTGTTACAATGTCATTGAACCTTCTCTGATTTAACAACGTATTCTCAGCTGCAGACGTCCTCACTCACTAACATTCCTTATTCAATTACAGGAGCACCGTTAATCCCTAAGCTAATAGCCTGGCAGTAAAGGGTTGTTATGGTTCTGTGGCAGTACCACTGCCTCTGAGCCTGGAGACCTGGGTTCAAATATGATCTGCTCTAGTTTTCTGAAGAAGGGTCCAGACCCGAAACATCAGCTTTCCTGCTCCTCTGATGCCGCTTGGCCTGCTGTGTTCATCCAGCTCTATACCTTGTTATCTCATGACCTGCTCTAGAAGTGTGTTATAGCATCCTTGAACAGGTTCTCTTTGGAAAGAAGAATAAAATTAGCATGTTAGCACATATAATTAAGAAGAACAGATTATACATGATTGCTTATCTTTCTACCTTAGAGAGCACTTTACTATTTATACATAGCCCACAACTATATACTGATACCATAAATTATGCTAAATTCAATTCAATGGCAAAGGACAAGCCATCACAGTTCAGTGTACTGAATAAAATATGACAAAATAAAATGGTTAAATAAAAATAGCAATTTAAGGATAAATTCAGTGACTATGTGGTTCCAGCTGAGGACCCAATTCAACAAGAGCCCAAGTCAGGACTGACCAGACAATCTCACTAGCCCCTGACCATCTTAAACTCCTTTTAATTTCCCTGCTGGAAGAATGCATTTATTCTGATATTGTATAATGCTACAAGGAGATTAAAGTTCTGATAGAGGTTTGGCATCTGAAATGTAACAGTATGTTCTTTTGACAGACGCTGGTAGCCTTTCTGGGTATTTTCAATGTTTTTGAATTCATCTGATTGGACTTAATATCTACAGTGGTCTTTTTGCGATGTTACTGCATTTCCAATTTGAGAGTCAATATCCTGTCAACAGATTTTACATTTTCTTTTACATTATATTGATCAGAATAAATTGCATCCTTAATTTGTCACACGCTGACCTAATTATGGCCCTTTAAACGTATTCCCCTATTGCAGGAAACACACGCTGTCAATGCCAATCAAGCCTGTGCTGATCAAAAACAATTGTCTAACTATTTTAATCACTTGTGATATAATTTATTGGAACTTTAAAGAGATATTTTCCACACAGGGCCTTTAATAGCAGTACCTTCAAGGGGCTGTGTTGATTCTTCTTACTACTTCATTTATGTTTTTATAAATGTGTGTATACTGAATGATAGGAAAATAACCTGTTGCATGCAATTACCACCAGCACCATCTCCACCGTCTCCAACCTCAGTATCTTACAATCATTCTGGGAGAGACATAAGGGTGCTGTAAGATCTTGTCTTGCCAGTGAGAGGGAGCCGCTCATCCAAAAAACTGATGGAGCAAAAAGTGGTATACCCTTTTCCGAGTGAGGTCTTCAACCAGTGACCAACTTACACCAGTTAGTTGGAAGTGGCCAACATGCAAATTTGATGCTATTGCCCCTATCAGTACCATTATAGCACAGGTCCTTTGGTCTTGCTGTGCTATTGTTTGCCACTGTGCTGAGTAATGTGATTAATAACATACAGTGCAGCCAGTCTTCTGTTCTAAAAGATGGTCTGTTCCTCACAAAGAGAAGCTGCTTTTGCATGACAGGAGGTTGCTGTGGAGTACTATTGCTGCGATTTTTAGCAGGGGCCATGTAGCACGAAAGTAGCGAGAGAGGGTCTCAGCATTAAGGATGTGGCAAATATGCATATGATTCAGGAGCAGGAGGAGGGTCCTCGGCTGCTTGAGTCTGCTCTGCCATGTATTTAGATCATGGCTAATCTAATTACTTCAAATATTGAATAAAAACCGAAAGAACTGCGGATGCTGTAAATCAGGAACAAAAAATAAAGTTGCTGGAAAAGCTCAGCAGGTCTGGCAGATCTATGAAGGAAAAAATAGTTAACATTTTGGGTCCGGTGACCCTTCTCTCAGAACCAGACTCAAAACGATAAATCAATTCTGAGGGAGGGTCACCGGACACGAAACATTAACTATTTTTTCCTTCACAGGTGCTGCCAGACCTGCTGAGCTTTTACAGCAACTTTGTTTTTTACTCCAAATATCTGCCTAGCCCCGATAACCTCTCAACTCATTGCCTATCAGAGAATTGAAATTTTCAATATGTTGCTGTGGCATCTTATGAGCTGTCTACAGCAGATCTTATTCTTACAAATCTTACATTCATTCTGCTTTAATAAACCGCAATTTTTAAATCTACCAGAATTACAATCAATGTTCTCTTAAATCCTCTTTCAGGTTTAAAG
This sequence comes from Rhincodon typus, assembly GCF_021869965.1. NCBI lineage: Eukaryota > Metazoa > Chordata > Chondrichthyes > Orectolobiformes > Rhincodontidae > Rhincodon > Rhincodon typus. Next base: position 9,794,159 of record NC_063345.1, read on the forward strand.
ATTTGAGGACTGACCTGTTCAACTACTGACTTTGGAAGCGCAAGCCTAGGGGAATTAAAGACTTACTATCTTCCTGCAAGCCCAGAAACCCAGAACCCAGCACAGGAACAAGACTTGACCTCACAGTGACCTGACATCGAGCGGGCCCGACCAGACTGACTGCAAGAGCCCCCCAGAGCGCTTGCCAACAAGACTAGTGCCCAGAACCCAATCAGACACACCTACTTCCCTTGCTGATGCTGGAATCGCAAGCCCAGAGGCTTCCGAGCCTCCTGCAGACCTGACCTCCCTGACCTCATGGAAACTGGGAACCGAGGCCCGATTAACGAGGGAGCAAGACTGACCTGACCGTGACCTGACCTCGAGGAGGCCCAACCAAACCATACCCCCGGGAGTGCCCAAGGCTGCGACTGGTTCCCAGAGTCCCATTGGGAGCACACAGTTACCTCTCGTAGCATCAGAACCCCCTCATCGATGCCTGGGATCGACTAGGAGCAGGTACCTATTCAGGAAACAGGGGAGACCTGCTGGACTTCAGGTGAGACTGAAACTTCAAGGGTTCAAGCACCCTCCCCCTAACCCCCCGTCCCCAGCATACTCCTGTCAAATGTCTAAGCCATTGAGAATCAAAATGAATGAACTTAAAGCTGGATTCACCTTCTAAAGGGAACTGAAAGACTGCTATGTGCTGTGACATGGCTCACACCTGCTACACCTACCTGTGTCTTATAACCTGAGGGTTTCTCAGTTCACCGAATGGTCCACTTGGTGTCCTTGGGCAAGGCAAGAGGTGGTGGAGTCTACCTCCCAATCAACATCTTTTGGTACTCAGACATGGAGACCCTGGCAAGTTACTGCTCCCTAGACCTGGAATACCCCACAATAAAGTGCTGTCCCTACTAACTGCCATGCAAGTTCACCTCCGCCATCCTGACAGTAGTCCACATACCACTGCATGCAGAAATGAAGAGTGCATTTGTTGTAGTATACAACTCTACAAACAGCCTTTAGGTGGAATACCCCGAGGCCTTTTTCATCGTAGCCAGTGATATCAACCAGGCCAGCCTCAAGAATGTACTATCAAAATATCATCAACACTTCTCCTGTGTCACCAGAGGTCCAAACATCCTTGACCATTGCTATACAACCATCAAAAGATGCCTACTGCTCCATTTCCCGCCCACATTTTGTTAAATCAGATCGCAACGCTGTGCTTCTCCTCCCGGATTACAAAAAGAAACTGAAGTGTGAGGACCCGGGCAGAATGCAGTGCAGTATTGGTCTGACGCAATGGAAGGACTTCTAAGGGACTGCTTAGAGTCGGTGGACTGGTCTATATTTAAGAACATAGCAGCTAACCTAAACGCATTTGCAACTACCATTACAAACTTCATTAGTTAGTGTGTAGAAGACTGTGTGCCGAAGAAGTTAATCAGAATGTTTCCCAACTGGAAACGATGCATGACCTGGAGAGATCCAACCCCTACTGAAGTCCAGTCTGAGGTGTACAAGTTTGGCAACGCTGTCCTAAACAGAAAATCCAGGTATGACTTTCGTAAGGCCATCAAAGACGCTAAAAGGCGATACCCAACTAAGCTTGACACCTAGTCCTACGGCTACCAAATTAAGTTGAATAGAACTGTGGGCAACAACACATCAGAACATGATGTGCTCAATGAATTCCATGCTCACTTTGAACAGAAGGTCAGTGAAACAATGTCACCTATCCCAATAGCCACAGATGCACTCATACACGTGGTGACCACTGCAGACGTCAAATCAACCTTCTTGAAACTGAACCCATGGAAAGTGACTGGCCCAGATGGAGACCCCGTCTGTGCACTCAGATCCTGTGCAGATGAGCTGGCAGGAGCATTCACAGACATCTTTAACCTCTCTTTACTACGATCTGAAGTCCCCACCTGCTTCAAGAAGTCCACCATCGTCCCTGTGCCAAAGGAAAGTCAGGCAGTGTGCCTTGATGACTTCCACCCAGTGGCTGTGACCTCCATAGTTATGAAGTGCTTCGAGAGTTTGATCATGGGTCTCATCAACGCCAGCCTCCCAGATTGTCTTGCATTTTACCTACTGGCGCAACACGTCCACAGCAGACACCACCTCCCTGGCTTTATACTCATCTCTGGGAAAATCCAGGTAACAAAGATACCTACGTCAGGCTCCTACTTATTGACTACAGTTTCACTTTCAACATCATATTTCCAAACAAACTCATTTCTAAACTCTGAGACCTAGGTGTTGGCTCCTCCCTCTGTAACTGGTCCTTGACTTTCTGACCCATAGACCACAATCAGTAAGAATAGGCGACAACATCTCCTCCACCATAATCCTCAACACCGGCCTTGTCAAGGCTGCTTACTCAGCCCCTTATTTACTCACAACTGTGTGGCCAAATTCCACCCCAACTCCATTGACAAGTTTGCTGATGTCACCAGCATTGTAGGTTGAATCTGAAACAACGATGAGACAGAGTACAGGAAGGAGATTAAGTGCTTAGCGCACGGTGTAAAGACAACAATCTCTCCGTCAATGTCAGCAAAACAAAGGAACTGGTCATTGACTTCTGGGAGTGGAATGGAGGGTATGCCCCTGTCTGTATCAATGGTGCTGAGGTGGAGGTGGTCGAGAACGTCAAGTTCCTGGGATTGACGATCACCAACAATCTGTCCTGGTTCACCCATGTTGATACGACGGCTACGAAAGGACAACAACGTCTCTACTTCCTCATGAGGCTAAGGAAATTCGGCATGTCCAGAAGGACTCTTATCAATTTTTATAGATTTACTATGGAAAACATTCCATCTTGATGCACCACAGCGTGGTGTGGCAATTGCTGTTCCCAAGAGTGCCAGGAACTATACAGAGTCGTGAATACAGCCCAGTCCATCAAGCAAACCAGCCTTCCATCCATTGACTTCAACTATACTTCCCGTTGCCTCAGGAAAGCAATCAACATCACCAAAGACCCCTCCTACCCCAGTTATACTCTCTTCCACCCTCTTCCATCGGGCAGAAGATATAAAAGTTTGAATACACGCATGAACAGATACAAGAGCAGCTTCTTCCCTGCTGTTATCAGACTTTTGAATGAACGTCTCAAATGTAAATATGATCTCTGTCTCTGCACCTTCTCTGCAGCTATAACACTGTATTCCGCACTCTGTTCTCAAACCCTGATGCACTTTGTATGGTACGATCTGCCTGTATAGCATGCAAAACAATACTTTTCACTGTATCTCAGTACATTCGACAACAATAAATCACCCAATCAATCAATCAAGAATCTACCCATCCCTGCCCCAAAAATATTCAAAAATTCTGCCTCCACTGCCTCTTGTGGAAGAGAGTTCCACAGATGCATTATCTATGAGAACCAATACATTTCCTGATCTCTGTCTTAAATGAACAATCCTTTTTTGAAAATAGTGAGTCCAAGAAGAGGAAATATCCCTTACACATCCCCCTCAGGACCCCTCAGAATCTTATATATTTCAATAAAGTTGCCCTTTACTCATCTAAACTTCAATGAATAAAAAAATTAGCCTGTTCAACCCTTCCTCATAAGACAGCAAGCCCTTTTAAATAATAATCTGGTAAATCTTCTGTGCACTACTTCCAATGCATTTGAATCCTTCTTTAAATAAGGTGATTAATGCTGTACTAAATACTTCAGATGTGGTCTCACCAATGCCCTGCACAGCTGAAGCATAACTTCCTTACATTTGTATTCAATATCTCTTTCAATCAAGCATAATGTTCTATTAATTTTCCTAATAACATATTGTTCCTGCATACAAGCCTCTTGTCAGTTTTGTGAACCTCGCACTACTGACTGCCATTTGTCAGAGAGGAAAAATGCCTCACCATTTATATATTTGATCTTCCTTCCAAAATGGACAATTTCACAACTTCCCCCATTATACTCTATTTGGTAGATCTTTGCCCATTCACTTAAATGATGAATATATACCCCTGTCTAGCCTCCATATTCCTGTTCCCAACTAACCTCCTATCTACCTTAGCATCATTAGAAAATTTAGTAACCACATGTTCAGTCCTTTCTTCCAAGACATGTATATAAATTGTAAAAAGTTCAAGCACTAGTACAGATCCCTACAGCATAAGACTTGTTATATCTTGCCAGCAAGAACAGGATTCATTTATGCCTGTTTCCAGATGTTTAGCTGAACGTTTATCTATGCCAATATGTTAGTCCCTGTATCATGAGCTTTTATTTTCACAACATCCTATGTTATGGCATGTTTCCAAATGCTTTCAATAAGATCTAATTATAGTACATCCACCAGCTCGCCTTTTCTCCACAGCACATGTTACTTTTCTGTATTCACTTGTTGGGTGTGGGTGCCAATGGCTGGGCCAACATTTGTTGCCTGTCCCTAGATGCCCTTGTGAAAGTGATGGTGAGCTGCCTTCTTGAACTGCTGCAGGCTATGTGCTGTAGGAAGATCCACAATGGCCTTAGGGAGAGAATTCCAGGATTTGGCCCAGGTTCAAGGATATATTTCCAAGTCAAGACAGTGAGTGGCATGGAGGGCAACTTGTAGGTGGTGGTTTTCCCATGTATCTGCTGTTCTTGTCCTTCAAACAAATGGCTGTGGGTTTAGAACATGTTGTCTAAGCAGTCTTGGTGAAATTCTGCTGTGTACTTCTCAAAAGAGCTTCAGTAAATTGATTAAAGATGATTTACCATTCACAAAACTGTGGCGACTTTGCTTGATTTCTTGATTACCTTTAGCATTTATTAAGTGGCGAGCTGTAACATCTTCGATAATTACTTCTGAGGTTTCCCCTGTGACAGATGTTCAGTTGTCAAAGAGAGACATCATGGCTCCAGAAAGCCCAAAAAGCTCATAAGAGACTTGAAGTAACTGGAAAGAGATGTCAATTCCCCAGACTCTAGACCTGAGAATCTGGCAGCAGGGCTACAAGATATCTGGTGACCTGACATGAGTGGATAAGGTCAGTGAATATATGTTTATGTAACATATTCCCACCACCTTACTGACCAGTCATAGACCTCAATGCACCCCTGATTCCCATCAATCACTCTGTAACAGCTTTTGCACTCATGCCTAACACCCTTATAATCAAACGTCGTCCTCATAAACCGAACGATGTTGCCAGCCTCACATCCAGCCCTCGCTGTCTTGTTTTATTTCCAACTAGTCAGTTGTGGTGGTCATACCACTCATACACAGCACTATGCAACTACTGACATTCTGTCCTCCCTCAGAACAGTGAGCACTGTTAGCACTGTGCCTGGAGTGAATGATCAAACAGGAGCTGCAACCTCTGACTCTGCACAGACAGATTTAAGGTCAATTTCACCATAATGTTGACATTACAAGCCTAATAGGTCCATACATTCCTGTGGGCCATTGTCAATAATGTTTCTCACATCAGCATTGACTACAAAGGTTGAGAAGTCAATTTGTGCTGCACACCATTTTCACAATGTTTGCACTTGCTCCAAAAATCGACCCACAGGATACAAATAAGTGCAGTGCTCAAGCAACCATTGTATTTTTATTTGAAGCATTGGCCCAGATCACCTAGTCTCCCTATAATTGGAGACCAGATGTCAAGCTGAAGATTTGTGTCAAAACCCTTTGGGATTCCTGAAGCAATGACCCCTCAGAAATTATCAGACAAATTTGAGCTTTTGACATGGAATTGCCCTGCCCTTGGAGCCCTATGGATTAGTGGCCAGTTCTGCCCTACAATTGGAGATGTCAGACAGTGTCAGTTTACCCGAATAGTCACCCAGGAAAGATTAGGTAGAAAAATCCTAGTCTAACTGTTGGGTTACTATACAGCTAACCTCACCAATCACTCACATTGACCCCTTCCCTTGATTCGCCAACACCTCTTGACCTCTTGACTATCCCTCCTTTACAGAAGTGTAATAGGACGAGACATTTAAATACTTTAGATGTTACAACAGGATAGAGACTGGGAATTTGTTGGTGAGTTACTCAACTCCTGACTCACCAAAGCCTTTCCTCCATCTAAGTCAGGAGATGGATGGAATCCATACCACTTGTCTGAATGGCGGCAGCTCCAACAGCACTCAAGAGGCTCAAAACCATCCAAAACAAAGCAACTCACTTGACCAGTAACCCAGCCACCAGCTTAAACATCTTCACTCTCATCATCAGTTCACCATATCTGTAGCGTTCACCATCTACATGTTGCATCATGTCAACTCAGCAAGGCTTCTTTAACAGTAACATCTGAACCTTTGACTTCTGCGCTCTGTGGTATTTTCCCAGTTGCAATTGCTGGCACATCATGGTATCTGCCACTTCCCCAAGAAAGGACTGTTTGAGATACTTCACTGTGTGCCTTCAATCCTTCTTTGCTGATGCTATGTCTAGGACTTTTTTTTTCTGTACATTTGTGGGATGTGGGCATCGCTGGCTGGCCAGCATTTCTTGCCCAGCCCTAGTTGCCCTTGAGAAGGTGGTGGTGAGCTGCGTTCTTGAACCGCTGCAGTCCTCCTGCTGTGGGTTGATTCTAAATTCTATTACGGAGGGAATTCCAGGATTTTGACCCGGCGACGGTGAAGGAACAGCAATATATTTCCAAGTCAGAATGATGAGTGGCTTGGAGGGGAACTTGAAGGTGGTGGTGTTCCCACATGTCTGATGCCCTTGTCTTTCTAGATGGAAGTGGTCGTGGGTTTGGAAGGTGCTGTCTGAGGATCTTTGGTGAATTTCTGCAGTGTATCTTGTAGATAGCCCGTACTGCTGCTACTGAGCGTCGGTGGTGGAGGGAGTGAATGCTTGTGGATGTAGTGCCAATCAAATGGCTGCTTTGTCCTGGATGGTGTCAAGTTTGGGGCTGCATGGTGGCTCAGTGGTTAGCACTGCTGCCTCACAGCGCCAGGGACCTGGGTTTGATTCCACCCTCAGGCGACTGTCTGTGTGGAGTTTGCACATTCTCCCCATGCCTGCATGGGTTTCCTCTGGGTGCTCTGGTTTCCTCCGACAATCCAAAGAGGTGTAGGCTATGTGGATTGGCCATGTTAAATTGCCTGTAGTGTTCAGGGATGTTTAGATTCAGGGGATGGGTCTATGTGGGATGTTCTAAGGTTTGGTGTGGACTTGTTGGGCTGAAGGGCCTGTTTCCACACTGTAGGGATCTATGAAGTTTCTTGAGTGTTGTTGGGGCTGCACTCATCCAGCCAAGTGGGGTGTAATCCATCATGCTCCTGAATTGTGCCTTATAGATGGTGGACAGGCTTTGAAGAGTCAGGAGGTGAGTTACTGACTGCAGTATTCCCAGCTTCTCGCCTGCTTTTGTGGCCACTGTGTTAATGTGGTGAGTCCAGTTGAGTTTCTGGTCAATGGTAACCCCCAGGATGTTGATAGTGGGGGATTCAGTGATGGTAACACCATTGAATGTCAAGGGGCGGTGGTTAGATTGTTTCTTATTGGTGATGGTCATAGCCTGGCATTTGTGTGGCATAAATGTCACTTGCCACTTGCCAGCCCAAGCCTAGATATTGTCCAGATCTTGTTGCATATGAGCATGGACTGCTTCAGTATCTGAGGAGTCACAAATGGTGCTGAATATTGTGCAATCATCGGCAAACATCCCCACCTCTGACCTTATGATGGAGGGAAGGTCATTGATGAAGCACTGAAGATGGTTATGCCTAGGACACTACCCTGAGGAACTCCTGCAGAGATGTCCTGGAGCTGAGATGATTGACTTTCAACAACCACGGCCATTTTCCTCTGTGTCAGGTATGACTCCAACCATCAGAGAGTTTGCCCCCTGATGCCCATTGATTCCAGTTTTGCTAGGGGTCCTTGATGCTACACTCAGTCAAATGCAATCTTGATATCAAGGGCTGTCACTCTCAACTCACCTCTGGAATTCAGCTCTTTTGTTCATGTTTGAACCAAGGCCGTAATGAGGTCAGGAGCTGAGTGGACCTGGCGGAACCCAAACTGGGCATCACTGAGCAGATTGTTGCTGAGCAGGTGCTGCTTGATAGCACTGTTGATGACACCTTCCATCACTTTACTGATGATCGAGAGGAGACTGATGGGACGGTAATTGGCCGGGTTGGATTTGTCCTGCTTTATATGTACAGGACATAATTAGGCAATTTTCCACATTGTCTGGTAGATACCAGTGCTGTAACTGTACTGGAACAGCTTGACTAGGGGAGTGGCAAGTTCTGGAGCACAAATCTTCAGTACTATTGCCGGAATGTTGTCAGGGCCCGTAGTCTTTGCAGCATCCAGTGCCTCCAATCGTTTCTTGATATCATGTGTGGTGAATTGAATTGGCTGAAGACTGGTATCTGTGATGCTGGGGGACCACTGGAGGAGGCTGAGATGGATCATCCACTTGGCACTTCTGGCTGAAGATTGCTGCGAGTGTTTCGGCCTTATCTTTTGCTCTGATGTGTTGGGCTCTTCCATCATTGAGGACGGGGATATTTGTGGAGCCTCCTCCTCCAGTGAGTTGTTTAATTGTCCACCACCATTCACGACTGGATGTGATAGGTCTGCAGAGCTTAGATCTGATCCGTTTGTTGTGGGATCGCTTACTCTGTCTATCACTTGCTGCTTTCGCTGTTTGACATGCAAGTTGTCCTGTCTGGTGGCTTCACCAGTTGACACCTCATCTTCAGGTATGCCTGGTGTTGCTCCTGGCATGCTCTCCTACACTCTCCATTGAACCAGGGTTGATCCCCTGGCCTGATGGTATTGGTTGAGTGGGGGATATGCCAGGCCATGAGGTTGCAGATTGTGCTGGAGTACAATTCTGCTCCTGTTGATGGCCCACAGCGCCTCATGGATGCCCAGTCTTGAGTTGCTGGATCTGTGCAAAGTCTGTCCCATTTAGCACGGTGATAGTGCCACACAACACGATGGAGATTATTCTCAATGTGAAGGCGGGAATTCGTCTCCACATGGACTGTGCAATGATCACTCTTACCGATACTGTCATGGACAGTTACAACTGCAGCTGGCAGTTTAGTAAGGATGAGGTCAAGTATGTTTTTCCCTCTAATAAAAACCGAAAGAACTGTGGATGATATAAATCAGGAACAAAAACAAAGTTGCTGGAACAAAGTTGTTACCACATAGCCTGCCATTACACACCCCCTGTTGTTAGTCACCAACTATTCACCCTCCCAGCCTGATCATTATCAACTCCTTTGTCTGTCCAACTGCTCTTCTCTCTCTTTAAGCTCTATCCTATCATTTAATCCCTACCCCACCCCCCTCCCTATTTTCTGCATATAAACTGATGTTTTCCCAGCCACCATCAGTTCTGAGGAAGGGTCACTGAACCCAAAATGTTCACTCTGATCTTTTCTTCACAGATGCTGCCAGACCTGCTGAGCTTTTCCAGCAACCTTTTTTTTTTGTTCATGTTTCTCCCTCCTGTTGGTTCCCTCACCACCTGCTGCAGACCCAGTCTAGCAGCTATGTCCTTTAGGACTCGACCAGCTCAATCACTCTTGAGCCACTCTTGGTGGTAGACATTGAAATCCCCCACCCAGAGTACATTTTGTGCCCTTGCCATCCTCAGTGCTTCCTCCAACTGTTGTTCAACATGGAGGAGTATTGATTCATCAGCTCTGGGAGGACAGTATGTGGTAATCAGCAGGAGGTTTCCTTGCCCATGTTTAACCTGAAGCCACGAGGCTTCAGGGGGTATGGAGTCAATGTTGAGGACTACCCTCAAGCAATACCCTCCCAACTGTATACCACTGTGCCACCCCCTTTGCTGGGTCTGTCCTGTCGGTGAGACAGGACATATCCAGGGATGGTGATGGTGGTGTCTGGGACAGTGTCTGTAAGGTGTGATTCTGTGAGGATGACTATGTCAGGCTGTTGCTTGACTAGTCTGTGAGACAGCTCTCCCAATTTTGGCAATAACCCCAGATGTTAGTGAGGAGGACTTTGCGGGGTCGACAGGGCTGTTTCTGCCGTTGTCTTTTCCGGTGCCTAGGTTGATGCCAGGTGATACGTCCAGTGTCATTTCTTTGAGACTTTGTCGCGATTGGTACAACTGAATGGCTTGGTTGGCCATTTCAGAGGGCAGTTGAGAGTCAACCACAGTCACATGTAGTCCAGGCCAGTGAGGGTGGCAGATTTCCTCCCCTGAAGGGCATTAGTGTACCAGACTGGGTTTTTCTGACAAATGGCAATGATTTCATGGTGATCAGTAGATTCTTAATTCCAGACTTTTTTTTAAAATTCAAATTCGATCATCTGCCGTGGTGGGATTCAAACCCGGGTCCCCAGAACATCAACTGGGTTCCTGGATTAATAGTCTAGCAATAGTACCACTAGGCTATCACCTACCATCTACTTGTCTAATTATCAGTTGTAGAGGTAGACCACTGATGATCCAACAGAAGATGCACTTATCTTAGTTACTAAGATTTTTTTATTGCATGATAGCAGTAAGTACAACTTGTATTATCAGTAAGGTATCACTACTAAGGACATGTGGGAGTTGTACAGAATACATCTGCTCAATTTGAACTCTATTATAGAATTCTTGTCTCCATCCAAAGACTTTGTGTGAAATCATCAGATTGGATGGAGTTAATGCAACGTTAATACTAACTAATAAAATGATAACCTAATACAACTTCTTTTCCCAAGCATTTTCGCCATTGCTAACCCATTATACAATCATGCATGTAACTGTATTGCCTTTATTTGGTCCCCATTGTTCCCCCTCCAAAGTCTTTATATCATTTCTGTACATTTCACAATTTTCCCAGACCTCACTCTTTTCAGATTTGGAGAAATGGTACATCATTTGCTTGAGAACCAGTGATCTTGGATGAGGTCCATATGTCATGTCTCTACTGGAGATTTTCAATGTCTCAAGTATTCTTTTCAGAGGATATAGTTCCTTATAAACCTTGTTGTTGATCCTTTTCAATATCCAGAGGACCTTCAATTACTCAGTTTCCTTTGAAGTCGAACTCTTTAGTGCTAACTCAGCAGGTGCCCCATAAAGTCATCTCGATGAAGATTTAAACTCATGAATGCCCATCATGGAAGGCAGCTACTCTGTTGAAACAGTTATTTTATTTCATGCAGTTTCCTGGATTCTGGAGTTTTCTGAGTGGAAGAAGTTTTCTATTTTTTGTAGCATCCTGGAAGACAATTTCTTTGCCTTGAACCTGTCTTGTAACTTTAGGCACTGATCTGGCTGATTTGGAATCATACGCAACTCATTTCTCTCAATTTGTTGATCAGGTTGAATGTCTTCAATTGCCCTCTGACCTGTTTTTCAGACTCTCTTGTTGTGTTATCGTTTGCTGCTCATTCAGCATTATCTCTATTACTGGCATTGACTGCTCTTTTGTAGAAGACAAGAGACTGAACATTTTCACTAATTCCGTGAAGCCTGTGACTTCCTCTACATTGACAAAATGAGGCCTCTGTCTAATCTCATTGGTATCCTTTTTCTATTTGAATTGAATTTGTTTGAATTCTCCTCCTGGTTATCCCTTGGATGGTTAGTTCAACACAGTTTGCTCCTGGGCCAGTTGTTCTCTAGGAGATCATTGATCTCCTTCAGCTTTTCTGATGAAGTTGAGGTCAAAACATGAGTGCAAGATCAAAAGTGAAAATTTTGCTTGGAAATAACTTACAGGTTCAACTCTCTTCTAAGTGATGTATTGCATTATACCTTGCAGCATTTTAATGCTCTTGACAGTCAAGTCACCTACAACATGTAATCTCATTCCTGTAGACAATAATGTCTGCTTCTTCAGACATGGTAGTAGGAATAGGATGATAATTCCCACGCTTGCATCAAGTTTAAAATTCATAGGATGTACATTGACCCAAATACGTTTAGTGTTTTCTGCTTTGTATCTTGTCCTTTCACTGCCCCCTGCAGCTTTGCCTTGTGAATGCTGTTCTCAAGGATGGTGAAGCTTGGTGTAGAGGTGACACTTTTACACTCTTTTGCTTTCTCCTTCTGGTCTTTGAGTCATTTTCATAAAGTTATCCCCTTTTCACATCAGTAAATCTAACTAACTCCCAGACCTTTCTCTCACCCCTTTGATTACAGTCTTTACATGTTCCCTTCAGGGTGTCCTTTGCAAAGTCCCCTGCCTCTTCCTAAGTGTGACGTTCCTCCACTCTTTTCCCTTAGCCCATGCTCCTACCCTTGCATCTTTTCCCACTTCTTGCTGATAGTTTATCTCTGGAGTGCTGAGCTTGCCCTATTGATGCTCCCACACTGCAGTTATCTCTGTGAATAGCCACATTCCAGCTGTTAACTGTCATATCATCTTAAATGCAGCAGTGTTTTTGTTGTTGTAAATTTACTTTTCTTCAAAAAAATTCTTCCTTCTGGCCTTCTCTGGAAATTTCTCCTCATAGTGAGGGGTGGGGGGGGGGGGGTCACTTCATAAAATTTGAATCTGCACCAGCATCTGGTATTACCCTGATGACCACTGCTAGTACCTTATAGCATTTGCAATCTCTTCAAGAATGTGACAGAGGATAAGAGATAACACAGTGTGGAGCTGGAGGAACACAGCAGGCCAGGCAGTATCAGAGGATCAAGAAAGTTGATGTTTTGGATCAGGACACCTCTTCAGAAAATGCACTACCATGTGTATTACCGAGATCACCTGAAGAATTTTCAGAAGAAGTGTCCCAACCCGAAACATCAACATTCCTGCTCTTCTGATGCTGGCCTGCTGTGTTCCTTCAGCTCCACACTGTGTTATCTCTGGCTCCAGCATCTGCAGTTCTTGCTATCTCTGACAGAGGGTGAGAGTTGTATAAGGTACTTGCTGCTACCAATTCTCATTGGTCTATACTGTGTTGAGGATCTGCCCAATTATCAGTGGTAGGAGATGGATCACTGGTGAGTTTAAAATTAAAAGGCTCATGCCTTAGTTCACAAGACAGCTTATTGCATTAGAACAGTAAATACAACTTCTAAAACTGGTCAGGCATGGTAACTGAGGACTCTTAGGAGCTGTGCAGAATATATTTGCTCCTTATGAAATCCCTAGAAAACCTTGTTGCCACTATGACTATGTGTGACATTATCAGTTTGTGTGTGGATCTGATGAAATTTATCACTAACCCTTTCAGAACCTAGCTTATAAATCACCACCTAGAAACTGAAATAACTTCACAGAGGCCAGTATCCTATCACCAAGTTTCCTGTTATTTACACATGGAGGGCCCTTGACACTGCTCCAGCTCCCTCAGAGACAGCTCTTAGAATGGCAAAATGCCTCACACTCCTCTTTTTAACTGTCAACCAGGGCTCCCTGATTGGACCAGATTAACAGCCCCAGTCAGGGAAGCCATGTTCTGCGAGGTCAAGCTAGCTGACCTTGTTACAATCACTATTGAAACCAGGGGCTGGGACAGAAATTATATGGATCCCTGGAATGTCCCTGACCCATGGATATCTGCTCTGCCCCTGACCCAACAACATTGGGACTCCCAGAGCTGTTATTGAGGCTTAACATACCCCTTCATCTGGGCTCTCCTCAAAGAACAGGGGCAGCAGATACATAGGTACACTGCCATCTGCAAGTTTTCCTCCAAATATCTTGATGTGAAACTATATCTCTTGTTCTTCCACTATCACTGGGCCAAAGTTCTGGAACTTCCTCCCTACAAGCACTGTGGTATACCTGCACCAGATGGACAAAAGTGATCCTAGAAGAGGGTGCATCAGCCAGAGACACTCAGATGAACGAATAAACAAAAACTATGACCAGCGCATTAGCAATTTTGATTTGTAATCCTTAGACATGAGGATAGTTGAGATGGTCTGAGTCGGGGATATAAAACGATAAAAGGTATTTTCAGCGTATCTTTCCTGCAGCAGGGGGGTGTGCTTAAAGGGTGATAACTAAGTTAGTGTATGACAGGTTAAAAATGTGATTTATTCTGATGAATGGAAATTTAGATCAATATAATGTGAATGAAAATTTTGAAATTGACTCTCAATTTGGAGATGTAAGAATATCACAGAAAGACCAATGTAAATATTAAGTTTCAATCAGATAATCAAACAATGTTGCAAATGCACTGAAAGACTATCAGCATCTGTCAAAAGAACATACAAGTTACATTTCAGATGTCAAACCTCTGTCAGAACTCTAATCTCCTTGTAGTGTTGTACAATATCAGAATAAATTCATTCTTCCAGCAGGGAAATTAAAAGGAGTTTAAGATGGTTAGAGACTGCAAAATTGTCTGGTCGATCCTCTGACCTGGCCTCTTGGTGAATTGGATCCTCAACTGCAACCACATAGTTGTTGAATTTAAGTCCTTAAACTCCTATTTTTATTCAAGCATTTTATTTTGTCATATTTCATTCAGTGTCCTGAACTCAGTTTGTACTGTTATTAAACGTCCTGCATGGAAAATACCTCTTTAAGATTCCAATGAAGTATACCAAAAGAGACTAAAATTGTGAACTGGTTGTTTTTGACTGGCGCAGACTTGATGGGCTGAAGGGCCTTTTTCTGTGCTGTAGACCTCTCCAATTGTAAGCAATTCTCCTGCCTACTATGTTTGCAACGTTTCCAAAGAAGTTGAGGAAATTTGCCATCCGAAACCCACTCTTATGAATCCATTCTGTCTGTTTCTTGTAAAGCTATTGTTGATTTAAATTAGCTTTTGGCCTACTGCTGGGAGTATTTTTTTTTGTATTCTTTTATGGGATGTCACTGGCGTTCTTTGCCCATCTCAAATTGCCTTTGAGCAGATGATGATGAGTCAGGCTCTTGAGTCTGTCAGGTGGAGACACTTCTAGAGTGCTATTTTATTTTTCAGTCTTGGGCTGTGAGAGTTGCTGGGACACTCAATTGTGAGGCCATTTGTATCACTCTGTACCCAAACCCCACAACCCCACCTGACAACTACCTAATATCATTGCTGAGGTGAAAAGCCATGTCAAAAGTCCAGATCAAATTGAGGAAAATTGAATAGTTCGTCTGCAACTCCTACAGCATGATCAAGGCTAGTGAGGGAGATCATTCTTCCTGTGCTGTGACTCCGATGGTAGGACACTCACCTCTAAATCAGCTTATAGAGTCTTATTCTATTTGAGGGCTTAATTCATTATTTCATGGGATGTGAGTGCCACAGTCAAGGCCAATATTTATTGCCCATCATAATTACCCTTGAACGGAGTGGCTTCCTCACTCATTTTAGCAAACAGAGTCATAGAAGCATAGAAGATGGGAGCAGGAGTAGGCCTTTTGGCCCCTCAAATCTGTTCTGCCATTGAATATGATTAAGGCTGATCATCAAATTCAACACAGTAATCCTGCCCTCTCCCCATTTGCTACATCTATCTTCTCCTTCAAAATATATCACGCTTGTCCTCTACTGCTTTCTGTGGCAGTGAATTCCACAGGCTCACCAGTCTCTGGGTGAAAGATTTTTCTGCATCTCAGCCCAAACATTTACCCCGTATCCTTAAATATGACCCCTGGTCCTGCACCCCTCCACCATCAGAAACATTCTACTTGCATCTAGCTTGTCAAATTCTATCAGAAATTTGTAGGTTTCTATGAGATTCCCCTCATTCTTCTAATTCTCGAAGATGCCACGAAGCTGGGTGGGAGGGAGATCTGTAAAGAGGATGCAGAGATGTTGTAGCATGATTTAGATGGGCAGAGTGAATTGTATTAATTAGCTGAATTAGCTTTATTGTCACATGTACTCAAATGGGTCCAGTGAAATGTTAACAAGTTGCCACTAATGGCACCATCTTAGGTACAAAGTAACTGGGTATAAGCTCTTCTGTATAAGTTCTTAGGACAAAAAATAGAAAAATAAAAAAATTAGAAGTCCAGAATTACAGGTTATAGGAATAAGTTAGAAAATAGAAAATAAAAAGTTCAGAACCACAGTCCTTCGAACCCAGTCTACATTGGCACCAAACCTCCAGTCCACACTGGGCCTTCACTCCAGACCGCTCCAGGCTTCAACTCCAGGCCCTCAAGGCCTGGAGACTGCTCTGGAATCACCCTGAGGCCGGATATCCACACTGAGGCCACACCAGGCTGAAAGATAGCCACAGGCTGCCAAAAGATCACCATGCTGGGCCAAGAGACAGCCATGTGTTGCCGAGGTCAAGCTGAACTGTGTCAGGGGACCACAACGCCAAGCTGAAAGGCCACTATGCTGGGCTGAGAGGATGCCTCACTGGGTCCAAGCTCAAACGGAGTGTCCGAGTCTGCGCTGGGGCCGGGAGTTCAAAGTGGGCAAATGCATGGCAGATTCAATTTATTGTGGATAAATGTGAGGTTATCCAGTTGGGATCAAAAACAGCAAGGCAGATTATGAATTGAATGGCTTTAAATTGAGAGAGGAGAATGTTCAATGAGACCTGGGTGTCCTTGTGCACCAGTCACTGAAAGTAAATGTGCAGGCGCAGTAGGCAGTGAATGCAATCCTCATTGGCTTAATCTCTGCTCACTTGTCAGTCCTGCTATCCCAGGAATCAATTTGGTAAATCTTCACTGCACTACCTCCGTAGCAAGAATATCTTTCCTCAGATATGGAGACCAAAACTGCACACGATATTCCAGGTGTGGCTTCACCAGCTTCCTGTATAATTGCAGCAAAACATCCTTGCTCCTGGACTTGAATCCTCTCACTGTGAAGGCCAACATACAGTTTGCTTCCAAAAACAAAGTGGCAGGAAAAGCTCAGCAGGCCTGGCAGCATCTGTGAAGGAGAAAACAGAGTTAACGTTTTGGGTCCGGTGACCCTTCCTCAGAACTGATGGTGGCTGGGAAAACATCAGTTTATATGCAGAAAATAGGGAGGTGGGTGGGGTAGGGAGTAAATGATAGGATAGAGCCCAAAGAGAGAGAAAGACAGTGGGACACACAAAGGAGTTGCTAACGATCAGGCTGGGAGGGTGAGTAGTTGTTAAGGGGGGACTGTTAGTGACTAACAACAGTGGGTGTGTAGTGGCAGGCTATGTGATAACAAGGCCTGGTATGTGGGTTAGGGGGCTAGGACATGGGACAGTTTTGGTCCTAAAATTATTGAACTCAGTATTGAGTCCGGAGGGCTGTAGGGTCCCCAAGCGGAAAATGAGATGTTGTTCCTCCAGTTTGTGTTGGGCTTCACTGGAACACTGTAGCAAGCCAGAGACAGAGATGTTGGCCAGGGAGCAGGGTGGTGCATTGAAATGGCTTACTTTATTGCCTGTTGTACCTGTATGCTTACTTTCAGCAACTGGTGCATGAGGAAACCCAGGTCTCATTGAACGTTTCCCTCTCTCAATTTGCATCCATTCAGTTAATAATCTGCCAGACTATTTTTGGCACCAAACTGGAAAACCACACATTTATCTACAATAAATTGCATCTGCCTATCCAAATCATGCTACAACATCACAGATCACCCTTCCACCCAGCTTTGTGCCATCTTCGAAGTTTGAGATATTTGTCGTTGAGACATACAGCATGGAAACAGGCCCTTTGACCCTCCATATTATTGCAGACTAACAAACACCAAACTACACTGATCCCACATATCTGCCCACAATGCCCTGGCATTTTAAGGGCTCATCCAAATGCTTCTTAAGTGTTGCGAGAGCACCTGCCTCCTCCGCTCTCTCAGGCAGTACATTCCACATTCCTACCACCCACTGGGTGAAAAATCCTTTCCTCAGATCCCTTCTAAACCACTTAGTCCCCACCTTAAGCTTATGCCCTCTGGTCTTAGACACATCTGTCATGGGGGAGAGATTCTCAAAATCTACTCTATCTATGTCTCTCATAATTTTGTTTACCTCAATCAGATCCCTCATCAGCTTCCTCTGCTTCAAGGCTAACAAACCCAACTTATTCAGCCTCTCCTCATAACTGAGAATTTCCAAGCCAGGCAACATCCTGGTGACTTTCCTCTGCACTCTCTCCAGGGCAATCCTGTCCTTCTGATAGCGTGGCAACCAGAACTGCGCACAGTATTGTATCTGTAGCTTAACCAATGTTTTATCAAGTTGTAAGAGAACTTCATTGCTCCTATATTCGATACCCTGCCAGTGAAGACAAGCATCCAGAATCCAATCACAAAGACAATTCTCCACCATTTACATTTGCCTCCATTTTGCAAACCAATTTTGGATCCAGTTTGCCATCTTGCCTTGGGTCCCATGGGGTCTTACCTTATGAACCAGCTTTCCACGTGAGACTTTGTCAAAGGCTTTACTGAAGTTCATTTAAGCCTGTTCAACTGCACTACCCTCACCAACATATTTAGTCAGTTTTTAAAAAATACTCAGTTAAATTAGACAGGATCTCCATTTAACAAATCAATTAGATTTAATCAATTTTAATCAATACATTTAGTCCACTTATCTAAACCATTAACATGTATTGTGAATAGATGACATCCTAGTATTAATTCCTACAATACCTCACTAGTCACTGCCTGTCATTCAGAAAAAGACCCATTTGTTCTTACTTTTTGTGTCCTGTCTGCCAAGCAATTTTCTATCCATCTCAATGCAATGCTACCACCAAAGCAATAAGCTTTAATTTTAAACAGTAATCTCTTATGTGAAACTTTGTCAAAAACCTTCTGCAACTCCAAATAAACAACATCCATTGGTTCCCCATGATCAACTCTACTGGCTACATCCATTAAGAATTCCAGTAGATTTGTCAAGCACGATTTCCTTTTCATAAATCCACACTGATTGTATCTGATTCTTTCATTGTTTTCTCAGTGCCCTGCTATAAAATTCCTAATAATGGACTATAACATCTTGCCCACTACTGGCATCAGACTCAGTGGTCTATAATTCCCTGTTTTCTTTCTACCTCCCTTTGTAAATACTAGAATTACATTAGCTATCCCCCAAACTGTAAGAAATTACATTCACAATCTCCAATCCACATTGCTTGAGCAAGTAACTCAAGCTGACACTCTAATGCAGTAGTGAGGGAGTGCTGCACTGTTGGAGGTGCCTTCTTTTGGTATAAACTTTAAGCTGAGACCAAGTCTGTCTGCTTAGATGCAGATAAAAGATCCCATGGCACTGTCTAGAATAAAAGCAGGGCAGCTGTTCCCAGTGTTCTGTGCAATATTTATCCATCAACAAAAATCTCAAAGGAAAAACAAGTTATCTAGTCTTTGCTGGATTACTGTTGCGGAGGTTATTCGAGTGCATGACGTTTTCCATATATTTGGCAGAATATGAAACATATTTTTTATGTTACAACTGTGATTACTGAGTACTCCATTGTCTGTAAGGTACTTTAAGATGTTGGTGGCTGTGTAAAGTGTTAAATCAATGAAAATCTTTTATTTTTAGTATACAGATCCTAAATCGAGAAATGTCAGGCAGCCTTAATTACATATTAAGAGAAAGTGAAGAATGTCAGTAAAAAAATACAGTAGAAATTGAGAAGGTGTTTAGGATGGCCACTGATCTAGAACAAATACATTCACGGAATGACAGAATGTTTACAAAGCTGCGGGAGGTCATTCAGCCCATATTACTGGCACCACCCCTTTGATCATTTTGACTTAGTGCCAATCTCCTGCCTTTTCCCTGTAACGCTGCACACTTTTTTTTTGTTCAAATGATGATCCACTGCCCTCGTGAATGCTTCAGTTCAATCTGCCTCTGACATATTTCCAGGGACTGCATTCCATACCCTGTCTGCACGCTGTATTATAAAGTGTTTCTCAACTCGCATCTTCTTTTGCAAAACATTTTAAATCTGCACCCTTTCAATCCTTTTATGAATGGGCACAGTTTCTCCCCATTCACAATATCCAGACCTCTCTTAGCCTTAAACTATACAAAGAAATAATCCAATCTTCTCTCTTAATTCAAGTGTTGCACATTTGGAAACATTCTTGTTAAGTTCCACAGATGTGCAGGTTACATGGATTGGTCATGGCGAATTGGTCTGTAGTGTCTAGGGATACGTAGGCTAGGTGGGTTAGCCATGGGAAATGCAGGGTTGCAGGGATAGCATAGGTCTGCGTGTCCGAGTGGGATGCTCTTTGGAGGGTTGGTGCAGACTCGATGGGCTGAGTAGCCCCTTTGCACACTAGGGATTCTATAATTCTAGACCCTATACAATACTTTCACATCATTCCTATAGGGTAGCACTCAGTTCAGAATGTTCTAGCTGAGGTATAATTAGTGTGCTATTTATATTCATCGTAGCATCCCTGCTTTTATAGTCTTTGCCCCTATTAATGATGCCTACAGTACTGCATGCTATATGACAGCATATGACTTATGTACGTAAACACCCCATTCTGTACTCTTGCACACCCTTTAGAATAGCCTAAACTACCTCTCCATGTTCTTTGTACCAAAGTGCACCACCATTCTTCATCTGCCACTTGTCTTCCCACTCTGCTGACTTGTCAAAGTCCTTCTGATGTCCTGCACTGTTCTCCTCTCGATGTGCCATTCACCCAGTTTGTCTGCAAAGGTTGAAATTGCTCCCTGCACACCAAGATCTCGATCATTCAAAGATATCAGGCCAAGCAAGATTCCCAATACCGATTGCTGAAGGGAATCCACAACCAGCTTTCTTCCGGGGGTGAACATAGGGTAGAGTTATGTCATTGGACTTGTATTCCAGGGCCACAGTCTAATAGTCTGAGAGCATGGATTCATAATCCCAGCATGATCTACCACATGGTTCCCTCTTTAAAAAAACTGACCAAATAATTGTTTCTTTGTGGTTAAAAACTCATTGGGTTCACTAATTTCCTTGAGGGATGGAATTCTGCCATCTTCATCTGGTTTGTCCTGCAGACCTACAGCAACATGATTGACTCTTAACTGCTCTCTCTGCAACTGGGGATAAACAATAAATGTTGACCTAGCCAGTGATGTTCAGATCCCATTAATGCATAAAACAGCCCTGAAGAATATCAATTAATCATTACACTGTTTCCCAAACCCCAGCCAATTTTCTATCCATGTTTCTATTTTCACTGAGAGAAAGGTATAGAGGGATATGGTGCTAAGGTGGTTAAAAGGAATTAGTTTCAAATCAATGATGTTCAAACAGAATGGCAGATATTCTTGTTGAGCTGGTTGGCCTATTCACGTTCCAATAGTGCTCCAGTAATCATCTGCCAGTCCTTTGGAGCAATGCATCAATCATGCAATGTAAGTACACAAGGCTGCTGGGTTGATAGTTGCAAGATCACCCTTCAGTACCTGAATGCCCTGGTAGTAAAATAATTGATGACTGTCCTGTGACTGTGACAGTAAAGATAGATTATTTTTCCCAATTTTTACAGCTTTGTTGTAACTGCCAGCTGAATTTATCAACTTTCTGTGCTCCAGGTACTAACAGAGTTCATAAAGCCTTTCTAGGCTCACACTCAACTTGGTTGTAGTTATACCACTTTATATTTTGTTTGAAATTCTTTCCTAGGATATGAAGTGACAAAAGATGTGGGATTTATATATATTTATTAAATCAGCAATTTTAGAGCTTGGATTTCACGTTATTGGCATATGAGTGTTCTTTTGGGAAAATGCTTAATAATAAAACAAATAAGTCTTTTTAATTTGATTTGGTTTATTATTGTCACATATACTGAGATACAGTGAAAATTATTGTATTGCATGCTAACCAGACAAATCATACCTTACATAAGTATATCCAGTTAATAGAACAGAATGCAGAATATAGTGTTACAGTTACAGAGAAGGTGCAGAGAAAGATCAGTGCTAATATATGGAGGTCTGTTCATAAGTCTGATAACAGCAGGGAATAAGCTGCTCTTATAGCTGTTAGCATGTGTTTTCAAACTTTTGCATCTTCTGCCTGATGGAAGAGGGTGAGAGAGAGTATAACTGAAGTAGGAGAGGTCTTTGATTATGTTGGCTGCTTTCCTGAGGCAGCAGGAAATATAGATGGAGTCAATGGAAGGAAGGCTGGTTTTTGTGATGGACTGGTGTGTGTTCACAACTCTTTATAATTTCTTGCAGTCATGATCAGGGCAAGTTGCCATACCAAGCTGTGATGCATCCAGATAGCATGCTTTCTATGGTGCACCCATAAAAATTAGTAAGAGCCATTGAGGACATATTGAATTTCCTTAGCCTTTTGAGGAATTAGAGTATTGGCGTGCTTGCTTGACTGTAGTGTTGTCGTGTAGGACAGATTGTTTATGATATTTACTTCTAGGAACTCCAAGTCGGTGACCACCTCCACCTCAGCAACATTGATACAGACAGGGGCGTGCCCTCCACTCTGCTTCCTGAAGTCAATGACCGGCTCCTTCATTTTGCTGATATTGAGGGAGAGATTGTTGTCTTTACCACATGCCACTAAGGGGTCTGTCTCTTTCCTGTACTCTGCCTTGTTTGAGTTCCAACCTACAAAAGTGTTGTCATCAGCTAACTTGTAAATGGAGTTAGAGCTGAATTTGGTTATACAGTCGTGAGTATATAATGAGTATATTAAGAGGCTGTGTACACAGCCTTGTGGGGCACCAGTGTTGAGGATTATTGTGGAGGAGGTGTTGTTGCCTGTACTTGTTGATTGCAGTCTGTGGGTCAGGAAGTCAAGTTTCCAGTTGCAGTGGGGGGAGCAGAGACCTAGCTCTTGGAGTTTGGAGATGAGTTTTATGGCATTGAAGGTGGAGCTAAAGTCAATAAATAGGAGTCTGATGTAAATATTTGGAATTGAGAGTCTAACGATGACCGTGAATCCATTGCTGGTTGTTGCAAAAGCCCATTTGGTTCACTAATGTCCTTTAGGGAAGGAAACTGCCATCCTTACCTGGTCTGGACTCCAGGCCCACAGCAATGTGGTTGATTCATAACTGCCCTCTGGGCAATTAGGCATGGGCAATAAATACTGGCCTTACCCGCATTGCCTGCATCCCGTGAATGAATAAAAGAAGAAAAGGTGTCTTTGTTATTTAGGTGTTCTAGGAATGGATGTAAGGCCAGGGAGATGGCATCTGTTGTGGACATATTGTGACTATACCTATTTTGGAACAATGACTTTCAATTAACATGTGCCAGAAAGTAGATGACTGCAGGCCTCCTACAGTGTTAATGGAAGTCTGTTTATATTGTGGGATTTTATAATAGGAGAAGGGGGATAAAGCCATCTGCTTAGCAGAAGCTAAAATGAACATGTTTAAAAAAAACATTAAAATCTTCTGAATTTAGTTCAGAGGAGACTTGACTCAAAGAATAGCTTCTCCTGGAAAAAGAAGTTTGTTCAGAGGATCTGAACAAAAATGTTAATTCACTGAAAGGGGTTAGCTAGAAAACTGCATTGGCTATATAAAGCTGAGAAAATCTAAGATCTCAGTTGTGTGAGTCAAAAGAGAAAGCTTTGTAGTTCACAAGACTGGAACTGGAAAGAAACAATTAAGTTAATCTATAGATTTGATACAGATGGAAATGTTCTCTGGATTTTGATTAAATCTAAAGTAGTGTTCAGAGTAGATGGGATTTTTGTTTGCCATGTATTTTTAAAATCTTTAAACTGTGTTTTATGTCGATACTTTATTTTGTTTTATTTTGACAAAAGAGGGGAAATTAGGATTATTCCTACAAAATGTAACAAAGCCTGCATTTTCCCCACTCAATGATAGTGCACTGCCAGCTGTGATGGAAATCAGTTTCTTGATTGAAAAGTTTTTCTCAAGTATGTAACCCTTGAATTATTTATAGATATTTCACCCTTTGTTTTCTCTTTAAGGGCAAAAGGGTGCAAAGATCGTATAGTCATTATGTCGTTAAAAACCATGCACAGTCAGCTGGACTGTATCTGTCATCCCAATGAATTCATCAAACTGCAGTGAGAAGCATTCACAGTCCTTTAGGTCCTGCTGTAATTGCTCAAAGATATCTTTGAAATAGCTCTACAGAGGCCAGTATTTTGTCACCACATCACCCTTTATTTACACATAAACTTCCTTGACTCGAGTGCTGCCTATTTCTGAGTCAGCTATAAGAGCACCAGAATCTCTGACACTCCCCTTTTCATCTATCATCCAGGGCTCCCTGACTGGAACAGATTAACAGCCTTAATCAGGGAACTCATATGTTATGATGTCCAGCTGGCTGACCTTGTTGCAATCACCAAATCCCTCCCTCTCTGAGTCCAAGGACATAGGTTTGGTTCTTTCTTTTGGAAAACCTCCTGAGGCGTTTTAGCACCAGGTCAGATTCCTCCAATGTGGGCAGTGTACACACAGGAGCCAACCTCTTGTGCCAGGGGCACCTCAATAGAACTCTTCTTCTGGTGGCAAAGGCTTTGAGATGGCTACATATGTCATGTCTATTTCCGATTCTGAGGACTCATCAATGCTTGATGGAGTGGGTAAACTCTCTGTTTCCGGCAGCCTTTCGACTGTTCTGAGGGGTAAAGCACATTTTTCTCCTGCATATTTTGCAAATTTGCAGCTTTTATATGGTCCATGAGCTTGTTCAGGACTGTCACACCTAACAGAGATTTATACATCACTTGTCTCCACCTTGAGATGACCATGATCTTAATCATGCAAGGCATGTCTGTGATTCTTACACCAAACTTCATCTCCTGTATCAAACTGTCTCTCTCGCTTGACAGAGTCTTATGTCTGGGATTGGCGTTTCTGATGCTATTCCATCCCCCCCACCCCAGGCCTGTGAAGATCAGTCTTGACTGGTACAGAGTCTTCAGTCCATAAGCGATTCTGCTGGAGCTATCCCTGTAGTTGCATATGGGGTGGTCCTATAATCAGATAGAAACCAGGATAGTTTGGTATCTAGTGAAGCAGTAGGCTGTTTCTTTAAGCCTGGCTTCAAAGTTTGGACTGCTCTTTCTGCTGAGTTATTGGATAATGAGTTGTATGGAGCTGTCCTTGTATGACAAATCCCATTCGACTTTAGGAAATATCCAAATTCCCTGCTGGTAAACGATGGCCTGTTATCTGTGACCAACATTTCCTGGACTCCATGTATTGAAAAACATGTGCACAGTTTTTCTATCATTGACACTGTTTTGACAAATGAACCCGATGCACATCCAGCCACTTTGAGTGGGCATCTACAATGACTAAGAACATTGAACCCATTAAAGGACCAGTACAGTCGACATGCAACTGAAGCCAAGGTTTAGAGGCCATTCCCAAGAATGTGGGAGAGCTGCTGGCAGTAATTTATGTCCTTGTTGGAACTCTGGGCACTGCCCCAACAGCACGGCTGTATCTGTGCCCAGGCCTGGCCACTAGACATAACGTTTCACCAACCTCTTCAGTTTGGAGATCCCTGGATGACCCTAGAGGAGCTGCTAATGGGTAGAAGACTCTGCACTAGGTTAATTCTGATTTTCCCAGACCTGGTAGGGCATAGTGGGGTGGGGATATGGGGTAGAGGGTGAAACAGCATCTCATGAAGGGTTAAACCAAAGTCACATGCTTAATCTAGTGTTCTTAATCTAGTCAAAAATCCCAATATTGAGTCCCTGTTTCTTGAATTGCTGAGCAAAATTGATTCTGTCTCAGATTTAGAGGAGACTTGGCATCATAATATTCCTTAACTATGTCTGTCAATTCTTGAAATGTTTTAATATCTGGTGCCTCAGGGAATGTTAGGCTCCTAATAACTGGAAAAGCTGTAGCTTCACAGACTGTTAGGAGAATTACTTCAGGAACAAAAACAAAGTTGCTGGAAAAGCTCAGCAGGTCTGGCAGCATCTGTGGAGGAGAAAACAGAGTTACCGTTTCGGGTCCGGTAAACCTTCCTCAGAACTAGAGAATTACTTGTTGCTTTTCGTCTGCCACAATGTCGTTTGTCCATTAAAAAAAGTGCATTTTTTTCCACATTGTGGGCCCAGTCCTTGTTGGCAGGGTTGAATGAGTCAAGCTTCCCAAACAAAGGCATGACATTAAGAAAAGCATACCCCAACTCAAAATGACTGTTTTGAGCGAGTTTCTTCAGAATCGTGCTTTACTCTTGTCGGCACTGAAATAACTCCACACAGGTCGGTATCCCATTGCGAAGGCACCCTTTTTTATTACACATGAACAGTCTTTGACTTCAGAGCCGCCTTCTTCAGAGTCAGCTATCAGAGTGTTAGTATCTCTGACACTCCGATTTTCATCTGTCAGCCAGGGCTTCCTGATTGGACCAGATTAACAGCTACAATCAGGGAACTCATATTCTGTTACAATCACTACACTTTGGACAAAGATTCCGCTTGCCTCGCTACTATGGAAGCACCAAGTGACATGCTTTGCATTGCTGCTATTACTTCATCTTTGTTCTTAAAGTCTTTAAGTAACAATTCAGTGTGCACTATCATTTCTTCACTATTCACGCTTCACTATCTGCGAATAATTTCTTGCGTTTTACCAGATGACAGAAAATGCAAAAGGATACCTTAGGATTAGTTTTTCCTTCTGGCTTAGAAAATAGCAGCTTTCAAAATGGACTTCAGCTCATCAACCTTATTTATCTGAAGCATGTTGTTCAAGAGAAAACCCTGCTTGAATTTATATCAGGTTACCCTCTGTGAAGGACAAGAGTTGAACCAATTGAATTTTTTTCAATACTTTTAGGTCAAAAAAGTGCTAATAGTTTAATTTAAACTGAATAGCAATCCTCAAATGGTGTGGTGGAATTTTGTTGCAATGGATGTCCTATGGGATTGCATTTTATTTTTAAATTTTTAAATGTTGCATTGATTATCAACGATTGCTTTGGATAACCTATCAGATAGGCCTGGAATTGCAAATCAAAGGACAAGTCCTGTTGTACTGTTGGGATGGAGGTGAATGATATTGTAGTGGTGAGCTGTCTGAACATCTCCTGGGGAGAGAGGCTATTTGTAGCTCTTTTGACATCATCACAACATGCTCCAGGGTCATAAAGCCCTGTAATGACAGTAACCATCTTAGGAGAAGTTTTGAAGTTAGAGCGTAAAGCAAAGGGGTTTAAATTATTAATCTAATTTCTTAAATCAAAGAGAGCTTTAAAGGCATGTGATAAACAAAGGAATATACTTTTTGCGTCGAGGGAAACGTTTAAAGTAAGAGATAGTTCATTCGCATTTCTATTTGAGAAAAAGGCTATTGGTGCCACATTGCAATGGTAATGGGCTGTGGGCCAGAGAAAATCTTTCCTTGTTTTGGTCTATTTCTATCAAACGGTGGATCTGCCAGGACCAGACAAAGGAGCTGAGGGCCATTGAGTATTAAGGATGTGAAGAATGTGAGTGAGGGCCAAGCTCAGCCTGGGGAAATCCAAATTTATGAGGTTCTGAACCTGGACTGTAGGACTTATGTCACCTCCTGCTTTGAAAGATAACTGGGAAATTGAGTAAAAAGAAGCACAGTAAATCCTTGCAAGCTGAAATACATAATGATTTGATTTCAGAGTGTGGAGATGGAGGAACACAGCAGGCCCATTTCTGAAGAAGGGTCCCGACCTGAAATGTCATCTTTCCTGCTCCTCTGATGCTGCCTGGCCCGTTGTGTTCCTCCAGTTCCACACTGTGTTATCTCTGACTCCAGCATTGGCAGCTCTTACTATCTCTCTTGATTTGATTTCAGGTGTTTTGAATGAAAATAAAATGTGAAAAAAAATGCAGATGCAGAGAGCCTCTTGCGGTTCAGTGGTAGTTTCCCTACCCCCACCCCACCCACTGAAAGGCCCAGGTTCAAGTCCCACCTGCTCCAGAGGTATGTAATACCATCTCTGAACAGGTCGATTATAAAAAATTGGTTATATTACAAAATGAGTCTAATGTGAAAAGAAGCTCTTAGCTAAAATTCAAAATCAACAGGAAATCTTCTGTCACACATTCTGCCTTAAAATGTAAGTGCTTACAAGATATGATGCAAAGTTAATAATGCTTGCTTTTGTTTTCTTTTGCTAATTCCCTTTAAGGCATAAAATTTTGTTGTGTGGTCTTTGCAATTAATTAACGGGCATTTAAATTATTTTTTTAAAAAATGACCACTTTCCACCAAAGTTGAAACAATTTGAATTGATGATATTGGCCCAGTCACATGATTATTAGACTGTTATATGCCTCATTATTCCTTTCTAGCTCTTCTGTAAAAAGTTCCACTTCAACTGTAGAACGTGAACAGTCTACCAAATTGGGACTTAGTTCCCAGATTGGATTCCAAATGATGTTAAACACACCATCAACCGAACACTTGTCTAATAAAAAATAATAAATTGTCTAATATTTTCTGATTGGCACCCATGTTGGTATAAAAATTACTGACATTTGAAAAATGGCTCAAAATAAAAAGAAATTGCCTGGATAAGTGCATACTGCATGAAATATCATAAACTAGACTGTCCATTATGATTTCTCGCTTCAATGTAATTTGAATTTTTCACTTTGACTTTTGACAGAGAGTGAATTGCTGTTACCTCATTCTGTCAAATTATATTCCTGAAAGTTCTTAAATAAGGAAAGCTGAGGTTATATAATTGGAGCTTGCATTCAATTTAACTTACCAGTTCTGCTCCTGCTAAGCATTTTTTTTGCTAGGCTGCCCAGAGTGCCTGTAGGTTATCAGTATTCATTAGACTTGTTTGACACTTGTTCCATTTTTCCTTTGTCAGCTAAAGCAGCGAGGTTGTCTCTGCTGGCTAGTTAAAATGGGTTTCTTTAATTAATGATGCCTACTTTGGAAGCACATAGAAAAGTAATTGGTCAAACTATGCTGTATTTTTTTAGATTATCTGATAAATGGGAAAAATCCAGTGTACGCAAATGTTTACGGCAAGAAGGCCCAATGGAATAAAGCACCTGATAAGTCATTCATGTATAGGGATGAGCTAGGGAAGTAGTTAGACATTTCAAGTCAATGGCTTAAGGTAAAAGATAAGGTTGCTGTTGTCCCATTCCTACATAAGAGAGACAAACAACTGATGATGAGTTTAAACTGAGAGTTACACCTCAGGGAAGGTAGAGAAGACAGGACTTACAATTTCATCTCAGAATGCTTCAGGAATTGAGCTAGTACTGTTGGCATCACTCTGAACCACAAACCAGCTGTCCAGCCAACTGAGCTAACCAACAACTGCTCTGCATGTCCGTGAACCTCAGTTTATCTAAACTTCTATTGTCTGTATCTGAATCACATTAAGTCATAATCACTCATCACGCCTTGTGTGATGACCTACAACAATTCTTGCTCTGTTAGTTTTATAATTCTCATTTGTGCTTTCAATTCCTCCATGGCCTCATCCATCCCCTTCTGTATAACTTGCCCTAACCTTACCGCTGTCTGAGTTCTCTGTGTTCCTTCAATTTTCTTGCCCGTCTACAATATTGCTCAACCACTGGTGACTGTGCTTTGAATTACTTAGGTCCTAAATTTATGGGGTGCACAATGGTTTAGTGACTTGCACTGCTGCCTCACAGCGCCAGGGATCTGGGTTCAATTCCAGCCTCGGCTGACTGTCTGCATGGAGTTTGTGCATTCTCCCTGTGTCTGCATATGTTTCCTCCGACAATCCAAAGATGTGTCGGTTATGTGAGTTGGCCATGCTAAATTGCCCAGAAATGTGCAGGCCAGGTGGATTAGCCATGGCAAATACAGGGTCACAAGGATAGGATAGGGGGGAAAGGATGCCACCTGGAAGGTCAACTTGATGGGCTGAATGGCCTTCTTCCACATTATAGAGATTCTAAATGCTGAGATTCTCTCCCTAATCATCTCTGACTCCTGCTCCTCCAATAAAACGCTACTTAGAATCTGCCTGTTTGATCGAGTAGTTGGTCACCTCACCTAATATTGCCCGTGTAGCTCTGTGTCAGATTTTGTTTCCTGATACTCCTGCCAAGTGCCTAGGGACAAATTACTTCATTAAAAGTGCAAACTGCTGCTGCTGTTCAAGTATTCCCATTTTGCAGTAGTGAGAACAAACCAAACTATATCTTGTTGCTCAGATTGCTTGTACTTCAGAACAATTTGGGTCTGTCTTTTCAGACTTTTGTTTGCGTAAATATTAAATTATCGACAACAGTTTATGCAACTTGTGGTTATAAAATTGATTGCTGCAACAAAATGCGTCACTCAATCTAATTTTGATAAGCTGCATTATTTCTCATAGCCATTCAAATTATTGCATGGCTTAGATTTAAAATTTCCCAGCTAGAGAGTTTGTGAGGGGGGTATTGCAATTCTGATCGAAATTTACTTGTTTTCTCCCTATGCTTATACTGTCAAGTAAGAAGGGAGTCTAGGATGAAAGTCCATTTCCTGAGATACCACCTGCACAGGAGAATCAAAGCTGCCTTAAATTTGGCCTCATGTCTTAACTCTGAAGAAGAGTCACTGGACCTGAAACTTAACTCTGCCTTCTCTCTTGGCCTGCTGAATTTTTCCAGCTGTTTCTGTCTTAGTATCTACCAGGTGTCTGCTCACCTATCTTCCTGAGCTTCTGCACAAGTCCTGAGTCAGCAGGCTATAAATCTCTGCTCAACACTATCCAAATACTGCTCCCTATCTCTAGCCCATCAGCACAGCAAATGGGAAAGAGATGTTAATCTGGAAGGGTAGGCAAAGAAAATAAGAAAAAGTGGAAGTGAAATCTGTTGTTTTA
This sequence comes from Rhincodon typus, assembly GCF_021869965.1. Taxonomy (NCBI): domain Eukaryota; kingdom Metazoa; phylum Chordata; class Chondrichthyes; order Orectolobiformes; family Rhincodontidae; genus Rhincodon; species Rhincodon typus. The sequence continues at coordinate 9,824,774 of NC_063345.1, forward strand.
GATCTTATGGTTGGTATGTTAATATACCTTTAAGAGACATGCTCATGATATCATCAGTGCATCATAGCGTGTGACCTGAGGGGATAAAGATCTCATATTCTATCTTTGAGATTGCTTGAAGCATGGCAATCTACTGGATGCATGCCCTTCTATTATAACAGAATAGCTTAACGTTAGTCCAGAGACTTATGCACTTGAGGGTTATAATGTTTGTACATCTTAGTTAGCTGTTATAAATGTCTTTTGGATTCTGCAATGCCATCATATCCATGTCCAGCTTTTAATGTTACGAGTTAATATGACCATTGCCTTATCAGGTACCTATTTGAGGTAAACTCACTCCAAAAATAAGTCAAAGAATGAAAGTAGTATGCATGAAGAAAGTGCAAAAGAGCAGGAAGTACAGAAGTGATGGAACTGAAAGACAGAGCATCCTGGAAGTTCCTTGTGGATCACTTAAGTGAGTTATGTGTGTCTCAATCAAAATAAGCTAAAATAGTGAGATGGGATTTACCAGCCCTTCTCTCATTCTCCTGTGGGATTGTATGGGTTAGAAAACTTGTTAAAGGAGCACCTTGAACAAATGTGTGTTAGGTTTTCTATCCCGCAACTGATGTCGCTAAGAACAAACTGGTTGTGGGATCCTGCTGTTTTGCTGAGAATTGTTAGGTCAACATATGTTCTGAAGAAAAATCAGAAATTGCTGTAAAAATTCAGCAGGTCAGGTAGCATATGTGGAGAGGAAGCAGAGTCAGCATCTTGGGTCCAGTGACTCTTCTTCAGAACATAATCCGAAGGGCTGGTTGGGTTTGGTACAGTAGCCATCCCTGATTACCATGTGGCTGGTTTGGCCATCAGCTAAATGATACCAATGTTAGTCACTTCCTCAAGTCGCTTCAGCTCTTGTTTCAATAAGGGAAGTGGAATTTTCCTGGATGTGTGGACAAATAATGCTTTAATATCCTACCTTAATGTGACATTGTATTTTGCATTGAATTTCCGTAATACTGTGAACAATTTATGATACCTCTTCTCAAAGGAACATTTTCTCCTGTGCTGTTTCACATTCAACCATTTTAAGAAGAATATTAAGGGAAAAAACATGCATTTAGGCTCAACAGCGAAGTTTCTTGAACATAAATTACATCTGCAATCTCTATTATCTTACACCCTTTTTGATGCACATTACATTAGACACACTTTCATCCTTGAGCTATGTTTCACCAGGAACATGTAATTTCATTTCTGTATACTGTAATTTCTGTTTCATCATTCATGGTATTCCATACAATAAGACAATGACACTTGGCTCTGCGTTAAGTATAAAATTAGCAAGATATTCATTTACATAAACAGGTTTTGTCAAATCTAAGTTGGTTGGATCACCAAGTTTTCTTAGGAATACATTTGGATATCTTTTCTAATGCCCAGACTGTACTGCATTAACATCTATGAGTAATCTCTTGATGATATGATGCTGTGTAACTGCGTGCTATGTCTCCACATCTTCTGGAAGTGACCTATAGTTTTACAGACTTTTTTTTGAAAGAACTAGTCACTGCTTGTACCTGTGAAGATGTGTTTTTCCACAGCATTAACACTTAGTATCTGTTGTCTGACTTACTCTTTTTTTTGGTTTGTTACATACTTCCTTAGACCTTACAAGATCCTAAGCTCTTCCACTGTTCCTCACTGAAGTTGTGAGCAAAGGTGAAACAGATTGGGGCTTTACTCCATGGAGCTTAGAAGAATGGAGAGGAGTTCTAATTGAGACAGGGGAGCTTGACAGAGCCAATGTTGAGAGGATTTTTCCCTTCATGGGAACTTAGCCTCAAAATAAAGAGGCACAATTTTAAGACTGAGATAAAGAAGAATTTCTTTTCTCAGAACATTCAAAGTCTTTGGAACACCTTGCCACAGTGGGGGTGGAGTCTTTGTAAAGGCTAAGATAGGGAGATGCTTTAATATCCTACCTTAATGTGACATTGTATTTTGCATTGAATTTCTGTAATACTGTGAACAATTTATGATACCTCTTCTCAAAGGAACATTTTCTCCTGTGCTGTTTCACATTCAACCATTTTAAGAAGAATATTAAGGGAAAAAACATGCATTTAGGCTCAACAGTTGATCAGTCTGGGAATCAAGGCTCAAAAACAAAGTTGCTGGAAAAGCTCAGCAGGTCTGGCAGCATCTGTGAAGGAGAAAACAGAGTTAACATTTCGGGTCTGGTGACCCTTCCTCAGACCCTTCCTCAGGGAATTAAGGCTAATGGAAAAAAAGGCAGGAAAGTGTATGTGAGGATTATCAGATCAGCCATGATCCTATTAAATGGTAGAGTAAGTTCAATGGGCTGAACAGCCTACTCCTGTTACTATTTCTTATGTTCTTATGGTTTGACAATGTCATCGGATCGGTTGCAGATTAATGAGTCTCCAACATTAAACCTTTCAGAGCCATTACTTTTCACAACGTAGCAGCATGTCTGAAGCATTGAGCTACATTTATCCATTATCAGTAGTTCGTTTCTGTGAATTAAGTTTTTCCACGAATGTACATATAGGTTTGATGCTGTTGGAGCAAAGTGTAATGACAAGGTTTGACAAAGAATGAGATGAGTTCCCAGGTGAGCTATGGTATCTTTGTGACCTAGTAATATTCAGTTAAGATGTTGGATTCTGTGCAGCTCAGACAATATAGCTCTGTAGCTTAATCATCTTGACTAATATAACAATAAATATAAATTCTAAGTCTGGCTTGAAATTGTATCAAAACCCAAAGAATGCAAACTGCAGCAACAAAAATAGAGGATCATTGTTTTGGAACACTTGTGTATTCTATGTATTCCTAAATCCTAGAGCCATGCTTTGTTGTTAAATCTAAGTTTCACATCCACTTATCTCAGTCTGCACAAAATTGAACAACAAGTGACAAATAATCAATTTATTTTATTTCCTGGTCTGCTGCCTGTGAGCATGCTTCAATCTGATTGGCTGCTTATCTTGGATTCCATCGCTACTGCTGGTACTTAGAGAACTCTCAGTGTTGTCTCAATTTAAACTGACATCCAGGTTGGGGAGATCTATGCTGTAGAGACTACTGGATCTTTGTGACTATTGATCCCTTGACATCAGTGATGAACACAGTCAGTTCACCACTGACCTAAATCTTAATAATGATGTGGTCGAGCTAATTTGAATCTGCTAGGGCGCAATTACTCAATATTTCAGCACTACTTCATGGCATTGACAATGTTCATTTTGAAATGCAAACTATATTGCATCAATATAGTTCTGTGTAAAGACAAAATGAAAGTAAACACCTTGGCTTACTTTAAACATTAATTGTTCTTATCTATCCTTTTGGTTGTTTTACTGCGCTAATATTTTACCGGGGATAAAATTTTGCTACAAAGCGAAAACTGCTAAAAAGAACAGAATAATGAGGATAACAGAACATCTCTGTGTGACTAATGGCCAAGATAATAGCCAGATTGATTCTACAGTATCCCTTCAAATTCACTTCTCTTTCCCATAGTCCACCCTGTCTAATGGTTTACTTACCCCATACTTTCCTAATTAATTCCCCCTTTCCCTGATTACACATTCCCTCCCATTCTCCCACTCACCATCCCAACCTTGATCACTTTCACCTATCCTGGCCCAGTGCTGTTTTCGTTGGAATGTAGAAAATGCAGCAACCAATTTCCGCAAAGCAAGCTCCCATGAGCAGCAATGTGACACTGAGCAGCTGGATAATGACCAGATGATCTGTTTTTTTGGGATGTTAATTGCAAGAGAACTATTGATGAGGACACCAGGGACATCTCCTTTACTCTTCATCAAAATGGTGCCATGGGGTCATTTACATCCATCTGGGAGGGCAACCAGAATCTGTTGTTTAACGTCTTATGCCAAGGACAGCACTATACTCTGTACTACACAGAATTAACAGCCTGCATTATGGGCTTGATTTTCTGAAATGGATTATGAGCCTATTGAGAGAAAATTTCCACTGCTCATTTTTCCTTTTGAAGGAAGATCTCCAAGTTTGTTAGAAATATTTAGAAATTATTAATTTATAACTATTGGGGAAACTAGGAGCAGAAGTAGTGCATTCAGGCCTTCACCCTGCTCCATCATTCACAATGATCATGCCTGATCCTCTATCTCAGGGCTATATTCCTGAATTCTCCCCATAATCCTTAATGCTGTTGAAATCTAAGAGTTTATCCCAGACCTGAAACCCGGAATCAAGTCTGGTACTCGATGCTGAGGCAGTTCTGCCATGTCAAAGGTATTATATTTCATGGGTTATTCTACTGAAACCCCATCAATCTGTTTGGGAGGCTGGAAAAGATCTGATGGCATTATTTTGAGGAGCAGCAGGGAGTTGTTCATAGTCTCTTGGCCACTGTTTATTATTCAAGCAGCATTAAAAGCAAAAAGTCAGATTACCTGCCCAATATCCCATTGCTGCATGTGGGAGCTCACTGTGCACAAATTAGTTGCCATATTTCTGAGAGTACAACAATATTCTAACTGAGAACGGAAGAGTGGGCTACCCCCCCTAGTCTCATTCCACCACTCATCACACTATAAAATTCAAATGATTTACATGCACACAAGGACATACACATATGCAGATATAGACACACATACACACACAGACACAAGCATATACACATTCACATGCAGACACACACACACAGGCACAAACACACACACATACGCAGATATAGATGAACATACACACACAGACACAAGCATATACACATACACACACAGACATACACACATAGACATATGCACATACACACACACACATACACACACATGCATAAACACACGCTCATGCACATACATATGTACAAACACATACACACAGACACTCGCACACGCACACATACAGACACAAGCGCATACACATATACACACACACACAGACACAAGCATACACACAAACACACACACACAAACATACACACACACAAACACATGCGCACGCATGCACACACACCAGGTAAAGGATTCAAGAAAATGGAACCCTCCGAAAAGATCCATTTTGATTAAAAAAAGTCACTTTGGCCAATAATTATTAGTTCTTGAAGGCAAAAGGATGAGGCACAAAATGTTCTGATGCTGCCACGTTGGTGCTTTTGCACATGTAGACAGGTCACGAAATACGTGCAGTGCTTTCTGGGATCTTTGCAGATTCAATCATTCAGGAACTGTCAAGACAAACTCTTTGAAACAATTCTGGGGTGAACAGGGACCACATTGGACCATCAATCAGGATCACATTCAAAAACAGGAAAGGTGATCTCCCGTAAGCAAGTCCAGAAATTAACCGAAACCAAGAAATAAAAACAGGAAGAATGGCAGATGCTGGAAATCAGAATGAAAAGCAGAAATTCCTGGAAAAGCTCATCAGGTCTGGCAGCATCTGTGGGGAGAAATCAGAGTTAATGTTTCAGGTTCAGTGACCCTTCCTCAGAACTGAGGTTTCCAAGAATTGCCTTGTCAAAAAGGAGTCAAAAAGTCCTTGTGACATTTACAAAGAAAAAAAAACTAGGTATCCACAGAAATTAGGGTGGCACACTGTTTCAATGGTTAGCACTACTGCCTCACAGCACCAGGGACCCAGTTCGATTCCACCCTCGGGCAACTGTCTGTGTGGAGTTTGCACATTCTCCCTGTGTCTGCGTGGGTTTCCTCCGGGTGCTCCGGTTTCCTCCCACAGTCCAAAGATTTGCAGGTTAGGTGGATTGGCTATACTAAATTGCCCATAGTGTCCAGGGATGTGTAAGTTAGATGGATTAGCCAAGGGAAATGCAGGGTTACAAGGAAAGGGTAGGGGGATGAGTCTGTGTGGGACACAGAGGGGCGATATGGCCTTGTTGGGCCAAATGGCCTGTTTCCATACTGTAGGATTCTATGAAATTGAAATAAGTCCAATTTTGTGCAACCCTTCAAAACCCAAGTCCAAGTTGATCCAAAAAATGTTAAAAATGAAGACTTCATAAGAAGAGTACCAACAATTGGGATGGGAAAAAAATTCAAAAAAGGCTTAATTGGGATTTTAAGAAATTGGGATGGTCATCAAAAGTGCAATATAAATGCAATTACTTTTTTTCTGTATTCCTAAACAGCAGAACTATGGAGGTTTTGTGATGCAGTAGGTAATGAACCTGTCTCTGAGCTAGAAGCTGCAGATTGCGTTCCTAAATGGTTCAGTAGATGAACAGGAAGGGTTTACAGGGAACAAAAACAGAAGTTGCTGGAAAAGCTCAGCAGGTCTGTCAGCATCTGTGAAGAAAAAAAATCAGAGTTAATGTTTCGGGTCACTGGACCCGAAACGTTAACTCTGATTTTTTCTTCACAGATGCGACCAGACCTGTTGAGTTTTTCCAGCAACTTCTGTTTTTGTTCTTGCTTTACAGCATCTGCAGTTCTTGCATTTTTAAAAATTGCGTTTAGAATCATAATCATAGAATCCCTATAGTGTCAAAATAGGCCCTTCGGCCCAACAAGTCCACACCGACCCTCGGAACATCCCATCTGGACCCATCCCCCTCTCACCCACCTAATCTACACATCCATGAACACTACGGGCAATTTAGCATGGCCAATCCACCTAGCCTGCACATCTTTGGACTGTGGGAGGCAACCGGAGCACCTGGAGGAAATCCACGCAGACATGGGGAGAATGTGCAAACTCCACGCAGACAGTTACCTGAGGGCGGAATCAAACCCGGGTCCCTGGCGCTGTGAGGCAGCAGTGCGAACCACTGAGGACATGGGCCAAATTCTGGCAAATGGGACTTATTTAGGATGTAGTTGGCATGGATGAGTTGGACCACAGAGTCTGTTTCTGTGTTTCGTACAACTCTACGATCCCTAATTTTACAGGCAAGGCAGGTGAGTTCACTAGAGCACCAAACTGGTTGAGTATCAATTTGCAAGTACTTCCAATGTAGCCCAGTGGTAGATAATAAGAACAAGAGCCTTTCCTGGTCATCCATGAGATGGAAAGAATGATGGAACCTTTAGCATCGCTATCCATAGCTACAGATATACATCATGCATTCAAAAGTGCCTGATGTCCCAGAAACCTGGTCTTCCTTGAGTGAACTGTCACACACCAATGGTACTCAGGAGATCCCGAGTCTCCTTCGTTAACAGCACCGTAGGTGCCTCTAAACTCCAAGGTCTGCTGCGGTTCAAGAAGGTAGCTCACCAGCACCTTCTCCGGGCCTACTCGGGGTAAGTAATAAAGTGCCGACTCAGCCAGTGACACCCAAATTTCATGAATGAATCGGAAAATGCAGGGGAACTGCTGAAGATTTCAGCTGCAGCTTTTTTTTTCGTGAACCACAGGGTGGCAGTATGTGCACATATTGGTGACAACACAGGCAGGGATTTTCTCCATTTAACTGGTCCATGTGCTGGTCGAGTTCTGAAATGTTAAACAATCTACAGTCAAATGCTTTAATTTTAAGACTCATCACTAAAATTATGGACACACCACAATCGGTCCCTGGCTTGTCGATTATTTAAGTGACTTTTGCAAATGCATTGAAATTAAGCTCCTGAATTTGTTTATGAATGTGACAGTTTAGCTCTGCACTGTTGGGGTCAGTCAGCTCAGTTCGCTGCATGATGCAGAGTGGTATCAACAGTTTGGGTTAAATTCCTGCACTGGCTGCAGTTGCCATGAAGGATTGTCTTTCTCAACGCCTCCCCTCACCTGAGGTGAGGTGACCCTGAGTTTAAACCACCACCAGTCATCCCCTTCTCTGAAAAGACAGCAGCCCCATGTATGGTTGAATCAGAGATAGTAGGAACTGCAGATGCTGGAGAATCTGAGACAACAAGGTGCAGGGCAGGATGAACACAGCAGGCCAAGCAGCATCATAGGAGCAACCTCTCTGCTCCTATGATGCTGCTTGGCCTGCTGTGTTCATCCAGCCCTGCACCTTGTAGCCCCATGTATGGTAACTGGACCTTTTTACTGATGGGATGTAAAGCAGTTACAACCCACACAAGGTTTCTTTTCAACAAGATTAAATTTACTGGCCTCATAGAGTCTTAGAGATGTACAGCGCGGCAACAGAGCCTTTGGTCCAGCTCATTCATGCCGACCAGATGTCCTAAATTAGTCTAGTCCCATTTGTCAGCATTTGGCCCATATCCCTCTAAACACTACATAATCATATACCCACCCAGATGTCTTTTAAATGTTGTAATTGTACCAACCTCCATCACTTCCTCTGGCAGCTCAGTCCATATATACACCACCCCTATGTGAAAAAGTTGCCCCTCAGGTCCCTTTTAAATCTTTCCCCTCTCACCTTAAATCTGTGACCCCTAGTTCTGGGTTCCCCCACCCTTGGGAAAAGACCTTGTCTATTCACCTTAGCCATATCCCTCATGACTTTATGGACCTGTACAGGGTCACTGCTCAGTCTCCAATGCTCCAGGGAAAATAGCCCCAGTCTATTCAGCCTCTCCCTACAGCAACCCCGGCAACATCCTTGTAAATCTTTTCTGAACCCTTTCAAGTTTCACAGCATTCTTCCAATAGCAGGGAGAACCAGAATAGTAAAGACATTTAGCTTTGATTTCTACCTGCAAATGATATATTCACTCTTACCTCCACGCATTGTCATTGTGAATTCAAATGTTGTAAAACTATCTTTGACCTAAGCTGGCTGGTGTTCCACTCAAGTGTTTTTGGCCTGGAATTTTCACACAGGACTGTAATCGGAAGCTTGCAATTTCAGAGCAAGTACACCAGGTAGGCTGTGATATCAAAAGTTGTCTGCTTATACTCATCATTTAAGTGAGTTGAAGGGTAGAATGTACTCGCTGTGTCCTGGCCATCACCATCCTCCAATGAACTCAAAATGACTTGTTCATCTCAATGCTGTCTGTCAGGTCTTGTATACATAATGGTAGCTATTTAACCTTGATGAGGTTTCAAAGTAAAGAGTGAAACTTTTTACATGTTGTGAAGTGATAAAGAATTTTATTATTGCATTTTTTTCTGCTAATGCTGTCTAAAAATTGAAAAAGCCAATGATTAGAAGATCTGGTACCTCAACAGATTTCCTGAAGAAATTGAGCATTTACTTATGTGGCTCTTTAATTGAATCTACCATAAGACTGGGCCAGGAAATGTGGCTTGACTGAGGGAAAGGTGGTGATATGGTGACACTGTGGTTAGTACTGCTGCCCTACAGCACCAGGGACATGGGTTTGTTTCCAGCCTCATGCAACTGTCTGTGCAGGGTTTGCACTTTCTCCCCTTGCCTGTGTGAGTTTCTGCCAGCTGCTCTGGTTTCCTCCTGCAGTCCAAAGATGTGCAGATTAGGTAGTTTAGCCATGCTAAGCGGCCCAGGGTGTGCAGGTTAGGTGGGTAGCCATGGTAAAGCACCGTGCAGTGTTACAGGGGTAGGTCTGGGTCAGATGCTCTTCAGAGGGTCAGTGAAGATTTGATGGGCCGAATAGCCTCTCTCTACACTGTAGGGATTCTATTTTATAATGTCACTGGACAGACTGAGGGCAGGAGTTCAAAATCCTGCCATGGCAGCTGGTGGAATTTATATCTAATTTATAAAATCTGCAATTGAAAGCTCGTCTCATGGTATTAGTCATCTGGTCCATAAATGCCATACCTACCTAATCTGTTCTATATGTTACAGCAGTGTGGTTGGCTCTTAACTGACCTCTGAAATGGCCTAGAAAGGCACTAGGTGCAAGAGAACAGCTCAGGACTGTGATGGAATACTCTCCACTTGCTTGGATAGGTGCAGTTCCAACAATACTCAAGAAGCTTGGCACCATCCCACAGCACATAGACTACAGTGATTCAAGAAGGCAGCTCGTTCTCAGGGGCAATTTGGGACAGGCAATAAATGCTGGCCCAGCTAGTGACATCCATATCCCATCAGTGAATAAAAAAATAGAGATGGGCAACATATGCTGGCCTTGCCAGTGGTGCCCACATTCCTTAAAAGGATGAAAGAAAAAAAAATCAGTATACCAGGTAAATCATAAAATGCATTTGAACAGCTTAGAGTTTATTTGGAAGTACAACAAAAGAGCAGTCTTTGCATTGAGTAGCTCTTTGTCTTTTATGACCTAATGGTATCAGAAACCATTTCACTTCACGATGCACTAGATTTGCAAACACCACCAGTAAATCATTCCCAAAAGGGGTCAGGGACAGTGGAGCAGAAAGTAACAGAATGATATGAATGATGAGCAGGCTAATATGATGAGTTTTCCCCAGCCTGCATGTGCTTTACTTAAATTACAGATGTTTTACGAACTCAAGACAATCTTCTGGCTCTGTGTTTTTGTGCTTTGTGTCTGCAAAAAGGATCTTTCTGTCTGATTCTTCTCTTAATGCACTCTGGCAGTATGAATGTTGCTGCCAAGTTATTACCCAACCCTAATTGCTCTTGAGAAGGTGGTGGTGAGCTGCCCTTTGAGAAGTGCAGCAGTCGATGTGGTGAAGATGCTGTGGCAGTGTAATTCCATTGCGTGACTTCCGCATCACTGGCCAGTTAACAGTCAGGCAACACGGGTGTGTTGATTTGTGGAGTGGAGACATTGCATTGACTTTTCCATATTCTCAAAAAAATCTTTCGTTGAAAAAACAATGTTGACAATAACACCAAAGAGCCTCGTAAATAAGTGATGACTATTGAAATAACTTTGTTCTACAGACTTAATCACATCAAGGAGGGGTAATATAAGGAGTGAAATAAGTTTAAGGAGAATGAATCATGAGCACAGATGTAGAACATACCCTCAATCTGTTGAGCCTTTTACAATGTCAGTGTCATTCTCCACTCTTTGTTAGGGCATGCTGGCAGAGGTGACAGGCAATTTTCTTCATAATTGTCTGTATTTGATAAAACAAAAATGTAAGATTCAGCATTTCTGGTTTGGGGTATCTCACATGCCTGCTCTGTGAGTTAGATCTCTTTTTCTTCACCCTACAGATGGAAACCATGATGTTGAGGCGCTGGTATTGGACTGGGGTGGACAAAGTCAGTCGCCTGGTTTTCATTCAACAGATTCTTTGCAATCACAAATGTGCGGAGCGCTGCTTCTTCATCAGGTGAAGTGAGATGGAAAAATGTTCAGGCCACAAAGTTGGTGGAAGTGCGAGTTGATTAGAGAGTGGGGAGGCTGACAGAATATAAGATCATAATGAGACCATAAGAAAAAGGAGCAAGAGTAGGCCATTCAGCCCCTTGAGGCTACTCCACCATTCAATAACGTCATGGCTGATTGGACATTCCTTATGCCACATTGCTACCTTTTCACCTTGACCCTTGATTCCTTGCCTGATCACGAATCTATCCGTCTCTGCCTTAAATATACACAAGAATTCTGCTCCCACAGCTCTCTGTGGTAAGGAGTGCCAAAGATTCTCAACCCACTGAGAGAAGAAGTTTCTTTTCATCTCAGTCTTAAATTGGTGCCCCTTTATTCTGAGACTATGCCTCTGGTACTAGACTGTCCCATGAGGGGAAACGTCCTCTCAGCATTTACTCTGTAAAGCCCCTTAAGAATCTTTATATTTCAATGCAATCACCTCTCAGCATCCTAAACTCTAGTGTGCAGAGTCTCAGCCTGATCAGTCTTTGCTCATTAGAGAATCCCTCTCTACCAGGTATCATCCTAGTGAACCTTTCCTGAACTGCCGCCAATGAAATAATATCTTTCATTAGGTAATAAAACCGTAATCGATTATAATCCTCCAGATGTGGTCTCACCAGCACCTTGCACAGTGGCACTAGGATTTTCCCATTGTTATACTTCAACCCGCTTGAAATCAGGGCTAAAATTCCTGTCACCCTTCCTGATTACCTGCTGTACCTGTGTGCTAGCTTTCTGTGTTTCATGCACAAGTAGCCCCAAATTCTTTTGGGTTCCACTCTCTGTTGTTTTTAAGTAATACTCTACCAATCGAGTGAACCTGCCTCCCCCGTACTCTCAGACAGTGCATTCCAGACCCTAACCTCTCAAGTGAACCTGCCTCCCCCACACTCTCAGACATTACATTCCAGACCCTAACCACCCGAGTGAACCTGCCTCCCCCACACCCTCAGACATTACATTCCAGACCCTAGCCACCTGAGTGAACCTGCCTCCCCCACACTCTCAGACAGTACATTGCAACTACTGACTGTTCACTGCATGATACAGTTTATGCTCACATCTCATGCTTCTTTTACTAATTACATTAAATCTCTGTCCCAATGGTTCCCAATTCTCCTCCAATAAGAACAGTTTCTCCCAATGCATAATCGTCAATGACCCTCAATACTTTGAACACCTCAGTAAAGGTGCCTCTCACCATTCTCTTCTCCAAATTAAGCAGTCCTGCATCCCCCCAGTGTGTCTTCATATTTACATTTCTTTTCTCTGGAACTGTTCTTGTGAATTTATTCTGCACTTTCTTACTTATCAAAAGAATATGGGTTTCATATAAAATAAACAAACAAAATGCCAATGTATAACCATTTGGAATAACATCATAAATAGCTGAAGAAAGGTTCAACTCATTTTCCCTGCAACATTATTAACTGACCTTCACCCCAAGTGAGGTATTATTCCTCTTAGCCCTTATTAATTTCTTACTCAAATGCTAAGTTCACAAGCATTTCCTTTCAGAGCATTTCTGCACATTCTGCCAGAATGCAGGCTAACTGCTAACTTTTCTTAGTGAGCTCCGAGGAAAGAACATGGGGCGTTTTCCAGGTACTTTGACAATTTTGAGGAGTCTAAATAGCCCACCTGCTGATTTTGGTGTTTTCATATGAACAGAACCTGCTTTTGGGCTCTGGTCTTCCATCAGTCTGTCTCTCTAGGTTGTAAACTCTAAACTTAGAAAACACTTCAGCAATTTTGTATCAGGTACTTACATACTCATGCTCATTCAGATTAAGTCACTTGATTTGTTCGCAATTCTGTTTTGATATACTGCTAAGAAAAAAATAAGTTTCTGGCCCTTAAAAAAGTCACCTTCACAGAGCTATAAACTAATAATCCGTTAGGTTGGATGAGCAAAAAATCCCATTAAAGAAGTGCCTTTATGCTGTTGCATGCCAGCTTTTACTTTATGTTCTGTGTTTAATTGCTAATAAGAGTGCAAACCCAGCAATTCCTTGAAATTGACTGGTGTGGGAAGGTTATAAGAAGGTTAAGAATGAGCTGTGTTTCCATGAGGCTAAGAGAAGCCTGGTTAAAATTATCCATAACCCTGTGGTGATTTGCAATTTTAACGTTGTATCCCACATCCTTCAAATTATTGAATGATTCATACAGGTAGTTCTCCTGTAACATGATTGTTGCGTTCTTGTGTGACCTCATGCTATAGAAAATTGCGCTATAGAAAATCACGTTATAGGGAAATCGCTATACCTATACAGCAGAAAGTTTGCCTTATCCAAACAGCATCCACTATTTGTCATTCGTGTTACAGCCAATTCACGTTAACGAAACATGCGTTACAGCAGAACTACCTGTACATCAGTTAATGCCTGTGCCTTTTATACTCGGCCCTATTGTTGGTAATGAATTCTGGACAAGTTGTCATTTTGAGTGATTGGTAACAAGGTCCTCCCAGTCATTAATGTCAAAGCTGCTGTGCTTCAAGACGAACTTCAGAATGTTGTTGGTGTGCTTAGTTTGTGCTTCCCTCAATTGCTGACCATAAGGTATAATATATGGATGAGAAATCCGTTTTATTTCCTAGAAGTTGTTGTAAATTTAACATGGGAATTGTTTTCACCTTTATACACCTCAGACCATGTTCAGGATAACATGGTGTAGAGCTGGATGAACACAGCATGCCAAGCAGCATCAGAGGAGCAGGAAAGCTGACGTTTCGGGTCGAGACCCTCTTCAGAAATGGGGTTTCTGTGAAGAAAAAATCAAAGTTAATGTTTTGGGTCCGGTGACCTTTCTGAGGAAGGGTCACCAGACCCGAAACGTTAACTCTGAAGGTGACCCTTCCTCAGAAAGGTCACTGCACCCGAAACATTAACTCTGATTTTTTCTTCACAGATGCTGTCAGACCTGCTGAGCTTTTCCAGCAACTTCTGTTTTTGTTCTGTGACTCTATTGCCTGTTTTCTGAATGGTGCTCTTATAGGGCCATTGGTTAGATTACTTGATATTGGGACAAATACACGTAGTGTGTAGTGATATTGGATGTTCCCACTTACAATTGCAAATGGCTTTGCAGGAACTTATGTTTGCCTACTATGGACGTCTCCTGGATAAAGCCTCTGAACCTCATTTCAGAACTTCAGCTATTAATGGCGGCAGAATTCAGTAGGAATTCTTTTCCTGATTTTTTTTTTTGTCCAGATGTCGACTCCATAAAGAACGACAAATTGGGCCAGTTTGATCAATGTGAAAATTAAACATTTTCCAGCCACTCTATCCCATTAATGTCAGGTGGAACTATTTTAAATTGACACCTATGCCTCTGAATTTTTTTTAAAAGAATCTATAAATATATAATGCATTCAATATTTAATACTGTGTTTTCTTTTTGTTGAGGGTTAATTCTCTGAAGGCTATGTACGCTGTAGGTTGTCAGAACTAGTTTTGCGTTACTGCCAACTTATACTGGCAAGCAGTGAGATAATGCCGTTGAGTCTTAGCTAATAAGCGTGATTGCAATTGGAAATCCATCATGAAGCATGCTTGAGGGTGCCAACTGTGATGATGCTACAGAATAACATCATTACCACACTGAGCAGTTTACATGTTTAATTTTAATGTGCAAAATTGCCATGATAAATAAGTATAGCTGCCAGAGTGGATCAAATAAGTGCTCCACTGAGAAGAGTAGAACATCACTTGGAAAGATAGCTTTGAATCTCAGTGAGGATGATTTATTAAAAAAGATTCAACACTCCAGCCAAAATCACTAATGCATTTTGAGTTTTCGATCAAACCATATGGATTTTTGGTTGCAGGAGAAATGGGCTGTTATGGGAAGTCCTGTGTTCTAATTTGCTGCAAATACCTGAGTATATTTTGAGATTTTATGGTATGCAATTCTTTGCGACAAAAATAAAAGCATATCACCCACTTTTAATGTACTGTACCACAAGTATTTTGAGACTCTATGTTGAATTAATAACTGATAAATGTGAAAATTCTGGCACAGAGAAGTAGGGGCTGTGACGTTAAGAATATTTTTTGGCTAAGGCAGGCAGATTTTTAATCAGTCAGGGAATCAAGTGTTATGGGGAAAAGGCAGAAAGTATTCAATCATCCTCAGGCCTTCCCAGGGAATTCTGGGTGGTGAGGGCGATCTAAGATACCATTGGCAGAAATCCCATCAACAAGGTCAATCAAAGACCAATAGCTCTCTACTGCCAATTAATACACTGGGGATTCCCGTGGGGATGTCATCAGGGATGACCGGGCTTAGGAATGTGGATCACAGGAGAGGCTAGGCAGGGGGTGTAGTTTTTAGCTGCTGCCCCACCCCCACTCCATCCTTAGACCGTGAAAACATAAGACTAGATCAGACAAGACCATTCAGCCATCCAGTGTTTTCTGACATTCAACGAAATCATGACTGATCTAATAATCCACAACTCCAATTTTCTTTCCTTCTCCCATATCTCTTTATTTCCTTACTGATTAAAAATCTGTTGGTCTTAACCAAAAATGCACTTAATCTCTCAGCCTCTACTGCCCTTTGTGAGAATGAATTTCACAGATTCACTACCCCTGGGGGATGAAATATCTCCTCATCTCTGCATTGTATGGGTGATTCCTTATCCTGAGTTTATGCCTCTAGTCCTAGACAATTCCATTTATCCTGTCAAGTGCCTGGAGAATTTTATGTGTTTTGATAAGGTTGTCGCAATGAGATACTCTAATGAATACAAGTCCAATCTACTTCAGGGTTGGCACGGTGGCTCAGTGGTTAGCACCGCTGCTCCCGTGCCAGGGACCTGGGTTCAATTCCACCCTCCGATGACTGTCTGTGTGGAGTTTGCATATTCTCCCAGTGTCTGCGTGGATTTCCTCTGGGTGCTCTAGTTTCTTCCCACAGTCCAAAGATTGTTGAGGACACAATTGATATCAATCACTTGGATCAGGAAAGTGAATGTACCCCAGCCATGTTTTTGGATGACACAAAAGTAGGTGGGATTACAAGTAATAAGGATGGAGTAAAGAGTCTGCAGAGAGATATAGACACTTTAAGTGAGTGGACAAAATCTTGACACAGGGAATATATTGTGGAGCTTATGTACCTTGGCATGAAGACTAAAGGGGCTGTATTTTATTTAGGTGGAATAAGACAGCAGAAAGATTTATCACAGAGGGATTCAAAAGTCCTTGTGCCTTTATCTTATTAAGTGTCTCAATAAGTGGTACATTATCGAATGCCTGAAAAATCCAAATGTATTCCATCCACTGGTTCCCCTTTATCTATTCTACTTGTTAACTCTCAAATATTGTAACAAATTTAGTAGGTATGATTTCTGCTTTGTGAAGCCACACTGACTGTAGAATCATAGAATCCCTACAGTGCAGAAAGAGGCCATTCAGCCCAATGAGTCTGCATAGGCTCTCCAAAGAACATCCCACTCAGACACAGCCATCCATCCTGTCTGTGAACCCTGCATTTCCTATCTACCTAGCCTACATATCCCTGCAGGATGATTTAGCATGGCCAGTCCACCTCACCCACACATCTTTGGACTGTGGGAGGAAATTGGAGCATGGAGCAGCAACCCACACAGACACGGGGAGAACATGCAAACTCTACACAGTCACTCAAGTCTGGAATTGAACCCAGTTCCCTGGCACTGCCAGGCAGCAGTGCTAACCATTGAGCCACTGCAGTATTGTATTGCTTGTAACAGTCCCTAACATTTTCTCAACAGCAGATATTAAACTAAGTGGACTATGTTTACTCACCTTTATTGTCTCCTTCCCTTTGTAAATAAAGACATTTACAGTTTTCCAATCCTCTGGGACTTTTCCAGAAACTAAAAATTTGTGGAAAATTACTATCTGTGCATCCACCATCTGTGTGGTTACTTATTTTAATCTGGTAAGATGCATCCTATCAGGTCCAGGGGACTTATCTGTCTTCAGTCCTATTTGTTTTTATGAAACATTTTCTTCAGTGATAGCAAATATATTTATTTCCCCTCCTCATTTTTCCCCTTGATTATTTAGTTTGCAATTATGTCTTCTATCATGAAGACTGATGAAACACTGAAATCAAACAAGGCCCTTGAGGAATATAAAGGAAACAGAAAAGAACTTAAACATGAAATTAGGAAGGTTGGAAGGGGCCATGAAATATCCTTGGCAAGTAGGATTAAGGAGAGTCGCAAGGCATTTTGTGTGTTTGTTAAGAGCAAAAGTGTAATGAGGGAAAGGGTAGGTGCCTCCAGGCCAAAGGAGGGAATTTATGCATGGAGCCAGAGGAGGTGGGTGAGGTCCTAAATGAATACTTTGATTGGTATTCACAAAGGAGAAGGACATAGACAATGGTAGGATTAGAGATGTTCTGGGACATTAAGAAGGAGGCGGTACTGGGTGTCTTGGAAAACATTAAGGTAGATAAATTCACAGGCTCTGATGGGATCTATCCCAGGATATTGAGGGAGGCAGGAGAGTATATTGCTTTTGCCTTGACAGTGATCTTTGTATTCTCTTTCACCACAGGCAAGATGCCAGAAGACTGGAGAAAAGCCAATGTTGTTCCTTTGGTTAAGAAGACCAATGGGGATAATCTGGGAAATTACAGGTTGATGAGCCTTAAGTCAATGGCAGGAAAATTATTGGAGACTATTCTCAGGCTCAGGATTTACTTGCATTTGGAAAAGAATAGACTAATTAGGGATAGTCAGCTATCCCTATCTCTATCCCTACAAGTGACTATCCCTAAGAAGTCCATTCTTCTCTAAATGTGGGGGAGGTCTTGTCTTTCAAACTTGATTGAGTTTTTTCAAAAACTGATGAAGATGATTGATGGAGGTAGGGCAGTAGATGTTGTCTACATAGACTTTACTAAAAGGGCCCTCATGGTAGGCTGGTCCAGAAGATTAAGTCACATGGAATCCATTGTGAGTTGGCAAGTTGGTTACAGAATTGTCTTGAGCATAGAAGACAGAGGGTAATTATGGATGAGTGTATTTCTGACTGGAAGTCTGTGATCAGTGGTTTTCTGCAAAGATCAGTGCTGGGACATATATAGACATATGTATGTACAAACATACACAAATATAAGTGATTTTGATGAAAATGTAGGTGGTCTAAATGGCAAGTTAGTAGATGACATGGAAATTGGTGGCGTTGTGGATAGTGAGGAAGGTTATCAAGTATACAGCAGAATATATATCAGTTGCAAAGTTCGGCAGAACAATGGCAGATGGAGTCTAATCTTGACAAGTGTGAGGTGAAACATTTTGGGAGGTCAAATACAAGAAAGAAGTATACAGAAATTGACAGGACCTTTAGGAGCATTGATAAATAAAGGGATCTTGGGGTCCAAGACCATAGCTCCCTGAAAGTGGCAACACAAGTGGATAAGCTGGTATGGTGTACAGCATGCTTACCTCTATTAGTTGGGGCATTGAATAGAAAAGTTGGCAAGTCATATTGCAGTTGTATAAGACTTTAATTAGGCCACATTTGGAGTATGGTGTGCAGTTCTGGTCACCACACAATTGAAAAGATATGGAGGGTTTGGAGAGTGTGCAGAGGACATTTGCCAGGATGTTGCCTGGATTGGAGTGCAAGGAAAGGTTGGACAAACTTGGATCGTTTTTGCTAGAGCACTGAAGGTTGAGGGGCAGCCTGATAGAAGTATTTAAAATTATGAGGGGGACAGATAGTTTGGATATTCGGAGTCTTTTTTTCCCATTGTGGAAATGTCAAAAACGAGGGGGCATAGGTTTAAAGTGTGGGGGGGAATATTCAAAGGAAATGTGTGAGGAAAGTTTTTTAACAAATGGTAATTGATGTCTGGACAGCACTACCAAGGGAGGTGGTAGAAGCAGATGTGTTAGCAAAGTTGAAGAGGCATTTAGATAGACACATGAACAACAGGGAAAGAGGAATATGGACCAGGTGCAGGCAAATGGGATTAGTCTAGAATGGCACGGCACAGACATGGTGAGCAAAAGGGATTGTTCCTTTGCTATTCTTTTCCATCAATCCATCCCAAAGTATTTATTCAGCCTCTTATATGAGTTTTTTTTAGACATATTAAGCTAAGAGAGAGGAAAGCGTCAACATTGGACCACTGGAAAATGAGGCTGGAGAAATAATGGGGAACAAGGAAATGGTAGAGGGACTGAATAGGTGTAATGCATCAGTTTTCATGGTGGAAGACATCAGCAGCACACCGGAACTTCAAGACAGTTAGGGGGCAGAGGTGAGTGTAGTGGCCATTACTAAGGAGAAGGTGCTAGGGGTGCTGAAGATTCTGAAGGCGGATAAATAGCCTAGATCAGAAGGACTACATCCAGAGCCCTGAAGGAGATAGCTGTGGAGATTGTGGAGGCATTGATCGTGCTCTTTCAGGAATCACTGAAGCCAGAGAGGCCCCCAGAAGACTGGAAAATGGTTAATGTAACAACCTTGTTTAAGAAGGGAAGGAGGCAAAAGATGGAAAATTAAAGGTCAGTTAGCCTGACCTTGGCCATTACTAACACTTTAGACTCCATTATTAAGCATGAGATTGTAAAGTACTTGGATATGCATAGTAAAATAGGACTAAGTCATTACAGGTTCATTAAGGGAAGGTCATGCCTGACAAATCAGTTAGTATTCTTTGAGGATGTAATGAACAAATTAGACAAAGGAGAGCCAATGGACGTTATCTATTTGCATTTCCAAAAGGCTTTTGACATGGAGCCGCACAGGAGGCTGCTAAATAAGATAAGAGCCTGTGGTGTTAGGACAAGGCAATGGCATGGATAGAAGGTTGGCTGATTGGCAAAAGGCAAAGAGTGGGAATAAAGCAGTCTGTTTTCAGGAAGGTAGCTGGGGACTCATGGAATTCAGCAGGTGTCAGTGTTACTCAAATTTATATATTAATGACCTGGACAAAGGAACTGAGGGCATTGTTGCTAAGTTTGCTGATGACACAAAGATAGGTGGAGGGACAGATAATGCTGAAGAGTCGGGGATGCTATAGAAGGACTTGGACAGGCAAGGAGAATGAGCAAAGACATGGCATATGGAATACAATGTGGGAAAGTGTGAGGTTATACATTTTATTTGGAAGGATAGAGAAGTAGACTAGTAGACTAGACGAGAGAACTAGGCTGGAGAAATGGGTTCAGAAATCTGAAGCACGAAGTGACTTAGGAGTCCTAGTTCAGGATTCTCCTAAGGTTAACATACAGATTCATTTGGCAGGTAGGAAGGCAAATGCAATGCTAGCATTAATTTCAAGAGGGCTGGAATACAAGAGCAAGGATCAAGAGCAGCAGAATCGTACTCCAATAAAGTCTGCAACCTCATGGCCTGACATATCCACCATTCAACCCTGTAAATGTCAAGCCAGGTGATCAACCCTGTTTCAATGGAGAGTGCAGGAGGGTGAAAATGAGGTGTCACCCAAACAGGACTACTTGCATGCCAAATAGCAAAAGTGATATACAGAGCTAAGTGATCCCACAAACCAACAAGTGAGATTCGAGCTCTGCGGTCCTGTTACAGTCAGAGGATTAAACAATTCATTGGAGGAGGTGGCTTCACAAATATCCCTATCCTGATTGATGGAATAGGCCAGCACATCAGTGCAAAAGATAAGGCTGAAGCTTTCGCAGCAATCTTCAGGCAGAAGTGCCCAGTGGATGACCTATCTCGGCCTCCCCCAGTGGTCCCCAGCTTTACAGATACCAATCTTCAGGCAATTTGATTTACTCTATGTGACATCAAGAAACAATTGGAAGTAATGGAAACTTCAAAGGCTATTGGCCTTGACATCATTCTGGCAATAGTACTGAAAACTTGTGCCCCAATATTTGCTATTCCCCTAGCCAAGCTGTTCCAGTACAGTTACAATACTGGTATCTACTCGACAATGTGGAATATTGCTGAGGTATGTCCTATACAAAAAGCAAGGCTAATCAAACCCAGCCAACTACTGTCTCTTCAGTCTGCTCTTGATCATCAACAAAGTGTTGAAAGGTATCACCAATGGTGCTACCAAGCAGCACCTGCTCAGCAATAACCTGCTCAGTGACTCCCAGTTTGGGTTCTGCCAGGCCCACTCAGCTCCTGATCTCATTACAGCCTCGGTTCCAGAGTTGAATTCCAGAGGGGCAGTGAGAGTGACAGCCTTTGACAGTTTGACTGAATTTGACCGAGTGTGGCATCAAGGAGTCATAGCAAAACTAGAATGATGGATATCAGGGGGCAAACTCTCCGCTGGCTGGAGTCATACCTGACACATAGAAAGGTGATTGTGATTGTTGCAGGACAGTTCCAGCAAGAGTTCCTCAGGGTAGTGTTCTTGTCCCAACCATCTATAGCTGTTTAATCAATGACCTTCCCTCCATTGTAAGTTCGGAAGTGGGGATGTTTGCCAGTGATTGCATAATGTTCAGCACCATTCATGACTCCTCAGATACTGAAGCAATCCGTATTCAAATGAAACAATATCCAGGTTTGGGCTGACAGGTGCTAAGTGATGTTCATGCCACACAAATGCCAGACGATACCATCAACAATACGAGACAATCTAACCACTTTCCCTTGATATTCAATGGTGTTATCGTCCCTGAATACCCCACTATCAACATTACTGGGGTTACCATTGACCAGAAACCCAACTGGACTCGCCATATAAATACAATAGCTGCAAGTGCAGGTCAGAGGTTTGGAATACTGCAGTGAGTAACTCACCTCAAGACACCCCAAAGCCTGTCCACCATCTGCAAGGCACAAGTCAGGAGTGTGACGGAATATGCCGAATTGCCTGGATGAGTACAACTCCACCAACTCTCAAGAAGCTTGACACTGTCCAGGAGAAAACAGACTGCTTAATTGGCACCACAACCCCTTTATCACCAATGCTCAGAAACAGCAGTATGTACTATCCAAAAAAGGCACTGCAGAAATCCACCAAGACTCTTTTAGACAGCACATTCCAAACCTACGACCACATCCATCTAGAAGGACAATGGCAGCAGATACATGGGAACACCACAACCTGCAAGTTCCCCTCCAATTTACTCACCATCCTGCTTTGGATGTATATCACTGCTCCTTCATTGTTGCTGGATCAAATTCCTGGAATTCCCTCCCTCATAGCATTTTTGATCAACCTACAGCGCATGGACTGCAGTGCTTCAAGAAGGCAGCTCACCACTACTTTCTCAAGAGCAACTGGGGAGGGGCAATAAATGCTGGTCCAGCCAGCAACACCCACATCTCAAGACTGAATAAATTGAAAAAAAGTACTGCTGAAGCTGTATAAGACTCTGCTCAGGTCACATTTGGAACATTGTGAGCAGTTTGGGGCCCCATATCTCAGGAAAGATGTACTGGCTTTGGAAGTAGCCTAGAGGAGGTTGACAAGAATGACCGCAGGGGAGAAGAGCTTGCCATATATGAGGAGTAGTTGAGGACTCTGCGTCAATGGAGTTTGCGAGGATGAAGGAGGGATCTGATTGGAACTTATAGAATACAGAGAGGCCTGGACAGAATGGATGTGGAGAAGATGTTTCCAATTGTAGGAGAGACTAGAACCCAAGAGCACAGCTTCAGAGTGTAGGGATGATCCTTTCGAACTGAGATGGAGAGGAATTTATTCAGCCAGAGGGTGGTGACTGTGTTTGAACTCATTGCCACAGAAGGCTGTGGAGACCAACTCATTCAGTGTTTTTAAGACAGAGATAGATAGGTTCTTGATTATTAAGGGGTTCAAAGGTTAAGGGGAGCGTACTGGAGAATGTGGTTGAGAAACAGATCAACCATGATCCAAAGATAGTGCAGACTCGATGGGCCAAGTGGCCCAATTCTGCTCCTATATCTTATGGTCTCTACCATTTCCTCATTCCCTATTCTTATTTCCCTAGCTTCATTTTCTAAGTGGGCTTTCTCTTCATTT
The DNA here is from genome assembly GCF_021869965.1 of Rhincodon typus. Classification (NCBI taxonomy): domain Eukaryota; kingdom Metazoa; phylum Chordata; class Chondrichthyes; order Orectolobiformes; family Rhincodontidae; genus Rhincodon; species Rhincodon typus. The sequence continues at coordinate 9,847,915 of NC_063345.1, forward strand.
ATACCTTTTAAGCAGCTCTTGCTGTCTTGATATTACTTGCAAGTTCACCTTTAAAATTTATCTTTCTCCTTTTTTTTGGTCATCTTTTGATGGTTTTGAAAACATTCCCAACCCTCTGGCATACCATTAATCTTCTCCATAATGTATGTTTTCTTCATTTAATTTGATGCTATTCCTAACTTCCTTGGTTCACCATGGTTGGCTTATTCCCTTCCTAGAATGCTTCTTTTTCACAAATTTGTTGTGAGCCATGAACTTTTTTTTAAACATCTGCCATTGCTCTTCAACTGCCTTTGCTTCTCAACCCCTTTCCCACTCTACTCCACATAACATTGCTCTCATTCCTTTGAAATTACTCTTATTTAAGTTGGTAGAGTAGTTCCCAAACCAAGTTTCTCACTCTCAAAATAAATGGCAAACTCCAAGACATTATGGCTACTCTTTATTTGGGGATCATTTACTCTGAGATTATTTATTAAACATTAAACGTGACTCATTGCACATCACCAGATCCAACAAACCTTGTTTTGAAGAAGATTCACTGGACCTGAAATGTTAACTTTGCTTTTTCTCCACAGATCCTGCTGGACCTGCTGAGCTTTTCCAGCAATTACTAATTTTGTATCTGATTTCCAGCATCTGCAGTTCTTTTTGTTTTCAAAGTAGACTAATCCCTGGTTGATCCACAACATATTGCTCTAGGAAGCAATTCCACTTTCACAGTAATTTCTCCTGCTTCTGGAAATCTTAAGGAAACATCAATATTTCTTGGAAGATATTTGTTTCCATTCCTGATTTTAGGAAGTCGCCCAACACAATATATTAAAACTCTGCTAACCAGGTCTTCAAGAGCTAGTATTGGAATTTATGTTGCAGATTTCATTGAAGGTTGGAGTTTTCCCATGCCTTGACATGCATGATGAGTCTAACAGAATCTAATTACATTTTGATGTAAACCTGGCCCATAAACATATTTAGCCTGCATTTTCCTAATACTTCAGTGACCTGCCATTGGTATTTCATGATCTACTCATAAAATTTCATTCTGCTATTCAAATGAACTACTATCTAATGATCCACCGTCCATTCCTTATCCATTGGTTTTTGTGAAGTGGTTACCATTTCCTCAGCAAGATATTGTTTCTGATACAATTTGTATGTAGGATGTTTGATATAGCTCTTTCAATACCAAATCTGTTTGTTGCATTTCTATTAAAGAATATGGCTCAACATAATCATCTTCAGTCTCTTTACTTTCATTCTTTTTAAGTTGAATTGTGAAACAATGTGTCCAATAATTGAATTTCCAAAGTACCTCCCTGTTTAATAGGCGCATTTTCTTCATGTTGAATTTCAGCCTAAAATTGATTCACGATGCGTTCAGGAAACAATCTAGGATGGCCTTTTTGTAACTTTTCAGTTTCTTTTTCCTCCATTGGTCCCTCTACCATCCTTGGCGAAGCTAATTTTCTTGAACCTTTCCGATCATTTCCCAAAATAAAGTTAATTGCTTCTGCAGGAATTTGTCTCAATATTCCAACTATCACTTTTCCATTGACCAAGTTACTCTTAACTCTGTAATGACTATGAATATCACCAAATAATATTTTCTCCTTCATCAATACCTCTGGAAGATAAATCAAATCGTTAGTCAGCATCAGTGACTGACTTGTTATGGTGTCTCTCAATCTTTTTGTTGGTTTATCTTCTTAGAGTCATACAGTCATATAGTATAGGATCAGTGAAACCAGCTCACCCCAACAATAATCCCAAACTAAATTAGTCCCAACAGCCTGCACATGGCCCATATCCCTCCAAATATTTCTTATTCAAGTATTTATCTAAATTTCTTTGAAATGTTGTAACTGTATCCTCATCTACCACTTCCTCTGGAAGTTTATTCCACACACAAACCACTCTCTGTATAAAAAAAAACTTGCTTTGCATGTCTTTTTAAATCTTTCTCTTCGCACCTTAAGAAATATGCCCCCCTAGTTTTGAAATCCCCCACTTTAGGGAAAAGACACCTGCCAGTCACCTTGTCTATACCACTCATGATTTTATAATTCTCTATAAGGTCACCCTCTCAACCTTGATTAGGAAATACTTCTCCCTTTGAGGTCAAATATCCCAAAACTTCAGCAGTTTGTTTTTTCTTGTCAATATTTGAGAAGGATCATTCATGTCTGTCCTGAACCTATTGTTTTTAGTATGCTACAAGGATACATTTTTTATACCACTGTTACAGTTTTGATACCTCCTTCCCTACTGCTTATCTGAAGCAGTCAGTCTCTCATTTAATTTTCAGCAATTTAATATTCATGTGTCCAACATTATTACAAATAAATCATTTTAATTTCTTCACATAACTTTTTGGTTCCAATCTTTCTCCTGCATTACTTTGATCGTCTTCTGTCTGTTCCCTTAAATTGATACTTCTTCCATCGACAGATTTTTTTAACACCTGCAATTTCCTAGTGGAATTCTATATTACCATTTCCCCATTGGTAATTGTCTATGTATTTTATCATTAGTGTCTGCCAGACCTGCTGCTTCCTGAACTTTTATACTTGAGAATCATCTAAATAAGTTTTTAAATTTATGGGAATGCTATTTCAGAATTCTTCCATGATCATAATTTCCCTTACATTCACAACATTTTTCTCCATTTCATGTGAACTGAGCCACCGATCCTACAGCATTTCTTTCTCCCTTGTGAATTCAACAATGTCTGATTTGGATTCTTTCTTGTAATCCTCAATTTCAATTGATAAGCTTCAGGCACAAGCTTATAAGCATGGAGTTTTGCCTTTTTGACAGTTTAAATCACTGCTGATTGTGTTTTTTTCTGACAAACTGGTGTATACTGTCATAGTTGTACTGTCAAACACTAAGGTGAACATCTCTTTTGGCTACTCCCTTTGTCTAGCTACCTTCTAAAACTAGGTAAAATAGCTTTAGTCTCCCTCCTTTTTGGGTAGCTTCTTGGGTAAATCAAATCCCTCATTGGAATCATAATCATCTTTCAAACTATGATCTCTATCTTCCACTTTTATTCAAAGTTTGTCCTTGCCTAATTCATATTCTCTAATTTCCTTCTCCCTTTGGAATTCAAGTTTTCTTAATTCCATCACCTTTTCCATTACTTTCTGATTTTAGTTCTCCTCAATTTCAAGTCTTTTCATTTCTCTTTGTCTCTCTAAGTTCAGTCTTTTCATCTTAGCTAGTTCACGTTTTAAGATCCAAGTTTCAGGTTTTCTTTCTTCCAAATCTAAATGTGATATAATCACTTCAAATATGCTGTCCTTGTGAGCTCCTGCTATTACATCTACCTTCAATGTATCTGCTAAATTGCTCAGTTTAACTTTAGTCAAAGATGTTAAGTATTCCACTGTTATATCTTACACTTCTAGAGAACTCTTCACAACCTCTGAAGCCATTGCCAAATTTTGTGCAACAATCTTCACCACAAAATAGCTGCTTTCAGCCTGGAACAGGGTTTTCACCTCTTGTTAATCAAAGATCTTATTAAATGGCAGAACAAGTTTGAGGTGCTGAATGGCCTACTCCTGTTCCAATGTTCCTATGAAAAGAAACAAACTGGCTTTTGTAAAATGCCCAAGACACCTCTATACAGTTTTCAAATTACCACTCCTGGTGCAGTACCGCAAACACCTCTCATAAAGTACATCAGTATCCCTGTGTCTAACATCTCAGTAGGTTTAGGTAACTTTGGATTCAATTGTGAAAGTGGAATTGCAATAGCTACTTCTTGGAACTATCAGACACTTCACTGTACTTCGCTTTCACAGGCGCTTTAGAATTTATAATTGATCTGGAACCAACACACCTCTTCAATTTGAGGACATAATCACAATATCCTTTTTTTCTCAGGAGCACTGTTCTACATAGCAATCCTGTTCCAAGGTCTTTACAGGACTGGACAAATTGTTAATGAAATGGATAAGGAAAGTTTACATTCTCTTGTCAACTTTTGAATAACGCAAAAATAAAATGGGAAGGCAAGTGTTGATGATGGCACCAAGAATCAGCAGAGGGATACAGAAATGATAAGCGAGTAGTAAAAGTTTGGCAGATAGAATGTAATGTGGGAATTTATGCCCTTTGGCAGGAAGAAAAGAGGAGCTGAATATTATTTAGACAGAGAAAGATTGCAGAAAAGTACAGCACAGAGGGATTTACAAGTGTAATTTACAATTGTGCAGAAATCATAAAATGCAAGCACCCAAGTTCAGCAGATAATAGAGAAGGGAAATGGAATGTTAGCTGTTATTCCAAAGGGTATTGAACATAAAAATAGGGAGGTCTTGCAAAAATTTAGAAAGCATGATTTAAACCTCAGTTTGGTTACTGTGAATAATTTGACCCTCCCATGTAAGTAAACATACACTAACATTGGATGTAGTCCACAGAATGTTCAGGAGGCTGATCCTGGGTATGGAAAGATTGTCCTATGAGAAGTGGTTGAGACTGTTGGGCCTACACTCATTAGAGTTTAGAAGAATGAGACGTATAAGATTTTTATGGTACTAGACAAGCTAGATGTGAGAATGTTGTTTCCCCTTGTGTGAGTGTCTAGAACCAGAAGGTGTAATCTCAGAGTAAGGGGTTGCTCTTATAGAATAGAGATGAAGAAGAATTTCATCTCTCAGAGGGTATTGAATCTGTTAAATATTTATCTTTACTCTGAGAGTCTGTGGTATTAGGTACATTTTTGGCTGAGACAGTCAGACTTTTAATCAGTAAGGGAATCAAAGATTCTGGGGAAAGGGCAGGAAAGTGGAGTTGTGGATTATCAGATCAGCCTTGATCTCATTGAATGGTGGATCAAAGTCAATGGCCTGAATGCGTACTTCTGCTCCTGTGTTTTATTTTCTTATGGTCTTATGTCCCTTTAATACTCAATATCATTACTATTGCTGTCTTCCCCATTATAAACATTATGGGAATTACCATTGACTTGAACCTTATATGGACCAGCCATATATACACCATGGCTAGAGATATGGCTAAGAGTTTGGAAATTCTGCAGCAAGTAATTCACCTCCTGACTCTTCACATCTTGTTCACCGTCTACAAGTCACAAGTTAGGAGTGTGGTGGAATTCTCTACTCTTTTCTGAATGAGTGAACTCCAATAACAATTAAGAAGCTCAAAACCATCTAAGGAGGTTATTTGATTTCCACCCCTCCACTACCTTCCCACATTTGTTTTCTGCACCACTGGTGCACAGTGGTGGAAGTGTGTACCAGCACCTTCTAAACCCACAACCAACCAGAGGAAAGAGAGATAACAAGGTGTAGAGCTGGATGAACACAGCAGGCCAAGCAGCATCAGAGGAGCAGAAAGGCTGACGTTTTGGGCCTAGACCCTTCTTCAGAAATGGGGGAGGGGAAGGGGGTTCTGAAATAAATAGGGAGAGAGGGGGAGGTGGATAGAAGATGGATAGAGGAGAAGATAGGTGGAGAGGAGACAGGCAGGTCAAAGAGGTGGGGATGGAGCCAGTAGAGGTGAGAGTAGGTGGGGAGTTAGGGAGGAGATAGGTCAGTCCAGGGAGGACGGACCGGTCAAGGGGGCTGGATGAGGTTAGTAGGTAGGAGATGGGGAAGGGGCTTGGGGTGGGAGGAGGGGATAGGTGGGAGGAAGGTTAGGGAGGCGGGGACGAGTTGGGATAGTTTTGGGATGCAGTAGGGGGAGGGGAGATTTTGAAGCTTGTGAAATCCACATTGATACCATTTGGGTTGCAGGGTCCCCAAGCGGAATATGAGTTGCTGTTCCTGCAACCTTCGGGTAGCATCGTTGTGGCACTGCAGGAGGCCCAGGATGGACATGTTGTCTGAGGAATGGGAGGGGGAGTTAAAATGGTTCGCGACTGGGAGGTGCAGTTGTTTAGTGTGAACCGAGCGTAGATGTTCTGCAAAGTGGTCCCCAAGCCTCCGCTTGGTTTCCCCGATGTAGAGGAGGCCACAACTGGAACTGCAGATGCAGTATACCACATTAGCAGATGTGCAGGTGAACATCTGCTTGATGTGGAAAATCTTCTTGGGGCCTGGGATGGGGGTGAGGGAGGAGGTATGGGGGCAGGTGTAGCACTTCCTGCGGTTGCAGGGAAAAGTGCCGGGTGTGGTGGGGCTGGAGGGGAGTGTGGAGCGGACAAGGGAGTCCTGGAGAGAGTGGTCCCTCCGGAAAGCAGATAAGGGTGGGGAGGGAAAAATGTCTTTGGTGGTGGGGTTGGATAGCAGATGGCGGAAGTGACGGAGGATGATGTGTTGGATCCGGAGGTTGGTGGGGTGGTACGTGAGGACGAGGGGAATTCTTTTTTGGTTGTTATTGCGTGGAGGGGGTGTGAGGGATGAGTTGCGGGAAATGCGGGAGACACGGTCGAGGGCTTTCTCGACCACTGAGGGGGGAAGTTGCGGTCCTTGAAAAATGAGGACATCTGAGATGTACGGGAGTCGAATGCCTTATCCTGGGAGCAGATGTGGCAGAAGTGAAGGAATTGGGAATAGGGAATGGCATTTTTGCAGGAAGGTGGGTGGGAGGAGGTGTATTCTAGGTAGCTGTGGGAGTCGGTGGGCTTGAAATGGATATTGGTTTCTAGGTGGTTGCCAGAGATGGAGACAGAGAGGTCCAAGAAGGAGACAGAGGTATTAGAGATGGTCCAGGTGAACTTAAGGTTGGGGTGGAAGGTGTTGGTGAAGTGGATGAACTGTTCGAGCTCCAGAGGAGCAAGGTTGGCAGATGCATGGGAAATTCTCCACCAAGTCACCATCCTGACTTGGAGCTATATTGCCATACCGTTATTGTTACTGAATCAAAATCTCCCTTCCTTGTAGTACCGTCAGTGTGCTTTGCCTCCTCCCATTAACCCCTTCCATGGACTACAGCAGTTAAAAAAGGATGCTCACCTCTATTGTGTCAAGGCCAAATGAGGAATGATTAGCCAATGTTACCAACATTTTGTAAATCTCCTGGAAGAAATGCTTCCCAGAGTATGTTATAGCTGCAAGGCCCCCTTTTCTAAAGTTGGTCCCTTCTGGGGCTGGGGTGGAGAATGGTAGGCCAAGCATAGAGTCAAAGAGTCATGGCGATGTACAGCCAAGAGGCCGTTTGACCCATTTGAATCTGTCCTGACCCATCTACGCTAATCTCACTTTCCAGCTCTAGGCCCATAGTCTTTAATGTTATGACATTTTAAGTGATCATCCACGTACTTCTTAAAGTTTGTGAGGTTTCCTGCCTCAACTGCCCACCCAGGCAGTGAATTCCAGATTCCAACTACCCTCTGGGTCAAAACATTTTCCCTCAAATCCCCTTCAAAACATCCTTTGACCTTAAAATTGTGCCCTTTTGATATTGTCCTTCAACTGCCTCCTGTCTACCCTGTCCATACACCCATAATCCTATCAACCTCAATCAGGTCCCCTCTCAGTCTTCTGAAGAAGGATCTAGGCCCGAAACGTCAGCCTTCCTTCTCCTCTGATGCTGCTTGGCCTGCTGTGCTCATCCAGCTCTACACCTTGTTACCCCCCTCTCAATCTTCTCTGCTCCCAAAAAAAACCCCTGAGCCTATCCAGCCTCTCTTCATAGCAAATAACAATATGCAGAGCTGTATAGTCCTTTGCAAACTTCAGTACAAACTCACTCAGACTAACATTAAGCAAAGATATTTGGTATTATTCTGACTTCCTTTGATATGCTTGGAAATACTCCCATTGGCTTTATGTTAGCACAACCTTTGATGTCTGGATAGTTCATAGAGAAATAAAAGTTCTTGCTAATAATACCATAAAGCATCCCAGCATTGTAGGTATTGTGGGCTTGAGGCACCTGTTATAAATGTGTCCCAACAGGTACTCTGAAATTCAGCACTTTGTTAATAGGTTATTGATTGGTTTGGCATTTACAACTGGAGATGATTCATGACCCCAAAGACCAACAGTGGTGATGCTCCCTCCTCCCCTTTTCAATTTGCTTCCGGCTACAAAATATTATATAACTCAAAATTGTTTTACCAAGGCATCTGCTTGATGCTGTTACTGGTCATTTGTGATGAATTACAGCTAGTTTAGTGCTGGGGACTACTTTGGCTGGGAGTTGAATCAACACTACAAGAATGCATCTCACTGTTGACCCTTAATATATATCAAAAGGCAGAAGTTTTCATCAATCTGAACTGGCCTGGTTTTAAATGTGGATTCCAAAGCTGATGGGAAAATTATGCATCACCCTCCTGTGAATTTGCATAGATCACTACATTGCTCACAATTTGTTTCCTCCATTTAGAAGATTCCCTAATCTAAATAATGTATTACTGTCTATCCATTATTGAGTTAGAAAATATAGAATGGTGCATTTGATTTTCTATACTGTACATATTGCAGTTATGAGAGTTTGCTATAGCGTGATAGCAATAAAATTTCATCCAATTCGATAGAAACTGTTTATAATCTGGAAAACATCTTTCATATTTAACAGTAATTATAACAGTATGAAATTACAGGTTTTCCATCTCATTATATTTTCAATAGGTGAAAGCTTTTATAAAAGCAGTTTATATGCATAGATGCAGAATAAATGAGCAAAAGTAGCTGCACTTCTTGTCTTCAAAACTTTATTCATGCAGCTAATTACTTCACTGGGTGTACTTACTGCTGACGTAAGATCAGCAAGAGGCCATTCATCCCCACTAACCTGTTTTGTCATTCGATGAATTCATAGCTAATCTGTATTTTGGTGCAATCTACCCGCCTCAGGTCTGTAACCTTTAATACACTTACCTGACAAGCGACAACAAAACTTCCAGAGTTAGGAAGTCACTAGACCATTCATTTTATTGACTTGCTAACATTTTTCAGATCGAGACTTAAGAACTGGCAGGCATCCAGTTTATCATTGATTGGTGACTATAAAATCACATAAAAATGCATTTGGGATACTAACAAAATAAATATTGCTTCTACTTCACTGATACCTTAAGAGATGTACTCTAATTAGCATAATTTTAAAATAAGAATAGCATTTTTTCTTAATTTTGTAGATTTCACATTCATAATACGTTCGGGATAATTTCTTGTTGCGTTCACGTATTGATTATACTTTGCACAGATTGTGTTTTAAAAACTTTGGAATTTAATTTACAATTTAGAATTTAATTTAAGGAGCTTGGTGTGAAAGGTAGTTTGAAATACCCCAGCAAGACATCACTTTATGAAATAGTTTACAAGAATCCCATTGTTTATCATGGGAACAGGTTGTCATGCATATTAATAAGGCCCAGGTGTTGATGGCACGCTGTGTCTATTTCTGGCAGTAGGTCTTGGCGTTTTAATACTCCTGGTTACATCTATTTGCGACAGGAATTACTGGAGAAAAGGGTCCAGCTCTTTCAAGGATATAATCAAAAGGAACTGGATCAGATTTTCACGTCCAGCTACTGTTCAGTTTGCAGATACATTACACGTTCCAAGCTTACTTTATCCAAAATAATCGATCTGAAATCATAACAAGAATGCTAAATGAAAGTAAACCTAGAGACTTTATTTTTACTTTGGCTATTTAGTTATATGTTTCACTTCCTTTGGAGCATGCAAAAGTTGTTTAATAATATAGCCAGTGATGGCCAACTACCTATCTAGCACTAGTTTGATGGACCAAATTAAACTCTTCTGTGCTGCATGATTCCATGAAATGTTAAACAGTAACTTTACATCATGTAAAATAATGAAGGAAGGAAAAGTAACTCATTAAATTGAGTTCTCAGATCTATAGCCATCACCTTTTCATAAAAAGCCAATTTACTTGTGAACATCATGCATAACATATTTTGTATTACATTGCTGAGCGCATATTAATTGATGAGTCAAGCCATGGAGGCAGTAGTGGGGTATTAACAGTAAGTCTTACTTCAGGCAGGATTACTTTTTACATCTGTAATCCTGCTCCCTCTTTTTGACAGCAGAACAAGAAGGACACGGGCACAAAGCTTCTGCATGCGTCACTAGGGAATAAAAATAGATTTTATTAAAAATACCTCTTATTTAACATACATATCACTTTTGTAAATTGCTTTCATCAAAAACAGGACAACAGGTGCTCTTTTTCAAAAGATAAAGAAACTGGCCTGGACCTTGTTGTACTGAAAACTCTGTAAATAGTGCACTCAGTTATTAATGTGCAAGTTTGGAAGGCAGAGAGATATGCTATGAGTTGCCAGTCTCCAGAACTTGCTGGCTGATTTACAACACTCCTTACAATGGCAGTCCACCCTCATCCTCTCCCTTAATTTTAAGAATTTGTGAATTTCACATTAACTCTTCCTTAAATTCACCACATAAAATGAAGCCTAGAAATTAATAACATATGAACACATTTAACAATGTAATAATTGTTAATAACTAACAATTATCCTCCCTGGCACTGAAAGTGAACAAGTTAAGTTGTGAAGCCATCACTTTTTTTTCCCGGTAGCGAATTGTTGTTGAAGATTTTAAATGCCATTTTGTTTTCTTGCTTTTGTTGGAACACATTTAGGAAAGGGCTTTGGTCCATGAGCTCCATTTTTCTGGGGTCATGACAAAATTGATAGAAGTAATCAATGTCTACTATTTACCCTTCTGATGGGCTCAGGTTAACAGAAAGCCCTAGGTTAGAGACAAAAAAAAATTCAGAATTTGGAATCCAAGGTAGACGGACAGAAAGCTGGAAGAAAACAGCAAGCCAGGCAGCATCTGGAGGAAAGGAGCAGTCAATGTTTCAGCTATTATCTTTCTTCAGGACAGAAAGCACTGCCCAGGTTTCTGTATTTTATAATAACAATTTTTGGTTCTTTGCCAAAGGGGGAAACATTAGGGGAACGTGGTTAACAATGACATCAATACCGCATGTAATTACTGAAACACAGAATGCATAAATGTGCAATACGTGGCTGAGAGAGAATGAGTTTCTGGTGGAAGCTCTTTCCAAGGACCTTTCCCATGCTGCATTTGTAAGGAGCTCCAAATAAAGGTCAATTTGTGCTGCTGAACACAGGGTGCAAGACTTGTCCTTGCCATGCTTCCACAACAGTTACATTGCATAAGTTTTTTGGACAGTAGGTCAGGAGGAAATGTGTAAGTAGGAACACATTTTGGGAGTGGCAGCACTCAGCAATTTCATTTCATTGTCAGGTTTACTATGATTCAGACTTTCATAGATTCTAAGAACATCCTGCAATCTTGTTCTGTGTTCTCTTAATGGGTTTCATTCACATTTGATCATTAAGTGGACCATGTTTTACTTAAACTTTTTTTGGTATCATTGTTCAACAGTCCAGAATGTTTTCTGCTGCATTTGACTCTTACCTGCAAAGCAAGGAAGGCAGTGATATTGAACAAGGTTCCAAAATGAGTCACATGGGGAAAGGACAGAAATTCGGATCGGAAGGAAAAATAAATGATGCTCTCATGACATGAATGGTTTAGATAGATAAGGATGAAGATGTAGGGGACCGTAGAACTTCTGTACAATTGCAATTTGTATATCCAATTAATGTGGAGCAGGAATCAATAATGCTGCTTGAATGATCAGTTTTACAGGTATAAACAATGTGGCTGGGCTAGAATCTATTACCGATTCTGATTACCCTTGGGATTCTAATGATGCTTCTTTCATCTTGGACCACTGTAGACCATGCAGTGGATGTGCCCTGATCAATGCTGTTTGTCAAGGGCTTCAGAACTGAGGAAGGGTCACCGGACCCGAAATGTTGACTCTGTTTTTTCCTTCACAGATGCTGCCAGACCTGCTGAGCTTTTCCAGCAATTTCTGTCTTGTTTCCTGATTTACAGCATCTGCAGTTCTTTTGTTTTTTGTCAATTGACCTAGTTGTTGTGAGGATTGTGTTGGAGGCTATTCATGCTTAGTATCCAACTAATAGAGCTTAAAGAGTTTCTGTGTGTTACCAGAAGTGTAGTGCTTGGTTGTAAACAATATAAAACATCACAGTGATATGAGAGAGAGATAGTGGGAACTGCCGATGCTGGAGAATCTGAGATAACAAGGTGTAGAACTGGATGAACACAACAGGCCAAGCAGCATTAGAGGAGCAGGAAAGCTGATGTTTCAGGTCTAGACCGTTCTTCAGAAGTAGCGCTTCTGAAGAAGGGTCCAGACCTGAAACGTCAGCTTTCCTGCTTCTCTGATGCTGCTTGGCCTGCTGTGTTCATCCAACTCTATACCTTGTTATCACAGAGATATGATATCTCTTACTCCATTCAAATCCATGTATTATCTCAATCTCATGTGATTTCTCACATTATCACAGTGATGGTGTCACTTGCACTCTGTCAGACTTGAGTTTCCAAAAAGACTCATATCAAACTCAAAATGCTAACTGCAGGCAAGTGCTAACTAGGCAATGGCCTAGTGGTATTATCATTGATCTGATAATCCAGAGACCCTGATAATGTTCTGAGGACCTGGGTTCAAATCCTGCCATGGCAGATGGTGGAATTTGAATTGAATGAAAATGTCTGCAATTAAGAATTTAATGATGACTGTGAGTCCATTGTCAATTGTCAGGAGAAACCCATCTGATTTGCTCATGTCCTTCAGGGAAAGGAAACTGCCATCCTTACCTGGTCTGGCCTACATGTGACCCCAGACCCACAGCAATGTGGTTGACTCTAAACTGCTCTCTGGGCAATTAAGGATGGGCAATAAATGCTGCCTAGCCAGTGACACCCTCATCCCATAAATGAATAAAGAGAAAAAATTCTCTCTCCACAGATGTTGCCAGTTTCTCCAGCATTTTCTGTTTTCATTTCAGATTTCCAGTATTGCAGTACTTTATTTTTATATGAACTCATTCAGAACTATTTCATGCCCTGATGCTACACACATCTCAATATCGCATTTTTAAAGTGAGAGGAGAAAGATTTAAAAAGACATGAGGGGCAAATTTTTTACACAAAGTGTGGTTTGTTTGTGGAATGAACTTCCTGAGGAACTGGTGGATGTGGGCACGATTACAACATTTAAAAGACTTTTCAATATGTACATGAATAGGAAAATTTTGGAGGGATATGGGTCAGGAGCAGGAGGGTGGGACTAGTTTAGATTGGGATTCTGTTTGGCATGGACTGTTTGGACCGAAGGGTCTGTTTTTGTGCGACGTGACTGTGTGAGTTCACATTACTTGTATGCGAACAAGTGTTTTGTGATATCACCCCTGAATAGACTAATTATAAATTGCTTTGAAATTCCTGTTCTTGGAAATAGTTTCTCCATACCAACTCCATCAAATCTTTTAATCAAACCTTTCTTTCCACAATCTAGTGGCACACAATGAGAAGGTTAACATTAAAAAAACACAAAAGTATGAATACATCAGTACTAATTTCTGAAGATATAGCAAACTGATCTCAACCGGACATAAACCAAACTAAATTTATGGAGTGTGTACTCAGATAAAGAGAAAGACTTTCAAGGTTGGGGATGATAAATTCTTATCCGTGCTGTGTTCAGATGTCAGCTACATTTCATATTGTAAGTTGTCACTTAAAATGAGCAAGAATAAGTTGGACTTCTGATAGCTTTCTTAAATTATTCAGCATTTGAGGAACGTTTCCCTTTGTGCTCCAACACTGGCTGGTGATTTTCAAAGAAACCTACTTCTGGGATGATTAAAAAAAGAAATCTTGATACATTGGAAGATTTCCATTATTATTTTAAAACATTTTTCTGAGTGCAGTGATTTCAGCCACTCTTACAAATGCTTGGGCTCAGTTTGTGAATACTGCTTCCTTATGATGAATAGAAGTCTCCTATAGTGAGGTCTTTTTCTTTCAATTCATTTGTGGGATGTGGGAATTGCTGGCTGGCCAGCATTTATTGCCTGGTCCTCGTTGTCCTTGAGAAATTGGTGCTGCCTTCTTGAACTGTTGCAGTTCAGCTGCTCTGGGTTGACCCACAATGCGTTAGGGAGGGAATTCCAGGATTTTGACCCAGTGACACTGAAGGAACTGCAATATGTTTTGAATTTAGGTTGATGAGTGGCTTGGAGGGGAACCTGAAGGTGGTGGTATTCCCATGTATCTATTGCCCTTCTCCTTTAGATGGAAGTGGTCATGTGTTTGGAAGGTGCTATCTAAGGAGCCTTGGTGAATTTCTGCAGTACATCTTGCAGATAGTACACACTGCTGCTGTTCTCACTCTCACCCCATCTCTTTAAAATGAATTAATTGGATTAAATGTCAACCAACATTGTAGCTAATTCCTTTTACAGACAAGTCCTAACGTTTACTGTGATTTCATCTTGCATTTCCAAGTGAAGTCAGGGTGAGTGCAGAATTCATGTCAGAAGCCAGGTTTCCTCAAGTGTTGAGTTTAGAACAAAGAGTCAGACCTTTTTGGCTCCACAAACATGAATAGAGAGAAAGTGACCCAGAAATTGGGGTTTTTGCTCTGGATTGTTGAGGTACCTTGGGATAAAGTCACCATATCCTCAGAGAGTTACTCTCTCAAGAGAAAGAGGTATCTGGTGGTGAGTTTAATTTAAAGGTCACCATGCTTCAGGTGAGGTGCAAGGTACTGACTTCCATCTTACTGTCAGCCAATGCTGTTCTTCTATCCACAATGTATAAGCCAGGAGTGTGATGCAATACTCTTCACTTGCCTGGATGAGTGCAGCGCAAACAATACTCAGGAAGTTTAACGTTATGCAGAATAAATCACCCTACTTGATTGGAATCCTATCTGCCGCATACAAAATTAATTTTGACTCCTTTCACCACTGGCACACAATGGTAGCAGTGTGTACCATCTACAAGATGGTCAACAGTATCTCATCAAAGTTCCTTTGACAGCACTTTCCAAATTCACAACCTCTACCACCTAAAAGGAGAAGGGTGGCATCTGCATGTGAGCACGACAACCTGCAACCTCATCTCCAAGTCACATAGCTCTCAGGTTGAAACTTGACATCAGTGTTCCGTCACTGTTGCTGGGTCAATATCCTGATGCTCCCATCCTAACCATTGTAGATGTCCCTACACCCAAAGAACTGCAGAATTCAAGAAAACAACTCAACACCACCTTCTCCATGGCATTTAGGGATGCACAATAAATCTTGGTTGAGCCAGCAAGGCTCACATTCTGCAAACAAATAGCAAAAAACAAAATAGAGTGTCATAGATTTGGCAGAGGTCATAGATTAAATGGGGTCTATAAAGAGCCATGGAGTTTGAGTATTGTGACGTGGTTGTTATGGATTATGTGATGTATTATAGGGGTGGACAAAGGGGCACAGGTTTGTATGAAGGGTGTGAAGAGTGGATATAGAACATGAGGCAACATGAGTTGGAATGCATGGGACATAGTGAATGTATGACCATAAAACCATAAGATATAGGAGCAGGATTAGGCCATTCTGTCCATTGAATCTGCTCTGCCATTTGATCGTGGCTGCGATGTGGACAGAATGCTATATGATATTAATTTTTTGAAACTTGAATGCGCACTGTTTCACAAAGGTACGTTTTCTGTGTAGTGAGCCTTCACTTCTGGAATCTCCTGCTTTCAGTTTGGATTCACCCAGTGTGGGCCCCAGGGTAGGTTAACTCAATTGGTTGGATGGCTGGTTTGTGAAACAGAATGACGACAACAGTGTGTGTTTGATTCCTTCACTGGTTAAAGGCCCCTCCTTCTCAATTTTCCCCTCACTGATGTGTATTGACCCTGAGGTTAAACCACCACCAGTTGACTCTCTTGGTTGGGATTCTGGTGACGTTACTTCTTATTCCATATTTTTACTGAATTCAGATTTCACCATCTACCGTGATAGGATTCAAACTCATATTTACATTAGGCCGGTGTTCTGGACTATTGACCCAATGACATTACCAGGAAATCATTGCCTCCCTTTTCAGCAGCAGATAGGATGAAACAAGGGAGAACTCAATCAAAATGGCAATGGGCTGTTTTATACAATATATACAATACAATATAGCACAGGAACAGGTCCTTCGGCTCTCCAAGCCTGTGCCAATTCCCAATCTTTATTTAGACCTGCTACTTATTGCCCATATGTGGTTTCTATCTTTCTGTTTGAACATAAATCTTAGATTATACATCATAAGCGAGTGATTATGGAAGAAAGGCGCCAAATAGAAAAGGTTAGAGGAAGAGTTAACAGAGATATTCAAAACAATGGCTTGTTTTGATAGATCAAGCAAGGGGTGCCTGTTTTCACTGCAAAGTATAGTGACCAGAAGTTTCACATTTGAGGTGACAGGCAAAAGAGCTGGGAGGATTTTCTTACACAGTCAGTAGTTGTAAACTGAAAATGCACTGGTTGATAGATTGGAGGAAACAGATTTACCAAGCACGGTGGCACAGTGATTAGCACTGCTGCCTCACAGTGCCAGGGACCTGGCTTTGATTCCAGCCTCGGGTGACTGACCGTGTAGAGATTGCAAATTCTCCCCATCTCTGTGTGAACAAAGAACAAAGAAAATTACAGCACAGGAACAGGCCCTTCGGCCCTCCAAGCCTGTGCCGATCCAGATCCTCTATCTAAACCTGTCACCTATTTTCCAAGGATCTGTATCCCTCTGCTCCCTGCCCATTCATGTATCTGTCTAGATACATCTTAAATGACGCTATCGTGCCTGCCCCTACCACCTCCGCTGGCAACATGTTGCAGGCACCCACCATCCTCTGCTTAAAGAACTTTCCACGCATATCTCCCTTAAACTTTTTCCCTCTCACCTTGAAATTGTCACCCCTAGTAATTGAGTCCCCCACTCTGGGAAAAAGCTTCTTGCTATCCACCCTGTCTATACCTCTCATGATTTTGTAGACATCAATCAGGTCCCCCCCAACCTTCGTCTTTCTAATGTAAATAGTCCTAATCTACTCAACCTCTCTTCATAGTTACGCCCTCCATACCAGGCAACATCCTGGTGAACCTCCTCTACACCGTCTCCAAAGCATCCACATCCTTTTGGTAATGTGGCGACCAGAACTGTACGCAGTATTCCAAATGTGGTTGAATCAAAGTCCTATACAACTGTAACATGACTTGCCAACTCTCGTACTCAATACCCTGTCCGATGAATGAAAGCATGCCGTATGCCTTCTTGACCACACTATCGACCTGCGTTGCCACCTTCAGGGTACAATGGGCCTGAATATCCAAATCTCTCTGTGCATCAATTTTTCCCAGGGCTTTTCCATTTACCTTATAATTCGCTCTTGAATTGGATCTTCCAAAATGCATCACCTCATATTTGCCTGGATTGAACTCCATCTGCCATTTATCCGCCCAACTCTCCAATCTATCTATATTCTGCTGCATTCTCCGACAGTCCCCTTCACGATCTGCTATTCCAGCATCTTAGTGTCATCTGCAAACTTGCTAATCAGACCATCTATACCTTCTTCCAGATCATTTATGTATATCACAAACACCAGTGGTCCCAACACAGATCCCTGTGGAACACTTCTGGTCACAGTTCTCCATTTTGAGAAACTCCCTTCCACTACAAGTCCCTGTCTCCTGTTGCCCAGCCAGTTCTCTATCCATCTAGCTAGTACACCCTGGACCCCATGCGACTTCACTTTCTCCATCAGCCTACCATGGGGAACCCTATCAAACGCCTTACTGAAGTCCATGTATATGACATCCACAGCCCCTCCCTCATCTATCAACTTTGTCACTTCCTCAAAGAATTCTATCAAGTTGGTAAGACATGAACTTCCCTGCACAAAACCATGCTGCCCATCACTAATAAGCCCATTTTCTTCCAAATGTAAATAGATCCTATCCTTCAGTATCTTCTCCAGCAGCTTCCCCACCATTGAAGTCAGGCTCACCGGTCTATAATTATCTGGATTATCCTTGCTCCCCTTCTTAAACAAGGGGACAACATTAGCAATTCTCCAGTCCTCCAGGACCTCACCCGTGCTCAAGGATGCTGCGAAGATATCTGTTAAGGCCCCAGCTATTTCCTCTCTTGCGTCTCTCAGTAACCTGGGATAGATCCCATCCGGACCTGGGGACTTGTCCACCCTAATGCATTTTAGAATACCCAACACTTCCTCCCTCCTTAAGCCGACTTGACCTAGAGTAATCAAACATCTATCCCTAACCTCAACATCCGTCATATCCCTCTCCTCAGTGAATGCCGAAGCAAAGGACTCATTAAGAATCTCACTGATTTTCTCTGACTCCTCGCATAACTTGCCTCCTTTGTCCTTGAGTGGGCCAACCCTTTCTCTAGTTACCCTCTTGCTACTTATAAATAAAAGGCTTTGGGATTTTCCTTAACCCTGTTTGCTAAAGATATTTCATGACCCCTTTTAGCCTTCTTAATTCCTCATTTCAGATTGGTCCTACTTTCCCGATATTCTTCCAAAGCTTTGTCTGTTTTCAGTTGCCTAGACCTTGTGTATGCTTCCTTTTTCCTCTTTGCTAGTCTCACAATTTCAACTGTCATCCATGGTTCCCTAATCTTGCCCTTTCTATCCCTCATTTTCACAGGGACATGTCTGTCCTGCACTCTAATCAACCTCTCTTTAAAAGCCTCCTACATATCAAATGTGGATTTACCCTCAAACAGCTGCTCCCAATCCACATTCCCCAGCTCCTGCCGAATTTTGCTCTAGTTGGCCTTCCCCCAGTTTAGCACTCTTCCTTTAGGACCACTCTCATCTTTGTCCATCAGTATTCTAAAACTTACGCAATTGTAATCATTATTCCCAAATTAATCCCCTACTGAAACTTCAACCACCTGGCCGGGCTCATTCCCCAACACCACGTCCAGTATGGCCCCTTCCCGAGTTGGACTAATTACATACTACTCTAGAAAACCCTCCTGGATGCTCCTTACAAATCCTGCTCCTTCTAAACCCCTAACACTAAGTGAATCCCAGTCAATGTTGGGAAAATTAAAATCTCCCATCACCACCACCCTGTTGCTCCTACATATTTCCATAATGTCTACATATTTGTACCTCTATCTCACGCTCGCTGTTGGGAGGCTGTGTAGCACAGCCCCAACATTGTTACATAGCCACCGCCCAAATATATCAGTTCACACACATTCCGAGAGCGCAATTTGACCGCTCCCACTCAGCTCCGAAATGAAGAACTTACCTTCCCGGCAGCCCCCTGCTCCTCACTCTCACTGCTCCCACTGCTGCTGCTGCAAGAAATGGAGCTTTGTGTTCTGATTTCCTCCCATGGTTCAAAATGGGCAGGTTAGGTGGGTTGACCATGGTGTTCAGGTTGGTGGGTTAACTATCTCAGTGTGGTGTTACAGAGATAGGATGGAATACTCTTCAGAGTGTTGATGCAGACTCAAATGGCCTCTATCTGCACTGCAGGGATTCTATGAGTAGAAGTTTGATATAGATTTGAAGCATGAACAAAATGCTGGGTTGTGGTAAGATATCTGCAATTGGGAAAAAATTAGAACGTTCTTTCAAAGGGATGGTAGATCACATGACATTTTGTACTGTATCATTCTATGGTTCTACAATTCTACCAATTTATTGTGATCAAATAGCTCACACCAGCTTTCAAGCTCATAGTCTGGGGGTATAGGATATGGGTGACCATGACAACTATCACCGAATGTTGTAAAATCTTAGTCTGGTTCACTTGTGACCTTTAGGGAGAGAAGCCTGTCACCCTTACTTGGTCATGCCTATGTGTGATTCCAGATCCACAGAAATGATTCTAAACTGCCCTCCCCTGAAAATATCTGAAAATCCTCTCAGTTCAAGGGCAACGTGGGATAGGTAACAAATGGTGCTCACAACCCATAAATAAAAGGATTGATTTCTGAAAATGATTATCGTCCAGCAATGATTATGGAATGAATTTTTACAGCGAGTATTATCATATATTTTGTTTTCTCTCAGTATTCTGGTCATAGAATCTGCAGTAAAAATTGAACGCTCCTAGCAGAGTAATTCATTACTACTTATCTCAAGATTTTATTAAACTCAAGTCCTCTAATTTCAGAGAAAAAAAATCAGGAAATGCAATTTTATTATAACCAGGTCCTTGTAATCAAATTTCCTTTGCACTTTTGAATATTAAATTCAACAAATCCTTTATAACATCGTTTTGGAAAATTGTAACAGTGAGGGAAATTTACAGGGCCAGAGAGGAAGAGGGTTTTCAAAGAAAAGCACAAACAAGGTGGATTGAATGTCCTCCTGCAGTCCTAAATGACTCTCAATTTCATAAAGGTAAATAAACTGTTATAACAGAAGTAAGTTCTGCATTTTAGCATAGATGGAATGCATTCCAGGTACACTATACCAAAGTTTATACATGGAATCATAATACGAGCCAAGCCTTTACTGTTGGCACCAGATTATAATCCCAACAGGCATCTGCAGCTGCTCAACCAGTGTACCTTGTTTCACTGATACTATTTTTTGGTTTCTCACCTGGATATTATATCAAGCCCAGGTAATATATCCAGAGCCAAAAGTTAAGCAGTCAGCTTTTGCTTTCCATGTAGCAGTTCCAATGCCAAGATTTGGAGAGCTATCTCCTGCCCAGCTTGAACCACTCCTATCCACTTAGACCACCTTCTGTGGTTCTGAAGGATTGCTTGAATATAATACACAGCACAAATTTTTGCATGATTGGCTTGAACTTCCTGTCTATAAGTATTTGTACAGAGAATTGAAGTGGCAGCTGCTGTGAGCTCAAAACACTTGACAGTTGATCAGGAAAGCCAATGCTAAGCTATCACGTCTTGACAGCTTCCAAAGCTTTCCCTGTGGGATACCGAGAGGGAGACTGCCCAACGTAAAAGGAAGATTAGTCCGAGTAATGCTCCTTCTACTTTAAATACCTGACTAGTGCTAAATAAATGGTGAATGCCAGCCAGTTATTTATACTGCCTTTCTCGTACAAAAGACAGTTAAAATTCCTATTAGAGATAGTAGGAACTGCAGATGCTGGAGAATCTGAGATAACAAGGTGCAGAGCTGGATGAACACAGCAGGCCAAGTAGCATCTGAAGAAGGGTCTAGACCCGAAACGTCAGCTTTTCTGCTCCTCTGATGCTGCTTGGCCTGCTGTGTTCATCCAGCTCTACACCTTGTTATCTGAAATTCCTATCAGTTTTCTTGAGATGAGATACGGATGCTTATACAGAAGACAGGAGATGAAAACATGATCCATGTATATTTTCATCATCATGGTTCTTCTTCTCAGTGATTGTAGAAGTTTTCACAATATGGCAACACATGTGGTGCCATTTACTTGCAAATTGTCTATATTTAGGACATTTAGGAATAGTTCTAATGGCGAGATATGGTTTTTTTTAAACTAATTCCATAATGTTGAACATTTGTTCCATTTCTGATTAAGTACATAACACATAAAAGATAATCTTAATATAAATTAATTCTGCTCACATTCTTATGATTTTTATGCCAGTCATGTTGCCAGGGAAGATTGCATTGTTCAATTGTTTCTGGAAAACAAGGTTTGGTGATCACAAATATTGGAATCTTCATCAGTCATGCAATGAGACAAGGAGAAAGCTGTGGGGAGATTGGGAGGAGATTGAGAGAGGCATTCAAAATTGGGAAGTGTTTCAGTAAAGTGGCTGAGGAGGAATGGTTTCCAAATACTTGAGATTTGAAAACTAGAGGACAGTTTCAAGATATTAGTCAAAAGAGTCAGCAGGGGGAGGAAAATGATTCTTTTGCTGTGCAGTGAGTTGGTTGCTATGATCGAGGGCACACTGCCTGAAAGTGTGTTGGAAGTCAATTCAATAACAACTCTCCGTAGTGGACCTTGGCTAAATATTTGAAACAGAAATCTTGGCAAGGCTATGAAGAAAGATCAGGGGAATCAAACTATTAAAGAATTGGTTTCACAAAGTGGAATTAATGTTTCTTTTCTGTGAAGCTACGATAAGCAATTGGGATTACAACAATATTAAATCCATTGACTTGGTTTTATTTTAATGTTGGCCATTGCTGGTGTACGATCTGATATTCAGGCATTGTCTCCATCAAAGATCTCCAGTTGCAAAGGTCAATAGGTAAGGGAGAAGCTAAACCCTTTGTCAAAAGTAGCAACAATTCAGTGGGTACTCCCTGCCTCAGATCATTACCAGCTTTCAGAATTTCAACTCTGCTATACCAGCCAAGCACTGCAGTGAAGTCTGCAGAGATAAATCTCAGACAGCTCACAATCTGCTCACTCCAGTGCTATGGAGTAGATGCACTATTAGGGAATCACATTTACATGGTGTCATCAGCATACAGGAGCTGCCATATGGTGCTCTGTCAAGGAGGTTTGTATGTAGAATTAAAATGAGAGTGAAGTTCAGTTTCTGCTTTATAAGAATCAGTTTATGTACAATGGATTTGTATTGCCTCTCCAGTACAATTGCCTATAGACCCTTCATCCAGCTCTACACCGTGTTATCTCAGATTCTCCAGCATCTGCAGTTCCTGCTATCTCCATAGCAACATGTTGATGTAGTTTGCTCCAAAGAGCAAACTAGAGAGTTGTTTGACTCTGTTGTTTCTAAATATCCTGTATAATTTCCCAGTAGGTCTTAACAATCAAAGGAGTATCACGTTGAAATCCTATCAGGCCAATTTGACAATTTGAAATCATTTTTTCAAAACTCTGGAAATAAAATGACCTATCAGATTGTTGTAAAATACAGGCTGATTCACTAATCATTTTGAAACATTAATCTCAGGGTCAAAGGTTGCTAACAGATTGGCCTAACCTTAGACTGTAGCCAGGGAATGGGTGAAGTCAGTTTTGAGGGAATAGAGTGTGGTGGGAGCCCAACAATGCCTCATTCTTTGAATGAGGAAATAGCCGAGACATTAAACAGTTATTTCGTGTCGGTCTTCACAATGGAAGACACAAATAACATGCCGAAAACTAATAGCAAGAAGGTTATAGCAGGTGAGGACCGAGAAACGATCATTATCACTAAGGAGGCAGTGCTGGGCAAGCTAATGGGGCCCTGATGAAATGCATCCCAGGGTACTAAAAGAGGTGATGGGGGAAATAGCAAATGCACTAGTAATTATTTACCAAAATTCACTGGACTCTGGGGTGGCTCCCGCAGATTGGAAAACAGCCAATGTGATGCCACTGTTTAAAAAAGGAAGTAGACAAAAAGCAGGTAACTATAGGCTGGTTAGCTTAACTTCAGTAGTGGGGAAAATGCTTGAATCTATCATTAAGGAAGAAATAGCAAGACATCTGGATGTAAATTGTCCCATTGGGAATACCCAGCATGGGTTCATGAAGGGTAGGACATGTTTAACTAATGTGGTGGAATTCTTTGAGGACATTACTTGCATGGTGGACAATGGGGAACCTGTGGATGTGGTGTATCTGGATTTCCAGAAGGCATTTGACAAGGTGCCACACCAAAGGCTGCTACATAAGATAAAGTTGCACAGTATTACAGGTAATGTATTGGTAGGGATAGAGGATTGGTTGACCAGTAGAAAGCAAACAGTAGGGGTAAATGGGTGTTTTTCTGGTTGGCGGTCAGTGGCTAGTGGTGTGCCTCAGGGATCAGTGTTGGGACCGAAATTGTTTACAATTTACATAGATGAGTTGGAGTTGGGGACTAAGCGTCATGTGTCAAAATTTGCAGATGACACTAAGGTGAGTGGTAGAGCAAAGTGTGCAGAAGACACTGAAAGTCTGCAGAGGGATATAGATAGTCTAAGTGAGTGGGCAAAGGTCTGGCAGATGTAGTACCATGTTGATAAGTGTGAGGTCATCCATTTTGGTAGGAATAACAGCAAAATGGACTATGTTTTAAATGGTAAAAAATTGCAGCATGCTGCTGTGCAGAGGGACTTGGGTGTCCTTGTGCATGAATCACTGAAGGTGGGATTGCAGGTGCAGCAGGTAATTAAAAAGGCAAATGGAATTTTGTTTGCCATTGCTCGAGGGATGAGTTTAAAAACAGGGAGGCTATGCTGCAACTGTGTAGGGTCCTGGTGAGGCCACACCCAGAGTACTGTGTGCAGTTTTGGTCTCCTTACTTGAGAATAGATATACTAGCACTGGAGGGGGTGCAGAGGAGATCCACTTGGTTGATTCCAGAGTTAAGAGGGTTGGATTATGAGGAGAGACTGAGTAGACTGGGCTTATACTCATTGGAATTCAGAAGAATGAGGGGAGATCTTATAGAAACATATAAGATTATGAAGGGAATAGATAAAGTGGAAGCAGGGAAGTTGTTTCCACTAGCAGGTGAAACTAGGACTAGAGGGCATCGCTTCAAAATAAAGGGAAGCAGATGTAGGACTGAGGTCAGGAGGAACTTCTTCACCCAAAGGGTTGTGAATCTGTGGAATTCACTGCCCAGTGAAGCAGTTGAACCTACCTCACTGAATGTGTTTAAGGCAAGGCTAGATAAATTTTTGAACAGTAAAGGAATTCAGGGTTACGGTGAGTGGGCGGGTAAGTGGAGCTGAGTCTCAAAGATCAGCCATGATCTTATTAAATGGCGGGGCAGGCTCGAGGGGCCAGATGGCCTACTCCTGCTCCTAGTTCTTATATTCTTATGTTCGTATGTTCTTATTTTAATATATAGAATGATGGATACCTGCAACTAATTACAAGGTTGAAATTCAGTTGTAGAGTCCAGCTATTTTTAAAATCCATAAAAAGGGGAGTTTGAAAGGTTTTATTAACCATTCCTGAAAACACAATATCAGATATGAGCCTGAAAACTCTTAGTGGAATTTATTCATTAAGATAATATATGTGCATGCATTGTATTATTTTCCAGTAATCAACAAGATAGTGTGGCTGAGTAAATTTTGAATGATTAATCAAGCATGGAGTGCATTGGGCACTGCAACTGATCTGGTAGTTGCTGCTGTTGGGACTTAAGGAGAGCGAAATTACCTTATTAATTGTACAATGTAGTTAGGATGAGGATAATTTCAACATTTGATTTTTGGTCCACAGTGTACAATGTAACATCCTGACTGATGAAAAAATTCAAATAAATTCAGATTTTATTGATTAATTATTCAAATTTCAATCTCAATTTTTGATGCTATCTGAACCACTTGATTATCTTACTGGCTTTGAATGATTATTATGTGGAAAAGCTCTCTACATTCACATATTCTGTTTTGCACTTGTGTGCATGTGTGTGTATTTCTTCAATCCATCATTAGAACCCGTGACCTTAACCTCCTAGATTCTCATCTCTGCAATTTCACTCTCCCCTCCACCCTTTCATCTGTGTGCCTCTCTCCAATGCTTTAAGGTGCTCAAAAACTACTTCTATAGACAAAACGTTTGGGCATCAGCGCTTTCATTTCCTCCATGAATCCCACAACTCTCACTAGATTGGAAACATATTCTTTACAATCAATAAAAGTACTTTGCCTTGTGCAAGTCTAATGCTTTGGTGACAATGGATTTATCTGCGATTTTAACATTAAGTGAATGTATTTTGAGTGAATTGAAACCTCACCAGCTGTGCCAACATTTAATGCAAATGTAGGCCTGCTTTTAGTTGTTCCTTTTAACTTACTTTTAACTGTTCAAACACAGCAGGAAAAATATATGCCCTGGCTTTACAGTTGCAATAATGGTGAAGCTACCAACGTCATTGTCAATCCAACTATCAAATTAACAAGAGGCTCTGGTGTCTGCAGTTTAACACAAAAACAAAGAGAGATTTCTGTCTGTGATTCTCTGCTGCTCCTCAAGTGCTCTTTTAGGTTCCTCACAGATACCAACCTTTAGAAATTTCTAAACTGATGAGAACTTCCTCTATGCTGTAATATTACTGTTAAACCCCTGATAAACGTATGCCTGATTAATGAGGCTTATCAGTGCACTCAGTCATAATTAGCACCAAAGTACCAATTTGTTTCTCAAAACTTCATTACGTTGCTGAAAAAAGTCATATTTTATTGAAGCTTTTCATCTTGCATTCGGATAATTCACAAGAAACACCAATTCAAGAGGAAAACCAATATAAAGTGGACTCTGATTGGGAAGACATTGCCATGGAGAATGCTGATTGACAGTTAACTGCCATGCTTTGTTTATATTTTAAACAAGGAGGTTGATTAGGCAAGGATGTTACCCTGAGAAATGAACCAGTGAATTCCTGTCACCTAATTTATTGCATTGAGCAAGGTGCACCGTAAAGAACAGGACCCTGTGTATTGTTCAATACACACAAGTGCGTCACGCTACAAGCCTGACCGACAGACCGAAATTGACTGTCGGCACAATTCTTCACATAATTAGGATTATCCAGAAAACATTATCCAATTTCAGAACCACACCTAATCTTGGACACTGTGTTGTGAGTTGTGCAAGAGTGGTCTGGTAAGGTATGGTCAGTACCTTGCTTGTTGTGAATGTTCAAAAAGATGTGCTGTTTGATACGATCTGCCAGTTTTTGGATTGTATTGCCTACGCAATGACACCATACCGACACTGAAGTTCAGTTACCACATGACTAACCTGTGTGACAGGCAGAGCATCTTTTTGCCTTGAAGGCAATATCCTGTTGGAGTAAACACCACTCTTGTTATTGCAGTAGTAGCTAACAGCTAGCTCACCATAGCTTAAACCTCCAAGACAATTTATCCTCCTTGGGGTAATCTGAGAGAAGAAGCCAATATATTTGGAGGAGAGACTGAATTAATGTTAAGGATGTGCAGAATTCAATCTTGCCAGGATGTGATTCATAATTATTACTGCAGCTGCAGAACATTATCAGATGCACTCAAGTGAACTTTACAAATGTTTTATTTCTTAATTGAATGGTCTTTCAATAATAAGAAAGTCCATCTCTTTATTTCTTTAGATCATTCTAAATTGCAGTGTAGCTCCATTGAGCTGGTACAGTACGGAGCAACATCTTGTGCCCAAGCTATTTTTGAGGAACAGCTTGATCCTGAAACCTCTTGAGTGACACATATCATGCTATCTTTGGGTTCCAGCCATCTGTTCTATTGGTGAAAGTCTTTGGAAGTGACTGCCAATCAAGTTCAGCAGAATTTTGCATTCAATGTCTCAGTAAATAGTTTCAAAGCATTTAATGTAGAGGCTCAGAGCGGTGCTGTATGCAGGATTATCAAATCACAATATGAGACATTTTAAAGAAAAGCTTGCACTCACTAATGTCGTTTGCAACATCAGAGTGTCAGAAAATGGTTGACAGCCAATGAAGTACTTCCAAAGTGTAGTCACTTTTGCAATGAAGGAACACGCCAATTTGTGCACAGCAAGATTCCATGAGCTGCAGTGGGATAATGATGCTACAGTCTATTTTAGTAATGTTGAGTTGGTGATTAGTATATTTTACAATTACCCTGCTCTTCTTCAAAGTGATGTCACAGGATGCATTACATCTAACTGAGAGGGCAAACACAGCTTTGGTTTAATATCTCACATAAAATGAAGCATCTTTGAGAGGCCATTGCATACTGAGGTGTCCACTTTGAATTTTGTGGCCAGGTTTTGGAATGGGTCATAACCTTATCTCAAGGAGACTGTGCTACCTACTGAACCACTATAATATGATGAGACACAGAGGTGTTTTGTACACGTGAAGTTATAGAGTCACACAGCACAGATGAGGCAGTTTGGTCCATCGATTTTGTGCTGCCCTACTACACTAATCCTACTTTCGTTCACTTAGCCCGTAGTCTTGAATGTCATTTCAAGTGCTCATCATGTACTTCTTAAGGGTTATGATGTTTCAACAGCTGGTGTTATAGGGAGAATGTTAACTAATTTTTCTGGGGAATGGGGACCTAAAGGATAACAAAATTGCACAAAAACAATGCTGTACTATTCTCCAAGACAGTGCATTCCAGGTTCTCACCAGCCTCTGGGAGAACATTTTCCTCAACTCATCTTGAAACCTTTTGCCTTTCACTTTGAAATTACTTCCCCGTATTATTGATCCTTCAGCTAAGGAGAACAGCTGCTTCCTATTCATCCTATCTGTGCCCCTCATAATTTTGTACACCGCAATTAGCATCCCCCCAGCCTTGTCTGCTGTAAAGAAAACAACCTGAGCCTATCCAGAGATAGTAGGAACTGCCGATGCTGGAGAATCTGAGATAACAAGGTGTAGAGCTGGATGAGCACAGCAGGCCAAGCAGCATCAGAGGAGCAGGAAAGCTGACGTTTCGGGTCTAGACCCTTCTCCATTTCTGAAGAAGAGTCTAGGCCCGAAACGTCAGCCTTCCTGCTCCTCTGATGCTGCTTGGCTTGCTGTGTTCATCCAGCTCTACACCTTGTTTTCTCAGGTTCTCCAGCATCTGCAGTTCCTACTATCTCTCTCTCCAGCATAGCTTCCTGGCTCTTATAATCTATGCCACGACTGATAAAGATCCCATAGGCCCTCTTAATCACCCTATTAACCTGTCCTGCCATTTTCAGGGATCTGTGAACAAGCATTCCAAGCTCCCTCGATTCTTCTGACTTATGGGCAGCATGGTGGCTCAGTGGTTAGCACTGCTGCATCACTGTGCCAGGGACCTCAGATCGATTCCACCCTCGAGCTGTGTGGAGTTTGCGCATTCTCCCCTTGTCTGTATGGATTACCTCCGAGAACTCCAGCTTCCTCCCACGGTTCAAAGATGAGCAGGTTAGGTGGGTTGGCCATGCTAAATTGTCCATTGTGTCCAAAGATGTGCGGACCAGGTGGATTAACCATGGGAAATGCAGGGTTACAGGGATTGATTAGAGGGGTGACAATGTTCTTCAGGGGTTCTATGGGGCTTTGGCAGCTGGTACTCTGGACAGGGTTTCAACTCGATTGCCAGGTATCAGAGGGGTAGCACAAATTGAGAGAAAAATAGGCTTGAAAAAGTAAGTGGAAAAATGGCAATTGAAATTAGAAGGCAGTCAAAATGAAGGTGCACATCAAAAAAAAAGTAAAGGCATACAGCATTCTTTCCAAGATAGATCATTTAAAGGCACAAGTAAGGATAAACAGATATTACATAATTATAATTACAGAAACATAGTTGTACAGGGATCAATGAAGAATACAGTAGGGCATGCCAGTGGCAACACCAGGCATACTTAAAAATGAGGTGCCAGCCTGGTGAAAATACAAAGCTACTTACACGCCAAATATTGTGCAATCATGAGCAGTCATCCCACTTCTGATGTTATGATGGAGGGAAGGCTATTGGTGAAGCAGCTGAAGGTGGTTGGGCCTAGGACACTACCTTGAGGAACTCCTGCAGAAATGACTGATGACTGACCCTCAAAAACCACAGCCATCGTCCTCTGTTCCTGGACGCTGTATTTCAGGAGGCAGTCACAGCTGTTAAGATTAACTACCTCGAATTTGGTCAGTGGTCAGTGGCAGGAGGGTGTGACTATGAGCAGGGCAGGTAGAGGGATCCAGGAGGTGGTGCTGAAGGAGTCCTTGAGCATGTCTAACAGGTTTGAGATTCTTTCTCCCTGGGTGGACAGAGAAGGTGTTATAGGGAGGATGAGCAAACTGACCATGGAACCACGGTACGGGGAGCCATTCAAGAGGGGGAAGAACAGAGAAATGTAGTTGCAATCAGGATAGTACAGTCAGAGGAATAGAAGCTGTTCTCTGTGGCCAGGATCAGGAGTGCCAAAGGCCGTGTTGCCTGCCTGGTACCCAGGTTCAAGATATCTCATCTGGGCTACAGAGGAATTTAGAGTAGGAGGGAAAAGATACAGATTTTTTTCATTCGTTCACAGGATGAGGGTGTCACTGTCTAGATTGTCCATCCGTAATTGCCTTTGAGCAGTTAAGAGTCAAAAACATTGCTATGTGGTCTGGAGTCACATGTCAGCCTGACAAGGATGGCAGTTTGTTTTCCTAAAGGACGTTAGTGAAACAGATGGGTTAGTCCTGAAAATTATTTTATGTTCATCATTAATCTCTCATACCCAGATTTTTATCAAATTCCACCAACTGGATTTGAACCCAGATCCCCAGAATATTACCTGGGTATCCAGATTAATATTCTAGTGATAATATCACTAAGTCATTTTCTCCCTAGTTCTTGTTAGCAATGATATAGGTAGAAAGAGGAAAGAGGTTCTGTTGAAGGAATATTAGCAGCTACAGGCTAAGTTGAAAAGAACGAAAAAGGTAATAACCTCCAGAATACTACTCCCTAGACCGCGAGTCAAAGGTAAAGGGGGAAGATAGTATTACTGGTTAGTGATAGGATTGATTGTTATTAGAAAATAATAGAATCATAGAATCCCCACAGTGTGGAAGCAGGTCCTTCGGCTCAACAAGTACACACCAACCATCAAAGCATTCCCCCCAAGACCCATCCCCCTATAACCCACCTAATCCACACATCCCTGAATACTGCGGATAATTTAGCATCTTTGGACTGTGGGAGGAAACCGGAACACCCGGAGAAAACCCACGCAGACGCAGGGAGAATGTGCAAATTCCACACAGACAGTTGTGTGAGGGTGGAATCAAACCCGGGTCCCTGGCACTTTGAGGCAGCAGTGCTAACCACTGAGCCACTGTGCTGCCCTTATCTACACTATTAAGTGTTTTCATGTTAAGAACCTCTATTTATATCATCCTACAAACTTTTCTATAAAAAAAACAACCTTCTTAGTTATTCCTGAAAGATAAAACCTTGTCAAAATTTTGAACATTCTCCAATGGTTTGATGTCCTTTTTGTAATCTGGAGACTGCAGCTTTACACTGCACTCAATGACATACAGTCCAGAATAAACAAAGTTTGATAAGTGCTTAAAAATTTGTAAAAGCCATATTGTACCAAGGAACAGAAAAGTATAGGGAACACGATAATAGAACAAACGTAAAGGCTTTATATATTAATGCATGAAGATTCGGAAGAGCATAAATGGACGAATGATGCAAACTGAGGTAAATCAAGGTCAATAGGATAATCTAGTTAAAGGCAGGGAGGGGTTATTAAGGGTTTCCGGAACAAGTAATAGGATAGAGAGTATGGAAAGGGTCAGGAATCTAACTTCAGTCACAGCATATAAGAGGATTGCTATGAGAAGGGGGCAGTCAATGCAGGACTGAAGATGTTTTACTTAAATGCGCGCAGTATATGAAACAAGGTAAATGAGATTGTAGTTCAGATTGAAATTTGCAGGGATCATGTTGCAGATATTACAGAGGTGTGGCTGCAAGGGGACCAGGACTGGGAACCAAATGTCCAAGGAGACAAGTTCCATCGAAAGGACAAGGAATCAGGCAGAGTGTGTGGGGTTGCCTTGTTAGTAAGAAATGAAATTAAATCAATAGCAAGATGTAATAAATGGTCAGAAGGCGTAGAATCTGTGTGGCTAGAGTTGAGGAACCACAAAGGAAATAAAGACCTTGATAGGAGTTATGTACAAGCCCACTACCAATAGTCAGGATATGGGGCAGAAAATAAACCAGGAGATAGAAAAGGCACTTAAGAAAAGCACTGTTACAATAATCGTGGGTACTTCAATGTGCAGCTGGGCTGGGAAAATCAGGTTGATAGCAGAAACTAAGAAGAGGAATTCATAGAATATCTTTACGAGATGGCTTTTTTGGAGCAGCTTGTGATTGGGGAACAGGCAATTCTGGATTTAGAGATGTGTAATGAGGCAGACTTGATTAGGGAGTTTGAGGTGAAGGAACCCCGAGGGGACCAGTGACATAATATGATAGAATTCACCCTGCAGTTTGAGAGGGAGAAGTCGTAACAGTATTACAATTGAGTAAGGGTAACTACAAAGGCCTAAGGGAGGAGCAAACCAGGGTTGATTGAAAGGGGAGCGTGGCAGGGAAGATGGTGGAGGTGCAATAACAAGAGTGTCTTGGGGTAATCCAGGATGCACAACAGAAATTCATTCCAAAGGAAGAAGAGACATAATTAGGGGAGGATGAGGCAACCATGGCTGACAAGGAAAGTCAGGGGCAACATAAAAGCAAAAGAAAAAGCTTGCAATGTGGTGCTGATTAGTGGGGCATGGTGGCTCAGTGGTTGGCACTGCTGCCTCACAGCACCAGGGACCCGTGTTCAATCCCAGCCTCGGGTGATGGTCTATGTGGAGTTTGCACATTCTCCCTGTGTCTGCATGAGTTTCCTCTGGGTGCTCCAGTTTTCTCCCACAGTCCAAAGGTGTGCAGGTTTGTTGGATTGGCCATGCTAAATTGTTCCATTGTGTGCAGGGATATGTAGGGGGATTAGCCATTGCAAATGCAGGGTTTCAGGGATAGGGTGGGGGTTGGGTCTGGGTGGGATGCTCTTTGGAGAGTCAGTGTGGACTTGTTGGGCCAAATGGCCTGTTTCCACACTGTAGGGATTCTATGATATGATGATTCTATGGGAAGCCAAAGGATTTGGAAGCCTTTAAAAACCAACAGAGGACACCAAAAAAGCAGCAAAGAGAAGAAGATGAATTATGAGGGTAAGCTAGCTAATAATCGAAAAGAAGGTGCAGGAGGTCTTTTTAAGATATATAAAATGTTAGAAAGAGGCAAGAGTGGACATTAAACCATTGGAAAATAAAGCTGGTCAAGTAGTAATTGGGACAAAGAAATGGCAGGGGGACTGAATAGGTACTTTCCATCATACTTCATGGTGGAAAACACCAGCAGCATACCAGAACTTTGAGAGTAGGGGCCAGAGATGAGTGCAATGGTTATCACTAAGGAGAAGGTGTTAGGAAAACTGCAAAGTCTAAGCTGGATAAATCGCCTGGACATCCCGGGATTCTGAAGGAGATAGCTGACGAGATTGTATGGTGGTGATCTTTCAGGAATGACTGGAGTCAGGAGTGACAGGAAAATGGCTAATGAAACACATTTGTTTAATAAAGGAGGGAGGTAGAAGATGGGAAACTATAGGCTGGTTAGCCTGATCCTTGGTTGTTGGGAAGATTTTAAAGTCCATTGTTAAGGCTTAGATTGCAAAGAATTTGGACGTGCATGGTAAAATAAGGCTGACTCAGCACAGCTTCGTCAAGGGGAGGTCATGCCTCACAAATCTGTTAGTATTCTTTGAGGAAGTAATGAACAAGTTAGACAAAGCAGAGCCAATAGATGTGATCTATTTGGCCTTTGGCAAGGTGTTGCACAGGAAGCTGCTAAATAAGGTAAGACTCCATGGAGTTAGGGATAGAGGATTGGGTGACTAGTTGAAGGCAAAGAGTAGGGGTAAAGGCATCTTTTCACGTTGGGTGGCTAGTGACTAGTAGGGTTCTGCAGGAGTCAGTGTTGGGATTGCAAGTATTCACGTTATACATTAATGATTTAGACAACTGGACCACGGGCATTATTGCTATGTTTGCAGAAGACACAAAGGTAGGTGGAGGTGTATGTAGTATTGAGGAGGTGGGGAGGCTGCAGAAGGTCTTGGACAGGCTAGGAGAGAGGTGGAAAAAGTGTCAGATGGAATACAATGTGGGAAAGTGTGAAGTTATGCACTTTGGTCAGAAGAACAGAGGCATAGAATATTTTCTGAATGGAGAAAGGCTTCGGAACACGAAAGCACAAAATGATTCAGGACTCTCTTAAGGTTAACATGCAGGTTCAGCAGGCAGTTAGGAAGCCAAATACAATATTCACATTTATTTTGAGAGGGCTAGAATACAAGAGCAGAGATGTACTGCTGAGCCTGTATGAGGCTCTGGCCGGACCACCAATTTAGAATATCGTGAGCAGTTTGGCTCCATATCTGAGGAAGGATGTGTAGGCCTTGGAGGTGGTCGAGAGGAGGTTTATAAGAATGATCCCTGGGACAAAGGGCATATTATACGAGGAGTAGTTGAGGGCTTTGGATCTGTACTCGATGGAGTTTAGAAGGATGAGAGGGGACCTCATTGGAACTTGCAGAATACTGAGAAGCCCGGGTAGAGTAGACATGGAGAAGATATTTCCATTAGTAGGAGAGACTAGGACCCGAGGGCACAGATTCAGAGTGAAGGGGCAATCCTTTAGAACTGAGATGACTAGGAATTTCTGCAGCCAGAGAGTGGTTAATCAATGGAACTCATTGCCACAGAAGGCTGTGGAGGCCAAATCATTGAGTGTATTTAAGATGAGATGGATAGTTTCTTGATTAATAAGGGGATCACGGGTTAGGGGAGAAAGCAGGAGATTTGGGTTGAGGAACATATCAGCCACGATTGAATGGTGGAACAGACTCGATGAGCAGAATGGCCTAATTCTGCTTTTAAATCTTATAGGTATGACTTCAATCAGTTGAGGATTTTCTGAATAATTCCCATTAACTCAACTTTCACCTGGGCTCCTTGATGCCAAACATGGTTCAATGTAGCTTTGATATCACCTTTACTTTACCTTTGGAATTAATCTGACTTGTCGATGTTTGAAGCAAGGCAGCAATGCGGTCAGGAGTTTAGAGGTCCTGGTGGAACCAAAACTGGGCAGCACTGAGCAGGTTATTGCTGAGCGGGTACTGCTTGATAGCACTGTTGATGACCCAATCCATTACTTTACCAATGATCGAGAATAGACTGAGGGAGTGGCAATTGTTGAGCAAAGAGCAATACTGCATAGGAACAGACTCTTCTGCCCTCCGAACCTGTGCCAATGCATTTTGCCCTTCCATACTAAAACTGTCTTCACTTACAGGATCCGTTTCCCTCTATTCCATTCTATTCATGTATTTGTCCAGGTGCTTCTTGAAAGCTACTGTTGTGTCTGCTTCCACCACCTCCTCTGGCAATGCATTCCAGGCACTCACCACCCTTTGTGTGAAAAGCTTGCCTCACACATCTCTTTTAAACATCCCCCCTCACACCTTGAACCTGTGTCCCCTAGTAATTGACCCCTGTACGCTGGGAAAAAGCCACATACTTTCCACTTTATCCATGCCATTCACAATCTTATAAACTTCTATCAGGTTGCCACTCAATATGTTGTATTCCAGTGAAAACAAACCCAGTCTATCCAACCTTTTCTCATAGCTAAAATCCCCCATGCCAGGCAGCATTCTGGTAAACCTTTTCTGTACCCTCTCCAAAGCTTCCACATCCTTCTGGTAGTGTGGTGACCAGAACTGTACGCAATATTCCAAGTGTGGCCTAACTAAAGTTCTATAAAGATGCAGAACAACTTTCCTGTCCTTCTACTCAATGCCCCTTCTAATGAAGGCAGGCATGCCATAAGCCGTTTTTACGATCTTATCTACCTGCACTGTCACCTTCAGTGATTTGTGGACCGGTACACCCAGATCCCTCTGCATATCAATACTGCTAAAGGTTCTGCCATTCACTGTATAATTTCCATCTGTACTTGATCGTCCAAAATGCATCACCTCATAGTTGTCTGGATTTAACTCCATCTGCCATTTTTCTGTCCATGCCTCCAACTGATCTATATCCTGCTGTTTCCTTTGACAATCTTTCTCACTATCCGTAGCTTCATCAATCTTTGTATCATCCACAAACGTATTAATTAGATCAGCTATGTTTTCCTCCCATACATTTATGTAGATCACAAACAGCAGGGGTCCCAGCCCTGATTCCCATGGAAAACCATGAGTCACTGACCTCCATTCCGAAAAGCATCCTTCCACTACTACCCTCTGTCTCCGATGACTAAGCCAGTTCTGTATCCATCTTACCAGCTCACACCGATACCATGTGACTTTACCTTTTGTACCAGTCTGCCACGAGGGACCTTATCAAAGGCTTTACTGAAGTCCATGTAGACAACAACAACCACTTCTCCCTCATCAATCATCTTTGTCACCTCCTCAAAAATCTCAATCAAGTTAGTGAGGCATAACCTCCCCCGCACAAAACCATGTTATCTGTTAGTAATAAGTCAGTTTCCTTCCAAATACATATAGATCTTGTCCCTGAGAATCTATTTCAATAAATTCCTTACCGCTAACATGAGGCTCACAGGCCTGTAATTTCCTGGTTTATGCTCTCTACCCCTCTTAAACAATGGGACAACACTGGCTATTGTCCAGTCCTCTGGCATCTCACCTGTGGCCAAAGAGGATACAAAGATGTCTGACAATGCTCCAGCAATTTGTTCTATGCCTCCTTCAATATTCTGGGATAGGTCCCAACAGGACCTGGGGACTTACATGCCTTAATATTTTTTAATAGCAGCTTGGTTTAGAAATTCGACACTCTCTTCCCTGAGATCATCCTCTACTAATTCCTATTGGGTACGATTTGTTCTGCTTTTTGTGTACAGAACGAACCTGGGCAATTTTCTACATTGTCCCATTGATACTAGTGCTGTGACTGAACTTGAGTAGCTTGGCTTGAAGCATAGCAAGTTCTGGAGAACAAATCTTCAGTACAATTACCAAAGTATGGTTAAGGTCCACAGCTTTTGTGGTATCCAGTGCCTCTAGCCATTTCCTGATTTCACATAAATCAAATTTTCTGAATGCTTGTATCTGTGATGCTGGGGACCTCCAAAACAGGCCGAGATGGATCATGCACTTGCCACTTCTGGCTAAAGATTGTGCAAGTGCTTCAGCCTTGTCTTTTGCACTGTTGTGCTGAGCTCCCCCATCATTGAGAATGGAAATATTTGTGGACCTCTTCCTCTTGTAACTTGTTTTATTGTACACCACCATTCACCATTGGATATGGCAGACCGTAAAGCTAAGATCTGATTCGTTGGTCGTGGAATTGCTTATCTCCATCTGTCACTTGTTGCTATGTTGCTATTTAGTAGGTAAGTAATTCTGTTTGGTCACTTCACTGGGTGAAGGTATGCCTGGAGCTGCTCTCTCCTTTGAACCAGGGGTGATCCCCTGATTTGATGCTACTGGTTGAGTGGAGGAAAATGTCAGGCTATGAGGTTGCAGATTGTGTTGGAGTATGATTCTGCTGATGACCAACAGCACCTCATGAGTTTCTATCCCTATTCAAACTCTACCTCATATAGCATGGTGATAGTGTTACAAAACATTACAGAAGGTATCCTTAATTTGAAGATAGCAGTTTTCCTTCCATAAAAGACATTAGCAAACCAGATGGGTTTTTATGACAATTAACAATGATTTCATCATCATCATCATCATCATTAGACTTACAGTTACAAACTTCTGTTGAATTCAAATTCTGCTCTGGCGGGACTCAAACCTGGGTTCTCAAAACATTCTCTCTCTCTCTGGAGTACTAGCCCATCAATAATAAGTTAGGCCAGCTCCACCCCAGACACAAGAAATCATATCCATACTGTACTATGTGACAATAAACCTATCCTAATTCTACTCCAGCTTTATTACTAACACTGAGCTTCACTGATTTGAATCTGTACTTGTATTTTGTATGATCTCTAATCTGACTTATTGCCAAAGAAAATACCCACTGTGGGTTTTCTTCACCTTTCTGATAGACTCAATGAACTATCAGGGGTGCATAACCTGCTCCCACAGCTCCCAGAACTTTTTCTGACCTTGAATCCATCAACAAGCTGCCTACTAACTCCTAGAACTTTACCCGAGTTCTAACAGCACACAGAAATATCCAACTGCTCTTGACTTTTCACTAAGCTCCCCCTACACGAACCCATGTGTCCTGAAGAAAAGCCGTCCCAGATTTGAAACTTTAACTCTGTTTCTCTCTGCACAGATGCTGCCAGACCTGCTGAGTTTCTCCAGCATTCTCTTGTTTGCTTCAGGCTTCCAGCATCTGCAGGATTTTTCATTTATGCATGAGTCCAGCTTAAAGTGACACTTTCTAATGTAGAGTCTACATTCCTCCCTCTCTAGTACTCACCTTCTTTCTTAAAACTGCATATAACCTGTGAACTGCTCAGTATTCCTTTTCATTGTGAACTTCTAAGAAGTAACTAATGTATGCAGACCATTTTCATGTATGCATTTACATGCATTACACAGATAGAAATAGAAACAAAAAGCAAACACACATATCAAATAGGATTAGCAGCTTTAAATATTTTTGTATTAGTGCATAACTTAGTGCACATATTTTATCTTACATCCTTTCTTTAAACTGGAAAGAGCATCAAGAAGTACAAAAACGTCCTCACAATGTTTGGTCTCTCAAGGGGTACCAGAGCATGGCGACTCTTAGTGAATTTTCTACAGCAGATCTTATTCTTACATATTTTATAATCATTCTGCTTTTCTAAAACTCAATTCTAAGTCTATCAGAATTACAAACAATGCACTCTGAAATCTACTTTCGAGTTTGCTCCCCAGACCTAGAATATCTTACAAATTAAAGTGTTGCCTCTACAACCTGCAGTGCAAGTTCACCTCCACTCTCCTGACAGCAGTCTACATCCTACACCATGCAGAAAGGGAGACTGCACTTTTATGAAGTACACAACTCTACAAACACTCTTGAGACAGAATACCCTGAGGCCTTGTTTATTGTAGCCACTGACTTCAATCAGACCAACCTCAAGAATGTGCTAGCAAAACGTCACCTGTCTCACCAGAGATTAGCTCATCTACGGTTGGCTTACTTCTGGTAGTGAGCAAGAGTGGAAGATTTTGTAGAAGTGGCAGGGAATTGGTAGCAGCTGGAGATCTGGCTAGAGACATAAGTTGCCTCCTCTGGGGTTGGAAATGATGAGTCAATCAGATACAGCCCAGTCCATCCATCACTCAAACCATACTGACTTCCATTGACTCTGTATATACTTCCCACTGCCTCAGGAAAGCAGCCAACATAATCAAAGACCTCTCCCACCCTGGTTATACTCTCTTCCACCCTTTACCATTAGGCAGAAGATATAAAAGTTTGAAAACACATACAGATTCAAGAACAGCTTCTTCCCTGCTGTTATCAAAACCTCTTGAATGCAACTCATAGAATCCCTACATTTGGCCCAACAAATCCTCATACCAACCCTCAGGGCATACCACCCAGACCCATCCCCCTATAACCCACACATCCCTGAACACTGAGCAATTTAGCATGGCCAGTCCACCTCACCTGCACATCTTTGGACTGTGGGAGGAAACTGGAGCACCTGGAGGAAACCCACACAGACACGGAGAATGTGCAAACTCCACACAGTTGCCTGGAATTGAACCCAGATCCCTGGTGTTGTGAGATAGCAGTACTAACCACTGAGCCACCATGCCACCATGCCACCCCACAGCTCTCACATGTCAATTCTGATCTCTCTCTCTGCACCTTCTCTGTGGTTGTAAAACTGTGTTCTTCAATCTGTTCTGCTGCCCTGATGCACTTTGTATGGTAAAATCTGCATGCATAGCACACAAAAGACTTTTCACTGTACCTCAGTACAAGTGACAACAATAAATCAAATCGCATTCTTTTCATAATATTTCCACAGTGAACTCTTCAGTGTTGCTCTAAGTGTCCTGAGTGAGCTAGTGAAAATGTTGCTATAAGCCCTGCCTCTTTTGATAGGCAGAATTGAATGTGCTCACTGAGCAACTCATGGAGATAAGTGTGATCTTGTCACAATTCCCTGTTTGGTCTCTTCAGCAGTATAGCTGAATACATTGGGAGATGGATTTCATCACACAGAGCAATAACATCATCCATCATGTACCTGGGTTTTGTCAAGGAAAGTGTTAATAAGCACCAGATTTCAGTGACTAAACCATGCATCATGACTGAAGCTGAAGTTCAGATCCAGCTCTCTGCTAGAGACAGGTGATCACAGAAGTGATGGCGAGAGAAATAAGACTGAGTGTTTTTTTTAATTCACTCATGGTATGTGGGTATCGCTGACTGGCCAGCATTTATTGCCCATCCCTAGATGCCCTTCAAAGGTAGTGACGAGCTGCCTTCTTGAACTGCTGCAGTTTATTTGATGTATGTAGACCAACAATGCTGTTAGGTAGGGAATTCCAGGATTTTGAACCAGTGATACTGAAGGAACAGTGATATATTTCCAAATCAGGATGGCTAGAGGTTTGGGTGGCATATTGCAGGTAGTGTGTTCCCATGCATCTGCTGCTGTAGCACTTCTATGTTGTTGTGGGTTTGGAAGGTGCTGTCTAAGTGTCAGCTGCAACCCAGGTTGAGTTAAGAAACAAGATTGCTTTGAACCAGTAAAGCTGCATTCTTGTCTTATTCAGAGAATATCCTTGTCACTTAAAAAGTATTTCCCAAGTTACATGACCAACCTGGCTGAATTTTAGCAGAATAAAAACCGAAAGAACTGCGGATGCTGTAAATCAGGAACAAAAACAGAAGTTGCTGGAAAAGCTCAGCAGGTCTGGCAGCATGTGTGAAGAAAAAATCATAGTTAAC